>NC_054872.1:34924550-35659550 GCF_018320785.1 Cheilinus undulatus | reverse complement strand
AAGTTACTGGCAGAAATGAATGAAAATTGATTAAAAATTGATATACAGACGTTCACTCTCAGATTTGTGTGGATTTCATCGTGTGATACCCTAGAAAGTAACCCAAGTTTCAGCTTTGCAAGAAAAGCTACCATAAGGGATTCAAAGGCATGGGGGAAAAAATAAGAGGCTAGAATTTACTGTTCAAAAGTTATTTAAGTTTTGATAACTTTTGATTCTTCTTGTGATGTACGACATCAATCTCAAAGGGTTAAACTTGAGAGAGTCATTGCTGGGGAAATCATGCATCTTCTTTTCTAGTTGCATTGGTTTGAACTGGTAGGCTTTTCAAACGTTGCAGAGAAGTCTGTTGTATCTATTGTCTCACTGTGAGTCTTTGGTCTGAACTCGGCTTAATGTGAAAAAAATGTATCGGTTGAATATGTAATAGGATTTTCAAATTAGAACCCTGAGTTTGTTCCAAAAAGTAGGAGTGACTTTGGTTTGTCCAACATTAAGCAAACCAGAGTTTGCTGAAGGTTTTCCCTAAAATGCTGCTTTTATCAACTGCAACTCTACCAAAGTTACAAAATATGAAAACCAAATTAACAGAAGCAAAGTAATCCTCAGAGAACTCATGTAGGAACTCCTGTAAGTGTGGGCAGTGACATGCTCAGCTCTGACGGCCCTTTGTGAAGGAGTAACAGAGCTGACCTAAGTGTTAGAAACAGTGAAGGCAACACCACTCGGGAGCTGAAATGCCTCTAAAGCATGAGAAGAATGCATGAAAAGCTCTGGACATGTGTGTACATGTGAAGTGTGTGTATGTCTATAAATGTGTGTTTGAGAGTGCTCAAGAGAGAGAAATGGAGATAAAGTGAGCTCTTTCAAGTGTATATATATGTGCGTGTGCATGTGTGTAAGCCCGTGGATCAGAGCACTGGTTAAATGAGAGGGGTAACGCTGTAGCTTTGTCAAAGCGACGAGGGGCCTAACTCAGCATTAGTCCGACTGATCTCCATTTGTTCCACCCGTGTAGAGAGAGTCAGACGGAGAGAGTGAAGAGGAGGAGGAGAGGGAGAGAGTCCGAGGGTGTGTGATGAATTACATAAGGAGTTGGGATGGGGCAGAAAGGTTGGAAGGGAAGAGAGATGACGGAGAGGAGAGAGACGGATTATGAGGACGCAGCCAGCTCAATTAGAAGATGCTGTTTATGTGTGGAAATGACAATTGTACGGGCTGTTTTTGTGAATTTATGCATGTAAAGCTTAGCTTACCTGTAAATGTTGATTTAAATCCTATTAGTTGGTGGATTTAAATAGGAAAATATCATGTGAAATAGCCACATAAACCTCTGTGGATGTTAACTTATTGCTTCACAGAGCAGCATGTTCCAGCTTAAAAACACAAAGCCAGCGTTTTCACATCCATCCACTGTGTTTTCAAAGAAATATTCAATCTCCATGAGGAAGCAGGGCCAAAGGAAAAGAAAAAATATGCATTTTTAAAATTTTGGCAGAGTAAGGAGTACTGTTTAAGAAGGGAACAGGCAATTTAAAAAGGGAAAAAATGATAGCACAGAAAAAAGATAGAGAAAGGGAGCCGAGAACTCTGGGGCTTTGTTGCCCTGGTATCTTCTCCCCCTCCTCTTCCTCTCTTTCTCCTCCATCGCAGTCCTTTGATCTGAGCTCATGCCAAATTTAGAGACGTGCTTTAGCCCTAACCTTTCGTCATCTTCCCCCTCTCTCTCTCTCTCTCTCTTTCTCTTTTTCTCTCACATGCAGCATAAATCCATGCATTCACATGGCTCCATGCTGCTATAATTTGGGTTCCGCGTGAGTGGATGACAGCAAGAGGACAGCGTGAAAGAGCTGCCACCCAGTCCTCAGGGTTGAGACGGAGCTCATAGACCATAACCCCCTACATATCTGCCCATAACCAGCAGCACATCACATAACCAAGTTTCAGAAGTCAAACGCTGACACCTCGGGCCTTCTCCCAGATGTAATTATCTAGAAATCTCATCCACTCTGCCACTGAAATAGAAAAATTACCCATTTATTTTCTTTTCAACAGTCGCAGCTCTTGAAAACTGTTATCTGTTTTCTGGAATGAAGGCGCTTTATGCAAATTTCAAAGCCCTAACATATGAAAGGTGGTAATTAAGAAATCAGAAGAGTTGGTGGAGCTGCACAGAAAATGATGTGATCAGTAGACCAAGGTTATCATCATATAAGACGATAAAAAAATAAATTGTCAAAGTATGATACAAATAAAAATCTCAATGTGAACAAATACATGAACAAAACTAGTCTCTAAAAAAGCAAGTGCTCTGATAAAAGTTAAAAAAGGATCTCAAAAAGGATTCTGAGGAAGCAAACGGTGTTTCTATCATTCCTGTCTCACCAGCTCCAATTAAATTTGCCCTTAACTGTCTGTGTGCTGGCCTATTTAGTCCCTTTAAATATATGCTTTTTGAGATATGACTAAAATGCTCACCTTTCATTCATCTTCCTTTCACATCTTCTCCCCTTTTGTATCTGTCATTTTTTTCTATTTGCATCTAAAGCATCACTCCAGGGTTTTTGAGCTCTTTAATCCTGAAACCAGCTGCTGGTAAGCCTTAAATGAAATGTGTATAAATTTATGAATTTTATTCATTTTGTAAATCTGAATGTTTTTTGGATTTTTTTTCCCTTTGCTTGTGGAGAAGGAAAACAGCATGAACACCCTTGCAGTAACGGTTAAAACAGACCTTTAGTACTTAATATGTTATATTTCATATCCCCATCATAGACTGTATATGAAAAAAAGGATGTGGCCAATACAATGCTTGGTCGACCTCTATTTGAAAGCCTCAGCATTTTTGTGTTCACTACAAGCAGCATTTCCAGTGCTGTGTAAATGTAGAAGTGCACAAAACTGCAGTTCCCTGAGTGTCCACTTGGAGCTGTCTGCAAAAGCAAAGGAATTAAAACCCATTTTAAAATGCTAATTTTTACAGCAATGATAAATGTGTTTACAAATTAGAACAAATAAGTATTAAACAAGCTGTGCATGGGTTAAATTTCTTTAAAAAGTTATCAGAATTGGTTTTATTAAGCCTAAGAGTTAATTATAGTTTTGCATATTAAAAGGCATGGCACGGTTTACTGATGGGCATCATCATAGCTGTTTTCCAGGAAGCTCAAGAACCAACTGAAAGGTGTATTTTGGTATTTTCAAAGTTGGGTGGTATAAGGTACTTGGGAATAGTAGTGGCTTTAGCCTCCAGTGATTTCAGTCAACATTGCCTCTTCAAACAGGACGAAGCCAGGCTAGGCTATACAGCATAGCAGATGGGTGAAGTTTCTCTGCATAATTAAGCAAGTTTAAGATAAAAATGGGCCACAAGAAAACCCTGCTGGCTCAGTTGTACTCTAAATTGAAAACTTTTGAGGTGTTTCATTTTCACACAGGAAAAGCTCTGTGTTTGGTGCTATTTTGCATGCTTCAGCTACTCTTCCACCTCAGTGTATCTGAAAAGCTGTTTTGGTCTAGTTAAAATGAGTTTTTCCAGCTTAATCTTACATTTTATCATCTGAAACAATGTTTTCATAAGGTAAACATTTCGTACCAGCCGTCTAATTATCAGCCAGAAGAAGAATAAAGCCATACCATAAAGTTACCTGGATGACTAATTTCAGTTACGCTCTTCTGGTTTGGGTCAGTTTCTCAAACTCATCTTCAGAAAGTTGAAGAAGGTCTGTACAACACCTGTGTTCAGAAAGGCAGGGAACTCTGAATGGAATGTGATACAGGCTGCAGGTGTCTGTGAGCCCCAACTATGTTTTAAACAGACTTTAGGTCAACATGTTGGTTTTCTAGAACTAGAAATGACAATATTCTAAAGACATGTTGGATGAGCATTTTCATGTCTCACACGGTGTGGTTTGAACTCACATGGAACACTTAAAAATCAAAGTACGAGTTCCATATGGTCATTTAAGTTCCTTAATGTTTTCCTTTCTCAACATCGGGTTGCACTGTAATTTGTTTATCTTTGCATTTTATCATTTCCATGTGCTTTATGTCAATTTATATGAGGGCCCTCAAAGATTTAGGGATGTAAAGATAGCTTTACTCTTGTTGACAGGCAATAGTTTGGTAGCTATCTATCAGTTACATGCAGCCAGGCCCTCAAGCACACCCTAAACTATACCTAGACATTACACCAAGACTTTTAACCCAGACAGAAAGTGAACACAGGAAATGATTGCTGAGATGAATCAACTGAAAAGTAAACATGTATCCTCAGAAAAATAAATGTCTTTATTTGTATGAAATCAGAAAAAGGGTTCTTTTTAACAACTAGTAGGAGTCTCCTACCACTGGTCATTAGAAAGAATGAAGGTTTAAGGCACTCATGTTTATTTCACCTGTAAAACCATCAGTTACCTCTATTTCTTATATTGGCTCTCCGATGTGTAAACCTACACTGTAATGACATTTCAAAGCAAAATCAAGCATATTTTAGCTGATCTATCCATCATCCCTCCATCCACCGTCTTCTGCTTGCTATGCCAGGTTGTGGTGACAGCTGGTGACTCAGATGTCCTTCTCAGCAATTTCAAGCTCCACCTGGGGAACTCAAGGTGTTCCCAGGCTACATTGTATATATGATCTTCAAACAAGCTCCGGGTCTACCTCTGGGTCCCTCCCAGATGGACCTATCCAGAAAGTCTTTAAAGGGAGGCAACCAGAGGACATCCTGATCAGATGCTGGTGTTCGGTGGTTTCTTCTACCTGTTGTAATATGCTCCATTGCGTTTGTGTGCAAATGGTTAGAGTTAGGGTGACAGCTAGGGATAGACTTTGCTATCATTTCATGCTGATAGCAATGCTTTTTTAGAACAGTAGGACCATATTAACAAGCAAAAGTCATCTTTCAGGGGAATCAATTTCTGCCAGTTTTATTCATGATCTCATTTTTTGAGTCACCAACCAAAGCAAATGACCATAGGGGCATAGATTGACTGGTAAATCGAATGCTTTACCTTTGGCCTTAGCTCCCCATGCACCACAACAATCTGGTACAGATCCTGCTGATGCTGCACCTGCCAATCTACCTGCATTACACTACAAGACCAGTTCAGGAGTATAACTGATCTAGGATAGATGTAAACATGATTGTATATAAGGTAAAATAGAACAGGGGAAGGTTTTGGTGCCTATCTCCCTACCTTAGGTATATTAAAACATGTCTGATTCAGCCAGTCAAACTGACAACCTTCTGTTGCAAAGCAGCTCCTTAAGAGAGACTATTTCAAAGTTAGGTGAGTAGATCTTCATCCTGACCTTATCAAACTCTGACCTTTAAAATCTGCTCAGTGAAGTGGACAAGTAAGTGTTTTAGGAACCCAGACTTAAAATGAAGCTCTCAAGTAAAAGAGTAAGGTTTGACTTGCTTTAATAGGTGATATTGTGTGTTTCTTTTGTGCCTGTGTAATCATGTTACCCCACCCTGACCTTGCTGCTGGCCTGCTTCCAATTGGAGTAGGTGGCCCACAGTGAGAGTGTGTGAGGATGCAGGCAGGAGCATCAAATCTGAGACCAGTTTTCAGAAAAAGGTTGTTGGTGGTGCACTGTCTGAGCCTGTGGGGTCAAGCATTAGCTCCGCTCACAGGATATATAGAGGGATTTGGTGTGTTTGTGTGCAGAGAGGATTGCACGTGTGTTTGTGTGAGCGTGGATGAGGGCGTCTGTTTGTGCTGTTTGTGTGCGCGTGTTGCGCACAGGTGATGCTTGCTGTGTTGTGTGGAGTTTTATCAGTACCTGAGGGTTCAAGCAGCGGTTTTAGATGAATTATGGGTAGTTTTCTGTGTGTTTGGGACCACCCTGTAGTGTGATTTCTTTTTTTTTTAGTACATGGGTATCGCTGCTCGTGGGCAATGTAGTGCATGGTGTGTGTGCAGGAGTATCTCTGACTGAGATAGGTGAGAGGTCAGGACATGACAAAAGAAAGGAGAGGAGTGGAGACAGCGGGGGAGCTCAGTGAGAAAGCCTGTTGGCCAACACTTTCTAATGAGACCTGGCACCTGCCCTGTAGCAAGAACAGAGAGAGGAGGGAGGGGGAAAGACGGAGGGGAGGGATTAGGAAAGGAAGAGTTGACTCAAGGAAATAAATACAGTAAAGTGTGAGTGCAGGGTTTTACTTATCACAATTTTGGTTCTGAACGAACTAAAGATAGTTGCAATTATTGATTGATCAATTTTTGCCCATAAAATATCAAAAGTTTGAAAACGATGTTAATTACAGAGCCTAAGGTGAGACCTTCATTTTGCTTTTTGTCAAACTAACAACATCCAATAATGCCAGGATTTTCAGTTACAACTCAGAAGTAGAACATGCAAAATTCAGATTTTTTTTTTTTTTTTTTTTGCTTATAACACCCTCCAGACAATTCACTGATTATCAATATATTTACAGCATGAGCACCATCAATGCAGAGGCCCTGTAGCTCTTCGTTCAGGAAAGAGTTAACCCAAATATGCCAATTGAATTTTAGTTGAGGCCTTAAACATGTTAAAAACCCCTTGAAGCAGACAGTGTGGAAAATGTAGACTCTACATCAGTGGTTCTCAACTGGTCAGGCATCAGGACCCAACACTTCCTCCTTAAGAGAAATCACGACCAAAAAAAAACCCCCAAAAAACAGTCATTTATTTAATGAATGTTGGTTAATCAGTATTCTTGGCTACCATTACACCATGAAGACAAAAGAACACTCTAAAAAATGTTGATATTTGGACTCTAAATAGAAAAACTTATTGAACAAAGAGACTGGACAAAACAAGCAGGATTTGCATGCATACATCTGATTTTATTCCATTTTCCAGAGATAGCATGAAAGTTTGGTTATTTCTCTAAGAATTTCCTTGTTATGTTGGATAAACCAGCTTTATTCCCCAACTAAAGGAAGATAAATAGGTAGAAATATTGAGGAAAAATACTGAATTTTCCTCCAATTCACAGAAAAACATAACAAAAAATACATGTATGGAATGTATGACATGTATGGAATCCAGGGCTTCCATAGGTTTTTTTTTTTTTTTTTTTTTTCCCCAGGCACACATTCGCGACCCACTAGAAAGAGCTTCACAGCCTACTTTTGAGCCCCGACCCACCAGTTGAGAACCACTGCTCTTCATGGACCATGCAAATGTTATTGTAAAATGTCTCAACAGCCCAAACTATCTGACAAAGCATTCAATTTTAGCATTTAATCTCAACATATAAAATCTGGCAGGCGCATGTATAATGTCCAGACACTATCCCAAAATCTTAACTCAACAGCAGGTCCACTGTTTTGGCGAGAAGTTGAATTTCTGTGTTTTTGTACCCATTTCAAAGACTCATACTTTGATAAACCCCTCCTATAAATTAATTCTGATCACACTCAGAATTGGTGTACATCTAGAGGATATCTTGATAATGAAAATCTATCAAAAAATTTTTTATTACTCAAAAGGTGTTGCTGTTGGTAGCCCTCAAATGTGTGTTTCGCCATGAAACAGGAAGTGACTTTTGTCTCTGCTGTTGATGCACCGATCTGATCAGAACTTCACATTATAAGGGCTTCTTTTAACACAATCATGCAGCAATATAAATAAGAGCAATCCATCCAGGTACTTTGCCCAAGTATGCTGGCCTCAAATGTGTATGTTACGCAATGAAACAGGAAGTGACTCCTGTCTCAGCTGTAGATTCTCCAATCTGATCAGAACTTTACATTATAAGGGCCACTTTCAACACAATCATGTGTTAAAAGAGGCCATAAACGAAATAATTGTTTTTCCCCTCATTTTCCCCCTCTTCTCCACCTCAAGTTCCCATGATTAACTTTCTTCTTCTTTTTTGTTCATTCTGTCTGATAACATTTCAAATTTTAAATTTCTTTAAGTACTTTTTATTGACTTTTTATTTTCCTTTGCACATCAGTTCATTGTTCCACTTCTTCATTGTCTGACATCACAAGAAAAGAGTACTGAGGAGGTAAGAGAGCAGGGCTCATCGTTTCAGTTCCAGATGGAAAAAATGGCTCAAGGCTAGATTTTGATTGAGAGAAAGGAGGAGAAAATGAAATGATGAGAGAGAAGAATAATGAGAGAGAGGGGGAGTGAGGGGCTAATGTGGGCAGAAAGAGGAAATGAAGATGAAAAGATAAGAACAAAGATGGAGAGGCATGTAAACGACTGATCTCTTAGAGGTGCAAACAGAACAGGAGTCAACGACATAACCTGGGGAGCAAAGACACCAGTGAAAGAGGGAAAAGATGAAGAAAAGGAGGGTTGAAATGATGAAATAGTGTGGAGTGGTGCAGAAAAAGGCTGAAAGTGTGAGTCTAGAAAGGAGTAGAGTTCACAGTCTCTGCCTTCCTGTAACTTCTTCATAATGACTTTTCTTATTCAGCCTCCTCTCTTATTACTTTGGCTATTCAGACAGCCTGTCCTAACAGGTCAAGAGATGTTAACCTGAATCCTAAGTACCTTGTTGCACCTCTGACCTCCTTTTCAAAAGTCATTCATTACCAAACACACTGAGAATCACTTTGGAACCAGAGAGACATGTATTCATCCACTCAAGCCTGGGAGACCACTGTGGCAGCAAGACATTTAAAAAGATGCAACACTTGGCAGAATAAGTGAACATCTCTGAGCTGATAGGTGAGGCTGGGTCAGACATCGGTTTGAACATTGATTGTTGGTACAGTTGTGGTTTTTCAGCTGCTTAGCAAGCACTTTCAAGGCAGAGATTCATGATGTCAACTCCTGGAAGTGACTTTTTTTGTTGCATTTCTTTGCTGATGTAGGGAGGTGTAAATCTGAGAGATGCTGGGATGTTTTCCAGATTTATAAAGTGTTTGATTAATAGTAGAATTATGTTTGCATGCAGGAGTTGTACAGAAATCTGCAATAGATAATAGCTGCATGAAATAAGCATGGCGCATCTTCCATTTTGTCATCCAAACCGGATTTCTGCAAACATGCCAGGCTTGGATAATGGGATACAGAGGGTGCATTACATCCTGTGTGTTGCAATTAGCTCATTGCTACAATTGCACAAGCCCAAGTGCATTTTAAACTATTGCATGAAAGCTGAGAGGACTGTGATCCTGACATTCCGCCATTAGCAGGTGTTTTATATGAATAAGCTGATGGATATATACACTCCCCATGCAAAAGAAGAGAGTGGGATAATATGATAGAGTAATGAAGGGGATAATTGCAGTAATGATATGGTGTTTGAGTCCATGGAGCTATTTACCTGACTGCATGGGAGCATCAAATGCAAATAGAATGAACACTTAAAGTGGCGTGCAAATGAGGATCATTTGTAACTGCTTGTTGCACGGTGATGTAAACCCAAGCAACCATTGCAGGCTGTACTGGAAAAAGAGGTATTAGGTAGTATTTTAAAATTCACATACAGTGGCAGCAGCATTAAATTCCATTGAGAGAGAAAGCGTGAACATTTTTACACCGGCTTGTCTTTTTTTAGCGACACAAGCCGACAATCCACCTCCTCCTTCACCGTCTCCTCCATTAATTAGTTTCCGTTTTCTTCCTCGCCTCCCACCTCTCGTCACTCCATCACCTCTTCACTCCACACCTTCGTTCTGCCTTTTTACAGCTTACATCCTTCCTCTAAATAACGTTCTTTTATTTTTTCAGCCCTATCTTTCCATCTTCCCCTCTGGAACAGCCATCTCTCCATCTTCTCCTTGTCCATTACTCTATAGGTTTTACCTCCCAGCTTTCCTCGTCTCTCCCTCTCACTTTATCCAGCCGTCTCTCTTTTTTTTTCTGGAGCACATTCGCCTCTTTCTTTTTCTGTCAGTGGAATGAAAGATAAAGATCTTTAATTAATCAATCCACATACTGTTGCCGACACTGTCTCTCTGTCGTGTGTCTCCGGCTGTGCTGCTGAGGGGGAAAAAAATGACCTTTTCCACCTTTTCTATAATTCATCCTCGTTCTAAGAATACAAGACAATTTTTTTCTCTAGTTTTTTTGAGGGCAGCTCGTCTCTGACCTTTGCACACCTGACTAAGCATTAACAGCGATGGTGGGGTGAAAGTTTACCTGCGATATGAATCTGAATAAGTCTTTAGCTAATGTCTTTAAGGAAGTCTTTTTCTTCATGTGAGGTTAATTAGTAGCACTGAAAATTAAGCTTGGGGTTATACTTTGCATGATGAAGTGCAATTTACTCCTCTAATTTAAGCTTGATGGTCAACAATGGAAGTTTCCTTTCTTAGGCTTTAAATACTGCACATTCAGAACATATTCAGACCCCTTGAAATTCCATAATTCCCAAATGGAAGAAGTTTGGGACAACCAGGACTCTTCCATAAGCTGGTTGCCTGGCCAAACCGAAAAATGGGGGAGAGAAGAGCCTTACTAAGAGAGGTGACCAAGAAACTAATGGTCACTAATGGTCTGAGCTCCAGAGATCCTGTGTGTAGATGGGAAAAAGTTCCTGAAGGTCAACCATCAATGCAGCCCTCCACTGATCTTGGCTTTATGGCAGAGTGACTAGGCGGAGACCTCACCGCAGTGCAAAACACTAACCTGACACACCAGATGTAGACACACATAGACTGTGTTTGGGAAAGGGCAGAGCATTCTGTCTGTCACATCTTTATGGGCCAATCAGAGCAACAAAACACGTGATGATTAGACTCGTGCCGAATTTGGTCAGGAGAAGGGCAAAAACAATTTCTTTGTTCTTCTTTAACAAAGAAATTCCATCAACTTATGGTAAAACTGACGCGATAGCAGCATCCACGCTAATCTCTTCCGCCATAATTGCACCAGCTTCTAGATGCTGCTTGCGTACGTCATGACCCCGCTGCGCCCAGGAGTACTGCCTCCTACTCCTGATTGGTCCTGTCACTTTCTTACAGGGCCCAATCCTTTCAGATGGGAGCTTTGCAAGATGGATTCGCCAGTGAGAAACATGGACATGGGCGAATCCATCTGCTGTGAAAGGTTAGCAAAACACATGAATACACTTCAAAAAAACTCCACCTGAAGGACTCTCAGACTGTAAGAAACAAGATTCTCTGGTCTGATGAAACCAAGATTGAACTGTTTAGCTTCAATTCTACACCTTATATCTGCCCCTGGTGTTGTAGTACTTAAGAACATTTTGAATGTCTTGTTCGTGTCTTGGAATCAAGATCATATTTACTCTGTCTTGTCTCAGTCTCGGATTATCCACTCAAGATTTTCCATCAAGACTGGTCAAGGCCATTAGCAACCACACCTCTGTTTGATTGGTCATGGTGGTAAGTTTGGATTTTTGAGTACTTTGTTCGCTAAATTTTTTCAGGCTCGGCATATGATGTCATTTTCAGTTTAACTGTTTCTGATTAATGAATGTTGTAATTTGACTTAAAACAGCTGCTGTTAGGTCACTGATTATGCCTTATGCATGAGACACCTGATTTAATTTTGACAAGAAGTTGGTTGAACAAATTTACTAAGATTTGAGATTTTCGCATCATGGTGCATTGAAAACAGAGTTTCAGAAACCTTGTTTTTTGTAGTCAAATTTATTTAAAAGCAAACCAAGATTTTGCTGTTCAACCTTTTGATTTTTTTTAATAGATTTTTGTGGTCTTGGTCTCGGTTTGTCTCAGTCTCGGTCTGGACTTGGTCTCGACTCAGTCTCGACCCCAAAAGTCTTGGTCTTGTCTTGGTCTTGGTGCAGTCTGGTCCTGGGCATGTCTTGGCCTTGACTACAATACTACCTGTCCCATAATATCCCAACAGTGAAGCATGGTGGTGGCAGCATCATGCTACTGGGGTGTTTCAGCAGCAGGACCTGGGAAACTAGTCAGGGTTTAGGGAAAGCTGAATAAAGTTTAATTCTGAGTACAGCAGTATCCTCAATGAAAACCTGACTAGCAGTGTTTAGGACCTCAGACTGGGCCAAAGGTTTGACTTCGAAAATGACAATGACCCCAAGCACTCAGCCAAGACAATACGGGGTGGCTTAGGGACAACTATGAATGTCCTAGAATGGCCCAGCCAGAGTCCTAACTTGAACTGTGTTGAACACCTCTGGGGAGACCTGGAATGGCTCTGCCAAATGTCCCCGTCCAATCTGACTGAACTTGAGAGGATTTGCAAAGTAGAATGGCAGAAAATCTCCCAATCCAGATTTGCAAAGCTTGTTGTGTTGTATTCAAAAAGACTCAAATCTTTAAATGCTGGATAAAGTGCTTCCACAAAGTACTTTAAAATACTAAGTTCTTCCATAAATTTGTCTTTCATTTGGTATCTATCTAGTCTATCTAGTCCTTTCCAACCCCAGCGCAGCTTTGGCAGAGGACTGTCAATATGAGTCTGGTCTGCTTGACAATACTGCTCTTTAATAGGGAAGGTTTATGTAACCATCATGCTAGTGCTGTGCTCATAGTGACTAACACTGGTCTTTATTATTTTAGGGTATTTTATTTATCATAATATTAATGATTAACACTGGTCTTTTATAGAAGACCCCATCCAAGATTAGGTCTAGACCTGCCCCCTTTGTAAAGTGTCTTGAGATAACTTCAGTTATGAATTGGAGCTGTGCAATCAAAGATCTATTTATTGATTGAAGTACTGAGTAAAGAGTCTGAATACTTATGTCAATGTGATTTCTGTTTTGTTATTAAACAGTTTTGTCATGTTTCTAAAATTCTGTTCTCACTTTGTCATTATGGGGAACTGAGTGTAAATTAATGAAAAATAAACTGAAAAAAAATTGAATAGTGAAAAAAGAGATGGAGGTCTGAATACTTTGTGAATTCACTGTAGCTTGATGCTAAAATGAACATCAAATTAAATATGAATTAAGTTGGCAATAAATGTGCCAAACCAATACCAAACAGCTAGGTCCAACAGTTACATCTGTCCCAGGATTTAATTATTATGAAAGAAAATCCAAGAAAATGATTCGCCAAAGCTATCAAGACTGTCAATAATCTCTTATTTGGGATATTTTCAATAAGACACTCAAAACAGGCCAGCACTGATTTATCTGTTTATCTGGAGCACTATCACCAAGACAAGAAAATACACCAGAACATCTCCAGGAGTTATAATTAGTACTTTTGTTGACCTCCGCATGTCTGACTTCATAGGCCAGTATCCCTCAGGCCTGATGGGAGATAACACAATAGTTTTCTTTTACTTCGTCCCAAAGGTTTACAAGGCTGTCTGAGGAAAAATTGAGACAAATATGACCTTTCAACAATCCTTGTCTATTTGGTCCCCATAAGAGAATGATGAATTATCTCTGGGCACTTTCTGTTTTAGAGGGATGACAAAGCACACACATACACAATAGAACAAAAAGTTAAACAGTTGCAATCTCTCTTCCAAACAAGTATGGTCAGATTTTTAAGCCTTCACACCAATGATAGCCAAAGCCAGAGACTTCGTGTTTTCTGGTCATCCTTCTGTCTGTATGGTAGAAAGCCATTCTTGTGAAAGTAATATCTCAAGACCACGTTGAGGGATTTTATGTAACTTTGAGTCAAGAGGGAACTGATGAGACTTGGTGGGTCATAGGTCAAAGTCACGTGCTGAGGAGCGTCTACAGCTGGGCACAAGTGTCCACTTTGGCTCAAGAATGAACTGATTAGACTTTAGAGGTCAATGCCATTTTGTCTCATGTTCTTCCCTTGCCTATGAACTTAGTATCTCAAGAACAGTAAGGGGTTTTATTCAAACTTTGCACCAATATCTACATTGACTCAAGGATAGACAGGTTAGATTTAAAGTCAAGGTCACAGGGCCTTGTGTTCATCAACTTATTTTAAGCTTTCTGCACGTTAAATAGAAACTATTTCAGCCCATCTTCTTGACTCACCTTATTTGGCATTTGTATATCTCACAGAGGCATATACGTATCAGGCGGTACTTCTATTTTAAGTTGGATATGGGTCTAGCAAATTTCAAACAGTACTGATATTTATTTAACCTTATTTAACCATCTGGAATACCTTCAATACTAAGTGTTTGGGAAAGGACAGAGGATTTGAAAAAAACTCAGAGTGTGATTGGATAAATATTATGTCTGTCACATCTTTACGGGCCAATCAGAACAACAAAACACATGACAGCTACCGAGGAATAATACAAACCATGGCAACTATAGACATGTCAGTACTCAACTTTTGTCGTTTTTGAAAAGAAAAGAACTCACAACTCATTGTTCTTTGTTCTTCTTTTAACAAAGAAATGTCGTCAAGTTCTGATTAAACTGGCACTTTAGCAGCATCCACACTAAGCTCTTTGGCCATAATTGCACCGGCCTCTTGCTGCTGCTTGCATACGTCACGACTCCACCACGCCTGAAAGTACTGCCCCTTGTCACTGATTGGTCCTGTCACTTTCTAGCCAGGCCCAAACAGTTGAGACGGGAGCTTTGCAAGATGGATTCGCCAGTGAAAAATAAGGAAACGGGCGTATCCATCTGCTTTGCAAGGTTAATATTTATTTTGATACTACTGCTACAAAAGGATAAGATTGCATCATTGCCAACATATTTGGGCTATTGAGACCATGTTTTCTCTCTTTTGCTGGCAGCAGCTTGAGGTTAAAAAAATGCAGATTTCTAAAGTTCCTTTCAAAGCTTTGGATCTCCTCCATTACATTAATAATTCAAACAAAAAGAATTGTAGTGTTTTAACACTTAAACTGCCATGGGTAAAATGGCTTTTCCAGTTGTGTCTAACTTTGTATTACACATTTTAAAGCCTTGTGGTGTTGGCTGGTGTTTTTAATTTGTTTGCTTAAAGGGCTGTTTAGAATGGCCATGTGGGTAAAATTTACTATATAAGAAAACATCAGATTCCCCTGTTTTGTTGTTTTATTCCAGCAGATAAACAACAGACACTGCCATGGAAGTGCCTTATGTCTATTGCTGCACAATCAGAGGTCATAGATTAACCTTCAAAATAGAAACCACAGGCAAAAAGGGATTAGTTATTAGTAAGGATGAAACAATTACTTAAACACAGTGTGCAGCCTATGTTGGGCTTGGGAACAAACTCTGACTGTGGGAGTAGCATGCACTCACTGGCTTTAGCTGCTCCTAATCTGCTCAAAGAGGCTCACAAACTTTGTGGTAAGTTCCTTTAGTCAAAAAATAGTAATGGTGTTGAAAAATAAATGTTTTTAAGAGTGTTTAGAATCTACATAAAAGTTGGCTGAATGGACATTAATAAGCTCACTTAACTAGCTGAAAGACAATTATACTATGATGTGTTCAGGATCTACTCAGACAACTGACTACTGTAATTACATGGTGAATATATTGCCATTGTGTGCTGAAATGTAACATCTGTAAATGAAAACTCAGTTTTAAATGAGAAAGTTGAACAAATGCAATGTAAAGGGCATCAAATTTCTGAGTTCTTCTCAGATTACACCACTTTCGTTTAAAGCAGAGAGTCATTTTGTATTTCCACCAACAGTAGAAAGGTATTTATTGTAGTGTTGATGAGGACTCAGTTTGATAAGGAGCTTTGACCCAAAATATGACGTGTATATTTATTCTTTGGTGGCTTTGGTAGTTCCCTGTGCTTCCAAACATAAAAACAGACAGACATTGTGTTATTCAAAGCTTGTGGCATCTAATATAATTATATTATTTAACAATGTTATTAAAAAAAGGTTGTTAATGCACATTTGATAAGGTTTCAGTTTTACTTTTAACTGGTAAGTATGTATTTCACTCAAGAGACGGGCATTCCTTTTCACCTTTATTGCGTAATCTCTGTGTAAAAACGTTTAGAGTTTATCACTGTTCACAGGAAAGGCTATTTTATATTTGCAAGCAATGCAAATCATCTCAGAGAGCAAGTGTAAATTCAACCAACATGATAGAAGCCATGATAAAATAGCTTTCACGCTGTTTTAGATGCAGTCAAATGAAGCAGAAGTCAACTATTTTCTACCCTTAGATCAAGACTGCCTATAAGGAGGCATAAAGGGAGAGCTTTCTGGAGCCCAGCCAAACTGGGGGCATGAAGGGCAGGAAAATCATTGTAAATTTATGCTGTGATAACCATATTTTTATTTCTAACCTGAAGAATAATTATTCTTTTCAAAGCAACAAACATTGACATTTAAATTATTTCTGATGTGATACAATAAAGCCTTATTTTTTAAATGTTGAAAAACATAATGACTTTTTTATAATGTTAACCATGTGGATGGGCACACTGAACTAAACCATTAGGATAGTATTGTCAGACTTCTTGGCAAAGCCAAGATGTGCAAAATATCAGGATGCCAGAAAATAGTGAAATAATTGCAAAAAATGGTAACAATGGGTTTAAGAGGCAAAATGGGTTCAAAAATGCATTTCCAAAATGCCCAAAATAGGTGTGAAATGGTGAAAAGTGGGTAGCACTTGGTAAAAAGTATAAAAATGACAAAAATGGGAGGAAAAATTGGTTTATATGTGTTCAAGAAGCTGGGAAGATGGCCAGATAAAAGAGTAAATGGGATTAAAAGTGATGAAGAAGTAAAAAGTGGCATACATGGGTCACAAAAATGCTTAAAAGCATTTGAAAGTGGCAAAAAAATGTTGAAAAGTTGCAACGTTTGGTTAAATGGGCAAGAAAAAAAATTG
Source organism: Cheilinus undulatus (assembly GCF_018320785.1). Lineage (NCBI taxonomy): Eukaryota > Metazoa > Chordata > Actinopteri > Labriformes > Labridae > Cheilinus > Cheilinus undulatus. The sequence continues at coordinate 35,642,890 of NC_054872.1, read as the reverse complement.
GGTTAAAAGTGCAACAAAAAGTTGGAAAAATGGCCAGACAAAGTAGAAAAAGCAGATAAAAAGTGACGAGGGTCACAAAAATGTCGACATTTTTGGAAACTAAACCATTTTTAAAGTAATTTGAGACTTCAGTCCTAAGCCAGGATCTGCACAAACATCCGGATGCCAGAGAAAGAAGTAGAAAGAAAGAGACAACACTGAGGGGAAATGATTAAATAATTTGGGAAAAGTGGCACACATGAGCAGAGAAAGAGGTGGACAGGGGTTAGAAAGTCCTGAAAATGGTCCAAGAGGCGACAAATTGGATTAAAGAGGCAGATTGGTGAGGTTGACAAAAACTGGTGGAAAGTGGCAAAAAGAGGCTAAAATGATGAGGAAAAAGTGATAAAAGGGGTTAAAAAGTGTTAGAAAAGCAAATACATGTAATAAACGATGGATGAAAAAGAATTAAAATGATAAAATATGCCACTATTTCCATCAAATCAACCTCAAATTTATGTATTTTTATAACTTCATTATTCAATTCACAGGAGTTTTTATCACCTCCACTTTTATCATTTAATTTTTGTTCAGTTTCAGTTTCAACTTTACGTTACTGGCATGAACAAATTAGTTGTTGCCTAATCAGTGACATTAAAAACTGCGTTACATATTTACAAATATAAATGCACATATTAAGCTATTCCACATTTTCTCTTTGTATTTTGTAGTTTTATACAGTGATAATATTAAAAGTCAATAAAAATAAAAACCTAATTTAAAAAAGAAAAAAAAAAAATTCAGAGTGTTTGTTGGGAGGAGACTTAATGGTTGTGCCCCAGGCTGTGACAGGATCTGATGAATTGAGCAGCATCTATGCAGATGATTCTTCGTTCTCTTAATATGTATGTCATCTTAATTTCATCGTTTCGTGAATCAAAGTGTGGAAACCTTTGTTTGATTTGATTAATGAATTCTTTCCTGATTTCCTGGTTCAGTGTAGAGAGCAGACCTTCTGTCCTCTCTAGGTAGCCAGGTGTGTCTGTGTCTACCTTTCTCTATGTTCAGACAGTGATCACTGAGTCTGCACATGGTCAAGGTCTTCTTCAGTCTCGCATCAGTCAGTGTGCTTAAATACTTTCATCCTCTATAGAAACAAGTCTTTTAAAATCAGTGCAACTGCAGAGAACATTCAGATTAAAAATGCATAATGTCAGACAATTTTGAATCATAGTGTTACACAAATCATCCTATAAAACATTTAAACATTTAAGCGTTCTCTTTTTGCTCACACTTCAACAACTATAACTGCCTCAGACTGAAGAAACTTCAAAACGTGATGATCCTCACACGAGTCAAGTTATGACTCCAAGACAAAGTTCAGGTTTTTAAACAAATCTTGGCTGTGTTTCAGAGCTCTTTAATTGGCGCCATGAGCGATGTGTCACAGCCGCTGCTGCAGCTCAGACTGCTGACCGTGTCGCTATGTGGAACACATCAGTTAGCCAAACTGCAATTGCTAACTTCTGCTTGTTTTCTCGTAACACCTGTCTCCCTTACCTCACGTAGAATCTCTGCCTCTGTAAACCCCTCTTCACTTCCCCTGATCCCCCCATCCCTGGGGAGTTGCTCCTCCATGTTTGAAGACGCCTGCTCTTTACTAAACTAACTGAAGGGAGGAATATGCGGATGCTTGAAGAGGTTTCGGCTTTGACTGACTGACTGTCTTTCACGTTATTGCACCAGGCAAAAATCCAGCTTGTGTTGAAACGTTGCCTGTTTTTGCTATTTTTGGAGCAAACAATGCGTCTGTCTCACTCCATTGGCCTCCTTCCATCTGATTATTCTCGGATGGTATGAATTGTAGCGCTCTATTTGTACTCACTGTACGTTACAGCCTTGATCACATGCCTAAATGTAAATGTTTGTTTTTGTGTGTATTTCTTTGATTTCCAGTTGATGTACGACATCATGTTGTCCCTGTCCTCCCCGTGATTCCTTAGCCTTCCCATCCTGTGCTAACCTCACACCTTCTACTGAGCAGGGAGCTGTCAGCACACACATCCACACAGATGTTTACACATTACACCATCACACATACAGACTCCCTGTAAGCCATGATTGTCTTCTGCAGACAATAAGAGCGCACAGTGACCTCTTGCAGCATCTCTGCGTCTCACACTATCTCTGTGTAATCCCTCATCTCTGCCTCTCCTCATCTACACCTGCCTGTCCTCACACTCCTGTCTTGTTCTCCTCTGTTCCTCACAGATGATTTCTTTGTTTGCTCTTTTCTTTGCTAATCTGTTTTCTTGTTGTCTTCAGTCGCCCCCCTCCTTTTCTCTTCCCCTTGCCTTTGTTTTTCTCTTTCTCGTTTCATTGTTGGTTTTATCTAGTTTTCCTCTTACCCAGCATGCTGTGTTCACCCTCCCATCCTCCATCCCTCTTGACTTGTTAGCTGGATCACCATCCACCATCCCTCAGTCCTTTCCTTTCTTCTCTTCCTTCCCTTTGGTTGTATGTTTTCCTCTTTAATTAAATTAAATGAATCAAAGTTAGTGTTAATTACTCTTCCTTTACTGGCAAGCATGGAGAATGACTTCATGTTACAAGGGCATATTTCTCTTGTGTATAAAAAATAAGCCAAGACAGGGAGGCAATATGTCTAAATGGATAAACAGTAATTAAATAGTGTGATTAAAAGACACTGCAAAGTCGGGAAGATGGTCATGCACAATTTAGCTCGGCACAGCATGCCACCTACTCACAGTTTGACAAGCTTTAAACCAATTTATGTCAATGACATTGACACATATTATATTTTCAGGATAGCATTTACACTTCTCTAATTGGTGTGGCTTGTTACAGAATCAAAAGATGTTGGTCAAAAGATTATTTGCAAGGAATCATTAAAAATCAAACAAATGAGTATTAATGAAAACTTGAACTTTTCCAAGTAAACTGCATTTACATCTTCTCATCTTCCTCCAAGCAACTATAATCGTAACACTACCAACATTATGGGCAGGGGCAGTTACTTTTTCACATAGGGCCAGATAGGTTTGCATTTTTCCCCAGTGTCTGAATGTTAAATAAACATTCAGACACTGCATTTTGTATTTACTTGGGTTGTCTTCGTGAAATATAAAAATTGATTTGTGACTTATACCAGCAGCAACAAGAGGCTGGTGCAATCAAGGCAGAAGGAACTAGCATGGATGATGCTAAACTTGACTACATTTCTTTGTTAAAAGAAGAACAAAGAACAGCAGTGAGTTGTTTTCTTTTAAAAAAAGATTTTCTAGATGTCTGCAGTTGCCATGATTCACACTGTGCAGTTCTCTATTGATTTACTCCTCGGTAGCGGCTACTTCACGTGTTAGGTTGCTCTGATTGGCCCGTGAAGATGTCACAGACAGAACGTTCATCCAATCAGCCTGCAAAGATTTTTTCAAAGGCTCTGCCCTTTCCCAAACGCTGTCAATGTGAGGTTTACCAGATGGATGTGTGAAACACATCCATCTGGCATGTCAGGTTAACAAATACCATGGTCCTGCCTCTCCCGGTTTTGTGAAATGTACTTCGTGCTCTGTGAAATGTTGATCTGTTTTGTGAAATGTTTTTGTGTTTTTTTTCTGAAACGTATTTTGCCCTTTTGAAATATTTATTCCTGAAGGCCTTCAGGGCTACCGCAGATTACTATTACTTAATTATTGAATAACTGTAACAGCTGTTGTGTTACTATTAACTTTGAAGTATTGTTACTACTACTGTGTAATAACAGTAATTTTAACCATCATTTATGACAGATGAACAGATGAAGACGATATCTAATGTCCTTGAACTCCCAAACAGCTATTAATATGTCTATAATAGGGTTGTTGTTTACTTTGTCTTTATGACCACTTTGGTCCAATATGCTAACTTTAAACAGAAATAGGCTGATATTCAGAGAAATACACAAAAGGGTGAAAAGAAGCGAAATAACCTTTGATCTCCTCCCTTGATAAAGAACACTTAGCTGACAAGCCAAGAAAAGCTTACCTAATGCCTTTTTGACCCATGAGAAAGACTGCAGAAGAATCGCTTACAATGCTTTAAAAATACTCTGTAAGACTCAGACGAGAGCTTTAGCTGAGGAGATTTCTTTTTCCTTGTCCAAACCTTATGTCAATGTCAATCATCACTTTCCTGTTGCTGGAAATGTACTTTTCAAATCTAAGCTTATTTGAATGTCTTATTTCAGCAGCAGCTCAACAAAATATATTGGCTGCCAAAGTATTGAACAATGAATGTCAAAATGGAGGCGTAGTGTATATTAAATGTGAACTTCATGTTTAATGCATCAATCGCTGATTAATTATCCCTTCTGAGATTGTGACGTGCTGAAACAGATTTGGCAGCCGGCACTGCACCACCTCCACTCCTCCGCAGAGAGCTCTGCTCGGATTGTATGAACGTTATAGGAAGAGAAGAAAATAAATGGGCTTACATTTACACATGGGCAGCAAGTTTATTTAATCATCATTTTTATAATGCTAGAATAGAACTCGCTCTCTCTGGTGCCTCCTTTTGTTTTGTTATCTATCGTGTCTTTCTCTTCCTTCCATCTCCATTAGGTCTGTTCCCTCTTCATGTTGTGTCCACTATCTGCGGTCAGGAAGAATTATTTAGAAGATTAATTGCAACCTACTGTACGGTGATTACTGTCAGCGGCCCCACTGGACCGTATGAAAGAAAGAGTAAGCGAGAAAGGGAGTAAATGCAACAAGGGTGCTGTTAACTGACCAGGATTGGGAGTGAAAAAAGAAATAAAAGGTGGCCTATGAAACAGAAGGAGACAGAGGGAATACAGAGGCAGAGGAGGAGGGGATGTAAAGAGGGAGAGAAAGGAGTGAGGGACAGAGATGGCGAAAAAAGGGAGGGGTTGAGGGAGAGTTAGCGCAGAAAATGGAATTGGAGGCTACTGTAGCGTTACTCTGTCGAGATGGGAAAATAAGGATATAGGTGGATTCGACACTGTGTGAGAGAGAGAGGCTTAGGCAGTCAGTTATATGCCTTTGTGATGAGTTTGCAGGCTCCTGCCTGCATGTGCTTGCATGTAGCTCTTTCATGTTGGAGTGTGTCCTTGTGAGAACAAGTGACTGTACTATCGGCCAGCTTCTTAGGGGGGAAGGATCTCTGAAAAGCTTGTAGATACAACTTAATGTAGTCACAGACAGAGCTTCTGCATATAAAGGGTGAGCGTGTGAACACTAAGCCTAGCTCTCATTAAGCAGAATAAACCAATTTGACGCCAAAGTCTAGATAGTCTCAAATGAAAAAAGCACATGTTTCATTAGTTATCCAATTCCTGGAAAGGATGAGCAGAGAAATGTTCATGCTGTGCTTATTTGAACTTGAAGCAGACTACTTAGAGTGGACCAAAAACATGTGTGGCATCCCACATGACTCCATCTTTGGACCTCTGCTATTCAACATTACCATGCCCACACATGACAAGTCCATGTTGTAACCTGCCACACGCTAATGACAGCTGTGATTGACTCCAGACCCCAACCCCAAATGGGACAAGTTGTTTAGCCAATGGATGGTTAAAGAGGGAAAGGGTTACTTGTTGTGCTTGTATACAACGGCTTCTAGCCGAACATTAGCTTGGTCTTAGCCAGACCAACACATCTCTTCATCACAGTTAGTACTGAGAGCAACATGGAAAGCTTTCTGCCACAGAAAACAGTGTTGCTGCTCTTGAGCTGCCCTGCTTTGGCATGACTATGTGATAGTTATGGGGAAAGGGTTAGTTGTTATATACAGCTAATGAGTTGTTGTGTCCCAGCTAATGACTCCAGCTGGCCTGCTAGTCATTAGCTGGGACTGAGCCGCAGTGGCACTTTTGTCTGAATCAGACCACGTGTCTAATTTCAAACAAGTGCAGAGAGCAACACTGAAAGCTTTCTGTGACAAAAAAAAATGTTCCCACTCCCGGTCTGTTTCGGCATGGCTTTCCGATCATGGTGATGGGCATGTCCTGCATTGCCTGTCGTTAGCTGTTAGCTGGGATGTCACTGTGAGACCGCTGCACTCTTTCTCCTATTGTCTCTTTCTCCTATTGTCTCCTATTGTCTCTTTCTCTTTGACTGTTCTTGAGTCTTTTACCCAGCAGTGTCCTCTTCTGCTCTCATGCAGCATAAGAGTGACACACACAAATGTGACGCTCACACACACACCGAAACTGAAACACATGATAACATGTTGGTAGTGACCTCAGGCTTCTATCTGTTGAGGGAAAAACTGTCTCAGAATACTGGAGACTAACTGGAGATAACAGCAGAACTTTTCTTCTCTTAAAGCTCCTCTCTGACCACGGAGGACCAGCCTATCAGCGCTCCAGCTGTGTGGCTGTGTCGCCCGCGTGGGCCAGGGGTGTGCGATATGTTAAAAAATATTGGTAAATATTCCCCTAATACTATATGTTTATGGGGAATAAATAAATGTAGTTAAGAGAACGTTATACTTAAACGTTCAGCAAGTCTTCATTAGCAGGGAATATGATAAACGTGCTGTTTATAGATAATTACTGGATATAAAAAAGGATAGGAACATTAAAGTAGAAATTTGGCTTAATTTTGTACATATATAGACCCTTACGCACCTGTCTGAGGAGAATTAGAAATGTTCATGAAACCTGCTGCAGTTTTTATTTTGTTTTAGAATAATCTGTTCATTTACAGTTGGTGTTTTACTGTTAGTATAAAAATACTATCATTGAAGACATATCTGACAAAAAACATTTAATCTTCAGTGACACTGTCTCTATCAGTGAAGTACGACACATGTCTCTGTAGTGTTTCATATGTTCACAGAGAAGAGCTTTATTTATTAAGAGGGGAGACAGAGAGAGAGAGGACAGCATGTAGCTATGAACATTTAAGTAGCTGCAATAAATTTGGCTCACAAAAAATAACAACAATGACAAAATCGCTCTGCCAGTCAGGCATTTGAACAGGCATCCCAGATAGCTGCAGTCAGCCATATACTTTTTTTTCCTAGTCTTGTTTAACTGTTGGCACATATGTTTTTCATGATTACAGTCAAAATCAAGGTTAATGAAGTGGTTGCCAGCTATAGGTAAAATAGGATTTAAAAAATAATCCATAAAGTCTATGCATATCAAGATGCTAATAATGGAAAAAAAAAACAAATAAAGAGAGTCTAATGCATAACAACTGACACATTAACAAGTTACTCAAACACATAATTTTCATTTGCAGGACATGGTGAGGTTGCCTTTAGATCCTGGCTTCTTTTAGAGGCAAGACATGACTACCCTCAGACTACTGTATAGGTAATGATGGTGCCACCAGCTTTATCTCATTATTCCAACAGGAAGCCTATAATAATCACAGGTATTGAATTACTGAGTGATTTTTTTCATGGCAAGGCTTACAATTAAAACCAAAACTGATGTATGTCATTTAAGTTTAATAAAAAAATAATAATAATAAAAAAACTGTTGTACTATTGTAAAACAGACTAAAATCACATATATTTCACTATTTATACTATTTATTTTTCTTTATAATTCCACCAGAAAACAGTTAAAACATCATAAATATGAAATATCCAAATCAACTTAAACAGAAATGAGGTAAACAGTAATAATAAAAACTGATACAAACCACAAAAGTATAATAAAACTTTTACAAGGTTATAAAAACTGACCAAAAAAACTTGAAATTTTCTTTAAATTTGTAAAATTTACTACTGGATCACTCTTTAATGTTTTACCAAACCTGTGGTGACAACCAGCTTAACTATAGAGTACAATTATCCTATATTATTTTTTAATTTGTCAAGAAATTACCCTCAGTATATATGACAGATATGTTGGCCATATGACCTAATAGAGACAACACTTTACACCCCTTAAAAGGCATATGTCCAAATATGGTTCCTCCATTTTTCATTAATATTTTACTAATATTTCAGTAATTGCTAGAAATTGTACACAAAGAAAACCTCTCATGACATGTAGCAGTACTATACACTATCATAATGTGTGAGTTTCATCAGCTTATCATGGTTAGTTATGATCTTAGGGCTATTTGTTTGGAACCAAGAAAATTGTAAAACTACATTTTTGGAATTCTGGAGGAAACGGGAAGTTTGAGATGCCCTAGGCCACTGCTGATTGGTTGCATTAGTGTGATGTCACTTTCCATGATGTTGACTGAGCTCCACTTATTGGCTGAGAAAAGTCACTCTGGTTCTACTGTAACATAAAGAGTTGGGGGGAGGCACAGAGGAAGTCGATCAAAGGGACTCTATGATTCCTTGCCCCTTAAAGGGTTGAGTATCAACTCAGGCAGCATTTAGGAATTGCCCCTTTTAAAAACTCAATTTAACCCCGGTATTGGAGGGGAAAAATACCTATATCCAACCCTAGCCCTACCAGAATTTTAATTTTTGATATGACGTCACAAAAATCAAGGCATGCTTATAATTCCCAATTGAGTCATTCATCTCCTGATCAGCTAAAGACAAAGACAAAGCATTATAAACATCCACACATATCACAAATGATCAATGCATCAAAAAAATGGGCGCTGTTGAAAACAATGAGGTCAAGCGCTATGCAGATGACACCTGAATTTACTTTTGATATGCTCAAAATATGACTTTCTCATTGATTTTTTTCTGTGATAATCAGTGAATGATTGGACATACCCAATCATCTTCTGTCCGACAGAACAAAGATGGAAGACTCTGAGTAAGTTATAATCTGACGCTCCATCTCAGCAAAATTTGTAGGCCCAGGTTTAAGAGCTTAGAGTGTGGAATAGATTAAAACATACAGATTCTACCATTTTGACATCACACCAAGAAAAAGGATTTGTGTCCTGGGGGAACTAGTCCATCCTTTCATTTGCAGCAGGTTATGGTGCTGTAAAAGTCTTTTCTCCCCACCCTCCCTCACCCATCTCCAACCCAGAAACTCTGACATCCCCAGCTTAGTCAGCATGTGGATGCTGCAGACTGGGAAAAGAACAAAAAAAAAAAACATTAAAGGAAAGCAGCATCACATTTCTGCACTGGCTTCCAGTCAAAGCCAAAGAACAAAGTTTAAAGGGTTGCCGTTTCCCAATGAACGTCTCAGGACCATAATTGAGCTTTGACTTTTTTCACGAAACCTCTCCAGGCTACATTAATGTTTTCCCCTTTTTCTGCTCTTCAAATCTGTTTAATAAGAATTAAAATAAAACAGCCGGTAGTGGTACTTGTATTTCCAGAGCACAAAGATCTAAACCTTTATATTTGCTCACTGTTGTAACACAGGGCACAACGGTAGCTGTCGATGTCCTCAAGGATCCTTCTGGCACTGCCTCATCAATTGCTTCTCCACTCGATAACTACTGGCAGACTCAAGTGCAACAGTAAATGAGATCCTTATATAAAGCAGAATAAGCCACTTATGTCTTTTGAAGCTCATTGGATGCATTAAGTTAGGGGGCCAGGTATTCTGTACTTAAGGTCTAACCAATGCTACAAAATGCAGATCATTTTAGGAACAGCCCTAACAAAGCTATGCAGTGTTTTAATTACCGTAGCCTTCAGTTTTTGCACTATAGTACTTGTTGAAACTTTGTCGTTTAACATCCTCATATTGCCAAATATGCCACTGACAGATTAATTTCTCACAAAGATAAAATTTTATCGTGGTAGAAAGGTTCAAATACTTTAACATCCAGAACACACTGGGCTGTCTGGCCACTCCTTAGCTGTTTATTGGATAGGCATGACTAGCGCTTCTGGAGATTTTATACACGAATACAAAGCAGGTTTCCATATGTTGACCTGTCAGAGAACAGTATTAAAAAGTCTTCATTCATGCACAATTATCACAGCGCCACACTGGCTATTCCCAATTCAAGTTGGCTCTTCCCCTCTATCCTCACTGGTGTTACAGTGTAAAAGTTACTGTGTTAGCCAGCGACCTGCAGCCACATGTGTTTGATGCGGGACGCCAGTTAACAGGGTCACTCGTTAGATCCTAACACACTCTAGTGTTGCTTCACCCTCCTTGCTTTTCTACATGTTGTAATTCTTTTGCAGTATTTTCCAAAATTTCATGATTATCTAAAATGTATTTCTCCATATCCACAGTAACACTGCCTCTGCCATGTTCTTCCAACATATCTTCTCACCATCTGATCTCAGAGGTGATGTTTTGCTTCTGGTGCTGCCCCTCTTACAGTCAACCCCTTGTGGACAGGCACAAAAAAAATGTGGAAGTAAGGCTTGTAGTTAAAAAGGCATCTGAAAGACTACGCCCAGAGGAGTTTCACTGGTACATGAGAAGTTGACTCTGCTGGGATTGAGACTTTTCTCATTTACATTATGCTGTATTTATACAGTGGTATGCAACTGGGTGTCAATTGGCAGACTTAGTCTTTAAATGGCTAATAAAGTAGATCATAGTTTTGTAATGGTGTATTTCCATATGTGATAGGCTACCAGTTTCACTTCGCCCAAGCATTCTTGGTGTCCGTTTCAGATCCTTTATTTTCCATTACAGTAAAGGAGTTACTGTTAAGTTAATTTTTTCATGTAATTTAATTCAAGAAGTGAAACTTCAATATATTCTAGATTCATTTTTGGTGCTTATTTTTAAATGCAAGATAACAAAAGATTTAAAGTACAAAAATGTACTATCTCTGTGTATACATTTAATAGACATACAGTGTATGCATACCTATACCTATAAACATAGGGTTCATGATATTAATATGGAAGGGGTCTATCTAAACACAAAGTGAAATTCATATTTATGCCTCATATACCTCAGTCAGATATCTGTGTACTTAAAGGGACAATGTGTAGAATTTGGCATTTTAGCGACATCTAGCGTTCAGATTTTAGAATGAGCCGATCTGTTACCAAAACGTCACATCGCTAGGCGATGAGAGCCTGTGAAGACCAAAAAGGATCGTGAGCCGGACATCATTTACAGCAGTGACGAGGTGAGGGTTTATTCATTCATTTTTGTAACCATTATTTTTATAGAATATAGGTCAGTCTTCTTCTCCACCCGCCTTCCAGGTAGCTTTCAGGACCGGCGGGCAGGTTCGTATTTAAAAATCGCATTTCGCTCTTTCTGTCCCCAAAATGTTGCCGTAGACAACATGGCGGTTCAATATGGCAGCCTCCGTGAGGGCGACCCGCGGTAATGTAAATTTATAAAGCTTTTTTCTAATTTTGTAAAAAGAAAACGAAAGTTTAAAGGGGATGATTGTGCACTTATTTTAACATACTTCACATAGATATATAAACATTATATCCCATGTACACCGTTTCTGTTCGGCGAAATGCAGCCAGATTCTACACATTGTACCTTTAAGGCTCAAATCCTCAAGAATTGATGCTGCTTGCTTCATAGATACCAATTCAAAATAATCTTTAAGCAAACTGTCAACATCAACACAATTTGGTTGTCTCGCCTTTCATGTCTTGAGTATTCTCTGTTTCACAGACAGAAAAGTTAAATTAATGAGCCGAGGTGTTGTAATTCTATAGAAGCTATCCCCATCTATCTTACTTCCCAGTAGACCTATTTTTGGACACAATGTGAAATTAACTTTCAGAATTTTACAGTCACTCCACACCCTGTAATGTTGAGTCTGGTATCTCTTATCTTCCTGTTGCTCATACTCCTGAGATCCTCTATGGGGTTCAAGCTCAGTAATACCATGGCCAGCAAACCAGTTTCTGGTAGTTTTGGCTTCACTGTGGGCATCTGCCAAGTCCTGCTGGAAAAGGAAATCAGGACTTTGGACCACAAGGCAACAGTCCTGTTTAGAGATGCACGATTTTTTATTTTGCAGATATCCGATGTGCCGATATTTACAGATTCATTTTAGCCGATAACGATATCGACATTGATATTGATATTTAAATGTGTTTTACATAACTAAAAATTCAGTCCTTTGACCACAATTTAAGGTTTGAGGATGAAAAAAGAACAAACTGTTTGTCTTAAAAATAATTTAAAGTTTAAAGAATGAGGATGAATAAAGAAAGTGATATCAACTCACAGGTCTGTTGGTCCAGCCTAAAACTCCACTAATTTATCAGTATGTAAGGCCAAGTTTTACAGTTGATGTATGCTGATATTCACAGCCAAAATATCGGATGTAAATATTGGCAGAAATTTTGATATCTACCTTTACTGATATCAGGCCGATAATATTGCACATCCCTAGTCCTGTTATTTTTCTCCTTACCCCAGTTTAGATACTTTTGATGTTGTCTGTGGTTCAGGATTGGCTCGACACTAAGGACACAACACTTGTAGTCCATTTCCTGGACACGTCTATGTGTGGTGGCTCTTGATACACTGGCTTATGCCTTAGTCAGCTCTTTGTGAAGTTCTTGAATCTGCTTTGTTTGCCAATCCTCTGAAGGCTGAGACCATCCCTGTTTCTTGTGTACAATTTTCCCTTCTGGTCAACTTTACATGAATATGCTTTGATACAGCCTCTGAGAACAGCCTGCCTTGTCAGCAATGACCTTCTGTGGATTACCCTCCTTGTGAAGGGTGTCAATGATAGTCCTCTGGTCAGTAGGCAGGTCTGCAGTCTTCCCCATGATTGCAGTTGTGTGTACTCTCACAGAGTGAGAGAATGAGGGCTCAGGAAATCTTTGCAAAATGAACTTTTCCAAAAGAATCTAATATTTTGAGATAGTGGATTTTTGATTTTCATGAGCTGTCAGCCATAATCATCAAGATTCTAACAAAAATGTCTTGAAATGTTTACTTTGTCTGAGATGAATCTTGAATTTATGGAAGCTAGCATGGAGAAAATGAACTTTTACATGACATTCACATTTTTTAGATGCACTTGTTTCTGCTTTGATCGTGCCTCATCAAGAAGGCAGGGCCATCATTGTAAAACTCTTATGAGATTGTCATGATCTTCAGCATGACTATAATGGAGGACATCGAAGTGGTTGAACACTAGTCTCATCTGGGTCTTTTTGTCACAGCAAGTACTCAAGTCTTGAGCCAAAGATGGTTGCAAGCAGCAAGATAAAATAAAAATGAAAAGTACAAGGGAGTTTGATAGCAGTATGAGATCGATGAGATGATGAGATGAGAGGGGTTCATCTCATGCTTGACATCCAACTCATGATGCTTCTAGTGACAATACTCTGACCAATCAGGATTCAACCATGTGCTTACATCACATTTTAGTATCAACCTAGCTTTCTTGGAATCCCGCCAGAGGTGGCCCGAAAAACAGGTATGATCTTTATGGAAGATAAAAAACAAAGTGTGGTAGAAGAGTTGAGATGAGTTGACATGGTACCATATAGTGGAGACGCACCGTAAGAGAGTATCCAAAAGGGTGAGCACTGAGTATGCCATGTTCTTGGGTGGATTTTATTTTACTTATGGTATATACAGTGCTTAACAAATTTATTAGACCACCACCCAAAGTAAGGTTATGCCACAGCTGCCCTAAATTAACAGCATTGGTAATTACCAAAATCATTTGTTATGTTTCTGCAATGGTTAATACACAAATATGTAGAAGCTCTTTAATCCAAATTATATTTTTAATGCTAAAATATCATTATTATTGTTATCCATTTTCAAATTTACTGATTTACAAAAAACTGAAAAAATAGTAAAGCACATTAATATTTCTTGATTAATATGTCAAATTATAGTTATTTACTTGCATTCCTGAACAGAAGAATGAGTTTTAGTGGTTGAATGTTATGCTTGATTAATTTCTGACTTCTCAGAGAAGCCCAGTGAGCCGGCTCAAATTTGGGTATAAAAGGGTGAATTCAGTTTGAAATTCCTCATTCCTGTTCAAAATGGTAAAACGTTGAGAGCTCACTGAGCTCACTGAGTCCACATTAAAGCACTTCATGATGCTGGATGGTCTCTGAGACAAATATGACAGGTGGTCTAATAAATTTGTTAAGCACTGTACAGTAGATAGGTCATTGAGGGTATTGGGGTGTGTACATGGTATTGACAAAGCAACATGGACACCTATAAGACAGTGTTTCTACCACAGAGTTGTTTAGCTTCCATTGCAGATAAATTTTTCCTTGGCTCTGGGCGGACATGTCCAAATAATCAATGCACCACAAACAGCCCCTCCTGTAAAATGACTGCTATTGTGTACAGATACAGACCTAATAAACAGCACAAGCAGCTGTGAGCATCTGTGATTACAGCTGATGCTGCACCGCGGCCCTCTTTGGTTTGAGGTTTTCCCACACTGGGTTGTGTTTCTGCAGGTCTACTAATTTCCCCCATGCAAGGCTTTGTCTTTTCTTACTTATTTTCTCAGACAAAAGATGCACATACTGCTGAAGTCAGCATAGATTCATATAAACTAGTTGTTCATTAGATGTTACGTCAGTCTTGGTTGCTTTTTGAGTAACTTTCCTGGCTCAAACTCTGAGCTGTTTTTGAAGAAAAGTTATGTAGTATTGAACTTTTTGACAACTTTATCACTTTGTGTCAAAAGTAACATTCATTTTCCACTGCAGAGGCACAAAAGCGAAAAGAAAACAACTGGATGTCTGCTGTGACAGTTTGAGTAATCGCAGACAAATAGGGGTACACAAAGCAATGATGAGCACTGTACACTGCTGCTGTGTTGAAAAATCAGATCTGGTGGTGTGCTTCAGTTTAATAAATATGTAGCACACACATTGAAAGAAGAGAAATGCATGCAAAGAGTATGCCATGAATATTTAGTGCAACCTGCAGTGTTTCATTGTTTTTCAGTCTGTGTCGGAGCAGTGGTCCTTCAAGTCTACGGCTCTATTTATGAAGCGCTTTTTGGTTTACATTAATTTTAGTGTCCCTGTGAACAAAGACGTACCTCTTATCTCTTGACATCACACAGTTTGTCCCATCTAGCTCCGCCTCTGCCTTTTCTTCACTGGAACCCTAGATTCTCAGAATCTTGTGATGATTTTATGTACTGTACTGTAGATGGTGGGATATTCAAAGTCTTCACAATGTTATGTTGAAGAACACCAAAGAACTGTTTTTAGTACTGACTCTTCCAGCCTTGTTGTTATTGTTATTGTTGTTATTCACATTTTACACAGCGCTCCGACTTTTCTGGAATGGGTTATAGAAGGTCCTTATCGAACAATGTGGTCTGAGGGTTTAGTTATTTTTTAAGCTACTGTGAGTCATAATTGCAGGTTCTATGGGCATGTATAGGTGTGGCCTTTAAACCTGCACATATGTGTATGTAGCCATTGCAGTAGATTGCATTATATATTGAAGTGTTTGTGCCGTTAGCAGTCTGATGCACAGAGCGAGCGCACAGACGGTCAGCAGTTGGTTCATCTCATGCAGCAAGTCATGATGGTCAGATTGTAAAGCTGTTATATTCTAACAGTCCATTCGTCCCACTCACCACCATTTCTCACACGTGTTCAGTAAAGGCCATATGTGTGTGGGAGTTGGTGTATGTGTGCCTATTCTCATATCTGTTTTTGTCATCATTTTTCTCCTAATGCCTGTATTAAGTCCTTTGTTTGTTCCTGATTTGTGTGCGTGCATGTTTTCATGTCGCTCTAACTACATGCAAGCAGAGTGTGTGTTTTCAAGTCTCCATGAGCCTGTCTGTGCGCGTTTGTTACTGTCTGTGTGTGGCCTTTGAAAAGTGCAGAGGGGGCTGTCTGTCTTTGTGCATCTGTCACTCTTTCTGTCATGACAGTCAGACAGCGAAGCACAAGAAGAAGAAGAAGAAGGAGGAGGAGGAGAGGAGGAGGAGTGGGAGAAGAGACGGAGAAAAGAACAGGAGGAGAAAGAGACAGCAAGGCAGCTGGAGGAGAGGAGCTTGAATTAAAGGATTGTTTCAGGAAGACAGCACATGTTTTTATGTGTTATGAACATAGGCACAACTTTTGAGAGCTACATGTGGGAAGAGGAGAAGTTACACAATAAATCCTGACAAAGATAGAACCTGGTACAAAAGAGATTAAATCACAAGTTTAACACACACCTAAAGAAAAGAACAGGCTTAAGCAGGGACAAAGAAGCACAAGCGTTTTTAGATACTGAAACACACCCACGCTCAGACACACAAAATCTACGACAGACAGGAGTCAAACATCCTTTTAGAAAGAGTTTGATTCCCACAAATGCAGTAATGAGCTCTTCAAGCCTTGCATACACAGACTAACTCTCCCATGTGTATTCACCCAACTCAAACATTAACAGGCTGAGAGATTAAGTGCACACACACTCTGTCTCTCTAAGACACACACATGTACTCACACATTCACCAGAGCTGCTAAGCATCCCCGTGTATCTCAGATGAAGTGTCAGCTGTACTTTAATTAGGCTTGAATGCCATGGCTGGATGCATCGTTATTAATGTGTGTGTCGTTTTCTGCGCCTAGCCGTGTGTCTGTGTGCTCAGCCGACTATCTCTGTCTCAGTGTTTGACCACAGTAGATGGATGGGCTGGCCCTGATCTCTCAGTCCCTCGGCCTTGCGCTCTGTGGGACTTCACAGCACAACAAACCATCCAGCTCTCACCCAGAGGTCCGACCCACGGCCAGAGGAGGATGGAGCTGAATTACACAGACGCTTGGAGTTGTGCTGTGATCCATCAGAACTAGATTGAGCAAAGTGTGTCTGGACAGTGTTGAAAATATAACTGTTGACGGTTTGTTTTGGGGTTTGCAAGAGGAAAAGTATTGCGAGAGGCTGTGCTTGCATGATATCAGGGAGTAACCAGGTATTGGCAACAGTCTGATTAGACATGTTTACATGGCCTTTAGTAATGCATTACAAGACCTTGTTTACATGATTTTCTAAAAGTAAACAGCAAAACTACTGCTGACTCTCTTCTTCTCTGCAGCCTCTCCACCTTTTGGCAAGCTGATGCAGCAGTGGGTGCTGTGTTTCCCACAGACTGACTCTATACTTAGGCAATTGGGGCGTCAGAAGAAGTTACCCCATCCCACCTCATTTTGTAGTTTTTTTTTTTGTGTGTGTGTGTGTTTTGCTCTATTGACTTGATCCAGCAGTAGTACCCTGTATAAAGATGCTAAAGTATCATGACTCACCTTTTGAAGAGTTTCAAATAATGGCAGGAAAGCTGCGTGTAAGAAGACATATTAATGGCGTGTTCGTTTATTGCGACCGTCATTCCTAAGTGCAGGATATCAGCAGCAAGCAGCTGCAGAAAAATATTGCAGCAACAGTGCATGAAGTTGAATGTTTTACATGAAACATTGCTTCTTATTTAGTGCATTTAAGTGGACATCTCTGTCATGTATGGATGGTGATAATATATGGATTTAAAAAAAAGGAGAGGAAGATATATGGTTTGTAAATATACCTTGGTGGCCCACTGAAGTATCTGCATGTGGGAAACACTGGTGGGCATCTGTCCTGACTTATCAGCTGTGCTGCAAACTGCACTGGCAGCGTAAGCACTGGTACACTAAGTGAGATGATAGAGAGGAGGCAATTAATGATTTGAGAGCATAAAAACATTTTACTGATAAAAACAGCAAGATGAAGACAGCTGTTTCCTAGTGCAGTTCCTGTGCACCAGGAGTTCTGACATATACTTATAGAAGATATAAGTAACATCCTCATCACAAGTGAGAATGGCATAACACAGAGAAGGCAATAGCTAAGATGCTCTTTTTTACATGGAATTTGTCTGTCACTTTTGTTCATGCTTAGTTAAGCATTTTGCCATGTTTATATTTCCTTTCGTTTTGTTTAGCATGCTGTCATGACAAATTTGTTTCAAAAAAGCTACTTTCCAAATCCACTGCTTGACATTTTTGTCATTTCTTCTTCTTCTTCTGCTTCCATAGCATACTTAACTCATGCAACAAAGTAACAGATTAAACAGTATACATGCACTTAATAAAGCAAGCTATTGGACAAAAAATATGGTGTGTTTAATTGCAATTCATAACTGCCTTTGTCTGATAAGGCATATCAGACTTTGCAGTTTAAATGGCTAATGGCATAATCTTATTAGTGTATATGCAAAAATCCTCATTGTTTAGGCTGGTTTTACATACAAAGAATTAAAAGTCCATGCTATTTTCAAGACTGTATACCTTATGCTAATGTACATTTCTTTTTGTGATATGGATATTTACTAGGGCTGCACCGATTGTTAAAATCAGGGCCAATGACAATACAGATGTTCAAATTAACAAATCAGCCATTTGCTGTAAAACTCCCACAAAGCAAACATTGTCTCTCATGTTTGACCACAAAACCAAACCCGAGTTTATCCAACTTGCCGAGAGGGGTCAGGCTGCAGACCTCAGACGGCCATTCTCACAGACCATTACTGTGACATGCCGTATCTGTTAGAACAGAAACGTGTTAAAACTTTTAAAATAAAGTTCCATTACACTTGTGGTTAGATTAGGGTACGGATTAAGGTAATGGTAAGTTCATAGTTAAAATCCTGACCTGCAAAATCTGATTACAAAATGTTTAATGAAGCTGAGTAAACAGTGTGATTACAGGAAAAGCCTGTAGCTGCATAAGCTATGTAGATAATGAAGCTAAATAGCTAACATTAGTAAAGCTACAGCTCACAAAGCTCATGAATATCCATACTAATGAAGCTACTTAGCTAAAGTTGGCTACATAAACTATGTAGCTATGTTAACTTTAGCTACATTTGCTAAAGTTTGAGCTGCTGAAGCTCACATTGGTAAAGCTCATGTTGCTTAAGATAACTTAGCTATGTAGCTAAGGATAGCTACATAAGCTTCATAGCAATGTTAGCTTTAGCTACATTTGCTAAACCTTAGCTGCATTTGCAAAGCACATGGATATCCATACTAATGAAGCTACTTATCTATTGCCAGCTCCAAAGCTAGGTAACTATGTTAGCTTTAGCTACATTTGTTAAAGCTCGCATTGCTTGAGCTAACTTAGATGCATTGGCTTACATAGTAACATTTTCTATGTTAGCTTTAGCTAAGGCTAATAGAGCTAAAGCAAGCCACTGTTTACAGATCTTCTTCCAAACGTGTAATACCGTTAGACCTTCCTTTTTCTCTTTTTTATTCATGAAATGTTGCTTAGTCATATCTGTTTATTAAATATTTGGTATGTGATGTAATAGGTGAGCAATGAGGAGGCTCAACAATACAGTCCAACAGGGAACATATTGCTACCTGCTGTTACAGAGCTGGACAGACTTCTATCAATGGGATGATTCTCCCCCACTGCTTGTTTACTGGAACAAGGACAGTTGTCCAATTAAATGGCCTAATTAAGCTTATAACCGTAGTTTGACATCACTGTGCATGCAATTATTATGATCATCTTTAAGCTGTGTCAGTGCTTTTGTCTTTCTTGGCAACTTATCCACCATAATAGGAGAGTTTCAGGCTCAAGTCTAAAATAATTCTGTGTTGATAAGCCTAGAAAATGCCTTTTTCAGGGTTCTAGTTTGGTAAGGAGTGTATTATGGAGAAAAAGGCTGTGAGTGGTTCTGTTACAGTATGTTGGTGATTTAAGGTCACAAAGATGAACAGTGCTTATAAAATTATTACCCACTTTGAAGTTTTACCCTTTTTTTTAATTTTATGAATCAATCACATGTGATGTTTGCAAACATCATTACAAACTCTTTCATGTCAAAGTGAAAACAGATTTATACAAATTAATGCCAATTAAACAATAATTAGTGATGTAAAAATAAGTGATTGCATAATTTACCCCCTATAAAGTGACTGACCTAATTCAACAGATGTCCAGCCAATTGGTGCTCATAGTCCGAATGTGTCTCAAGTGATTGCAGTATAAAGACACCTGTGATTGGAAGGTATAGTCACTGGTTAATCAGTATTCCTGGCCACCATTACACCATTACAACAAAAGAACACTACAAATACCTTAGAGAAAGGTTTGAAAAGTATGGGGATGGATACAAAAAATCCAAGGCACTGAAAATCCCCCAGAGTTTCAATAAATTCATCGTCAAGAAGTGGAAAGAATAAAGCACATGTGTAAATCTGCCTACATCAGGCCATCCTTATAAACTGAGAGACTGTGCAAGAATGAGACTAGTAAGAGAGACCACCAAGTCACCCGTGACTGCTCCAAAGGAGTTACAAGCTTCAGCAGCTGACATGAGAAAGACTCTGCATACAACAACTGTTGCCTGGGTTCTTCACTAGTCAAAGCTTTATAGGAGAGTGGTAAAGGCAAAGCCACTGCTGAAGTAAAACTTGTTAAATCTTGACTAAAGTTCACCAAACGGCGCATGGGAGACTCCATGGCCATGTGAAAAAGGTTATTTTGTTAGAAGAGACCAAAATGGTGCTTTTTGGCCATCAGACAAGATGCTATTTTTGGTGGACAACAAACACTGCAAATCAACACAGTCACATCATTCTCACTGTAAAGCATGGTGGAGGAAGCATCATGCTGTGGGGATGCTTCTTGGCAGCTGTCCCTGGAAGGCTTGAAAAGGTAGAGGGTAAAAATAATGTGGCAAAATATATGAAAATCTTGGAGGACAATCTTACCAGATCTACAGCTCTAGAAGATTTATTTTCTAGCAAGAAAATGACCCAAAGCATACAGTGGAAGCTGCACAGAAGTGTTTAGAAGCCAACAAGATGAATGTTCAAAGCCTAGACCTCAATCCAACAGGGAATTTGTGGCTGGACTTGAAAAGGGCTGTTTACGCCTGATCCCTGTGCAACCTGACAGAGCTTGAGCAGTTTTGCAAAAACGAATGGATTAAACTTTTTGGAACTTGGAGCCTCTTGTAGCCAAATCTTGTAGCTAGTCATTCCTGAGAATAAAATAATCTACTCATCGTAAGAGTCACATGTATCACCCCTTTAAAGTATCCTTACATATGACATAAAAATCGGTCTATCTACCCACTGATTGTCCTGCTTGCTTTTGAGCCCATAAAGACATCACTTTTAATTTTTGTTCGTTTTATAACCAGATAAAAACTCCTCACAGGAGCCTTAAAGGCTTGATAAAATACTTTGGGCTTTTTCAGTGTTTTGAATAGACAAATTAAATATGCTCAATTATAGGTTCTGCTTCATAAAAACCTTTAAATGAGCTCCAAAAGGGGCATAAAATAGAAACAGAAAACATTCAGTAATTCTCCCCTAGATTTAGTGTTTCAGTGTTATAGGACATCTTTACAAGACATCCTGACAACATTAATGTAAACTGAAATCTGCATTTAGCTGTTTCCTGCTTAACCCAAGAGCTTAGAAGAAAAAGACACATTTAAGCCAATGTTGTTTTTCTGTTGGTGCCTAATGACAAATACAAAAAATGTGTTCCTGTGAGATGCTTGTTTATGTGCTTTTGTGTGTATTTGTGCTTTTGCACCTGATTGCATGCGCCCTTATCTACATATAACCAATATAAGTGATGGGAGGCAATCAATCGTCCAACTATCCCATTAGCAGGAGCAGTCTAGAGAAAGAGAGTGCTAGTATGAGGTGGGTGGAGGTGGGGTCTTTTCTGTTAATTTGTACCGGGCTATTTAGATTCACAATACAGTGAGAGAGAAAGGGGATGGGGGACGTGAACAGAAGAGCCGAGTGAAAGGGACAGAAAACAAATGGAGTGTAAGGAAAAACAAGACCAGTGGCAGAGAGAAAAAAAGAGGAGATTAGATGGGGGGGGGGGGGGGCGCGTGAGAAAATGGGATGAGAGAAGTGTCAGTGAGGGCCAAGGAGTCAAAGTCAGCGTTTAATCCCCGGGACGGCGCACTGGCGGGCCTAGAAATCAGCTTCAATACAAGTTCCCATACAAACAGCATCATACATGGCACGTGTTGAACTGCACCTTTAGATCCACGCTGTGCTACAATTTTTCCCACGCATTTTCCCAATTGCACAGCCTGTGACCTTCATAAACAAGGATGCAGTATCCTGGATTGTGGAACAGCTGAAGTAATAAGTGCAAACTTCCAACTGAGCAGTTTTTATTTATTCATTCCTTCCTTTTAGTGATATTTTATGTAGATTCTGTTTCTTAGCTGCTTCAAAGAATTCCCCAAACTGCTAAAAACACTGGATTGAAGCTCATCAGAAAACATTTTTTAAAAAATCTCTTTAAAAAGAGGTCTTAAAGTCCATTTGAGCGTATTTAGGTTTAATATCTTGATGCATACCATCAGTACACTGTTTCCCAGAGCTCCATGGCTACACAGACAAGGACATTAGTTACTCAAGAGCAAATTACTTAATACACAAACCATTTAGCACTGATCTCTTCCACCCCAGCAACTAACTACATACCACTGTCTGCAGTACTTCACTAGCATTAGCCCACGTGTTCATTTCTTCATTACATTTAGCATTAGCTCAGCTATAGGCATGGCGCCACCCTATTAATTAAGTCTGTTTTGAGCGCGGAGTATTTCAGATCACGTTAGCGCGCTAACTGAAGCAGGACCACTCTGTCTTGCCTTGTTGCCTCCCTCATCACACGCCTGTTTCTCTTCTTGAGCTTTACTTCTCTGTCTCTTCGCTTTTCCTCCCGGCTCACATTTTCTCCTGGGGTCACCGGCCAACCATAACAAGAGAGGAGAACTGTCTGTGTTTGTGTGTGGTCTGTGTGCTTTATTTTTATCTGTGTGGGAGCCTTTTATTAAGATTTAGACCCTTGTCACAGCAACATGTGTTCAGATTGTGACTCAATTTTTTTTTTTTGCTTTTTAAGGGTGACATACTCTCAGTGGCCACTTTATTAGACACACCTGTTCAATTACTTGTTAACAAAAAAAACTATCAGCCAATCCCATGGCAGCAACTCACAACAACAACTTTAGGCATGTAGACGTTGTCAAATCGACTTGCTGAAATTCAAACCGAGCATCAGAATGGGTAAGAAAGGGTTTACAGAGAATGATCAGAAAAAGGGAAAACATCCAGTGTGGATGAAAATGTCTTGTTGATGTCACAGCAGAATGGATGGACTGGTTCGAGACTATAGAAAGGCAACAGTAACTCAAATAATAACTCGTTACAACCAAGGTATGCAGAATACCATCTCTGAACACTCAACACCTGGAACCTTGAGGCAGATGGGCTACAGCTGCAGAAGACCACACCGGGGGGCAGCTAAGAACCTCACTAAAATCCCTAGACTCAGTTTGTCACTCTGCCCTCAGGTTTATCACAGGTGACAGCTACTGCACTCATCATTGTAACCTGTATGATAAAATAGGATGGCCTTTGTTAACAGTTAGATGTGAGAGACACTGGCTACCATTTATCTATAAGGCTCTCACTGGAAACCTGCCGTCCTACGTAACTTCCTTACTGAACTGGGCAGATAGTCATTACCAGGCTCGATTTAGTGATTGGCTTAAAGTGCCAAGAGTTGATACTAAAATTGGAAAATCATCATTCACCTTCTGTACTGCACACAGCTGGAGCACCTTACAATGCACACTCAAACTCCACGCAATTATCTTTGTTTGTTTAAATAGTACTCTCAACGTCATTGACAATGAGGGCAATGATTTCTCAAGTCTACCAGAATTGGACTATAGAAGATTGGAAAAATGTTGCCAGGTCTGACAACTCTTGATTTCAGTTACCACATTTAAATGATGGCAGCAAAATTTGGCGTAAATAACATGTAAGCATGGATCCATCCTGCCTGGTGTGGGGGATGTTTTCTTGGCACACTTTGGGCCCCTTAGTACTAATTGAGCATCCTTTAAACGCCACAGCCTACCTGAGTAACCACGTCCATCCCTTTATGACCACAGTGTACCTATCTACCTATGGCTACTTCCAGCAGGATAATGCACCATGTCACAAAACTCAAATCATCTCAAACTGGTTTCTTGAACATGTCAGTGAGTTCACTGTACTTCAGTGGCCTCCACAGTCATCAGATCTCAATCCAATGGGATGTGGAGATTCACATCATAGATGTGCAGCCAACAAATCTGCAGCAACTTTGTAATGCTGTTATGTCAATATGGACCAAAATCTCTGAGGAATGTTTCCAACACCTTGTTGAAACCATACCCCAAAGAATTAAGGCAGTTATTAAGGAAACATGGGGTCAAACCAGGTACTAGCAAGGTGTACCTAATAAAGTGGCTGTTGGTTAAGGAAACTGATGTTCCATTGTGTGTCCTGTAGAGGGGCTTTGCTGTTATCAGCTGTGTTTAGTGCAGCATGTTTGCCTTATCTTACCTGTTTGTGTGAATAAATGTGGTTGAATGGTGGCTGAATTTTGATTAGAGCTGGGAAGGTTCAGTATGAAGATGTACTGTATGAGGTGAAGGCATGGGGTGTGGCTGACATGATAAAGTGGAGGCAGAGTTGTTGGACAGCTGTCCAACAGAGTAGAGAAATGGGTGGCAGTGTCAGTATTGATGAGAAAGAAGGTGAATACACAGTAGAGGAAGAGCCAAGTGCATATAGTCTCTTTCTACAGCCAAATACAGCAGTCTGAGAAAAGATTAGTGGTTTTGACATCCTTTGCCAGTAGAAAAGCAGACTTATGTCAAAACAAGCTGTGCAGCTGATATGAGAAATGTCCTTCACACATGTTGGTGAGATGTAATCGGTCAGAAATACAAGACGTCAGAAGTCATGTAAGGAGCTGATAGCATGTCAATTGCTCAAAATTTTTAAGCTCAAGTTGAAAAACCCCCAGAGCAAATGCCTCTCCATTTACACTTGTAAGAGAGTGGAGCTCTGTTACATGTTTAACGGCCCTTTTGCAACATTTAAAGAGGCATATCATTGAACATAAGAGAGCATCTCAGAACTGAAGGATGCACACAAAAGCAGTCATTAGCATGTTTCACACTCCAGATACAAACACAGAGCTATGAGAAAGGTATGCTTACTATTTTGAGCACATAAAGCAATGCATAGTTACAGCTTTATTAAGCACAATTCACCCAATTTCCATCCGTATTAACCCAGTTATCTGGGGTTGGGTCACACTGGCAGCAGGCTAAGCTGGTCAATACAGACAGCCCTCACAGCAACATTTTCCTGTTCCCCCTGCAGGATTTTTGAGGCATTCCTCGGCCTCATGGGATATATAATCTCTGGGCGTTCCCTGGGGTCTCTTTCCAGTTGGATGTGCCTGAAAGACCTCCACAGGGAGGCACCCAGGGAACATCCTGATCAGATGCTTGACCACCTCAACTGGCTCCTTTTGATTTGAAAGGAGCAGCAGCTGTACTGTATCGAGCACCCACTGGATGCCTAAGCTCTTTACACATTCTCCAAGGCTGAGCGCAGTGCCCCTCCACAGGAATTTCATCTTGACTGCTTGCATCTATGATGTCATTCTTTAGCCACCACCCAGAGCTCATAACCATAGGTGAGGGTTACAGTATAGACTGACTCCTTAATTAAAAACTTTTAACACATTTAAGTCTTAAATCATTCAAGTTTTGAAAATTTTCCGTGATGCCAGTATGTCAAGAAATGCACAATTAAACCAAAGGCACACTGGGTATGGTGTAATATTTCAAATTAACTTTATATACTAGGGATGTAGTGATAGAGGTCTACAGTAAATCGCATCCTGGCACTTCAGGTCCTCACTGAGCACTTTCGGGTGTTTAATAGAGGGTTGCTTGCAGCCTATGTTGACTTCCAGAAAGCATTTGACTCAGTGAGTAGGGGTGCCTTCTGGAGTTTTCTGGAGCTCTGCAGGATCCCCGGTGGGCTCATCCAGCTGATGTCCGCCCTACATTCTCTTGTGCTGTGTGAAAATGAGCAACTTTTGGTCTATCAAAAGTTAAGGCAATGGCTTGGCACTGGTATAAGGAATTTGTGATGGAGCAAAAAGTAGATGAAAATAGGATTTGGTTTAAAAAATGATGCTTGATACAACAAGGTGTAATTTGCTTTTGAATTGCCTACTGAGTTTTTAGGTAATATGGGTATTTTAAAGGTAGATTAGTGTTGTTTATCTCCTATGACTGAGGCAGCAGGAAGACAGGGTGACTATTTTTCTCCTTAAGGGTGACAATAGCAAACAGTTGAAACAATCTGACCACTGTGATTGGTGGCATGTCTGTCTGGGTCAGTTTTCACAGCACACTGTTGCACCAGTTGTCCTTGATATCTCTTGGAAGACTTCTTGGGCATACTGGTTCAAAAATGATGCCATTAAAAAAAACATAAATATGTACAGATTTTTAAATAAATCCTTAAAATGTCATCATCTGGAATGTATTTCGATCTTAGTGCTAACAGAAGGCACCAGAGTAATGTGCAAAGTGTGGGTGATTGTGTGGCAGAACTGAGAAAGTTGGCACAGGACTGTAACTTCGTAATTTGTTGACAATGATGTTGCAAGATTGTTTAATCCGTGGCATAAATGAAGGCAGGATAGAGCGAAGGATGCTGTAGGATGGACTGACTTTAGAGAAAACACTCAAGTACGTACAAGCAATTGAAGCAGCAAACAGAGAAATTGTGGATTAACATGGCCTGGCCTGGAAGAACCTGGTAAATGGAACATAGTGGGGGTTCCGTGAGCAAGATCAGTTAAACATGACTAAAGCTCCAGTTGGATTTGGAAAATGCTACAGATGCGGTGGAGAAAACCACGTTGCCAAAGACTGCAGGTTTGCCAGTAAAAATGTCACAGCTGTGGAAAGTGGGACACAGAAAGCACCTGCAAAAACAAAACAGGAGGGTTTAAGAAAATACTACACAGTTTACAGGGGAGAAAAAAAACTTATGGTGGAAAATGCAGGCATTGCCAAGATTGTACTTGTAGTGAAAGGCTCGGGAACCAGTCCAGTTATAAGAATTAATGTAGACATTTCTGACCCAATGTTGACAGCTCTTGCTTAATTTGAATGTTGAATGCTGTTGTATCTTAACACAAAGGTTGTAGTACTTCTACTTAAGTAAAGGATCCTAATCCACACATTTTCTACTTAAACCCCTCCATTGCTCGGCTATAATCATAAAAACAATAAAGTTCCCCTCAATCCTATGAAGAATTAGTTAAGTAAACTTTATTATTCTTGCATGTGTTAGCTTAATGCTGATTTTATAAGAGCAGACATGCTGCCTTCTCTGTTTTCATCTAAATGGAGATGCATAGAGGCGATGTGTTTTGCATTTTTATATAAGCATAGTGTTAAAAGGCCAATAAAGCTCGTTAAACTTAACTGAAAAGAGGTGGGAAGTAAATAAGACAAGAGCGAATGAGTTGAGAAAAGTGAAGAGACGAGGACAAAGAGATAAAGAAAGAGAAGAGAGAGAGGATGAGTCAGGCAGAGAGAGAGAGAAAGCACAGAAACACGTTTAATGAAGACGAACAGCGGAGAGCGACAGAGTTACTGAAGAGGACGTGTGATAGACGGCAGCGATAAAGGACAAGACGAGTAGTTAGCTCTCACAGCGGTCACCGTACGGCCTGCCCATCCCGACCACACGGTGACATCACAGCTCCTCACTGCGTGGGGGACGTCGGGTGCTATTGTCACCGCGGCAACTGGCTCTCCTCCATCTGTTGCCAGGCTGCAGTCTCCATGGAGATGTATATGGTCAGGGTGGGAAGGGGGGAAGAAAAGAGGGGTAAGGAGCTACTGTGTGTGCCCCTCTATTAAAACCATTTGTCAAGGTGAGATAGCAATGACGTTAAATATAATGGCGATTTGGACAGAGATTAAAAATCCATAATAGCTGATGTGAGCCTAATTCCATTCAGTGTTTGTTGGACAGAGCTACTCCACCCTTGGATGACAGCTCTGTTACTGTGTGTGTGTATTAAACTGCAGGTGTGTGTCCACGTATGGGAGCAGGGGGTGACAATTTGTGTGTTGCAGCGCAGCAGTCAGTAACGATCTCTGTCTTTCTGTCTCTAATGATATACTACCTGTGGCTAAGACTGAAGGGGACACACAAACACAAATACACACCGCAACTGTATCCCTCCATAGCATTCCCCTTTTCCCGCTTCACTTCACCCCCTCCATCTCTCCAAATCCCGCCTCCCCACTCTCTCTGGTAATCATACATGAGTAATACGCATTGTCACTGCTGAGCAAAGTTCTTTCTTTTCACACACACTGTACATGCACACACCTACTACTTAGCTATAGGCAATGCATTTGGCTCCCTACATCAATAATCCTTACA
Source organism: Cheilinus undulatus (assembly GCF_018320785.1). Classification (NCBI taxonomy): domain Eukaryota; kingdom Metazoa; phylum Chordata; class Actinopteri; order Labriformes; family Labridae; genus Cheilinus; species Cheilinus undulatus. The sequence continues at coordinate 35,614,732 of NC_054872.1, read as the reverse complement.
TTCTGTGCTGCAATACCCAACACATTACAGTATATAGTGTATAAGCCTTTTATTCAGCCCCTGCTGCTCAGTGCAAACATACGAACTGAAACTAATAGAGCCAAACATACACTGAATAGCTAACATGATCAAGTAGTGAGGGGAGCTCCAGTGCTTGGAGGGTTTTACAGTATTTGTGAAGATTTGTTTTCAGGCGGCTGCTGTCAGTATGTGTATCTGTTTGTATGAGCTGCTGAGCCCTCCAAACTGATAGACTGCAACAAAGTAGCAGATTTAAGGGTTTGCCTAGGAAACTGATTATCAATTCAGCAAGTTTAGATGTAAGAATGAAAACTCCACTTATTCAAACACTGCTCTGAAGCATTTTATAGGACGCACTCACACTAGGCCAGTGGTTTTCAACTGGTCTAGAGTCACTTATTACCAGCTCTTTATCAATGAATCACAATTTAAATGTTTAATCATAACAATGTTTCTAATTAAAAATGGGGCAGAGATGGAACTTTTTGCCTCCTATTCTTTCCCTGACACATCAGCAACCAACTGAAAATGTGACCAGCTGAGAACCAAGGCTCTAAAGAACTTTTAAGTGCCTACCCATATATGGCAAACTGTACAATGCCCAAGCATGCTAGAGCTCCAAAGTCCAATTTATTTGAAGGCCTCCTTAGCCCTGGCACATATGAAAGGGGTGGGCCTCTACACAGTAAGATTACTACATAACCAAAGTTATCTTAAGACACTTTTCAAAGAGGGAAGGTCTAGGCCTCACTCTCTGTTGTGGCATTTTTTAACAGACCAGTATTGTGAATGTTAATGTCAACATTTATTTTAAAATAAAGACTATGCCCTGTTATAAATAAGGACCACTGTTAATCCCCATAGGCACAACACTAGCAGTATTCAGCCCTGTTACAGTAGGGAAATAAACCTTCCCTTAGGGGGTAGAACTGGGTAGGGGTGGGAGAAAAGCAGGAAGACGAGAGGGGCAAGAGAGACAACAGAACAACAAATGAAAGACACATTTATGGAAGTTGTGGCTATAAATGTGTTTTCTATTTTGTAGTAAATTGAAACTTTATGGATGATTGTAGCAATATATGAAAAATTAGCAGTAATAGCTTTGATTGATAGAAAAACAGACTTCCAAGCATGGTTATGCAATGAGTATGTGATGCATAATCGATACAGCCATTCCTATTGACAAACAATGTTGGAGTGTTGGAGAGTGTCTCTGGCCAAAACTGTCAAAAGCAAGCCACTAAGTCTTGCAAACTGCATGTGCCAGATTATAACATGATGCACACTATATGGACAAAGGTATTTGGCTGCCTGACCATTACACCAAAAGGGACTGTAATGACATTGTATTCAAATATACACACTTTAATATGGAGTTGCCCACCTTTTTGCCGCTATTACAGCTTCCACTCTTCTTGGAAGGCTTTCCATGAGATTTTGGAGTGTTTCTGTGTGAATTTGTGCCCATTTATTCATTAGGTAGAGCATTCATGGGGTCAGGCGGACAAGAAGGCCTGGCTCACAATCTCCCTTCCAGTTCATCTCCAAGGTGCTTAATGGGGTTGAGGTCAAGGTTTAATGTGGGCCAGTCAAGTTCCTCCATACTCAAGTCATCATGCCAGTAAAGTTCAGTCTCATCAGACCATGTCTTTGTAGTCCATGCTTTGTGCACTGGGGCACAATCATGTTCGTGTAGGAAAGGACCTTCCTCATGTCTTTGTACGAGTGCATCCTAATGCTCATTATAATAGAACTCAACAGTGACTGCCTATTTTCCAGGTCTCTGATTCTTCGTAAAATTCTTATATGAACATTTTAATCGGGGAACCAAGCCAAAAAGCTACCTGAATACTTGTGACTAAGAAACATTTGCTCCTGTGCAAAAAAAAAAGCAGTCAAAAAAGGTACAAGATTGAATACTTTTTTTCCAAGGGTGAGGAGACTTCACATCTCACAGTCCATTGTGTTTTTTGTCTTTGCTAGTTGTAGCTTTTCAAGCTCACAAAATGCCAACTGATCTTTCTGTAAATGATAACATTACTGTAGTTTGCATATCCAATATTTTTGGTACAGTAGCATGTGTTGTCATTGTCATCGGCAGTAGCTGACACTTGCAGGTGCAGTAATCATTCCCATGCTAATAGCAGTCTCCAGTAATCAGAGATGTTACTGTGACACTCTAAGATCATGTGTAATTTAGTTTTTACTCATTATCATTAGTAAGCATTACTCTTCAAATGAAATGGATATAAAATGTGGCTGTCCTCTGCAGGAGCATATATCATTGTTTCACACTAAGGTAACCAGCAGTATGTCTACCTTTGAGGGTTATGACATTATGATAAATAATCAAATCCACTATGGAAAAAATTGAATGGGACACTGACCTGACCTTGTGGCACCATCAGGAGTCACTGTGCATTGAAGATCAGCTGGTAAAGCCAGCATAAGACGGAATAGATTCCTCTTTCAGTTTGGAAAAAAAGGAAGTGTTAAGGAAAGTTGAAGGACTTTTGTGTTAGTTTTTTGTCACATTTTCTTTCCAGTCCTTTTCTAATCTGCTGATCCAGTGTCACAGGAACAGCATATTTAAACAGAACTGCCAATCACGATGCCACAACCGCTTTTTATAGCATCAAATGACTCATTAGAATAATGTTCTCTGAAAAATTAACACTTTGAAATAAATCACCATGACACACACTAACTGTAGTGACAGATACCATGTTTATTTAAAAGAAAAGCTTATTTGAGGGGTAGTTTGATTTTCAAGTTTGACCCTTGTCCCATCTGTTAACATGGAAGAAGCATAAATTATGACATAACTGCAGCCAGTTAGTATGGAGAGCTCCAAATGTTTTGGATTCACCACGGGGAAGCTATTGACAAGCCAAAGACTCATCAATTAACAGCTCATGGTGAGCCAAATGAAGATTTTCTCTGGTGTTAAACAAGCCAAAACACAACATTGAAACCATGTTTATGAATATTATTAACACCACAGCTACATAAAAACCTAACAAGCAGAAAATTACAAAAAAGAAAAATGCTGAGACCCCTTGTTTCTTTCCATTCCTTGTTTCTTGTCCATGGCTGTGCAAGCAACAAGACCAAAATAGAAACAGGGTTCCAGGGTCAAAATGGTGAGTGGCATCAGACTGCTTTGTGCTGTCACTTGCAGGCAGTTGGGACTCTCCTGGAGACAATGGTATCAAGCTGATTTTATCACTGATGCTTGCTTACATTGCATTTTGCAGGGACACAGATCTAGAAAACAAAAACAACTTTGGACAAGATCTGCAAAGAGATAAGATGTCCTGTTGTGTTCTCATCCTGCCAAGCTGACGGACTGGCCAGATGCCATGTCTGTCATCAGACAGCTCCATCTGGCAAAACTTCAGTCTTAGTGTCCAGTCTGAGAATGGTTGGACCAATCAGCGTCATTTATGAAGAACCAGGCAGTAGCTACAGGCATGGTGAAGTTGCTGGTGAGCAATGGCGGCCGGTAAGGTGATTAGCTCGAATGAGCCTATAGGGGAAGTTTTAAGCAGAACTCGACAGCACTTCTTTATTAAATGAACAGCAATAAACCATAATGAAAGTTAATTTGGTGGAAGAGATACTTCTGCTTTGCTTGTTTCATGAGTTTTATAGGTTGTTTGCAATCCCAAATGTACCTTGGGGGTCAGGAAGTGGGGGGCTGCCATTAGGAATAAACGAGAACAAAGGAAGTTAGAAGCTCTAAATGGACCTATATGCTGAATTATCATCAGAAAATATCTACATACATTGAGTACAATCCCTACGTTTTCTTAACACAAATTAGTCAGTCCTGCAGACCTCATAGTGTCTAGCTTTGTTTAGACAGATGAGGGTATACAAGAATCTAGAAGACACATTTTGTCCCAAACATGCTCGTTATTGAAACAGTGATATACTATCAACTCAATAAACCTTGTGGGGTGAGCGACTGCGTAATGATGTGCTATTCATGAACGAGTCTGTGCTTTTAAACAGCTCTTTAATGTGAGCCAATGTAGCTAGCATGTTTTTGAGTGCCAGTTTCCTTTCCTCGACCCTTTAGATCCTTTTTTTTTTCCCCCTTGTTTAAAAACACTAAACTGGTACCAAATAAGGAGCCATGTGGGAGCTAAACAACCAGGTCTACTGAGCTGAGCCAAATGATCTGAATCTCTTAAAAGGGAAGGATTTCCTGTCGAAAGAGGCTGGTCAGACATCAGCTGAGGAAACACGGATAAGATCAGAACTTACTGTGCTTAACCATGGCAAAACTGTACTACACATAACTGGACCACTTTGTGGAAATTGGCCATACATGAGCTTTGTGTGACACGACTAGTCCAGGCTTCAGACGGAGGCTTTTTTAATTCACAATAGCTATGTTTACATGGATCACTTGTACTCTGAATAAATAGCTCATCTGAATAAAAATACTTCCTATAAACTCTTCATTCTAAATAAATTCTCCAATCCGGCTCATTTGGAAAGAAATTTCATTCTGATCAAGAGGAGTGGTTTATGGTGGTAGTCTGTGGACCTGTGTCCATGAAAAGACATGATCTTTTCATCTCTCCCTGTTTAGTGTGATTTTCATCTTACTTCACAGGTCTGACCCATGTGATATGACGTCTATATTAATTCTGGAACAGACAGAAACATGCCGGGAGCAAAACAAAACTGATCTGTTGAGGAGACAACTTTTTTATTCCAAAGTTTAAAAGAGCTCATCGCAATCTGACTGTGTATAGTGACAGTGATTTCTTTACAACAAAAGCATAGAAGAATAATTTTTTTTGTAGATTTCAGTGGTGGGGCTGTACATGTCAAAGCGGTTTTATCCAGATGAAATGTGTTGTGCATAAGCATGCACATCTGAATCAGACCCTATCACTGAGCATCCATGTAAACAGAGAGCTAAATCCACAATAACACTAAAACTTGTAACTTCTTTTGCCTGAACATTTCACAACATTGAGTTCAGAAGAGTATCTTTAGAAGAGAGAATGTTTTCATTGTCACACTTTAAAAGTGTGGCATAGTAATAAACAGGTCAAAACATGGCCTTTTTGGTAAAGTTTCTCTATGCAGGAATCACTACTTGCCCCCCAGGGAAAATCACTGCTGCTGTGTGGCGTCATCTGCAAAGAATCTATTCATCTACTAGCTCCACTGATAGTTAACAATGAGCAGCTTTGGGAGCAGTGAAATATATCCCATTTAATGGAAACAGTATGAACAATATGAAACAGTGTATCTGGTTATTTGTGTTCTGTCAGAATCATCCAAACCAAAATCATTCCCACTGAAACTATGGCTGTTTTCTCTTTATCTAGCTGCTTCTTGCTTGTGAAACTTCCCCTGATGATTTGAAATGATTGAGCTATTTACTTCAACGTTCACTCTCAGGTTTATTGGTTTGCCTGTGTGCTGCTTTTAATAATGAGATGAAAGCATGTGTGTTTTGTCCAGACCTAATCAATCACTGTCATCCTGATGACATCTCATCTGCTGTGATCGGTACAAGACAAAAAAAGCCCAAACAGCGTCCTCCCTCATTAAATCTATTTCATTATCATGCCTTTTGTTTCTCTTTCTTCCCAGCAGGTTTAGGGTTTATTTTACAAGTGTGTATTAATTTCCTCTGACGTTGGCATCAAGTGTGTGTTAAGCACTTATTTCTTCTTAAGGCACTTTTTCCCTTTACTCTCAAGACTTTCTTTAAGTATAACACATGAAGTCTGTGAATATGTGTATCTTCAAGGCTTTGAAATTGAAAAGCTGTTTTCTTCTGTTGGCCCTGAATGCTAGTACTGCACCACCTGTTGATTGAGTCATGGCTTGAGTTTCATGCTTTTAATATTACTACCTGTAAATGGTTCATTTCAAATTTGCCTGAGGTGTGCTGCTTGTGCTGGATTTTTACCTTAAAAATAGCCTTTGATTAGAACAACTTTCACCCTTTTCCACCATTTAAAATGATTCAATTTTTCTCCAGATCTGTTGAAGTTAACATGATACTTCAGACCCTTGGTGGAAGCACGGGCTGTTAAGACCCAATATTTGTGCCTGCAGGGATTAGTATTGTTACACTGCGAACCGAGTCTCCCTGGCTAGCCCTGATCTAGTGTGTCTCGCGGCAGCGCTGCCAGTTTTTCTGCCAGGCACTTTAATCAGCTCCTCATTGCTGCATGAATTCCCTATGTAGGCCTGGCCTCGCTCCCCTTGTGCCTGGCAGCCTGTTATTTTTTTCCTGCCACATCCACCGCACATCAACCTGTAAGTGTCATTTAGCTATCAACACACACAGCTCCCCAGAGCTTTTTTGTTATTAAAAAATGGGACACGCTACCCCCGCCACCAGGGTGCCACGTGTTTTCATGTGCCTGTGTGTGTGTTGATGCTCATTTTGGCTTCAGAGAGACAGCGCTATTACTAAGAGTAACCTCGTGTTCCCCTGGAGGAATCAATGAATCAAGAATTATTCGTGTGTCAATGCCTGTGTGTGTAAGCACAACTCAGAGCTCCAAGAAATAGGTGTGTGTATTCTCGCATGTGAATGCGTGAGTATATGTGTGTGATATGAATTCCCTTAATGCGTGGGCTGAATGATGAAAAAAAAAAAAAAACCTCAAACTGCCAGAAAAATCAACCTGGAAATCTTGTTTTCTCTCATTGCAGCATGTCAGGCATTGAATGATTGTTTTTAATCTGTATTTGTTTATGAATTTTTCATACCTGAGCCCAGATAAATCAGGTGATTACCGACTTACATGCGTTTGATTTACCGACTTATGCTTAAGCCTGTTGTGTGATAAGGTTGCTTTCCTGGGTGAGGAGCAACCTTTGGGTTGCACTTGCAACTAGGGATGAAAGGAAAATGTACTTTATTTTTTGAGTAGTTTTTAAAATCAGTAATTTTACTTTTACTTTAGTATATTTTGGGGAAAGTATTATACTTCACTAAGCATCCATGTCTGCATTTAAAAAACTGAACGACACAAAGAGGAGGTCCAAGCTTTCTGTCAGCTAGAGAAAACTATGCATGGCCCTTCAAATGGAGATTCTCCAAAGTCACACTCCAAACTTATTGTTATGGGAAATTTCCCAGAACGCCTTTTGAATTGTCATCAAGATTTGACATTTATGATAAACAATGTAATACCATTATACCATCTGCCATCTATCTTCTTCAGCTTATCTGAGATCAGGTCACAGTGGCAACAGGTCAAGTAAGTCAATTCAGACATTATTCTCACCTGCAACATTGTCCAGTTTCTACTGAGGGGCTCCAAGGTGCTCCCAGACCAGATGGGATATATAATCCCTCGGGCGAGATCTGGGTCTGCTCCAGGGAACTCCACAGGGAGGTGAAAAGGAGGTGACCTGATCGGAACCCCGAACCACCTCAACTGGCTCCTTACCTCCAATTTCCAAATACAGCAACTGCGTGGTGATCCGTCGGGCGAATCGTACTGCGGAGCTTATCGCTCCCTCTCTAGTCTTTTAGAGCATTTCCACAGCCAGCACTCAAGTCCAACAGCAGCATGTCCCTGGAGAGCCACTGTGCCCCGCTTCATTCGAGATACACTGCAGGTCTATTTTCAGCGTTGGTCGCTGCCAAACCACATCAATTCCCATCAATCAAAAAGCTCTAGAAAAACAGAAAGTCACAAGCTAAGAATATGCGGTTCTTTCAAAATAAAACTAAATGCACAGACTCCTAATCATAAATCATCACTATATCAACATTACGTCTCGTCGTGCAGCAAGAGCAGCACCATTGATGAGGGAAAGTTAACTTTTGAGGACATTTAGCCAAATAATTTTACATAAAACCACACATCCTCTAAGCAAACATTAACCTGTTAACTTCCTAATGTTCTCAACCGATGGCGGAAGCAATGATATCATGGACTTGTACCTGAAAGGACGATAAATTAACCCCAAAAGGTAAATTTGACAGGGCTGCACGGCAGCGCAGGGCGCGGTTGCCTCACAGCAAGAAGGTCCGGGGTTCGCTTCCCGGTCAGGGCCTTTCTGTGCAGAGTTTGCATGTTCTTTCCGTGCATGCGTGGATCCAGCTGCGTGCTGCGGGTCATCCAGCTTCCTCCCACCACCAAAAACATGCTCATTAGGTTAACTGCAAGTTATGATGAGAAGGAGCAGCGGCTCTACTTCGAGATCCTTCTCATGTCGGAGCTCCTCACCCTGTCTCTAAGGTTGAGCCTAGACACCCTCCAGTGGAATCCCATTTTGACCCCCCAAACCCACGATCTCAATCTCATTCATGAACATAGGTGAGAGCTGGAACATAGATCAACCAGTTAGTTGAAAGCTTTGCCTTCCAGCTCAGCTCCCTCTTCATCACAACAGTCTGGCACAATGTCTGCGTCACTGATGCTGCACCAATCTGCCTGTCAATCCCACGGTCCATTCTACCCTAACTCATGAACAAGACCCTGAGATACTTGAACTCCTTCAATTGGGACAAAGACTCACTCCCCACCTGGAGGGGGCAATCCCCCATTTGCTGGCACTTCAATGTTGTTTCAAGCAATTGAAAATATATGCCTTAAATTAAACTGTATGGTTGAATACTCATATTCAACTGTTATTTCTCTTAAAGGAAAGATCATATTTTTCTTTTCAGCCCTCGTCAGTATCAAAAATAATGACTCAGTTATGTGATTTAACGTAAAATGAATCACTTCTACTTGAATATATTTATAGACCAGTACCTTTAATTCTACATAAGTACACTTTGCTTGAAATCACAGTACTTCTACATGAGTATGTATAATATTTTTGTACTCTCTCCATCCTTGGCTGCACCTGTGTTTATGGCAACACTTTTCTGGATGGTAGATTGAAGGAAAAAGCGTTTGTATCCGTGAATCATTAAAAATGACAAGTGGAAATGTCTCAGTGACACAGCTGGCTGTCATGACTGGCTTTGTATTTCAGCAGCCCTGCAACCGGAGCAAAATGAGCTGTCAGATAGCGTCTATAGGCTACTCTGTGTGTACACTCTTCATGTTTGATCAAAATTAAGCTGTCAGGGATGTGCATGTCTTTCAGTGCACAGTTTTGATCGATATTGAGCAGCCGTGAGATTGAAAGTGTGTGAATTTGCACGTTGTTTTTTTTTTTTAAGGAGGCAGACTCTAACAGGCTTTAGTGTTAGCCTGAATCTGTGCAGTATTAGTATTTATATATTCAACTTCATTTTCCACTCATTTAAACGCAAGCACGAGCACATAGGTACGCAAATAGTCTGCACAAACACACACTCGCACCGAATGATTTATTTATTTGTGGGAGTTTTTAAGCTAATTAGTTTTAGTCCAAGGGAAAACAGTAATTGCCTCCCCAGAGTAAACTAGGATGACAAAGGGAGAGAGAGAGAGGAGAAGAGGCCTAGTGGGAGAGACAGAATCTGAGAAAGACAGAAGAGAAAGTTGAGGAAGGGGGGGGGCTTTTTCGAAGGAGCCTGTTTTGACATGTAGCGTCTTGAAATGTGCATGTGAGTCTTTGAGAGGGTGTCAGCGGAGTGTGACAGATCACTGTTGATGATGACTGAAGCTGTGCGTTCCCAGAGACACCACCTTGTTGTCTGTGTGTGCAAATGTGCGTCAATCCACTCCGGCTTAGCTAATGTTGTGTTTGCAAGCGTGGGCGGGGAGTGAGACGTCCCTAACTGACACCGTCAATACGGTGTGATTTGACTGAAGGAAGGAGAGTGAGAGGAAGCAGCGTGAGAAGGACTAGCGGAGACACGAAGAGAGAGAGCTGTGTTAAAATTAAAAGTGAATCAATGTTAAACAAGACACAGTGAGAGAGCTGGACAAAGGGGAAAAAAGAAAAGTGATGCAGCGGTTAAAGGTTAGGTGGAAGTACGGAGGAAGGAATGAAATATGGAGAATGACGAGGTTTTTCTGTGAGACCCAAGCAATCAATCATTCTTTTAACTAAAAACTTAGCCAGACTTTTTAAAATTTGATCCTCATTCATAGCCCTCTTCTCCTGACGAACACATTTTCACATTTTATTCTTCATTTCAGTCTGCTGTCTTTCCTTGCTTCTTTTCTGCTCTTCTAAGAGGATAAAAAATGTTCTCTATAATTAGTTACTGATTAAAAAATAATGACACTACTAATCATGGGAGTTACTGAAAGACAGAAGTACATACTTGTTAAATGACTCCCAATTCCTCACACAGCCTTATACCTTGCATTAAAAATCTACTTTGGACATTTGAATACCAAGCTGATTGTGGTTAATCAACTGACTCAATGAACTCACTTGTGTGCCCGTACATCCCTTCAGGGCATCCCCGCCTTGCTGTAGTTTATTAGCTGATGGCAATAAGAATGAAAACAGGCAGACTATCTACAAGCTAAGAGGATAGAGGACAGTTTTTAACTCTCATTTTTCTCAAAACATGCTCTTAAAGGAAACAGTGATGTTCAGCAAATATGCCTTGAGGGATTAACCTTGCGAAGTGGATGAATTGGCCAGATTCCATGTTTGTTATCCATCTTGCAAAGCTTCAATCTGAAACAATTGTCTGAAATGACCAATCACACTGGACAATGTTTCTATCAACAGTCATTGAGTAACTTTGATGGGCACTTAACAGTCACAGAGTTATACTGATGACCACTCAACAGTCACAGAGTCACTCTGGTGACCTCTTAACAGTCACAGAGTCACCCTGATGACCACTCAACAGTCACAGAGTCACTATAATGACCTCTAAACAGTCGCAGAGTCACTCTGATGACCTCTAAACAGTCACAGAGTCACCTGGATGACCACTCAACAGTCAGAGAGTCACCATAATGACCTCTAAACAGTCACAGAGTCACCCTGATGACCACTCAACAGTCACAGAGTCACTCTGATGACCACTCAACAGTCACAGAGTCACTATAATGACCTCTAAACAGTCACAGAGTCACTCTGATGACCACTCAACAGTCACAGAGTCACCCTGATGACCACTCAACAGTCACAAAGTCACTCTGGTGACCACTCAACAGTCACAGAGTCACTCTGATGACCGCTCAGCAGTCACAGAGTCACTCTGATGACCGCTCAACAGTCACAGAGTTACTCTATTGACCTCTTAATAGTCACAGAGTCACTCTGGTGATCACTCCACAGTCACTGCTTCACTTTTGTCCTTTTTTTCGCTACTGCAATACTCCATTTATTATACCTCTGTTTATTTTTTCTTTAATGTAATTATTTTTCTTTATAATGCAGCACATCTACTTTATTTACCCTGTTTTGATCTGTTTTGCAGTACTGTGTTTATATACATATTTCCAGCTGAAATAATTTTCTCTTTCACTTCAACCATTCTTGGCTTTCAATCTTTTACTGTAATTGCACAGCTTGGTTCATATATTTAAGTGCTGATGCTGTCAGTATCTGAGACCTATATTTAAAATTGCCTGTTTTTTAGTGTTCCTTTCTGTATATAGACATCCATATGCTGTATATTTGTAAAAGGGTTAACAGTTTGACAATCAACAGTTTGCTTAACAGTCATACCACTGATGCAGCTCCCAGACAAAGAACAAGCTTCAACAGGTGTTTGTCAGGTTTGACAGTGTCTGATACTCTCAACCCTGCACTTTTTTTCTCTCAGAACTGTGGGGATATGTCTGGTTAGTTCTAAAACCTCCACAAACACACAATCTGACATTCACGACTATTTCATACCGCCAGCAGAAGTGAGACAGTGACAAGGTTTCTTTATGAGTACCATATTGTAGCAGCACACCTGCCTTCCAGCATAGTTGAACAGTGTGATATTGTTGGGCATGTTTTTTAAGATTACATTTTGGGCTTTTCATGCCTTTATCAAGAGGACAGAAAAGTGTTTTAAAGTTTGGCAAAGGGTGGGAGATGGAACCATAGAAGCTTCTTAATGAAAGCACTGAGCTAAAGCGTTACTGCTGTTGTTGATCATGTTGTATACAATCTGCCACAGGAGTTTGCAAAAGTGAAACTCTTTACTAAAGTAGAAATGACAGATAAAAAGTGGCAGTAGGGAACATAAAATTTATAAAAATGGATAAAATTTTAGCTTCTTTCCCACCTATCTCATATCAGTTAAGACACACTCAGAAAATAACACACAACAGCAGCTTACTGTAAACTGTCTGCTCCTCTCAGGTCATTATGTTTTTACTCAAAAGACAGAAAAACTGACAGCAGAGCAATATGCACAGCTATTGTGGCTTCAGAGCAGAGAGTGAGTGAGAGAGAGCAGGGTTAACCCTAACCCTAACCCTAAGATGAATAATGCTTGTTTGTGCTGAAAAATCAAGCCAGTGCGGAAGTGCAAAAAAACTGCAGTTCCTTAAGTGTCCACTTGGGGATGGCAGCAAAAGTCCAAAAACTAGCATGTTTACAAAACATCGAATAGCTTATGTCCTGATCTGCACAAACTGTAGAAGGGATGGATATTTCTATAACTCCTTTGTTTTTATCTTTTAGGAACTCCTAATGATCATGGTTGATCTGATGATGCAGTTGCTCTTAGCAGGCCTAAAACCAGCCTCAGCTTTAGCTTGGGGTCCCTCTCCTCTTCAGTGACAGTGTCCATAGTTTCCAAAAGAAATTTCAAATTTTGACTCATGTGACCTCAGAACCGATTTCCAGTTTGCCTCAGTCCATTTGAAATGAGCCTTTGCTCACGGAAGACAGTAGTGTTTTCTGGATTGTGTTCACAGATGGGTGAACTGTGTTGACAGACAGTGATATCTAGAAGTGTTCCTGATCCCATGAAGTGATTCCCAGTACGGAAACATGCCTGTTTATAATGAAAAACTGCCTGAGGGCCCAAAGAGAGCAAGCATCCAATATTGACCATCAGATCTCTCCAGAGTCTCCGATTCTTTCGACGATATTATGTACTGTAGATGGTGTGCTGTTGTTCATTGAGGAACATTTCTCAGAAATGGTTCCACACTCTTTCGACACAGTTCTTCACAGATTGATGAGCCTCTATCCATCTTTACTTCTGAGAGACTGCCTCTCTAAATGCTCCTTTTATACTGAGTCATGTTATGAAAATGTTGGCAGTAAACTTAATAAATTGCAAACTGCTCCTCCAGCTATTTTTTTATTAGTACCACTTACTTTTTCAGCCTTTTGTTGCCCTGTCCCTACTTTTTTGCAGAGGCGTCAAGTAACAAAGTACAAATACAAATACATTTTGGGTATTTATACTTTACTGGAATAATTATTTTTCAGCCTACTTTTTACTTCTACTCCTTACATTTTAAGCAATTATCTGTACTTTCTACTCCTTACATTTTAAAAATAGCCTCATTACTCCTATTTCATTTCAGCTTGTTTTCATTCCGTCATCATTCTAAAAAACACAAATAAAGAACCCAAATACCTATCCAGATAAATCGTGCCATCCAGATAGAGTGATTTTTATTGTGGTTGGATGAGAAGTATGAACATAATACCATTCTGACACCCTGTTGGTTTGTACGTGAACCATCGCACCTGCGCACGACACAAATCACGCCAAACTCCAGCAAGGAAATAGCAGACATACAGTGCTTAACAAATTTATTAGACCACCCTAACCCTAACCAAAGTAAGGTTTATGCCACAGCTGCCTTAAATTAACAGCAATGGTAATTACCAAAATCATTTTTTATGTTTCTGCAATGGTTAATACATCAATATGTAGAAGCTCTTTAATCCAAATGATATTTTTAATGCTAAAGTCTAATTATTATTGTTATCCATGAATTTTCAAATTTACTGATTTACAAAAAAACTGAAAAAATAGTAAAGCACATTATTATTTCTTGATTAATATGTCAAATTATAGCTATTTACTTGCACTCCTGAACAGAAAATGAGCTTTAGTGGTTGAATGTTATGCTTGATTAATTTCTGACTTCTCAGAGAACCCCAGTGAGCTGGCTCAAATTTGGGTGAATTCAGTTTGAAATTCCTCATTCCTGTTCAAAATGGTAAAACATGGAGAGCTCACTGAAAATGAAAGAGTCCGCATTAAAGCACTTCATGATCCTGGATGGTCCTTGAGACAAATATGACAGGTGGTCTAATAGATTTGTTAAGCACTGTATGTAGCATAGTATGAAGATGTCCATGGCAGAGAACTCGAGTGAAATGTCCCAGCCAAGCACCAGTGAGGACGTTGGTAGTACACATATATGGTTCTTGAATGTATTTGCATTGTGCTAAAATACATTCATTTTCAACAGGCATAAATGCAGCTGAAACAGGTGCATCCCAAATTTTTCAACATTAACGTTGTAGTATATCATTATAGTCATTGTGGCCTTTAGAAAAATGTGTTTTTGAGGAGGTGAGGTAGTGCACTATAGGCCCCTGTGGCTCGGTGTAAACTTTTGTCTTTAATGGCATTTTTCCCCCCTACATTACTTTCACTTTTATACTTAAAGTAGTTTTGAAGCCATTACTTTTACACTTGAGTAAAAGCTTGAGTCGATACTTTAGCTTCTACAGAAGTCTTTTTAAACCCTAGTATCTATACTTCTACCTGAGTAATAAATGTGAATACTTTTGACACCTCTGCTTTTTTGGGATGTGCTGCTGCCATCAAATTCAAAATGAGTCAGTATTTTTTGTGAAACTGTAAAATGTCTCCTTTTCAACATCTGATTTGTCATTTATGTTCTATTGTGAAGAAAATATGAGTTTACGATATTTGCAAATGATTACATTCTGTTGGAATTGGGTTGTACATTTTTAGGATGACATTTACCTTTATGTTGTACAAGTGGTACAAATGGTGCTATTGCTATTAGCAGGCATTTTGTAAATGTGAGGGGCAGAAGGTTAGGATAATTGAGGGGACAATTAAAAAAAATTGTAAGAAAGATAAATTCTCCAATTTTTGTGACTTAGGCACAGTAGCAAAATATTTTACTTTCATTGTCCTTCACTGTAGAAATAAGCTCATTGTAGGATCACATTACTGAGTACATCAGCAATTACTAAGCTGCTAAAGCTGTTCTTTTTCCTCCATTGTTTCCTCATCTATCCTGGACTCCAGATGTTTCCACATCTTCCTTTGTGCCCCTCCTCTTCTTTTTAACTAAACATCTGGTTATGACAATGAACAATGTACTAGTAAGATTATGCCGCAAAGATTGAACAAAATACAAGTGGATTATGTGTTCTTCAGTACAGCACTACAGTGTGATCTACCATCTGCCGCCGTGCCATGCGCAGAGAGCTTCATCTCAGTTTGCAGTGGAAGAACAGACACCTCTTTGTGCAGTAAAGCGTGTTCCCTTTCTGCAGGAAAAGTAATGTCACAAATGACACCTGATGTTCTACAGAAAAAAAAAAAACGACTTAAGGCGCTTGTAGGGGCTTTTTCAATCTTTTTTTCTTGTTGAAATGATTCATGTAGCGCCTTTAAAGGCGTCCTAAACAAGGGTTAAAGTGAGATTTCTTCTCATTTTTCTCCACAGGTAGAAAAATCTTGCTCCTCAGCATGCTCTGTGTTTATCTTCTCCATTTCCCTCTCTTTATATCTTCCTCTCCGCTTTCTCCTGGAGCTGCTCCTCAAAGCGCTCTGTCTGCTAGTGTTGTTGTGAGCTTCCATCATCGGTCCCTCTCCTGGTTCTTGTATGTTTCAAGGCCATTAGTCACATTGTCATAGGGTCACCCAGGTCATGGCGGAGTGCAGCCTCGGCTTGTTTACTTCTTGGTGCTCTGAGCTCCATCCGTTCATCTCTCCGCTTCCATCTCTTCATGTATCTATCAGACCTTCTCCGTGCTTCAGAGCTCTGCTGTTCTGTTTGGATGTCTCATTACCTCGCTCATTCTCTGTGTTGCATCTGGTTAGACACACTCTCTAAGTCTACAAGTCGACACTCTATGACTACATGTTTCCTGATTGAACCAGGAGGGAACCTGAAAACAATGCCAAAGCAATGAAGTGTATGAAAATGTCTAAATATACAAAGTTAATCAACAATTCCTTGCCATCTACACTCATTATCTCTCTATAAGTAGCATGTTCCTACTCTCTGGATCCATGTCACCTCAAATCAAATCAATACAAGGTGCTTTACTGGCAACATCAAATCCTCTTGTTGCCAAGGTGCAAGCCTAAATCACATTACTAGTACATCTCAATTTGGATTACACAAACAAGCAGGAGCACCTTTACAAATTGAGCAAATTATAGGCTTCATTCATACCATTTTTTTTTCATTTATAGCTGTAAATACTTAAAAATAGTTCATGAATTTTACAGTTTCATCACTTTATTTCTTAAAGTAGCTTGAAATTGGTATTTTTCAATCAAGTAAGAGCAATTTGTACACTTTTATGGACCATTTTCAACTGTGGATTCATACACATTTAGGGCTGTATAGCGTGCATACACAGCAGCAGCAGCAGCAGCAGGATGATGTATGTGGTATTGACTCAAAATAAACTAGTGCCTATTTTCATGGTAATGAGGTAACATGTCACCCCAAGCCACAATGTGGCTCATGATGCCTTTTTAATAGTTTTTGCCCCACAATGCCAGAGAGAAGGAAGCTATATCAGGCTTGTGCTACACTGCTAATACTTATTAAAAGGATTAATTCATTACTGTCAATGCAAGGGATTTAGTAACAGAAATGTATTCTAATTCAACAGAAAAGTTTAGTCCTAGACTTTTTCTTGTCTCTTTTGTCTCTCCAACTCAGCATTCCTATCACTCCCTTGTACCTGCCAACACTTAGCTTTCAAAAGTGCAGGGGGTCGAAAAGGTGCGAGGGATCCTGAACCCTTTGCAGAATGCATGGCTACCATCCAGGTGACTCAGGGTTACAAACAGAAATTGTTCAGTCCAGCTCTGCTTAAATTTGACTGCATAAAATCGTCCTGTGCTGATATTTTCTAACCTCAGAAAGAAGATGGATTGGACGGATTCCGTGTCTGTTATCTGGGGGATTCATCTTAGAAAGCTGCATGTTGAGATGCTTGTTCTTGGTCAGAGTGTGGCTGGACTAATCAGAGCCACTTGAGTGAGGTTTAGTTGAACTGCAAGCATGAAACATAGCAGACTGTGAAGACATTAGCTTGAATGCAGCTAAAGCGGCTGTTGGACGAGAGCTGGACATCAGTTCTTTACTAATAGAAGAGCTAAGAACTGCTCTGAAAGCTTTTCTTGGTGGTAAAAGATATTTTTGCTTGTCTTTCGTCAAGCTTTGCCAAGAGTTCCTCCCTTCCCAAAGACCGTGCATGAAGAATTGCCCAAATGGATGTGGAATATTTCCCAAACTGACTATCTGATGTGTCAGGTTAGACATTTTAGACAGGCAGCTTTTATCGCTCCTTTTCACTTGCACACAGCAGCCACAACATACACAATCAAATTGTTAATTTTCGCCCCCAAAAAATTTGAATTTGCACTGTATCAATTTAAAAAAATCTCATTATTAATCACATATTTGATGTTGCATTTAAGACAGCATTTCAACCTGCAGCACAGCTTGTATTTTGAAGTTTATTCTTTCTTTCTTTTGGGTGTTGGTGCTTTTTTCTGGATTTTTGATCCACATACCATCTCAAAACTAAATGACTCAGAGCCTCTAGGACCAGACTTTATTTGTCAAATTGTGCTGCAACCAGGCCTGACCACAGCTATCCATCAAAGGGCAATGAGGCATGTGCTTAATCTTGCAAACTGCTCTCTTTTACATTATTAAGTATGTGTCTGTCTATTTCAAAAAACACAAATGCATCAGCTGGTATTGCTTTTACAGTGTTTTTTTTTTCTGTAAAGTGCAGCTAGTGTAGTAGTAAAAGTCATCTCTGGCAAGTCTACAATACAAAAAAATACAAAAACATTGTTGAAATTGGCAAAATTAAGTGGCAAACATGGGTGAAATGTGGGAAAAATAGGGTAAAAGCAGCAAAAATCAGTTTAAAGTGGCATGAAAGTGGCAAAACAGCAGGACAAGTGGGTTAAAAGTGGCAAAAGTGGACAGTGTGCAAAATCACGGCAAAAATGGGCAAAAGTTGGTATAACATGGCAAAAGAGCAGCAAAAATGGTAAAGAACAGTTAAAAAGTGGCAAAAAGTGACAAAACAATGGCAATAATAGGTGAAAAATGGCAACAATGGTTGAGCGAGGAAAAAGAGTGGCATCAAAGGGCAGTAAACCGCAAAAATGGGTTAAAAGTGACATAAAGTGGACAAAAAGAGCAGGTGTGGTTTAAAAATGGCAAAACAGCAGCAAAAAAGGGCAAAAGTGGCAAAAAGGTATCAAAACAATGGCAGCTATGGGTGAAAATAGCAAAAAGAGGTGGCATAAAAGGAGAACAGCAGTAAAGGTTGATTAAAAATGGCAAAATAGCAGCAAAAATGGAAAACAGTGTAAAAAAACGGGCATTGAATTAGAAAAAAGGCAAAAATGTTAAATTTCCCTTGGAATTGATAAAGTATTAAAAAAAGGTAGCAGTAAAACGGGGCAAGAATGTGGAAAAACAGAGGCAGCAATGACTGAAATATAGCAAAATAAAAAGGTTAAAGGGAGGCAGAAATTGGCATTAAACAGCAGCAACAGCAAAATGGGTTGAGAGTGCCAATATAGCTGCACAAAAGAGCAAAAAGTGGCAAAATTGGGTCCAAAATGGCAAAACAGCAGCTTAAAATAGCCAAAAAAAAAAAAAAAACTGTTAAAAGTGGTGAGAAAGTGGCAAAAAAGTGGCAACACAGGATTAAAATGGCTAAAAAAGGGTTAACAAACAGGAAAAATTGGTTAAAATTGGCCAAAAAAAAAGAAGTTGTGAAAGATGTCATCAATAAATCACAAATGGGGAGGGCCCATTCTCTGGCTTCTCCAGGGGCCCTGCTTATTCTGTGGGCAGGCCTGATTGTCACTACCATGATCTTGCATGTAAGGAGCCTGGGTTTGTTGAAGGTGGAAATACTATCTGGGCAGTGATGCCATTTGGTTGAATGTGTCTGTGCTGGTGTAGTTCGAGGTGAGAGCTAGCATGGGCCAGGGGTGACTCTGGGGCACTGGAGACCACTGTTCAGACCTCTTGAGATGGACTAAAAAATACCAGTGAAGGATGTCCACACATGATAACCCTCATTAGCTTCTTGCTGCCCACTGGTCTGCACGATTGACTTGTGGGGGTGGATATTATGGACATTATTGGTGAAGGGATTCCTTTAATGAGCAGTTATCCCTTCTATAGGGCACCAGCATTGTGTGTTTATTTTAAATAGTTCAAATATATATGAATGCATTGCTTATATTTAGGATAAAAAAAATCACCGGCCTTCAATGCCCTCCTTGGGTTCTAGACAGTGTACACTCCTTTACCTTAGTGGGTAGCCTGGGAACACCAAGCAAGGAAAAGGGACTTGATCTTGACTTTTGATTGACTTGTTTTAGATGTTTCATGGTTTTTATAATAAGGTTGTAGTGCTCAAAAAATCACAGCAGTTTCTCATGAGAAAGAACAAATGAGGAGATTGGCTAAGAGACGGCCTTAGAGATGAGATAAACACATACTTTCCTGGTATGATCACATCTGCCTGACATTGCTTTAACACGCTTGTAAATCACTTTATCGATACATCTTAATCATGATTGAATAAAACATCTCTGCAAAGCACACAAACCTGATACATGGCTTTATTCCTCATCTGTTTCTCATCATTTTAAACATCAGGTAGTTTCACTGACATTTATTCAGAATGATGACTGTTTATTGATTCTTGCGCAAAATGCCGGGTTCACACCAATAAGCTGGTTGTTGACTGCTCCAACATTAATTGGACCTTGTGAGTGGGAGGAATGAAGTGTTTGAAAAACGCAGATTGTTATTCAGAGCGAGGTATTGCTTGAAGATGTTTATAACACAGTTCCAGCTGTTTACATGTCTGTGAATCACTGAAACATTACAAATCCAATCTATACCAATATAAAGCAGCAGGTTAATTCCTCTTTCTGATTCCCTCTGTGTTGTTCTTTTTACCCGTCACTGTGTCAGACTCTGTGTCTTCTGCGCTGCTCTTTAACTGTATTATAAAGCCATTTTCCTACAGTAGCCGCTCTGTCTACCAGCCTCCCCCGTACCCGCTCTCTCCCCTCCTACCGCTTCAAATCAATGAAACTGCACAGGCCCTTCCTCTCCCCCCCGACTCTCTGAATACTGTTCTCTCTCTCGTTCTCTGAATACTTTTTCCTCCTGCTGCGTTTGCTCTGCCTCTCTGTCTCTTTCGCTCTCTTTGAATGCTCTCGCCCCCGTCTCTGTCTGTATGTCTGTCTCTGGCTGTCTTGCCGTCTGTCATCTCTGCTGGACAGTTGGTCTGTTTTCATAAAACTTTCTCTGTCCTCCGCTGGCTGGCTGGAGTTTTTAAAATGTCAGACGAGGGCATTTCTTTTCTTTGACGCATGCACAATGTCCCTTTTTCTGTCTTGAGTGAACACACAAATACACTCACAACACACACACCAACACATGACAGAATCCTTCTCCGTGCACACAAACATGTATGCACAAACTTCTGTACATGTTAATGCTAGAAAAGCAAGAAGTCCAAACCTACAAGAAAGACTGTGAGGTCATTTTGACTGCTAGATTACAAACTCTGTTATCTTCAATGATAGAAACCCAACACAAAAAGAAACACGTTTAAAGTGTTGAAATATCTTTCATAAAGACATTTTCAATATTATGCGTCATCACATACTGCAAACTGTAATTATTCCATATAAAAACACCTGTACTTGCAATAGATAATTTATCTAACACTCTCAGAACAAGAAAATAACAACTGGTTGTATCTGATTTTATGATGACACATTCAGTTTTGATCCCCTTTTATAGTTCGATAATAATAAAATCTATTTTTGGGCTGAAATTGTCCTGATCACAGAAGAGTTTAGGCGTGACTTTCCAGATCAATACTGCAGTTTTTTTTACCTTCT
Source organism: Cheilinus undulatus (assembly GCF_018320785.1). NCBI lineage: Eukaryota > Metazoa > Chordata > Actinopteri > Labriformes > Labridae > Cheilinus > Cheilinus undulatus. The sequence goes on along the minus strand of NC_054872.1, from coordinate 35,593,704 downwards.
ACTGTCATCAGTTTTAACAGCACAGAGCCAGTTGAACATTTATTGTGAATGAGATGTTTATGCTGTAAAGTCAGGCATTCTGTGTGTGATTTCTGCTAGACTCCAACAGTCACGGTGGAAAGTCAGCACTCATATGAGTGAAGTCGGGACAGACTGTGACAGAAATCTGTGGAGTTTACTTTAAAAAAGTCTTACATAGTTGAGAGGAATCCACACATGTTGAAGTTGTACACACACAAACAGACTAGACACAGACTAGTGTCAGCTGGTCCTTGGATAGGCCTATTTCCTTTACTAGGGAAGGGGGGTTAAGAAAGTTATTCCTGCTGTTGTCATGGTATTTTAGGATTTTGTCTGACAGTTTACCAAGTGCCTCAAATTCAGGATTCTGCTCTCAGGGCTATGCTCTTACTGTGAGAGTGTAGAGTCGTACGACCAAAATATCAAACATGCCATCCTGGCTGGTTGAGAGCAGCTGGTCAGGCCATAGTCTGGTTGTGGTCTGCGGCTGAATACCCCATACACAGCATGACAAACAAACCCATTATCCGACTGAAAGTCGACGCAACTTCCAAGCGAGTCATGTGACTCAGGAGTCATGTCTGATTCGGTTGCAATTTGCACATTGTACACCCAAATTTAGGTAATCAAGAAAACCTGAGTTTAACGACATCAAAGCTACACCCAGGAGGAGTGTTACAAGATAAGCTAAAGCAACACAGCAAGAGAACTTGCTACATTAATGGATATGTTTTTTTTTTTAGTATTGTTAGTATTATTGTTTTGTTGTTTATGTCAAACTACTTTGTTTGCAATGCTGATTTTGTGTTTTCAGATGGATTTCTTTGTACTAAAATACTGAGCTTTAATTTGTACATTATGGGTTTAATTTGGTTTACCATGTTGAAATGTTTTGATGACAGACAAGACAGTGTCTCTTCTCATAACAGCTTGATAGAGCTGATGTCTCGTTATGGTCTCCCCTAAAACTTTCATTTAAACAAGCCCTTCATCAGTACCACATGAATCCGGACTAAAACCTCAGCCTGGTTTAATTAAACTACAAAACAGCAACATTGGTCTAATGAGGAGCTAACTCTGAGAGATAATGAACGCTACCAAGCAACTAAGATGCAGCCATCACTGCAGAAAAATGTATTAGTTTAAGTGCAGCAACAACCTTGGATTCAAAATAACTGCCTGCTCTTTTTCTGGTAAAAGTAATCACATTTTCCTTTCCTTTTGTGAAATTTGGAAAAAATAACATTTAAATTAAAGTCTCTTTAAAGTGATTAAAATGTATTTTAGGTTTGTTGTATGACATACAAGGACAAATTTCCATTATAAAAACTAAGTTTATTAAATTAAGCTCCAACAGGATGAACAATGAGGCAGTAACATCTGCACAAGGATGCTGTGGGTGTGTTAGTTGAATTAGTCAAAGCAGAGCCCACTCACAAAAATAAGATCCTCTCAGATTAAAAAAAAAAATGCTACAACCAGAATGGAGCACTCATCTGTCTTCTGTGCTGCTATACAATTCTCTTTTTGAGCCTCCAGAGAAAAAAAAAAAATCACACTCATGACATGAGAGTTTAGAGCTAAGAATTCTGAGTTTCATTTTTTCACAACACTTCAGGTATTCTAATGGCGAAATGCATGGGTTATATGAAGTTATGTTTCTTTGTTGTTTATGAAATGTCGTTGTTAAGTTAAACTGAAAATACTCTTTCCTGATAATTATGTTCAAAATAAAAGGCAAGAATAGAATATCGTTGGTACTTTTCTGATCTTTAGCATCACAGAGAAGAGGGATTTAACTGTTGCTGCTTTGAGAGAGACAAAGCCACAGCCCGCTTCTTTTAATCATCAAGGACTAAAAACAAGTAAAATATGGATTAAAACTCACCTTCAGCAGATGAGATGTTTGTTCCTGCTGCATTTGGTTCAAGTGAATAGACAAGCACTCCAACAATTAGCCTTTCCCCCGACCTGACAGTGATCTCTGATCAGAGCACAGCTGTCTGGCTTTGTGCCAGAGCAGAGGGACAGAAGTCTGGGATTAAATGTATTGTTTTCTGTCACAAATCTCTCTTTCATGCTACTTTTAATAACCCGTAGGCCACCATGGCTGGAAGATTTGGCAAATTTACCTCACAATGGACAAAAGCACTGCAATTAGCTGGCTTTAGTTTCAATGAAGCTAGTGACATCAGCTACAAAACGGACTATATTAAGATGATCTGCTCCTGATTTTTTTTATGTTGTAGCATTAGGGGTTAGGGTAATTCCTTCAGTACCCGTTGATGTCATTAGGCGATACATTTTACCCTGCCAAATAGTCTAAATCCAAAATTCAGTCACACACAGATCACAGTGTTTTCACATGTTAACAACAACCTTACTCCATTATATCTAGTGTGTTTAGACACAAATTGTGGACTTCACTCTCAGGGGAAAGTACAGACTTTTTAGGAAAAGTCAGCATAATTGTAACTTTTAATTCAGCAGTTTTTCGTATGACAAATGTGAAAACAGTCAAAATGACTGCCATGGTCTTTTTAGTGTTTATGTAGTGACTCATTTTTTAAGGTCCCCACATGGAAAAAGATGTATGTACGTACATGTAGCCTTGCCCCTAATGAAGCCTGTGAACACTTCTGCTCTTCAACGGCGCTGCCAATTACAGCAGGCAACCTGAGTATGGCTTTGAAACCCACCACAGCCGAGGACGTGAACAGACAGAGCCGCTCCACAGCCGTGCTCTGTCGCACTCTCACATCATTTTAACTTTGCCCTTTTCTCCCAAAGAACACAGCCAATAGGAGATGACTTTGCCATATTGTTTACGCTGGCATGTAATTTGTTGTGGAGGAGAGGAAGCAAATTAGTGATGCTAATCTCAGTTATGGAGAATTTGTTTAATTGGAAATCCTCGTGGTGGGGGAGAAAAAAGAAGAGAAATGAAGGGGGGAGAAGAAGGTGGGGGCTTTTGTGTCTGGTTAACCATTCACAAGATTTTTCAACATGTCAGAGTGAAAAAGAAGTTTAATTTCACAGCTACTTGGGGACGCTTCTGTGTACAGGAGTGTAAATAACATTAGCTGTGTGTACAGGCACGTTTATGTTTACTGAGCGATGTGCACGTATTTCTTTTTGGATTCCTCTCCCAGTTTGTGCATGTCTGTTCGAGCACGTGTGAGCCTCCTTTTGGAGACGTTAATAGATGTGTGTGTGACGCAGTGTCAATAACCAAAGTGTATGTGTGCACGAGTGTTTAGCAGCAGCTGTGTTTGTCTGCAAAGGAAATGGATGGAAAGCTCTTTGTCCGATCACAAACAGGCGGCAAGTGTGACTCTTTTTCAGAGGGAATGAAAGACTTGCAGTTGCATCGTCTTTCAGCTGGTTGTTATTGAAATGGAGAGTGATGGGAAATGATTGGAGAAAACTGTTTATAAATGAGAGAAATAGAAAAAGAAGAGCTAAAAGGGCATTTTAAGAGAGTGAAAGTGATCTGTTTCCAAAACAGCAAAATGTGATAGCATCAGCTCTTGGGTTAAAATGTGACGTTCATCTGGCTGAGATGTAGCACGGCAAAATATACGAGGCCAAAATCAAAACCACAGGTGCTTTGCCATACTGGAAAACTTGGAGGAAATATTATTTTTTTGTCTTTTAGGCCACATGTGTTATGTAACCGGCAAACCTGACATGGCAGAACGTATGAAAGCCAAACCACGTTTTGCTGCACCTTCAGTACTAGAAAACAGAGACAGGTTTGGATAACGAGGTGGGAGTAATGATGATGTGACTACACCTGGAAGGTGACAGAGACGCTGATCCAGACTTTTAATTAAGACAAACACATACCAACACAAAATTAGATTTTTCTTTTCTATATTTCTGTATTTTTTATGTCTTTGATGCGATTTTGTCATGGTCTTTATTTTGTAAAATGCTATTTCAATTTGAGCTGTAGTTTTATTTGTTTCCTGTTTTATTTTGTAAGTTTATCTCTTCTGTATCTCCATATTCCTTATATGTCCCAGTATTATTTCCCAAGTTTTAGTTTCTAATGTTTAATGTGTTATTTGGTCCCCCTTTCCTCCCTTTGTTCTTGGGTGCTTTTATAGTTTTTATCTTGTTGAGTTTCTCAATTACCCTGTTTTATTTTGTAGTGTCCCCTGTGTTTGATTTCTTGTTGTCTTCCTTCCCTTGTCAGGGTATCTGCAGGGTCTGAAAAAGTATTAAAAGTCGATAAATCAGCCTGCTCAAAAGAGGTTGTAGAATACTTTTGTTTTTACAGGTAGTTTTCAGCACAAATGGGATTCTGATGGAGCCCCACCAGATTGGAGGTCAGTTTGTATGCTTGTTTATGTTCTGGTCCATAGTAGGTCATCCTTAAACTCTGCCATGCCCCTAGCTGGGAAGTTAACTAAACTTAGCACAAACAGTAAGGAGATTTGTGTTTGGTAGATTATATCTTTTTGTAACAATGCTTCTTGGATAGGGCCATGAGCCTTAGAACCATCTCCTAACTGAAGGCCTAGTTTCATATAGTGGGGGATGTAAAAACGGGCATCCTAAGAAGACAACACCCCAAGACGACTCACCCTGTCAGCACATAGGAACATGCATTTGTGGGATGAGCAGCAGAGCTAAGTATGCGGGTTGCGCCCATGAAAAAATTTCCAAATCTTCTCTGCCTATGCCAAACAGCTTATTTTGCTGTTGCTACTGACTTTGTTTTGAACCGTAGGCAGAATATGGACTCGTAACATTGCTTCACATGTTCAGGTTCCAGTGAATGTGTTGCTGACACCAGCGTAAAGGGCCCAATGGGGAAGTGCAGTCATGGTAGGCCTCCTGGCTGCCCTGTGAGGCTAGAGGCTGGCTGTGTGCAGTCTGTTGTGGATTTTCTGGGCAGAGAGCTGACGGCCATATCGTTCTGCAAACCTTGACTGCAAATCTGTGGAAGACAGCCTACAGTTCCTAAGTCCTGACAGGGTGAGGAAACAGTCTTCTTGGGGTGACGTCTTCTTGGGATGATCACTTTGTGGTCTGACTCTGACATCCCCCACTTCCATCCCCCATGCCAACATCACATGGCATTTCTTGGAGCGGACACCTACTGACTACTGTAGCAGGGCATGGGGGTACCAGAAACTAGGTAGAGGGTCATTAGCAACAGCAGAATAAAGACTTACTTGCTTGAAATGCAAACGGATATGGATGGACCTTTCAGTTCGTACTCAGCATTAATTTCATCCATTTTTCATCTGTTCACTTGAAGCTTATGGATATGGATCAAAAACTGCCGCAAATCGTGGGGCAGTGTTGAGCAATGCAGCCAACAGTTCAACCCAGAGTAGCAAACACAACAAAGAAGAAACATTTGAAAGAACTTCATCGAGTTTTCTGAGGAAATGTAAATTAATAATGAGGGAGTTATTCAAAAAGACGAGGACAGACGTTCTTACTTCACTCCATGGGACGGACGGAGCAGCATCAAAGTAGCTTGGTGAGAGACGATGACCTCTAGTGGATTCCGTTTTCAGTGTCCACTCCAACATAACAGACACACATAAGTATGAGGGTAGTGATGGTTGTAAAATTCAAAATGCAATCTATTTTCATAGGTGCATAGAGCTTAAATGAGCCTTAAGCTGAGAAGATTTGGACATTTTTATTGGGTGTAACCCACATACTCAGCTCTTCTGCCCATCCCACAAATGCATGTTCCTTACAAATGTGGCACCATTTAAAAGGAAAATAAACAGGATTTCCAACAGTATAAGATTTATTGCCAAGAAGCATTGTTGCAACAAAGAAATAATCCACCAAACACAAAAGTCCTTATTTTTTTGTGCTAAATTTATTTGATGTAGTCCTGGTAGAGGTCTGGCTTTGTTATGGTTCAGGGCTTTCAGTCACTTCTGAATGCGGGCCACATTTTTACTGTTTATTTGGTCCATGTCTGAGCTAAAGGAGGTTTTTATCGGGGAAAGAAGGCATTCTGAGCAAAAAAAGAAAGAGACTGATGACTTGACATTGAGTTAAGAGGTTAAGTTAGAAAAATGTTTGGCGAAAGGGTTGAGCAAAGGAAAACACACTGAGAGAGAGAGAAATGGACAGGGTCATGCTAGTTTCCTCGCCACTGTCAAAGTCAAATGCTGCTGGTTGCTCTAGAAACATGCAAATGAAATGCAAACGAGCGGAAACCTCAGGCAGAGAGGGGCGGTTTTCATGTTGACGTTGTCATGGAAATTCTGGGCAACTCAAACGCACGTGTGTGTGTGTTTACGTGCCGGCATGTGGCTGGATGGATGGATTGGTCAAGGGGCGAGAGAGGGACATAAGAGCGGGGTGGACAGACGCTTAATGAAGATAAAGGAGTGAGAGTGTGTTTACCTCGGAGTTAGAGGACGGAGGCTGCATCTGGCCAATAATGCAAAATACTGGAGAGTGCTGGAACAAATTTAATAGAGGTGAGCTGAATAATAGGCCAGGGTAAACAATTGACGTTATTGGTTGAAAATGAGACAAGACAAGTGGAGAGGAGGGAAGTAATTTGAAGAGCGGAAGGTTGAGAGAAAAGTCTGCCCATCCCTTCTCTGTCCTTCAGGGTTTTTCCTCTGTTTTATTCATGCATCAGCTATTATTCTCTCTCCTCTTCATTATTCGTTCTTCTGCATTTCCTTTTCCAATTTTCAAGGCACCATTAAAAAAACAGGTACTGTAATAAGTGAAACACATGCATGCACACCGGCAGCCATGTTCAAGTTGACTTGTGTTTTCTCTCCCCTGTATCTGTCTTGCAGCGGTTCTGCAGGCGATGTTGTTTTTCCCTGAGAGTTCCCCTTCAAATAAGGCCAAAAAGTTAGACTGACAACATCTCAACAAACCAGTCTGCAGGTCGCTCCTTTTTAAAATTGAGTGACAGCCGATGCATGAAAACTTTTATTGTTTTGAGCCAATTTCTCAGGGGAACTGAGGGAGTAGCAGTGTGCAGTTTAAAGTTAAGATTCAACAGTAACTTCGTCTTAAAGTGCGGTCCAAAACAATTCTCTATGCAGAGAAACAGACTCTTAATTATATTATGTGTGAAAAGAAGTTGCTTATAAAAATAAAATAAGTACGGAAGGGTGAGATTGAGGCGATAATGAGAGCGGAGCAGCAGTCACGGACAAAGCAAAAAAAAGATAATGAAGAAGAAAAATCACATGGACCTGGAAGGGCAAATGAGAGCGACAGAGTGACAGAAAGGGATAAATAAGGAGAGTGAGATGGACGAGCATGTGCACAGGAGGTATGGAAATAAGAGGAGAGAGACCAGAAAAGGAGAGGAGAGGAAGTAAAGCGAGTGATGCGAATAGGAGAGAAAAAGGAGGGCAGATGAGGGAGGGGAGCAGTCGTGCAGGGAAGGCCTGTGAGGCGAGGTAGAGGGCTAACAGAGGGCCATGTTTTACAAATTGCCATTTGTGAGGAACCAACGGAGGGATGTGGGCATACAGGAAAATATACAACGACCACAGAACGGCTCCAGATTGCACACAGCGAGAGATGCACTCCTCCAGACACTGGATCATGCACACATGGTTGAACACACAAACACAAATGATGCAGATACAGGTAGACAGCAAACACAGACGCATACCATCATGGTTTGATGGCTGGATCGTAGTGGCACGCTCATTGCGGTGTCTCATCTCTCATCGATTAGCCTTGTTTATTGACCCCTGAAAACATTGCATGTCAACCTTAATGTGATTCAGAGGAATCTTGTTTCTGGCTCTGACATCTTTTACTGTAAGCTAAATTTGAAAGTGGTGGGAAAATAAAAGTTGAGTTTTACCCTGCAGTCTGTTTTCAGAAGACTCCACAGTGTTTTATCAAAGTCTAATTTTGTTCATCAATTCTGATTTACCCTTCTTCAATCCCAGAATCTGATGATAACATAGCCTCTGGGAGTGACGGCCAACTTTTGGGGCTTCCAGTGGTCAGATCTGAAAGACTTCTGACCAAGACTTAATTATCTGTGTGCTGGAAGATCCACCAGCAACTTAAGCAGCTAGAAGAGAGTTAACGTTGAGAAATGGCGTCCAGAAAGGGGATTGTTTGCTGTACTGGTGTGGATTTTTTTTTTATTAAAATCCTTTTTTAGATTCTTGTTGATAGGTTTGAGAATTCCTCCCTCTGGTTTCCAAACAAAATTCTTTCCTGCTTACAGTCAAAAGTTGCTAAACCCGAGTGGACAATACCACATCAACTACTGTATATTTAGTAGCCAGAACTTTTCCAGTGTCATAATGTAGTCCAGGGTTGAAAGTTGAAACTGTAGTACAAACCTTATTTCAGTCAGGACCACTTTGTCCAACTTCTCTATGAGCTGTTATTTATATTTGGCAGTATGGCTGGTCGGGATCCCTCATCAAGCAGGAAAAGCACATGTCCCTGCCTTTCCTGTGCCTACAAGGAGCGTCTGAGCTAAGGAGAGAAGCAGTGAAAAAACCCCAGAGCAGAGCAGGCATCAGTGACAACAGAATGGCTTTGATTAAGTCAGAAGCAGAATAAGGGAGAAGCTGGGGTGGAGGAAGATTGCACAAAGCCACTTGCAGTGGGCATGAGCACATTAGATATGGCAGCATAAGTACAATGGCAGCGTGCTTAGAGCAGATCAGCTGGCCATCAGCTGATACAAGTTTTTGTGGATTTATTCAAACTCTGTTCGTATACATGGAAAACACAGATTTTATGTACAGTACTGTGCAAAACTTTTAGTTGTGTTTGTGCCATAGTTGAGGCTGAGGTAAGGCATGTAATAGTGAGCAAGCCCACCCAAGGGCACCGTCAGTGAGATGGAGGATTGACACATAAAGTTCATGCTCTGGATGTTCTTGCATATTACCAGGGGTATGGGGAGAATAATATGTTGAAAAAAATGATCAAGTCCGTACCTTTAGGGTGACGTAAGAGGTGGATGTGGCAAGTAAGCGCCGCCTAGGGTACAGTCTACGTGGGTAGTAGGGTTGCCACAAGCCCCTGGTCCTCATTTGGATGTCTCAAGGGCACAAGAACCAAATGCGGTCTCTGGGCCAACACCGGGGTGAAAAGGCCCAGTGAGCTTGACCTTGGCTACTAGGCCAAGGTGAAACTTGTGTGTCAAAATATGGCAGGCTTGATTTCCCCCACCCCGGCCCCAGGTTGTGGCACATCGTGGATGATTCAAGTAGTTTCGGCCTGGCTGGCTAACTCTCAACAAAGTAAAGAAGGTCCCGACATTGAGAGAACTCTTATCTGTCTGACTCAACATGACAAACTGACCTTTTTCAACACCGACTCTTGAGCTTGACCTCTCTTATTGTCTCTTATTGTAAAAAACATGGAAAATGTGGCCTTCACTGTGATGCAATGATGATACAACCTTGCAGTTTTTTGTAGCTCACTAGTAGTAGAGGCTCATATGAGAAACCTGCCTCATGGTGAAACCACTCAAGCTACAGCATGGCCTAAAAGACGCCCTCTTTGTTGGTTACTAAACAGTGAATAGAAGTTTTGCCAGTTTTAGGTAACAGGTAGGGAGTCCTTATTCAAACCTGAAACAAAATATGTAATTTTTGTAGCATTTCGCCTCATAAATGTTTCATATATTAAGCCAGTATTAAAACCCTCTTTTTAGAACTGTCATCTAAATCACACAGAACAGAAATTACATAGCTTTCAAAGACAATCAGTAAAAAGATGATTGAAACCATGGGTTTTCTTCCTTTCTAAAATGCCATTCTTAAACGCCTGATTGATTGACACGGATTTGTCTTGACAGCGGTGACACATTTCCAACGGGGGGAAAGAGCGTCACACAGGCTGACTTTTGCTCCTTTTGTACATGCAGAGTGTTGTAATATGCCAGCGATGTCAGGGACTGCTGCACAGAGTGATTGGATAGTTTGTCACCATTGTTATAATGGCTTCTTCCTTAAACGAGGAAGAAATGAGAAACGATTTTGTCTGAAGTCAGTCATTTACACAGATACAGAAGTGAAGATTGAATTTCTCTTTGTTTTTAATTCTCACCCAGATGGTGGAAGGGTTGACATTCTTTCATTAATCTGTCCCTGATATTTATGAAAGGGGGGAGCTAATGTTAAGTTATAGCCTTCAGCAATGTCTAGTGGTGATGTTGCTTTCGTAATAGACAACTTAAATTAATTTATTGTAATGTGAGAAGAACCAATGCCATGCAAAAGCGGCTTTTGAAAATTTTACACCGTTTTTCTCTTTGCTGATTCATGCCTTATGCCTCGCCCTCACATCTGTTTGAGCTGCAGTGAATCACTCATTAAAATATTGCTTCCTTTTGACTTGAAAATGACAAAACTAAGAGAATTATTTTGCACAAACTTTTCCCTTCTGCATGACTTCAAATAAATGTAGAATAGAAGAACACACACTCAACCGCACACAGTTAGAGACCCTTTTACCGTCTTTGTCCCACTCTGCTACACCCTCCAGACCCACCAGGCGCTCACTCTGGAGCGTATCCTTCCGGAGGCCCTGCTGACTCTCTTTTCTCTCGGCCCTTATCCCTCTTCTTCCAGCTCCACGCTCCAGCGACACAGGACATCATAAAAGTCCCATCAGCGCAGCAGCACCTTCCTTCCCCACCCACCGTCCTTCCCCTCCATCTCACAGCCTCACCACTCCCCCGCAGATCACTGTGGCCATGAGCCACAAACGATGGAGACTGAAAATATAAGGTGGAAAATGTCTTCCTCCCTGGCAATTTAAATCCCATAATGCTTTGTATTGAGGAAGTCCGCAAGTCATCAGTGCAGCTTAAAATGATTTGTAAGGCCATTTAAAACAGTGGAAGTAGTAATGCTGGAGTGTATCACTCATGGATTTATAGATTTCTATTTTTGCCTATTTTTTTATATATCTGTCAAAAATGTTTAGTGTATATTATAAAAAGCACTTTGATTCAGCTCCCAGTTTCATCTATTCTTCAGGATTATTTTAAATTTCAGTGGTTTACATCCATAACAAATTCGCAGCTGTTATAGTGGTTCCACTGATATGAATATTCTTGGCCTTTTTCAGTCCAGTGGCTTTTCAGTATAAAAAGTACTGTTTTTGGACGTAACATCCAAATCAACCAATCTGACTCGATTGTTATTATTATGCAAATTAAAGAGCAACAAGTCATTCTGACAGTGGCGGAGCAAAACCAGCTACCTTTTCTACACTCCACTTATTTTATGTTTTGGCACTGACTGTCAGATTTTGGCACAAGACTGATTTTTTTTTAAACAGCATCCTGTTGAAGCCAACTCCAGCAGTTTTGCCAGTGTGGCTGGAACTTTTAGGATTTCTGCCACTCTCCCTCGACTCTGTCAGTGATTGTCTTGTCTCTAAATGTTGATTTTTGGCCAGCACCAGCGGTTTTAAAAACATTTTACCATACTCGTTTATTAGAGAAGGCCTACCCTGCAGTCAGTGTCCAGGATAAGTGAGGGCCAGCAGTGAAGCTTTTTGACACGTGGATAGTGTTGCAGTAATAAATGTAATGATCTCATGGGGGCACAGATGGCCTTGCGGTTAGGTGGCACCCCATATACAAGGGCAGCCCAACCAGGTCCAGCATGCAGCTCCTTTCCTGCATGCCTCTCCCCCACTTTCATTTCCCTGTTTCCATCTCTGTCCACTGTCCTGCTCTCTAAATAAATAGAGGAAGGACAGAACAACAGTTGCTCTTTAGATATTACAATATATGCAAAAAATTGCCCTGGGTATGCATTAGGCCTGAAATGATACTTTGGCTCCAGTGTGTTTACTAACCTTGTAAAACCTTTATTGTCCACCACTGAGACCAGCTGTAGGTCTCTGGCAAAAAATTTAGTGATACACCACACCCTCACGCTGTTGTGGGGAACTGGGATTGTGAACGCTTCCTTAAAAATCTTTCAGCCTGGCCGGATTCTGCGCTTTGCATCTTTGTGCATCTTTCGTGGTGATGATTTGCCAGGTGGTTCCTTCTGTTACTAGTGTTTCCCATCAAGCGTGTCACCACAGTCTGGCAGTGTCTGCATAATGTTTTTTTTTTTTTTGGACCTTTTCTACTTTCTCATTTCCTCTAGAAAACCAAAATGATCCCACACTTTAGATTTAGAAGTTGGTGGAGCTTTCACATCCTGACAATCTGTTACTGGTACCTGTGGCCCCCTCTTAGCTTCACTTTTTGCCTTGAAGACCTATTGTTTGAACATGTCACATTTCCACGATGACATTAAGACACTTTGCTTACCATGATACCACAAAATGAATACCGTTACATCAATACTGTTTATAACTTTCCATCCACAGATGATCTACACTGCTTATCTTAGGAGTCATGGGAGGGCTGGAGCTGATCCCAGTTGTCATTGGGCAAGAAGAGGGTTCCAATCACAAACCTTCTTGAAGCAATAGTACTAAACCCTACACCACTGTGCAGCCCCTGTTTTTTATTTGTAAGGAGAGTAAATGGACAGAGCAGGGCCAGTGGATCAGTCAGTCACCTGGTCTTGCAATAGTGTGTCAGGGCCAGTGATGTCGAGCCCTGTAGTGGATGTCTAAAAGTCAAAAAAAGGTTGGAAATTGTGAATTGTATAAAAATAAGTGCTACCCTGATGATTTTATCTGCCTGCAAAAGGTTTTTACAATGTCTATTTGCAGATGACACCCTGCTGTAGCATTGAATCTGAGTAGTGAATGGGTATAAAGCCCTAGCAGCTAACCTGTTTTTCACAGGACAGTCAATGGTGGCATATGAAATGCAAAAATAAGTCAAAATTGTCATATTTATTGGCAAATATAAACAGACGCATATACCTTGTGCAAACATAATTCTTATCATTACCACTTGTCATCAGAACTGAAGGGGAGGCCTGCAAAAAGAATAAGCACAGAGAAACTGGGGCACTGAGTCTTATTTAAAGATTCCAGTTTCTCTTAAAAGCTGATATGTGATAATATGAAAGACATTAATGTATTGTCATCTTTTGAGAGGTAGTTCTGTTAGCTCCTTCAGCCAGAGACCTCCTGCAGACACCGGGGTGGTTTGTAGCTGAGTATGAAGTTGCTGTGATCGGGGTCAGCATCCCTGAGTCCAAGGCCACACTTCTTTGACAGAAGGTGGGGGATTGCTCCCTCCAGGTGGGTAGAAAGTTGATGCTCCAAGTGAAAGGTATCTCAGGGTCCTCTTGAGGAAGCTTTCAGTTTAACGGTTGATCTTCTGTCTGACCCTCACCTATGGTCAGGAGCTTTGGGTAGTGAGTGAAAGAATGAGAACTTGGACACAAGCGGCTGAAATGAGATTCTACCTAAGGGCTGAGCTCAACCTTATACGTAGGGCGAGGGACTTGACGTTTGGAGGGAGATTGAATAGATTGAATATCTAGGCTGCTCCTTCACATCCAAAGGAGTCAATTGAGGTGGTTTGCGCATTGCCTTTCTGTGGATGTCCTTTGGGCCTGTCCAGCTGGGAGGATACCCCTAGGAGCTCGTGTCCTTGGAGGTATTTTACATCCCATCAGGCCTGGGAATGCTTCGGACTCCTGCAGGAGAAGCAGGAAAACACTTGGGAAAGGGTTGGGTGGACCAACTGCTTCCACCAAGGCCCAACCTCAGATAAGCAAAAGAAAAAGGATGGATGACATTTGGGAGATGAAAGCTTCACTGTGAAGCCAAATAATCTCTTTGTAAATAAAGCATGCTGGGAGTTTTATTAGAGGTTATGAGCTTTCTGTGTCAATCGGACTTGGTAGAAAATGATTGCTTGAATTAACACCAGCAATTTTCCCACACAAAGCTAAAACATCTGAATTTTTCTTACAATAATATCATCAACCCCCAGATATATGTTAGTACTGACAAAATAAAAACTGGAAAACGGTATGACTTGGAGCTGAGAAGAGTTGTTGGTTAATCCAAAGCAAGATGTTTTTTATTCATACAACTTCATATTGAATATCTAGTCATCTTCAGTCTCAATCTTGCTTCACTGCATCCTAGAAATACCTCCAAATAAAATCCCATTGTGCCTCAAAACATCCAATAGAATGGATTATATATGCTGCAGTCTATTTTGGCTGCCAGTGCTGCAGAAATTACAGCTGGGTAAGAATAACACAAGAGCTTTTATGTAGGATCAGCTATAGGGGGATACTCCACGGCTTTTTTTTTAACTTTCTGTCAATAAACACTACTGAAATGTATTGTTGATTAAAAGTATTTCTGCAATCTCACCCCTGTTTCAACCTTTTTCTAAATTTTGACCCTTCCTTCGCCTCAAGATCAGAGAAGAGCAAACCTTTTATAGTCGTCAGTTTTGCCCCCAGGTTGGCCAGACTGTTCTTAAGTATGTCTCAAAACATATTTGTACAAATAGGCCTTTTAATCAATGCCTATTTTTACTGTGTGAAGTCTGTTTTTGTCATTTCTTTGGGTTTATTGACTCTTGAGGCACTTTGCTACACTCACTTGAAGTTGCTGCACAAATCTTTTACAGTGCCTTACCCAGAACAACAAACATAAACCTTTCTTATGAAACATGTGGCACTGTATTACAGTTTTATTGATAAGTAAGGGCAGTGAACAGAACTTTATTTACTTTATACAAAACACATTCACACTGAGGCACATTGCCCGTATGGCTCTCAAGGTTGACAAGTTTGATAAAAGCTTTTGATAAGGATAACACCTCACTGCTTTCCCTGCTTTCACCGCGTTACTCACATTGATTGTATTTGCAGGCGGCGTCCATATTTCTCACATTGCGTCTTTCACCCAGTCTGCTTATTCACCTTTCCATGGTTGAAAATATGGCTTCACTCTGGCCTTACACACAATGAGATCAGTGCCACAACAAAGCAGTATCGCCCTTTCAAGAGGAGGGATGTGTTGTTGTATTATTTAGCATGTCATTCAGGTAGTGTGAGAACTGTGTCACTCTGTCCTGTCTCGTACTTTGACGAGGGCCTTCGCTATTCTGCTCTGTCAATATAGGGCACATCCACAGGGGGAAGTGGGCTGAATACGTGAGCCATTTGGAGGAGAGTCTTTTCATGCAGGGATGGTCTCTGGGGTTTTCTCAATTCTGTTTGTATCACAGAGACATGCAGTGTGCGCGAGAGTGTGGGTGGGTGTTTGTGTGTGACGGTCAACAAAGACTGATGATAGGCTGACGTAACAAGGCCCAATGATGAGAATAAACAGGGGGTTTGCCTGACTGTCAAATCAGCCTGGATAAATGGATGGAAGCTTCATTCATGATGTTGTTGTTGTTGATGCAAGTAGTGTGCATTCCTCTTTGAGTCAGGGTTGCTGTGACACCAAAAGTGTGAACTTTGATAAGATTCCAGTAGAAATGAAAAAGTATGATTGTCTGTTCATACCACAGCCACAAGAAGTGAAGTCTTGGGCACCTAGTGTTTGG
This sequence comes from Cheilinus undulatus, assembly GCF_018320785.1. Classification (NCBI taxonomy): domain Eukaryota; kingdom Metazoa; phylum Chordata; class Actinopteri; order Labriformes; family Labridae; genus Cheilinus; species Cheilinus undulatus. The sequence goes on along the minus strand of NC_054872.1, from coordinate 35,578,229 downwards.
TAATTTCTTGATTTTTTAAGGATCATAAATTGCAGGCAAACTCCTGAATAAGAAATGTTTGAGAAAAGGCAGAGGCTTTGAAAAAAACTGGGAGCGTGATTGGGTGAACGCTCTGTCACATCTGTACGGGCCAATCAGAGCAACAAAACACGTGACGTAGCCACTATCGATCTGCGCATGTGCAGCTACTGAGGAATAACGCAAAACGTGGTGACTATAGACATGTGAGTACTTGACTCTTGTCATTTTTGAAAAAAAAAAAAACAACTCACGGCTGTTCTTTGTTCTTCTTTTAATGAAGAAATGTTGTCAAGTTCTGATAAAACTGGTGCTTTAGCAGCATCCACGTTAACCTCTTCCTCCATAACTGCACCAGCTCTTGCTGCTGCTTGCTTACCTCACGACTCTGCTGTGCCTGAAAGTACTGCCCCTCGTTGCTGATTGGTCCTGTCACTTTCTAACTGGGCCCAAACGGTTCAGATGGGAGCTTTCCAAGATGGATTCACTGGTGAAAAACAAGGAAACGGGCGTATCCATCTGCTTTACAAGGTTACCTGAATACTGTCTATATCACAAAAATGTGTCCAAGTGCTAAAGCATTGTTGAAGTATATGTGCATTATAGACAGTTTGAAAGTGTTTTCTTGTAAATTTAATGTATTTCTTCCTTCCCTATGCACCTATCTTATGAAAAGGTATCTTAAAGTCTTGATATTCCTCAACACTGGTAACCATTAAGATAACAGTTTGTATTGTCTTAAAACTAAAAGTATCAAAAAAGTATTCAAAATGTGTATATTTTGATGTTAGTTTGTGCTTATTTGTACTGCATAACAGTCATGTGCATACGTTTTAGGCATCCAAGGTGCTAAGGAGTCACTGAAGGGTCATTGTGCCACAATCCAGGGCTGGAGACAAAGCGGGAATGCCTAGAGTCAAGCTCAACATGATGACACACATGTGCCATTCAGCAGCCAAGGTCAAGCTCGATGGCATCTATTTGTCCGGCTCATTTCCCCCTTGGTAGTACATCAGGAGACCACCGGCAGTTTTCAGGACTTACGGACATCCATAACATGACCAGGGGCTTCTGGCAACTCTGCTTGCCACCTGTACAGTACCCTAGACCAGTTGTTCTCAAACTTTGTGCCTTGGGCAAGTCTAGGTGTGTGTGTTATTTAACCTTTATTTAACCAGGAGAAAACCTCACTGAGATTAAAAAATCTCTTTTTCAAGAGTGTCCTGGCCAAGACAGCAGCAGTGAACAGAGTTTCAGACATACATAAAAACAGTCATACAACATAATACAAGATATGTAGTCAATATGCAAAAAAACACAAGAATTTAGACAGCAGCTATTTACCAGAAACAGCCAGCGTTAGTCAGAGCATTTGCATCCAGAAGTGTCTGCTTCCAAGTCTTTCAATCTTCTCTTAAAAGTGTCCAATGAGATCAGTTCATTGAGTTTCAACTCTTTTTGTAAATCATTCCAGGCTGAGGGAGCAGCAAATTTAAATGCCTTTTTTCCCAGTTCAGTTCTGACCTTTGGGACGGACAGCAAGTAAAGATCCTGGGAACGAAGATTATAAGATCCTGTACTCTTCTGACTGATGTAGGTCTGAAGGTAGGAGGGTAGAAGGCCAAGAATAACCTTGTAGACAAGAATGTGCCAGTGTTTTAGTCTACGTATAGACAATGAAGACCATCCCTCACGATCATACAACAAACAGTGATGAGTGAGGGATTTAAAGTTAGTTATGAACCTCAGAGCTCCATGATATACAACATATTGAGCATAATTTGTTACATCTGGCAGGCCAAGATGTCAAACACTGCCATTTCATTTGAGATTAGCTGATCTCACAAAAGCCCTCATCAGCTGACTGCCAACTGATTCATGCTAAGCTTTCTATATGCTAAATACACTGCCATACTTTAACTGCCCTGGCTGCCTACTCTTAGCTGCTCCCTCTGTAAGCTGCTTTTGCAACCCTCCTCCACCCCAGCATCTACATTACGTTAAATCTGACTTAATCAGTGTCATGATGTTGTCACTGATGCCTGCTCTGCTCTGAGTTTTTTTTCTGCTTCTTTCCCTTCCTCAGGCTTTCTGTGCATGCACAGGAAGAGCTGGAATAATGTGACGCTCCTTTTTGATGCTTTCCATGAAGGCTCATAGAAGCCTTCATGGGATCCCACAACACCAAATTTAGATTACTGCAATAACTGCATTATAATAGCTGCTAAAATATTAATGCAGTTTAAAATATTAAACTATGTGTGTTTCTTGACTAAATGGGCCTGACAGAACTGAAGATACTGTAACATTTATTAAAGAGATTTTGAATGGAAATGGATATGGTCTGCTTTGAGATTTTGGCTTGATCTTAGCTGTAACTTGAGCAAGAGGAGGATGAAAACCCCTGCCCTAGGCCATGCTTGCCCACCACATCCACCCCTCTCTCTGCCTTTAAAGTGTGGACTTTGCTATTTTTCAGTAGATTATTTTGCCATGCCCCTGGTGACATACAAGGACATCCAGAGCACAACAGGGGTTGTGCCAATCTTTCCCACCTGCTGCTGCCTTCAGACAGGCTCATTCACCATCAGTTCATTAACAGACATGCAGCCACATACGTGCATAAAAGCTGACAATAAAGCAGACATGAAATGAGCATTTTTGACAATGACTTAAAAGACCAATTATGAATAGTAAGTGAAATGACAACTAAGAACAAATAAAGAAGATAAAAAGAAAATATGATGAGCAGTATAATACATGTAAAACAAGAAGCTTCATGTTCACAGATTTGTCTTTGTTTGAGCCATTGTTTCGCCTTCTTATTTGAAGTCAGTTAATACCTTTATTTCTGATTAATGAAGCCATAAACTTTTTCTTCCATCATTCCTTCATGATAGCAGGAGTGGAAAGGTCAACAAGTTTAAAGGTTGAACTGTAATCTAATATTTACACAGCCTCGATAGCCAAGAAAAAAAAAAAAAGTTTGGCCAAAGGTAGGGCAGAGAAAAATATGAGAAACAGAATGTTTTGTTCACTTAGGGTGAGAAAAGAGCAAAAACAACACATTCATTTTCGACACATACCACCATTGTGGCAACCAGGGTTGCTGCTACGGAGAGACTGGTTAAGAAAGCATTTTTGTGGCAAAGATTGTTAATAAATCAGCTATCCTGCCAAGAATTTTTCTCTATTTTGTGCCACGTGCCTGGCATTTTCCAAAAAGATTAGTATGCACTGCACTTGAGAAGTCCTCTTTCATATTCTGGTGACCTTCATGAACATTCACAGTGGGCTTTTTTAATCTGTGCTTTGATTAAATGGTTGTGTTAGTATAAACTGGCCTTAAAAAGGCAAACATTTTTAGTAGAGATGGCAGACCTACCCATGTGTTTGTGCTGAAATTTACCTTTATGGGGCCATGACAGGTTGTGACTGGGTGCTCTATCCAGCTGTGTTAAATCCTTGTCAGCATACATCGATCACTGCAGGTATTATAATTTATGTGATTGATATTCTGTTTTGGGGGCATTTTGTCCTTCTTTGTTGATATTTGGGTTTGTATTGGTTTTGAAAAATAAGGCCAGCATGTTGCAAACACTTTGTAATCCCAGTGTGTCAACTCCCGAGCCTACTTTTTACATTTATTATGGTTATTAATTCACAGATGGTTCAAAAGCTTTTTCCTATTTTATCATTTTACTGTTTTTTTTATTTGCCTCATTGCTCCAAATATTTGACTGGATTTAGATTGTGGGGACTCTTTCGGATGCAGCGGATGAAATATGATCAGGAGAGTAGAAGGGAGCTTTTAAAGGTGAGTCACTTTTGTAGTTGTTTGTCTGTAGTCTGGCAAATGTATAAATTGTGGCTTTTAAGGCAGCTTTATCTTAGAATGGTTGGCAGAATCCTGAGAATCAGAGCTTTCTCATGGTGTATAATGTGTGATATACCTATGAGCAGTCATTTTGAAATGAACTTAATTTTTATTTGATGGCAGATCTTCTGATTTTTAAGGGGTTAGTTACCTTGTTTTTCACGTTTCTAGCTTAAGTGAGCAGTGCATTGGTCCAGTTTGACAGCATGTAATGTGTTTCATGAAGACAGTAATAGACTGGATAGAGAAGCAAGGAATCACATATCTCATGGCATGAATCTGAAAGAATACAAAGGAAAAAAGCAAGAAACAAACAAATATACAAATATAACTTTTTTCTTCTTCATAGCCATCGCTCAGACTTTGCATTTAACCAGAATTATAACACAGTCAACAATGATTCTGGATAATGTTCCACATCCTCAGTTTCATGTCCTTCACTGTACACATTTTTTCTATGCCAATCATAACACCAGCAGTTTCATAAACCTGAGCTCCCTTTTATTTTGATAATCCTTTAAAAATCTGAGGACTGAAATGTAAAAAGCAGCATCAAACCTTTCAGGGACATCAGCTTTACAAACAAAAATAGACATCTTTCTCTCAATAAGAAGTTTTATAATCTCTAAAACACACTTTTTTTTCTTGTATAAGATTTTGCAGTGATGACGATCCATACACACATTTAAAGACTGTGTGTGTGTGTGTGCTCTAGCTTCACTTACAGTGTTGGCTGTGTAGGTTTAGGGAGTGTGTCTTTTGTTTTTGGACCAGACACAGGGGCTCCGTAACAAAGAAGGTTTGGCTGAGCTAGAGACAGCAGGCTGTCGCATTAATGCTAAGCCTGATTTAACAAACTGCCACTAGCTGATACCTCTATGATAAGAGAGTGGAAACTGTCACCAGTATCACTTTACATTTCTGTATTAAAATCCACAAAGAACTTGTATGATTATGGATTTTAAAAGGCTAAATTGCCTTCATGTTTGTGAAGCAGGTCTATTTTGAGGTTTTTTTATTTTTTGTAGTGGAAGGAAAACGGAGATAGGGAGAGAAAAAGTGGAGAACGGCATGCAGAAAAGGAAGTCCAGATTTGAACTCGAGCCACCCACTTCAAGGACATCCGCCTAGAAAGTGGTTCTCAACTGGTCGGTCAGGACCCAAAAGTGGGTCTTGAAGCCCACTTCAGTGGGTTGGAAGCCCTTTTCAGTGGGTCGCAGATGTGTGCCTGGGAAAAGAAATCGCCAAGTTGTCTATGAGACTCTATAAAACATGGATGTCTTGTCCTGTTTCATTATTTTGTTGCACCAAGCGCTATCATTTTTTTAAGAAATACATCTGATTGACCAAAAAAATCTGCAAAATTTGGGTTGAAATCCTCCTTGAGGAGTTGATGGTGGGTCCCGTGACCCAACCAGTTAATAACCACTGGCCTTGACAGTCCCAGCCAATGGAAATAGCCTGTACCATGAAAGGCCCAGTGAATGGTTCCTAAGCAAGATGTGATTTAGTAATTGTGGTAAACTAGAGCCCTGAGCAGGACTCTTTTCTCAATAGATATTGAATGTCCAATATTTAATCAATTTTTTGATTGTTTCTGCCTCTAGCTTAGCATTAGCCACCACAGTGTTTTCCTACAATGGTTTTCACATGGGCAGTGGCAACCAATGGCAGGCTGTTCTGTCTTCACATCATGCTTTGCCAAACTGTAATAAAAAGTTGTAGCTTGATAGAAGAATGGACTGTGTTTTTATCTGGGCCCCAGGAAACCTCTCCTCTTTCTCCCCCCTTATGGACAGCCATGCATGCAGACAGAACCACAGGGTTCCCCTAAATGCTGCCTTTTATCTCTGAGACTTCATGTAAGGATTAAGCAGCTGTGCATCTATTTTACAGGATGTTGACAAACTTCCATCAATCTACAGATCAAATGCTGCCCAAACTGTGAGGGCTGATTGGAACAGATTATGGATCAACTAGGATCTGTGGGATTGGATTGGAGATGTGTTTCTACAGAATAAAGAGACTGTTTCAAATCTAAAGAAAGCCGGTCAAGATATTAAAATCATTGTGAGAAAGAGAGGATAAAACTGCCGTTTGCAGCTCTGGGTTTTGACTGCTCATTGGACTTTAGAACTTCTTTAGACCTCTGACAGTGAGCAGGCCCAGGGGGCCAAAAGGGAAGCAGGTCTCTGATCCACTACCTCTGTCTGAAGTGAAATTAAGATTTCACATTATAAAGTGAAAAATCCGAAAAGCCTTCCTGACAAAACTAAGGAAAATGCCCAAAAAATCCCCTTTGAAGTTGCAGAAGAAAGAAACCATTGTGACACCTTCAAAGGGTCAGTGTGCATGAAAAGCCTTCAGGTGTTCTGTAGGATAATAACTGTATGTCTGACACTGTGCAGAATGCAGAAAAGAAGTGGAATATAAAGTTGAACTTGTGTGGTCACTGGGCCACCAAAGTTAGGAAAGGGGGGCTTGCTGCTTTTCTGCATCAATTCCCAGGGGGGCCATCATCTCATTATCTGTCCATGACTTAGAGGGACTGTGGTGCATAATCAGCAGCTCATTTGCATTTTATCCCCATTGGTCTCTTCACTTTCTATTACCAGAACATTCTCCAAGCTGTCTCTTAGTAAAAGGATCTCATTTACCGTAAACAGCGGTGATCAGAGTCTTCTTGCTGCAGGACTTCAGTGGATATGTTGGGGACATAAAATATGGCTAAAAGGTGGTGAGGTGATAAAGCAGGCCACTTTATTGGAGTCCAGAGTGTTAATATGGACAAACAAGCCAGCAGAGTGTTTACTGGGTGCTGTTTATTGGTCAGCATATTAGCTGAGTGCTGTTTTCTCAGCCTGTTGGAGTCAGCGGGAAAGGGTGGAGATTTTGGCCCTTGTTGAAGAGATTTTCTGGTACTATTTTATTTATTCCAAGACTGATTTTGATTCCTTTACTTGAATACCTTTAGTTTAAAGGTGCTGATCTGATACCAGTGTATTACAACTGGCATAATATGGATGTGATGTGAAAGACATTGATTTTGCATTTCCCACCCATAGACTCTATATAAAGATGGACTGAGCAATAGCTGCCTGAAAGTGAAGTGAAAGTATTTAGAGCTCCCCCCAGCTAATTGGCTGCAGTGTTGGTCTTAACCCCCATACCAACATATGTAGAGTAGGGTGGAGAACAGGGCACTACTGGAGTGTTACTACACTAGCAACCCAGAGAGAACCAATGCATTCTTTCCGGGTACTCCAGCTTCCTCCAACCACCAAAGACATGCTTGTTAGGTTAACTGGTGACTCTAAATTGGCCGTAGGTGTGAATGTGAGTGTGCCTGGTTGTTTGTCTCTATTTGTCAGCCCTGCAATTGACTGCTGACCAGCCCAGGGTGTACCCTGCCTCTCGCCTATTGACAGCTGGGATAGGCTCCAGCCCACCATGACCCCCAATGGGATAAGCAGTATAGAAATGGATGGATGGATGGATGGATATTCAAAAAAAACAGTTAGAGATGATTTGAGCCTGGTGCATTATCCTGCTGGAAGTAGCCATCAGAAGATGGGCGCTCTGTGGTCATAAAGGGATGGACATGGTCAGCAATAATACTCAGGTAGGCTGTTGTTGTTAATTGATGCTCACTTGGTACTAAGGGGCCCGAAGTGTGCCGAGAAAATGCCATTACCCCACACGTTACATCACCACTGGCAGCCTGAACCATTGATACGAGGCAGGATGGATCCATGCTTTCATGTTGTTTACGGTCTTCTGCTGCTGTAGCCCATGTGCTTCAAGTTTAGATGTGTTGTGCATTTAGAGATAGTATTCTGTATATCTTGGATGTAGCAAGTGGTTATTTAAGTTACTGTTGCTTTTCTATCATCTTGAACCGGTCTGGCCATCCTCCTCTGACCTCTAACATCAACAACGCATTTTCATCCTCACAACTGCAGCTCACTGGATATTTTCCCTTTTTCAGACCATTCTCTCTAAACCCTAGAGATGGTTGTGCATGAAAATCCCAGTGGATCAGAAGTTTCTGAAACGCTCAGACCAGCCCGTTTTACACCAACAACCATGCCAACTTCGAAGTCACTTCAATTCCCTTTGTTCCCCATTCTGATGCTTGGTTTCAACTTCAGCAAGTTGTCTTGACCATGTCTATATGCCTAAATGCCCTGAGTTGCTGCCATGTGATTTGTTGATTAGCTATTTGTGTTAAAAAGCAATTGAACCAGTGTACCTAATAAAGTGGTGGTTGAGTGTATGTCAGTTGCTTTGTAACTTTAAAATTAACTACAGCCTTTGGTGTGGCAAAGGAGTAATGATTAATGCGGGCCCATGTTGATGTAATGTGTCACTGAAATGGTGCAGAATTTGTTCACCGCCTTGCATCGTACAGGTGTTTCAAGTGTCCTGCTCCACAGCTCCTGTCAATTGGCCTCCACTGTCCTGCATTTGATTTAAGTTAATTAGGAAAAATGACTCTGATAGTAAAAATGCTTTTTTTCTGTTATTTATGAGCTCACAAAGATCTCGCTGGATGACAAAGACGGATCAGGGGAAAGAAAGCGAAAAACAGGACAAAAGTGGCATATGATACAGCAGTGTGTAAAGAGTTAATAATCTCAACAAAGGGATGTGGAAAAGTGGAGAGGATTCTAAGAAAGGATAAAAGAGAAGGAGCAGATTATGCAGGGTATGGGGTATGAGAAAAATGTGTGGCCTCCTGGAAATGCAACCCACTAGCCTATTCTACACGCAAACACATAGAAAACACCCTGAGCTGACATTTAAACGTGATTTTCTCTGGAATAAATTGCATGTAATTATTTAGATTTTCCAGCTGGCGTAATCACGCTGCATTTTCCTTCCACTTGTTTGATTCATTCCACATACAGACGTGAGAATATATCTTTTTATTAGCACTGTCTCACATTCTCTTGCGCACTCTCACACAAAGGCGCCGTTATCCTCTCTGCCTCCTTTTGTGTCTGCCCCAGTGAATAAACAATAACTTATCTTTGTGACAGTAAAAAGTTGACACTCTACCCTTCCCACGAGCATCTATCCGCCATGAATGGTCCTCGACACAATAGAGGAGCCCCACACACACTCGTCCCTGGCCCTCCTCGTCCTCTCCCATCTCCTCACCCTGCCACCACTCAGACTCAGCCTTCTCCATTCCTGCCTGCCTTTCCTGGAGTTGAATTCAGATTGCATACCGGCTGCTTGATGAATCCATTGTTAGCAAAGCACTTCACAAAGGGATCTAAATGTGGGCTGAATTAATGGGGGCTCAGGCCCAAATAGCTTTCAAAAAGGCTGCTGCTCTTCAGCCTTTCTCATTGCTCATGTTCTCATCCCTTGCTCCTCTTTTTTCCTTTCCATTCTTGTATACCATGCCTCCTTCTCTCCCTTCTCCCCTTAGGGCTTAGATAAATACTCCTTCTACCTCCTCCTCCTCTCTGATGAAGATTCCTTCCATCTCTCCGATGCCTTTCATCTTTTCTTGTTTCTGTGTTTTTTCCTCCATCATGCTGCATATCTCTCCGTCTCCTCTCTTTCTCTCTCAGTCTCCTGCTACCTCTTTGTTTTCCTTTTCTCATCCTGTCATCACGAATTACCTGTCCGCTCAGTCTCTCCTTCCCAGCGCAGCACTTTCTCCATTCATATGTCTCCCTCACCAGCCCCCGTCTCCCATCTGTAAACTCCTTTTCTCTTTCTCCTCCTCCTCCTCCTCTGTGCCTCTGTACCTCCTTCTTTCCATCACAAGCAGCTGGGCGTCAGCAGTCTCAGGGGGGTGTTTGGTGTCATGGTGAGGCTTGTCTTGTCGCCTGAGGCGGCTTTCATCACCATCGGCCTTTAAGAAGCACACACAGATGCACGAATACGCTTGAATGTGCACTCACACACTTCTTAAGATGCTAGTGCGTAGCAGCAAGGGGTTGATCATTAAGGGACAATTTTTGGCCTCAGGGCTCTGGATTTATCAAAGTATTCTCCTGAAAGCAATGTTTTTGTGTATGCATGTCTGTGTGAGGGAGAGAGAGAGAATATAACCCTGTTTAGACAATGCATTCATGGGGATTTGTATCTGTATTGGGCATTCAGATACCATGAGTTAATCTTCACTGCTTTGTATGGATGCACTTCAGTGTGTGATGAAATGATATTTGATTGCCCAGACTGCATACGACAGTGGTCATCCAGGCTTGATCATCTTGCTTGTCATAGGTTTTGGGATCCTTCTGCCTTGTTTCATCCAATACAGTCTGACTGCAGACTGCAGATCTCAGATGCTCCCCTTGCAAAAAGTGAGACACCATATCTGTCAGAACAGAAGTGCATGCTAAAACTGTTAAAAATAAAATACAATCAGAGTAAACTTCAGGTTAAGGTTAGGGTAAAGCAAAAGGTAAAGGTTAGTTTACCAAAAGTCAAAAACCTGACCTGCAAAACCTGATTGCAAAACATTATTAATGATGAGTGAACAGTCTGTTTTCACAAAAAAAAAGTTTGTTCTCCATTAAAACACTCTAACAAAGCTAACACAGCTAAAGCTAACAAAGCTATTTTAGATACATAGTTAACAAAGTGAAGTAACAAAATCTAAATCTAACAAAGCTACAAAACTGCATGAGCTGCATAACTTACTTAGCTACATAGATAAATCTAAAGCTTACAAAACTATGTTTAAGATGTAAACAACATAGGTAACCTAGCTACATAACTAACACAGCTAAAGCAAACAAAGCTACATTAGCTACATTAGATATTGCTACGTTTGCTAAGCCATACCCATTTTAGTAGTAGTTATGCATGGCTTGCTCTAGCTTCATTAGCTTTCACTAAATATAACGTACAGTGCTTAACAAATTTATTAGACCACCACCGAAAGTAAGGTTTATGCTACAGCTGCCCTAAATTAACAGCATTGGTAATTAACAACATCATTTTTATGGTTCTGCAATGGTTAATACACCAATATGTAGAAGCTCTTTAACCCAAATGTTATTTTTAATGCTAAAATATAATTATTATTGTTATCCATGAATTTTCAAAATTACTGATTTACAAAAAAACTGGAAAAATAGCAAAGCACATTAATATTTCTTGATTAATATGTTAAATTGTAGTTATTGACTTGCATTCCTGAACAGAAAAATTAGTTTTTAAACTTTAGGTTGAATGTAATGCTTGATTAATTTCTAACTTCTCAGAGAAGCCCAGTGAGCTGGCTCAAATTTGGGTATGAAAAGGTGAATTCAGTTTGAAATTCCTCATTCCTGTTCAAAAAGGTAAAATGTGGAGAGCTGACTGAAAATGAAAGAGTCCGCATTAAAGCACTTCATGATGCTGGATGGTCTCTGAGACAAATATGACAGGTGGTCTAATAAATTTGTTAAATGGGGTTAATGGTTAATGGGGTTCATGCACCAATAAGGGGATACAGGTTTTTTACCAGTTCAGTGAGAGGTGGCATAAAATGTTTATTTTGTTAGATCCAAGTAAATGATAAAACATTGAACCCCGACTGGAAATTGAACTTTCTTATTGCCTGAGTACAACCCAACTGGAACGGTTCTACATGGCCATTTGTTAAAGTTAGTCCCTTTTGTTGAAATCATTTTTGGTTGACAAATAGCCACTACAGTAACTGCCAGACTTTGTTTATGGATAAAGTTAAATATTGGAAAAACTTTTAAATGTTATACTGGCAAAATACTTTCATATTGAGTTGGTCCCCCTCTTGGGGATAGAACAGCCTCCACTCTTCTTGGAAGACTTTACCCAAGATTTTGAAGTGTTTTTGTGGAAATTTGTGCCCATTCACTACCACTAACAGTTGACTGTGGAATATCCAGCAGGAATGAAATTTCACTATCCTCTTGCAACAGTGGCATCTACTTTGCTCAAAAAGTCTGTCTTGAAAATCTGGCTTATAGTTAATATTGTTTTATAATTGAAAGAGGTTGATATCTCACAAGGAAAATTTTTGCCTTCCACTGCAGAATAAATCATCATTTCACCTCCAGGTAGTTTGTGGTAAGCCTACCTTGGATATTCCTGACATTATGGCTGATAGTCAGTTCCAACATGCAGATACTGAATGGGAATTTTGTTTCCATAACCATGCTGTTACTCTCTATTGTAAGAAACTTCACTGCACAAAGCACATGCAGGGATACCAAGCTATGATAAAAGAGCCATGAATGGACAATTGTTTGTGCAAGAGTTGGCTGAATGAGTTCTGACATCTGATCTTCAGTGAGGACATACTTTTAATGCATAATACAGACACATGTACTTAAGTGCAGTCCCTTGGTATCCCCCCAAAACGGATCATTAATCCACAATAATGCATTGTCTGAACAAGCTCTATATGTCTGCTTTGATTTCTCAGCTGTTTTATTTGAATTTGTCTGCTCCCTGCATGTGCACCAGTTTGAAGGGTTGCATTAGCCACTGCTACACATTATCTGTGTGGGGCTTTATTTTTGTGTGTTTCCGTGTCTCCCTGAGCTCCTCTATTGTTCAGCAGTCATCACATTAAATTGTAGTTCCTCTTTGTGTGCTGCCTATGTAGCTCCTCCCCTCTCTCTTGTCCTCTCTTTGAACTCTGCTCCAGTGCTCACCTCGACAACTGCCGGACACAAGGACAAGGAGCAATCACATCCTGGAAACACAAACTCACACATGCACACTCACACTGGAGGCATATCAGTTTCACTCTTCAACAATTTTCACCCAAAAAACACCCAGAGGTTTATTGAAAAAGACACACCAGATCCATTTAAACTGATTTTCAGTTGAATTTTCTGCTCCTGTAAGTTGCTCTGTTTCCTGCTGGAGGAAACGCTTACCACAGATAACGGCAAAGTCATTCTGTGACGGGGAGATGTTACCAATAATAGATAGAGAAGTGAAAATGAGGAGAGAAGCTGCTGTTTATGCTGGAAATTAGACCACTAAGAGCAAGTGAAAGGAGCAGTTGAGGAAAAACATCCATCCTGCAAATGTACTAACCAGATTTGAGGAATTGTGCTTTTACCTACTAAAATGAGACCATGGAGGAAAATACAATGTATATAAAAATAATACACCCCCTTTAATATTTGAAACTTTTTTTTTATCAATTTTATAAATCAATCATGGTCAATATGATGTGGCTTTTTTTTACTTAAAAAGATAAAAAAAGACTCTTTAATATCAAAGTGAAAATAGATTACAACAGAGTAATGTCAATTACATAAAAATATGTAATGTAAAATAAGCACCTGTACCTCAGGTCTCAGTCAGGCTGGCACATCTGGACGCTGCAACTTTCAAGCTCTTCCAAAAACCATCCACAAATGATGGAATGAGGTTTGGGCTTTGACTCAGCCACTCCAGAACATTCACCTTGTTGTCTTTAAACCAAATCTGTGTGGCTTTCACTGTATGCTTCGGCTCATTGTCTTGCTAAAAAAATAAATCTTCCCACAAGCCATAGTTCTCTTGCAGACTGAATAAGATTGCCCTCCCTGATTTTCCTATATTTTCTGCATTCATTTTGACCTCTACCTTTACAAGCCTTCCAGGACCCTGCCAAGAAGCATCCCCACAGCATGACGCTGCCTGCTTCACAGTGACGACGGTGTGTTTGTGATGATGTGCAGTGTTTGGTGTCCGCCAAACATCTTGTCTAGTGGCCAGAAAGCAACATTCTGGCCTCATCAGTCCAGACCTCTGTTGAATTGTTTTGTTTTTAAATAACTGAAAGTACTTTGTAGGAATCTGTTTGTTTTTTTTGCTTTGACATTGAAGAGTGTTTTTGGTCAAAAAAGCCAAATTATATTAACCATGATTGATTTATAAAATCAGTGAAAGGGTGAAACATCTAAGAGGGTGAATACTTTTTTATAAGCGCTGTGTACATGGAAGAAAGCAGGCTTATAACAAGCAGAGAATAAAAAAGTGATTGATGTGGATATTGTGTATACAGGTGCAACAAAAGCACAGGCATCAACTCATGTGAGAAAAGACAGAGACACTGATGAAAGCCTGATAATTGCTTCATGTAGAGGAGATGAAACACAGGACGCAAAGATGGAAAAGAGGTGCTGGATGGAGGGAGATAGTGTAACAGATTATGAAAACCCAGCAAGAAGCAGAACGTGACAGACTGATAAGAAATGGCGTGATGACACGAAGAAGGACGGGTAGGCGGGGGGTGAAGGAAGTAGTAGAAGTGGAAGGATTGAGTCAAGGCGAGGTAGCATGAAGGAGGCAAAAGTAACAGGAGGAAGTATTGAACAGGGACAGCAGCGGGGGAGAGAGGTAGAGAGAAGAAGGAGGGGGGCTGGAGATGGAGGGGGGGTGGTGAGGCGATGAGGCGAAAAAGCACAACACACCAGGGAGAGATAGAAATGATGGAAAGATCGCAGCTGAGGCACAGGGACAGACGGAGAGAGACGCATTGATGGAGGAGGGCAGGATGGAGTGAGACAAAAAGCAGAAGGTTTACAGTGTTTCCTGCTGCCTGAAATGATGACACGCTAACATAATAACAGAGTGTGTGACTGAGTTTCCCACACCTGCGCACATACATTTTTATTAGCACTGGAAGGCCACGGTGGGAACTGAGCAGCATATGAAAGGAGAGCGAGAGGGTTTCTTATAGAAAGTGAAGAGAAAACCCGGGAGGCTCAAAATAAGTCTTTATTTCACAACAAAGACGCAGACACAGAAACAGCCTGTTCTCACTCCCAGGTCCTGAATTCCAACAGCTTGGTCTGTGACAAGAAGTGTCAAAAAAATGACTCTTTGGGTACTAGCGTATGACATTTCTAGGCACTGTACTCAGGCTGAATAAGTAATTGAGGCACTGAAGTCAGAAGATGTGGTAAGAGGAGTATGAAAGTCAGACTGGTGTGTTGATCAGGGGCAATGAAAGTGTCAAACTAGCTTTCATGAAGGAGATCGAGGTCTTTTTGGCTTTATGTCAAACAAATCATCTGTTGATTTGTTTGACTTTTATCTATGAGCAGCTGTGGCTCTGTGGTAGAGTTGGTTGTCTCTCAATCTGAATGTTAGTGATTTGTTTCCAGCTCCTGCTATCAGTATTATTACATTAAAGGCTACTCATTATGTGGCAAGGTTACAGCTGTTAAAAGTTATTTGAGATGGAGATGTTACTTCATTTCCTACTGATAAAAGCAATGCCTTTGTTCTTAAATAGTGCCTATAAAAAGTATACAGCACTGAGTCTGTGTGGATAGGTCTCAGTTAGGCTTGGACATCTGGACACCGGGGATCAAGCCTAAACAGACCTTCTTAAGTCCAGCCACACATTGTCTATTGAATTGAGGTCTGACCTTTGACTTGGCCATTCCAGAACATTCACCTTGTTGTGTTTAAACCATTTTAGTGTGGCTTTCACTGTATGCTTCAGGTCATTGTCTTGCTAGAAAATAAATCTTCTCAAGAGCTGAATAAGATTCTCTGCATTAATTTTACCCTCTACCTTTACAAGCCTTCCAGGGCCAGCAGCTGAGAAGCATCCCCACAGCATGATGTTGCCACCACTGTGCTTCACATAGGGATGGTGTTTGTGGTGCTACCCTGTGTTTGGAGTCCGCCAAACCTAGTATCTTGTCTGATGGTGAAAAAGCACGGTTTTGGTCTCATTAGACCGAAGAACATTCTTCCACTTCACCATGGAGTCTCATGCCTTTCGGTAATCTCAGGTCAAGATTTAACAAGTTTTCTTCAACAGTGGCTTTCTCTTCTCTACTTTCCAATAAAACTCTGACTAGTGAAGAACCTGGCCTACAGTCGATGTATGCAGAGTCTCTTCCATCTCAGCTGCTGAAGCTTGTAACTCTCTAGAGTAGTCATAGGTGTCATGGGTGCATCTCTCATTAGTCTTCTTCTTGCACGGTCTCTTAGTTTGTGAGGACAGCTTGCAGTCATCTTCTCTGAGTGTTCTTTTGTCTTCATGGTGGCCATGGCCAGGAATACTGATTAACCGGTGACTGGACCTTCCAGGCACAGGTGTGTTTATACTACAATCACCTGAGACACATTCACTGTACTCAGGTGAAACCCATTTCAGTCATTTGGATTCTACTGGACCTCTGTTGAATTAGAGCAGTCACTTTAAAGAGGGTGAATATTTATGCAGTCACTTATTTTAGGTGGCATATTTTTGTTTAATGACATCACTTAGAAAATCTGTTTTCACTTTGATATTAAAAAGTTTTTGGTCAAAAAAAGCCAGATTATATTGACCATGACTGATTTGTAAAATTAAAGGGTCAAACATCTGAGGGGATGAATACTTTTACAGGCGTTTTATATTACCAAAAATTTAAAACCTTTAGGAATGCGTTACATGTCAGTTGTATCGTCCAGTTGTACATCTGCCATTGTATTTGTTGACTGCATTGTCACGCTAAAGCAGTTTCTAGCCTATAATTTGCAACTCTTTGGCTTTATAACAGGAATAACTGATATAATAGATCTCAGATATGCTAACAATCTGGGCAGAGAGGAGAAGGCACAGCTATTTCAATGAGAAAAATACAACAAGGGCCCCTAATGTTACATTTCATGATGGTGTTGTCCAAATTTAAATACAAGGGGCAGAGTTCCACAAAGTAAATGCTTTCCTTTATGCCATCTCGCCAGATTGCTAGCAGTGCATGTGTACTGACGAAACTGTAGGACAGGGGTGTCAAATTCATTTTGGGTCAGGGACCGGATTTGCTCCAATGAGACATTCTGTGGGCCGGGCTATTTTTTAATTATATTTTTAAATTATATATATATATATATATATATATATATATAGAGAGAGAGAGAGAGAGAGAGAGAGAGAGAGAGAGAGGAGGACCCTGTAGAGATTTATTGCAGACTGATGTGCTATTACCGCTCAAACTGCTACAAACCCTCACCTGCTGAGTGAAAACTTTACTTTTAAGCACGTCTGAGTCCCAACAGTAGTTCTTCTGCATGTCCGTTCTCTCTGAATCCCCCGACATCCGTGCACGCATCATGAACGTGGCCATCTCCATGCGTAAATTTGATGCCTTTTAGCGCTGCACCAAGACTAAAAATGCCGACCTCTCATGTCATAGGACAGCCTGTGTCCAGATTGGGATTAAATGTTCAGTTATAAAGAACCTGTTTAATTGTTATGAGAGGATTTTTTACCATTTGACGAAACCCGGAGTTAAATATGCTACAGGATTTATAAACCATGTCCTGTTTAAACGTAAGTGATCCAAACCATAATTGCACTTCTTGTTGACATTAAATTAAATTTTATGTAAGCAAATTTAGTTGATATTAGTTCGGCATCACACATTTTTATAATGAGGGATTAAATCAGGCTGCAGATTGAACTGAGTCGCTCACCAGAACAGATATGATGTCTGTGTTTGTGGCTGATGGACAGTTATGCAGGGAAAATATTTGCTATCCTGAGAGCAGCTTCAATCCCCAACATGGATGGATGTTTGGTTTGCAAAAACCTCTGACATCCATTAAGGCCTGAGGAAGGAAACAGGAAAACTGAGGTGCAGACAGGGCCAGACTTTAAGAGAGAGCGAGGTGAAGCTGTGCACGGTGGTTACATTCTTCATCTTAATCGATAAATAAATGAATAAATAAAAAAAAAAAGACAAAATAAATCCTTCTCCTTCAGTCTCAAAAATCATGCAGTCTGTATCAGCGTCTCTTTTGGACAGCGGGTTTGTGGAGCTGAGATGAAGCAGGTGCGCTGCTGTGCGCTCTGCCGTGCGTCTTTTTTTTTAATGTTCCTCTCTGCTCTAAAAAGAGCACAATGTACCATATTTACTCATTTATTGCATCGTATTATGAACTTTCATTTCTATATTATAGTTAGATCATGAAAAATAAGTGAAAATTTGTATTTCAAACACCTACATTAGTAAATATTGAAAATTAATATATCTTAAAAAATGTCCAACTTTTCCCTAAAAGTCGCGCTGGCTGTATGGCACCTGCTGGCAGGCCAGAAGTTTGACACCCTGGTGGTAGGATAACTTTCTGCTTTGCATCTGCCTGCCAGGAAATGGGAACAGAGATGGTCCCATGTTCTCAGGGATGCAGTATATAAAGGCACAACAGGGAAATTTTAGTGAAAGGACAGCTAACAGACTTTACTTTGAAGAAATAAGAACTGACTCAGCTTTGGGGCTGTGGGCTATCTGACTGGGCTGGAGCACTGAGGGAGGAGGGGAGCTAAGGGACACAGGAGATGTTACCAAGTAAAAACTTTGCTTTGGTCTGAGAGACTGGTGCAACATCTACTGAACATCTTTGCTGAAAGTTGCCATTTGTACCCACAGCTTCAGTTTGCCATTGTAAAGTTCTGGAAAATCATAGACAGTGGCACAGTAATGAAGACATTATTTAACTTTGTGCCAGCTGTGACATTTGTTGGAGGAGGGATAATGGCATGGGGCTGCTTTTCAGAGTTTGATCTAAGCCTCTTAGCTCTAGTGAAGGGCAGTCTTAATGCTTCAGCATACCAAGACATTTTGGACAATACTATGCTTCCAACTTTGTTGCAACAGTTCAGAGAAGGCCCTTTTTCTATTCCGACATGACTGTGTCCCAGTGCACAAAGCAAGGACTATGAAGACATGGGTTGATGAGTCTGGTGTGGAATAACTTGACACAGAGCCTTGACCTCAACCTCATTGAGCACCTTTGTGAGATGGCGGGCTTTCTTGTCCAACATCAGTGCCCGACCTTGTAACTACTCTACAGCATAAATGAGCATGAATTCCCACTACAGCACTCCAAAATCTTGTAGAGAATCTTCCTAGAAGTGTTGATGCTGTTAGGCTGCAGGGTTTTAAGTGTGGACTTAAAGCCATAACTTGAGACACACCTTAGACATACTGTAGCTGTTACAACAGGCTACTGGTCCTCAAAAATCAGTCTGATTCTGTTTGGCAGTGTCACCAATACTGCATGTTAATCTTTAATGACTGAAAAGCTTTGCAAAAACCTTGCAAAGCAGATGGATGCGCCTGTTTCTGTGTTTCTCAGTGGCAAATCCATCTTGCAAAGCTCCTGTCTGAACCGTTTGGGCCCAGTTAGAAAGTGATAAGACTAATCAACGACAAGGGGCACTACTTTAGGGCGTGGCGGAGTCGTGACATAAGCAAGCAGCAGGAAGAGGCTGGTGCAATTATGGTG
The DNA here is from genome assembly GCF_018320785.1 of Cheilinus undulatus. Lineage (NCBI taxonomy): Eukaryota > Metazoa > Chordata > Actinopteri > Labriformes > Labridae > Cheilinus > Cheilinus undulatus. The sequence continues at coordinate 35,559,106 of NC_054872.1, read as the reverse complement.
GTAGACATTAGTGTGGATGCTGCTAAAGTGCCAGTTTTATCAGAACTTGACGACATTTCTTTGTTCAAAGAAGAACAAAGAACAGCAGTGAGTTGTTTTCTTTCTCAAAAACAAAAAGTTGTGTACTGACATGTCTACAGTTGCCATGGTTTGTGTTATGTAGTTCTCTATGGAGTTTACTCCTCAGTAGTGGCTTCGTCACGGGTTTTGTTGCTCTGATTGGACCACAGACAGAATGTTCATCCAATCACCCACTGAGTTTTTTTTTTCAAAGGTTCTGCCCTTTTATAGACAATGTCTATTAGAGGTTTACCAGAAACAAATCCATCTGGCCTGTCAGGTTATAAGCTTTCTTGAAACTATGCCAAACTGGTGCATCTGCTGGTATTGGGACACGATCTTTGAGCCACTGATTTGGTGTATGTTCTGTTTGGTAAGTTAATGGTACAAACATATTGGATAAAACAAGAATAAAAGAGAGTAAAAAGGATAGACATGGACAGAGCATGGCTGGTGGTATGCCAGGGGATTATCAGGCTGATTTACAGCAGATTTGCCCACCCGGACAATTGGATCAAAGGCTTGTGTGGGGACCAGTGGTCAGCCTAAATGTGTCTGTTAGAGGGAAGGGTTTTAAGATTCAATTTCATCTCACCTTGTGAACAGACAAATTGACCTGAGCTACCTCAGTAATGTCAGACATGTCTTGTAATTACAACCCACCATCTGTCAAGATCTGTGCGGTTACTTCACAGACATCACGGCCAGTCCAGCAGCATACCAAGCGGAATCGAATGAGTGCAAAGTTTATTATCGTGGGAGGAGAGTCTGATCCTCTGCCCCTATTGTTGTTTTGATTGAGGTTTCATCAACTGGCTGACTTCTTGTAAGATTACAGGTCCTGAAGTCAGTGCCATAAAAGCAGCAAGCAGCATCGTCTCCATTTTATTAACGGATGTTATGATTGTCTAAGTTTCTTCCACTCTACTTTATATTTTTCCCAGTGGTGTTTTAACCAAGCTACAGTTCATTTTTCCACCATCAAGAAAAGACATTTTCGCTGCCATTTAATCCCACTTTAAGGACAGCTTGGGCACACTTGAAAATTGCTAAAGACAGAAAATCCATCACAGTAAAAACAAAAAAGGGAGTCTTGATTTGGTCCTGTTTGAGCTCTGTTTTATCATTATCTCATTGTGCCAGAGAGTCCCCAGGTAGAGTGCTTTCATATCGCTGCACATTGTGCTTCACTTACTGTCAATCACCTGACAGAAAAGGCAAGAAATGAAATCCTTTAGCGGGAAATAATCCCCCCAGAACATGTTGAAATTCGCAATATTGTCACACCTATGTCTTGCTATCTGTAAGGGAGTAATGATGTTTAATACCTTTTCAATACCATGCATTAAAAATGTCGTGATCAATGCTTAAACTGTGCATGGTCTGAATAGTTCAAACAGTCCTAATGTGTTTGTGTAATTTTGACAATGTGCAGGAGATTGCTTACAATTTTGCTTTTTAAAAACAAGAAATTATTCAATTAGGGTGGCAATAGTTTAGTCTGTAAAGACTTGGGTTGAATTGTGCAGTGATGATGATTGTGAATTGGGCTTATCAGTTCATCATAAAAAAATGTTGTCACAGTTCCTGCTGTTGTGTTCACTCTCACATCCTCTCTGTCTCTGTTCTGTCCCTATTAAACATCTTCATACTGCAACTCACATCCAAGTTGTGCTGCTTTTTGAGGATGTGCACAGCAGACGCTACAAACCAATTGGGATTTATGGCAGCCATCATGCATTATTGCACACGTTTATCCTTTTTACTTCCATGATGTCAAAATAAGAATTTATATTCTTGGGTTTTTACTAGTACCATATCCATTTTAAAATAGGTGATTGTAACAAATCTCTCATTTGTTTGAGCTAAATTTGAAGAAAATGATAAAGGACAATGCAGAAAATATTTTTTTTACAATGGGAATCACTGGTGTAATAAAGCTAACTTAAAGTCATCCAAACAGTCCGTTGGCACTCTGAAAACACATTTTAGTGATGCTATATACGGCTGAAGCAGAATGTTTACAGAGAGGTTTTGGTTTAAAAGTCAAAGTGCCTCCTACACAGAGGGCGGGCGAGAGGAGCAGAGCTTGGAGAATGCAGCCGGAGTGCTCTGACATCAATAATCGTGTCAAAAGAACATAAAAGCAAAATGAAAAGCTTGACAGAGAGAAGAAAAAGAAGTAGGAAGGTTTCTGATTGTGACACTGAAGCCTTATTGACTCTCCCTCCTCCCCTTCCCTCTGCTCTCCTCTTCATCACGGTAGTCTGTCCCAGGGGAGCAGCTCACCTGATTGGCTGCCTTTCAGGGGCAGGCGACTGGGGTCCCGAGGTGAATGTGTTCCCTGATAGGTGGTTGTTAGGCGATGGATGTTAGCATGAAGAGTTAGAGTGAGAAAGGACCAGCTGGAATGGATGACTGTGTACATGTGTGGTCACGTGTGGGATATCATTGGCGTACGGAGCACGGTTAACTCTCTGCAAAATAACACAATGATTGAGCTGCATAATTGCATATGTATCAATTAAATGGCGTTTATGTGTGTGTGCATGTCGGTGTGATAGCCTCCTGCAGTCTAAGCTGTGTAATAACTATCATTACCAGAGCACAGGATGAAGCTCTCATTTAAGACTAAAAGGAAATTAAAGGAGAGCCGCTGTCAGAGTCGTAGCAATCATAAAACTCTGTGAGACGGAATATCGTGCACTGACTCGTATAGAATATTTTAGTTATGAAAGCTGTCCTCAGGTCATGTAATAAAGCCAGAATCCCTGCATCTTTTTTTGCACACATACACAATGCTTGGATTAGCATGCGGGCCCCACATCGAGCCTTATTAGGGCCTGTTTGTGACTGCTGCAGCTTAATTTAGTCCCCTGCTGGGGGTGTTATTCTCTTCATTAGGATCACCAACAGGTGTACTGGGGCTCTGGCGATAAAACACTGCCTGATAGCAGTCGTGTTACAAGTGTTAGTCATGCTAGTTGTGGTCTTATTCATCTAGTGCTTGGTGTCTTTAGGGTCTCAGACCCCTCCGAGGTCCCTGGAGTGAGCTAACCGAGCGTGATGTTGATCGTGCTGAATGAAAGCTGCATTAAAAAAAAAAAACACGAAGCCAGGGGTGTGTAAAATTTTGGCCGGTTAATTGCTGCGAGCTGCCTCAGCTCATTTGGCCTTTCCCTGTGCTGTGGCTTGGCAGGCTCTCCGTCCACTTTGAGGAGTAAATAGAGGCGTGTGCGTGACTCCGATGTGTTCACTGTGTTCTTAGAGGCGCAGAGTGCTATCGGCTCGTTAAAGCAGTGTGAACAAGTATTTGCTTGTTTAAAGGCAAACAGCAACCCCAGTGTACAGTAAACAAAGAAAGAAAATCTCAATGACAGCACTTTGAATAAAAGAATGGCTCTAATTTTGATCTGCTGTGTGACTGACAGCTCTTATAACAGGTAAGGTGAGGCAGCTTTTCATTTGAATATGCCTTTTTTCAACCAAAGCTCATAACAATCAATCAAAAGTCCAGTGGAGAAATAATTAGCAGACTGAAAACAAGAGCCTTTATTAGGTCTGCCAGGGTGTGTGCGTGTATAAATTTGTCCTTCTCTGCTTATTAAAAGCATGATTAATATTTTGTAGATATGTCAACTTAATTATTCCAGCACAGTTGTGACTGATTGGGTTGTGTGTGCAGCTGCGTTTTCATTGTTCATCCTTTTGCAAGAGAGCAATAATATTTATTATAAGGCAGGTAACAAACCCTGTTGGAATTTTTAAATGCACAAAAGAAGCCTGAGGGTAGTTATAGCCAGAGGAGGCGAGAAAAAAAAAAGGAGGAGAGGAGAAAAGGGTTCATGAATAAAAACAGAGCTGTGTCAGAGATGCTCGTGTGGAGGCAGTGATAGGTACCTTGAACATGCGAACACGCTGCACTGAAGCATGTGGGCACTGCGGTGAAAATATATGCTTCATTTGATACCTTCAGCTTTCTGATGTGAGCATAAGAAACAAACTTTGAACACAAAGAGTGTCTTCTTTTTCTCCCCAGAGTAAAAACATAAAAAATAAAGGAATTACAAAGCCTCAAGACAACAAGAACAACAAAAAACCGAGATGAAATCAAATCATATCAAAGCCCATAAGACAGTTCATGTTTGTGGACTAGAGACGGCAGTGGCAGAAAGACAGATGGTGGAGAATGGAGCAAAGTTATAGCTTGAAGAAAAGTGATAAAATTGTCATGATCCGATAAATCATTCTTGCTTTTTTATCAGAAATCATTGCTTCAATCCAATTACCAAACATTGCCTCTTAGACAACAATATAGTTACCTAGTGGATCAACATTCCTGATGCTGATCATCATTTATCTGATATGCTAATCTCACAGTGATGTTCAAATGTTAGTTAAAGCTAAGCACAGGTTGATGGTGGGGCACATTTTCAAACAAAACATTTAACGCTTGGGAAAAAAAAAGGAATACCCCGAAGCAGGCAAGCTAACGACTGGTTCAGATAACAGATTTTTATATTTGGCAGGAAATGTTGGACTATCTCTGATTTGTTTCATGGTCAAATGTGAGGAAAAAATGTCAGTAGAGTGGGAGTCTTCGATGCAGAGTGTGTAAATTCAGTCACCAGGGGCTCTCAATCAAAGCAGTAACAAAAGATGACAAAGAAATCTCCTCAATCTCCGCACATCTCCTCAAACCTCTTTTGGTTACTTTTTGAGAACTCTTACAAAATGCACTCCTTTTAGAAACATTTCCTTCAAGGGTTATTTGGTATTTTTGAAAACTCAAACAGCTGTTCAGATATGCTAAGGAGGAAGCACACATAGCCAGTAGCCAAAGTTCCCATTGGAAAATAGTGCCAAACATAGAGGCTTTTCTGGATGAAAAACAAAACACTTGAAAAATTTTCAACATTGGGTACAATTGAACCAGGATTGTTTTTGGGAACATTTTTGCTAAATTACACAGAGAAACTATACCAATCTGCTACGCTATAGCCTAGCTTCTCCAAGCAGGTTCTTTTTGAAGGTGTAACGCTCACTGAAATCACTGGAGGCTAATGCCACTACTATTGCCATGAACTTCAACCCAACTTCAAAAATACTGAAATATACCTCTAACTTTAAACCACCATTGTTGTATCATCCATGAATTTTACATAATGAGGAACAAAAAGCTGTTAAAAGTGGCTTTTCTGGTTTGCACGGCAAGCTACTTACAAACATTCTGGGATTGCTCCAACTTTAAACAATAAGGCCACTTTTAACAGCTTTTCACCCCATTATGTGCAATTTATCCTCAAAATGAAAATGATGCTTTACTGTTTTATAAATATTTCTTAAAGTCTGAACTGACTTCTCAGTAATACAGGTAAACAGTGGAGGTGGGCAAAGCTGAGAAGTGCATCTCTATTGTCTAACTTTGCAAAGCAGATGGGTTTGCCAAACTCCATGTTTGTCATCAGGGGAATTCATCATGAAGAGTTCCAATCCACACTGTTTGTGCCGAACAGCACACTGTTCGGACCAATCAGCGCCATTTAAGGAGAACGAGGTGGTATTTATGGGGCGGGTTTAGTTGTACTAGCCGACAGCAATGGCTGCCACAACATGGCAGCAGCTTTATCAGAACTGGACCACATTGCTGTATGAAATAAAGAGTAAAACAACACTTAAAGCTTTTCGTGATGGAAAAGATGTTTGCTCTTCTCCTGGTCTGCTTCGGCATGGGTTTGCGATCGTTACAGGTGGGGGTCTGCCGGTGTTTCCAATGGCTGCTGCTGCTGCTGCTGCTGCTGCGGTACCTATCAGCTCAGACGTAGCTGTAGGAAAGTGAATGTTCAATCAAAACTGGACTACATTTTCCCTTGAGATAAGAACTAAGAGTCACACCGAAAGCTTGTCTTGGCATAGAAGATGTTTTTGCACACCTCCTGACTTGCCTTTACATACATTTATTCACAGAAGAGCTCCACCAGCCACAACAACAGCAGCAGTAGCCCATCTGCTCAGGAGAAGAACATGAGCACAGTCTTATTTTATCTCGTCACTCTGATTGGCCTGTCACGAATGTGACGGACAGAATGATCCTCCAATCATCTTCCAAGAAATTTTTGAAAGTCCTGCCATTACCAAAAGCTTTCTATGGGAGCTTCACAGATGAATGTAACATATATCCATGCAGCTTCTAGTAGCAGTTGAAACTTCCTTATGCATCAGACTTTAAAATGACATTCAGTGTTTCCACTGCGATCATTTCAGTATTAAAATTCAATATTATGTACCTTAAACCGTTATTTTTGGTCTACAGTATGATTGCCCCTTTCCTGATGTCTTATTTATTTGCATATTTGTAACACTTAAATGTTTAAGATCATCAAAAAACAACCAGTTATTAGGTTTAGGGAGTAATAACTCTTTCACAAACTTTCTGGTCTTCATAAAGAAAAGATTTGTGTCCAACTGAATCTTTAAAACACACCCATTAAAGCTTAAAAACACTGTCTGATGTAGAGCGCATTCTATTCATCAGTAAAGGATATGGATAAAGATTCCCTGACTAAAAAGACAAAACTCCCTGTGATAATATATCAATTTAAGTAAATCAAATCAGATATCCTGATAGATTCAGAGGGATAACAGCAGGCAGAAGGAGACAGACATAAAGAGGCTGAAAGAAGTTAAACGAGGTAGGATCTGCTGTCAGAGTCACCTTGTAGAAACAGGAAGTGTGTCCCCCAGCGAGGGATGTTTGCCACGAGTCGCGCTAAAGAGAGGAGGACGGGGTTGGAGAAAGAGGAGACAGACTGATGAAAGAGGAGGAGCGGCTAGAGAAGAGCTCTGACAGATTGTCATTAAGAAGGACAGCTGCCTTTTTCCATGGTGACTCTTCTCATCTGTAATCCTCACACACAAACACACACTCACACAAACTTGCAGTTTTTCATTTTTCATGTTTGCCTCTGGATTCTGTAGTCTCATTAAAAATGAAATCTCTGTTTCAACACAAACTTCTGTGAATACAAGTGACAACAAAAAGGCACAATCTAATTTAATAAAATGTTCAGTCAACATACACTTAAAAAAAGCAATTATTTAAATGCTCTGGGAAAAAAAGAGGAGATGTGGGATTTTAATTTCACAGTGCTTTGCAGCCGGTATTGTTTACAAGGTGCAGAGAGCAGTCATGTTTAGGATTTATGCACTATGTATTTAATTAGAAGAGGATCTGCGAACTGTTCAACTAATCATTGGACTTTAAAAAGACGCAGGAGATGAACTACATGGCAGCTTCTAGAGAAAAGTTCAAAACAAGATGAATCAAATGCATTGTGCTTTATCTTTTTATTGCTAGATAACAAGAGCCAACTTTTAAAATGAATCATAGCAAAGGTGTCAATCATCTCAATGACTACTATAAAAAACAGACTCCTGTGCATACAGCGGACAGGTTTGAAGTCTTTAAAGTTTAAATTGATGCTTTACTTGCATGACAACCATATTTTATTGAAAATAGTTATTTATCACTGTGAAATATTCTCCCTCTCCACTCTGGCCTTGAAGCGATGCCCTTCGCCACTTTCAAAGTTTCGTGAGGCGAATAATTGAGGCAGGCTTTTTGAATACAAAGTAACAGGAAATACACAAAGGGGCCCAATTTAGCACAAATTCGCTTGCAAACATTTCAGACAAAGACATGTCTTGAAAATGTTTAAACCTGAGTATTATAGATGTTCAAGCTGCATGAGTGTATGTCATTGACAGATTGATGGACAGCAATAGATGTCGGGAGAAGGTCTGGGGCACAGTAATGACATCTGTTAGAGCAGTTTTACTGAACCCTGGTCGACCAAACAGCCAGGTTGTTAAAAAAAAATACCTATGCAGGAGCCCCAAGCCAAACCTGGGAGCGCGAGTCCAATAACTACTAAAAAGAAGAATAATCAGGGGATGCAGAGAGCTTGGTTTCAACTTTTATTTCCATAAATGTTCTTTATCTATAGAGAATCAAGCTAATTATTTGGGTTAAAAAGCAAGTTTAAGCCATCACTTTTTATCCCTATTTTCAATTTTCTTGCTGAGCTAAGCAGATATGTCCCTGAAAAAGACATCATCCCAATGTAAGCATGTATAAAAACCTCTATGCATCTCTGAGTATTAAGGGTGCCTTCACAGATGTGCAAGTTACTCATGCCATGGGCACCACAGTATTCTCTTTTTATTCACATTATAAACAACATCCAAACTTTTTTGTAATGGGGTTTGTACACAGCTGCTCAGATGTTGCTGAAAAATCACCTGGGAGGTATGCACTTAAAGCCTTTCCTCTCTTTGGGAGACCCCAAAACAGAGTGTTGACTGAAGAGAACGTCAGATGAAGCCTGACTGATGTCTGCCATTTGTTTACTGAAGAGGGCTTTTGAATCCAAATGGCCACAGTGGAAATGTTGTCGCAGTCTAACTTTCAGTCAGCCCAGGGACAGACAAAGAGGGGCAGCTGAGGTTGGTCTTTCCAAAGTCCTTCTTGTAAATAACTTACTGTTTTTAAAACCAAAATTCACACATTATAAGAACAATTCACCCCTGACACAGTGTGTGCCCATAAAGACTAAAACTAAACATTGTTTTTTTTCTATTTCTACACAACTACTCCAAACAAAATGGTGGTTGGATTTGACTGTTTTAGCGATGGTTACAATTGAGTTCATCAGTTCATTGAACTATTATGATAATTGACTGTAAAGCTGAGTATACACTGTGTGATTTTTGTCCAATTCCTTTTAAGTCGGGCCGACTTTCAGTCAGGCCAGGCATGACCATCGGACAGTATAGTGTGAGCACATAAATCGTGCACAACAGTCATGTGTCGTAAGCAATTCAGGTGCACAGTATGCATTAACATTCTGCCACGACTGTCATATGTGACTCAATTTTTATTTGAAATGCCAAATTGTAGCATAATTTTTAGTTGCCAGAGCACTGGTTAGCCATTTGTCTGAACAATTCTTTAGTAAATTCAGTTTAAGGTGTAACTTGGCTGTTGTAAGCTATTAAGTTATGGTAGCAGCTAATATGCTAACAAGCTAACTTAGAGCTAACTATGTTAATGTTAAGCTAAGTGCTGCTGTTGTTTGTGCGTTAAATGTAGGTGTGTATTTGTTTGAAGGACTTACTCAAACACAAAAGAATGGCTCTCCACAATCATTTTAAAGGTCATGTGTAATATATAAACAAGCAGGTTGTTACAACAGGGTAAAAATGACTCAGATTTACTGTTGGCCTGGTTTCTACTGATTTGATCTTGGGTCAGGTTTGGAAAGAAAAATGTGTTCTCCAGTCATGCTTTAGTGCAGACATGAAGCTGTGTCACAGTGTTTCTGTTTTTATATGTTCTGTTTCTGTTAATTGCATGTCATTGGTCACATATGGCTATCTAAAGTAATGGCCGGTAGTTGCTTTTAATAGCTGGGATTCTTTGAGACTGAAAAAAGTCTAGTGGAAACACACTAACATGGTTACCATGGTTACCACCTTTTCACAAACTTCCTACCACATACTCAAACAGCGTAACCTATACTACTGGACCATTGTGTCATAATCACGCTTGTCCTCCTGGTGATATTTCTGGTCCAAGCTAGCACCAAGCTAGCTTGACCATCAGGTTGTTTCTATAATTGAGTGACAACATACACATTTATTTTCTAAGCACCTACGTATGCTGTTTGAATGTTACTTGACCTCATATCAACCAGTATGGTCATTCAGTAACACTTTATTTTTCGGGCCCTAATAACCTAGTAATTTCATAATAATAAGTGTAATTATATAGTAATTTCAGTGCAATAAGGTTGTATTTACCTTGTAATACGTTGGCATTTTAACAAATAACCAAGGAAGTTCTTAGCTAGTAATAATGTGTTAATTATCAATAATTCCTTCTCTAGTAATGAGGTGATATTTCACCCTAACTCGACCTGTCCAACAGGTGATGTATGAGAGGTGTCCTAGCATGCGAAGGCCCATGTATTGCCTTTTAATCCCAGCAACAGACCTACTGGGAGGGGACTGATTGTATCCTTGACAACTCTTTGTCCTAATCCCCCTTACCCTAAAAGCTACTTGAAAAGTATTCAGGAAGGACTCACTTTAATTTAGTGGGCCAAAGAAAAGAATTTGTCTGGGAATTATTGAGTAACTTGTGTAAATTAATCATCTTATTTCTAAGAAATTACTATGTAAAATACGGACTTAATACAAAGGTTAGGGTTGGGGTAAAATACCACATAAATACCAGAGAATTGCCACAATAGTATGAGGAAGTCATTTACAAGTAATTTATATTACTAGGTAAATACTTCCTTCATTTTATCAAGTTATTACTTTACAATGCCAACTTATTACTAGGTATTTACCAATTTATTTTTGAGAAAATACTAGATAACCACCACTTATAGCTATTAATCATTAGGCATTTAAGGCACGCTAAAATAAATTGCTTCCGGTTATTTTTGTTTCTACTTTGCTTGTTGACTGACTCAGGAGCTCTGTAAGTAGATTGACTGGAGAGCTGCAATGCATTGTGGGCTAATTTTGACAAATGAGGTCCCATATCTAACAAATCATTATTGGACTTCTCGCACATAAAATCACATATGAATCTGGAATGTACTACATACTTAATTTGACATCATAGGGCATGAAATTGTACAGTTTTGGACACAGCTTTAAGCCATCAGAAACTCCTGCAGTATTTTGCCATGATATGAAATGTGTATGTTGTACAAAAATGACTTGGGGAAAAAACCCATCCTATCCTTTACCATAAACATAAACACATACATGTTACCATGTGTGTAAACATGCATAGACATGCACAAGCCATGACAGAGTCTGACAGGTGTGAATAAGCTCATTAAACACTCTCTATTTCTTTGACTCCTGCAATCCATAAAACATTGAATAATTGACCTGACGTACCTGCAGCGTATTAACATACTGTGGCTTTAATAAGCAGCAAGAGAGAGAAAAGATGGAGTAGAAAGAGGGACAGAGAAGAAGAGGAAGCACATGACAAAAAGACAGAGAGGGGATGAAAAGCACGAATTGAGTGTGGAATTGGAACAGATGAGCGGAAAAGAATTGGGGAAAGAAAGTGGGAGAGTGATAGGGAAGCAGTGGAGCAAATCAAAGTAAAATTAAGTGCATTTACATATTTAGATGAGCGCTTCTAGTCAGCCTGTCTAATTATTTCATCTCCATTTTTCATTTGCACGCTGTTCAATCCAGAAGCAGCAGGCCATGAGGAAAGTTTCCCCCTCTCCCGCCCTCCTCACCATTACTTTATCACACTTGTCCCTCTCTGAGCCGCTCTCTGACTCTCAACCCCTAGCTGCCGTCTTTTCGTTATCCGGGTCATTACCATACGCTTTTTGTCCGTTCGCACTTGTTCTCCCTATCTCCCTTACGCCCCCTGCTCCTGCTCTCTCCCTTGCCATGTTTTATGCATACGACGAAACTGCCCCACGTGTGTCCAGAAACGATGTGTGTGTGCGTGTAAAAGGTTCAATGCTAATGCCCTTTCTGGAACCATGTTTTATGCATTGTGTTGTCCTGGCAAAGGCAACTTGGTGTACGCCAGTGTCCGATAAATGTGAGTGTGTGCACCCGCGTGCGTGTGTGTTCAACCACCCACTATTAAACCCTTTCAAATTAGCATGAACCATGTCAGGAGAAGCCAAGCCACGTTAACCTTATATCACTGATTTTCTCCTTTTCTTTATGCCTTTTTTCACACTCCATAAATCTGTCTTTCTCCTCGCTCTCACTATCTCCCCTGCCCTCCCTCCCTCTCTCCTCTATCTCTCTTCTCTCCTCACCTCTCCGTCCTTCACTCTAAAAAAATATACCCTGGATTTACTTTAAAAAATGGAGGTAATTTGTTTGTATGTATCTTTTAGGACTTCCAACTCCAGCATTTATTGATCATGCAGGGCTTTTATCATCAGACTTACCTCCAATTTACACATACTCTGCCTGTGCTGCAAAGCAATACCACAAAAAGTCATATCAGCTTAACAAAATGTGACTGCATAAATGTTTACCACCTAATTGATCAGAGGTCCAACCACTTGGTGCTAGTAGTCTCACTGTTAGTGAAATGGGCATCACCTGAGAGCAGTGAATGTGTCTCAAGTATAGAAACACCTGTGTCTGGAAGGTCCACTCACTGGTTAATCAGTATTCCTGGCTACCACTACACCATGAGACAAAAGAACACCCCAGGCAACTCAGTAAAAGGGTCACTGAAAAGTACAAGTTAAGGCAGTGGTTCCAAACCTTTTTTCCTCTGAGTTCCGCCTACTTGTATGAGAACTCGAGCCCCCCCAGGACAGAAACAAAAAATAGTAATACACTGTAGCCAAAATTAACAACTTTTAAAATATTGTCAACTACCTTTTTACCACGAAAAGACTAGAGTTAGACAAGCTAAAAATAGATCTTTGCTGACAGGAACTCTTACAGAAAGTAAGTTTAGTTTACGTCAAGGAGACTAAAACAAGACTTAATCGTCATTTAGATTCCTTGGGTATTTGTAAGCCATGCTTTTTCTCCACTGTGGGCAAATTCTTCAAAATACAACATATCTGTTGCTCTTCTGCAGTAGCCAGCAGGGATCCCAGGTTTTTCCAGTGTGTAGAACACACAAGTATGGTTTGGCACCGGATTTGGCAAAGGACTTTTTATGGACTATTTTGACTAAAATGTCCTTGAGGTTCCGTCGCTTAAAACTAAAGATGGTAGAAGTGACTAAAACTAATAAAGCTTAGTGTTAGTCCATGCAGGTCACAGAAATCACACCCCTAGCCGTGATCAGCTGGTGGCCAGCAGGGCTTACATATAGAAACAAACAACCAGACATGCTCACACTGACATCAAGGTCAATTTAGAGTTGCCAATTAACCTAACAAGCCTGTTTGTACGTTGTGGGAAGAAGCCAGAGTACCCGGAGAGAAATCATTCTTTACATTGAAAACATATCTATTTTAAGCATGTTTTACCAACCCCATGATTCATTTTTTAGAGTGTTCTCCCTCTCTGCCTCACCGCTGCTCATCACTTTGTTCACATCTCCTCTCTTTCTGCATTACATCCCCTTGCTCCTATAAATGTCCCCCTCCTTCTACACCCACACTCATCAGCACAATCTATTAGTGTGCGTATTTGTGTACAACACTGTGTGTATGTGTCAGCTTGTGTATCCTTTGCTTTGAGGCCTGTGGATCTCTGTTTACGCGTGCCTCTTTGCTTATTTAAGTGCGTGCGTTTAGGCTGAAGAGTGCGCGGCGGTGGATGTGCGTTTGGGTGTGCGTGCGCACACGCATGCGGCCATGTCTGCTGGCATAAAAGGTTGTTATGTGCTTTAGGTGTTAATTGGCTGAGGAGCTTCGTTAATATTCTCCTTGCGAGCCCGCTCGTCAGGAACAGAGCTGGCAAACTGATGAGTGTGTGATTTTCCTCCAGAGAGAGCGAGAGAAGAGAGAGAGAGGAACAAGAGTGACTTCAGTGCAAAGACCCTCTGTAAGGTCAGAGCGAGAGAGGGGGGAGAACGAGGAAGAGGATCAGGAAAAAAAGGGCGAGCAGGGAGGGGCTGGAAAAGCAAAAGACAAGAGTTAGAAGACAGAGCGAGATTGCAGAAGGGAGGGGTGCAGAGGGAGAGATGTGATAAAAAAGCCATAAAGGGTTCCATTGAGGCTTTGGGTGAAAGGAAAGATTATATCATGCAAGGCAGAAATTATCCCTTTGTTAGGCATTTGTGAATTGGCGGAATGGGGGCAAAGCTGCTTGGCAGACTACCCCCCTAGCGAGGTGGCACATTGCTGCTCATTTCTAATCACAGCACACAAGCTAACCTGGTCCAGACCCCGGATTGCTGCTCTTCCTGTCAAGCAAACACAAATGAAACATCATAAGCTGCTTCCTGACAGCTTCATATGCACATCAATAAAAAGCCAGGCACATATACCTGAAAAGTACAGACCTTAGTAGTGAACTTGTACACGCTCATGAAGGAACGGTGACAACTAATCTGTAACACAGACGACAGACATCAGGGAACAAAGCCGAACTCCCCACACGTGCCACGCAAATGTTAGCACATGCACAGGGGAAACAAAGCGGAGAGAGAGTGACACATGCACTGCAGCAGAGAAAACAGTGAGCAGTGAGAGTCGCAGCCTGTCACTGGGAGGTATGATGCCACACAGATAATGAGTGTTACTCCCAGCAGGTAGCGGTGTAGCATGTGGCTCTTAGCGCGTACAAAAACACTCGTTAGGAAGCGCAGACAGTGTGCTCTCCACTTGGCAGGTAACACTGTTTGCATTTATCTTACTGAATAAGGGATGACTGAGCTTAGCGTTCTGTTGCATCCCAATAGGAGGGGGACCCTTGCATGGTCGTGCATAAAATACACCTGCAATGCATTCTTGTATTTAAACTGTGTTTCTTTGTATTAATGGATTGAAACAGCAAGAGCCTGGAGCACGTTTATGTGTCATACCTGCATTAAAAAAAGCTTCCAGCCTTGTTGGCCTATATGCTTACACCTGTACCCTGCTGTTCTCTTTATCTGTGCAAATGAGAAACCCTGGAGCTACCTTGAATCCTCTTATATCTGTTTCAAAAGCCGGTGTTTCAGATGTTCTTCACACTAGCACCTCTTTTTACACAAAACCTGTTCACTCACTATGTTAGCTTCAACAACTTTACCTTTAAACTTTAAGTTCTGTTCATAAAGTGATTGTTTCGGGTCTCTGGAGAGTTCAGCACTATATATTCATGTCATGTCATGGGGCTTTCTCAGTCATTCACTTTGCAATTCTGTTTCTAACAAATGAAAAACAGTCATTTGCTTTGACAATTATGTTTCTGCAGAAAAAGGGAATTGTGAGCAGGATTACATTAACTGGCAAGGATTTCTCCAGTTTAAGATGTCTGGCTTTTCCCATATTGCCTAAAAGTCACAAAGAGGAAGCTGTGATGGTTTGGGGTTTGGTTGGTTTCTGTGTTTATGGGCATTGAAAAAAAAATGTCTTTAGATGAGGAAAACGGTTTAGTTTTATTTTGATGCAGGAAAGTCAAAGTGATCTCTCATTACTCAATTCATATCCGGATATTTGAACACTTCTGCAGACTGCAGTCTTACAATACCATAACCTTTGTTGTTGCAACACTTAGCCTTATATAAATGGATTAAAGCTCCTGTGATGAAACTTAGCTGGCCATCAAAAAACAGAATACAATTAATACTGATTCCTCAATATGACCCACAAAAGCAAGGGGAACCAACAGCAGGTAGAGCTCACTAAGTGGATTCAGTTGCCTTTCAACTGGAAGGTCAAGGATTAGATCCTGAGCAGCTACATGGACATGTTGATGTGAGAAACTTTACCCCAAATTGTGGTATTTTTACCTACTATGTTATTTTATTACTTCAAACTGCATGGTTCAGTAAGGTTGGTTCATCTGTAAAAAAGAAACATGAAGTCCTGGATTTATAAATAGGTTTCCCTTATGTATTTATTTTTCTTTTATGTTGTTGTGTACAACAAAAAAATACACAGATTATTTGAAGTTAAATAACTTTTGAAAATAAGTTGTAGCTAACTAAATAGGCAGAAAAAAAAGTACAAAAAAAAGTTGGTTTGAAGTAGCAAAACTGGCCCAAACAAATGTTGAAAAGGGCTTACAAGTGGCAAAAATGGGTTTAAAGTGGCTTAAATCAGCATGCCAAATAGTAAGATATGGTTGAATTTGGCAAAAATGGGCAAAGAGTGTAATGAAAAGAGGTCAATAAAGGTGACGAAATGGTATCTTAAAGGTAGCAAAAATGGGTGACATGAATTTGGGGGAGGGGGGTAAATGATGAAAAGCAGTTAAAATGTGGCAAAAATTGGTTTAAAGTGGCAAAAATGGGTGATCAGTAACATCATGAATAGCGGCAAAAAATGTGTGGGTGAAAAAGTAATGAAAAGGGGTCGAGAGCAATGGTAGTCGAATGGGGAAAAAGTGGTAAAAATGTGCCAAAAATGGGATGTATTTTAAAGAAACTGAAAATAAGGGAAGAGAGTGGCAAAAATGAGCAAAGAGAATCGTAGACATGGATGGAATCAACAAGAGCTGAAAAGGAGTTAAAGTATGGAAGAAATAGTTTAAAGTGGCATAAGTGGGTGATGGGTAAAATTAATGAATAGTGGCAAAAATGGATGAGGTAAAGAGAAATGAAAAGGGTTAAAAATAAGGAAAAATATTGGTCTAAAGTGGTGAAAATTTGCAGTAGATGAGGTCAAATTGGAAAAGGTGGTAAACATGTAAAGAAATAGTGATAAATTCTATCTAGCATAAAGGGGTTAATAGTAGCATAAAGGGGTTAATAGTGGAAAAAAGGGGCAAGGTAGTGTCAAAAATGGATGGGGAAAAAAGTGATGAAAAGGGGTAAAAATATGGCAAAAATTGGTTTAAAGTGGCAAAAGTGGGTGGTAATTGGTTTGTAGGTGTTAAAAATGGGTATAAATGAATAATTCCAACATCAGAACCCAATATTAGGCAACTGTTAGCAAGGATGTTAGCACTAATGCCACTGATTCAACACACATGATGGGAGTGCCCATTCTGAGTATCTGGGTTTTTTAGTGGCCCAGTCAAACCTGTGGATAGAGCTGCATGCATATTTGCTACCTTTAATGCATGCTTTAAAGGAGCTTAAAGTTTTTCAGACACCTTCAGCTGTCTGAGCTTTTGTGTTTAAGCTATCAATACTAGATATTAGCACGCTAAGACTTAAAGCGGCCTTTTGACTGGTTAGGCAGCTGGAGTAAGAGTCAGCACCTCCAAGGCCATGGTTTCCTGCCACTAAAACAGTGGATTTCCCCCTCTGGATTTCTTGTGAGTCTTTACCCCAAAATGAGTTCAGGTATCTTCCAGTATTCATCATCAGTGAGGGCAGAAGGAACAGTGAGGTTGATAGATCTGTGCAGCGTCTGCAGGGTTGTGGGTACTCTACCGGACCATTGTGGTAAAGAGGGAGCTGAGCTGGGAGGTGAAACTGTCAATTTGCAAGTCAATCTTCATTCCAGCCGTCAGCTATGGTTATGAGCTTTGGATAGTGACTGAAAAAATGAGATCACGGACACAAGCAGTGGAGAGTGAGATTCCTCAGAAAGGTGGCTGAACTGAGCTGAGAGTGAGGAGCTCGGAGTAGTGCTGCTGCTCCTTTTGTATTGAAAGAAGCATGTTGAGGTGGTTTGGGCATCTGATCAGGAGTACTCCCTGTGGTCTTATGGACAGGTCCAACTAGGAGTAGAGTCCAGGGCGGATCCAGGACAGTCCTGTCTGGCCTGGAAGTGCCTAGGAATCTTCCATCATGAGCAGGAAAACGTTGCTTGGGAGAGTGATGTCTAGGTTACTTCACTGATCTTGGATAAATGGAGGGAAAAAAGATACATGGATCAATTAATACAATTCAATGTGTGTCCCTAAGATGGAACAGTTGGTGGGTGATGGCATGTGCTTACAAGTATAGTTCTGAGTCTTGTGCTTGTTAAATAACTGCTCTGATTAAGTTAATTCAACAGAGTGTAAGTAGTGCATTTCTGCTGATGTAGTGAGCTTCATCTTCTGTAACACCAGCCCTCAGTAGCATTCTTGTATGTCACTTGAATGCATGATCAAGTCTTTTTCAGGCTGGAAGAGAAAAAGCTAAAATTATCCCTTTTAATGTGAGGTTGATGCATAGTAAATACAGAATGGTATGAGAGGAATATAAGGATGTCTGCACTGAGTACCACTAGGCCTTTATGTTTTTTCTTCAACCCTGTATAACCTGTGACAATGCAGTGCGAAGTAGGCTATAATTGACAACGAGTATATGCTTCTGGTTTACTGAAGATCCACAGAGAGAGAGGCGAGGAAAGTAGCAGAATAATGGAAAAATAATCTACCTGCTTATGCATTCACACCCAAACCATGTAATTTCAGCCGGGCACTGATTCTAATTCGAGTATCTGTTTTGTATTCTTGTTAGTCTGTCACTGTTCGAGCCATATTGACTTTTATTTATTCGCCCGGCTCCACCGTCAACAGGCTGCGAAAAAATAAAGAAAATCAAAACTTTGTAATCCTTAGTTGTGAGAAGAAAGACTAGCCGTGTCACTTGAAATGTACCCAAATGATCGGGCTGTATTGATCCAAACGCCCGCCAGCCAGAGGTGAGCAGGAAGTTGCCTTAGCTGTGCCTCCAGAAAATGCGGTCAGTGATAGCGTCCATAGATCGAGGAGCTGTGACTTTTCTAATTAGAGAGTTCAAAGCAAACCCAGTTGGATTAGCTAGTGCATGGCTCTCGGCTAGCTATTAATGCCAGGTCAGCCAGACAAACAAAAAAAAAACAGAAAGGCAAGAGAAGAGGGAGCGAGCAGAGCGCCAGGGGGGAGCTGAGCAAGCAGAAGTTGGACAGTGTACCAGACCTGAGTCAAAAAAGTTGTTTTTATATGAAACACCAGGAGGAAATCTTGGATTATAGAGGCCATCATTCTGTTTTTGGTCAAATAACTCTTAAGTTTATTACATCTATTGTTCTTGCTGCATTTTTTTCCACATTTGACCTGAATTTGCCACACACAAACTTCACATTGATCTCCACAAATGATCAATATGGGTGTGAGATTTACCAACATTTTAGCCCAACTTGCCTCAAATTCATCTACTATAAAAACACACAACAGTCTAATTATGTCCAATTTCAGTAGATCATATGCTTATCCTCTTTCTTGTATTTCAGTGTGTTGAGATGAATTTTAAACTGTGTAGTACTTTGTGAAGAAAGTGCTATTTACATTCATGTGCATAAGTTTTAGGTATCTAGGGCACTAAGGATCCATTGCTACAACCCGGTTCTAGAGAGGGGGACAAAGGTGGCCAGTCAAGCTTGACTAGTTGACACATGTGTGTCATCCGCCAGCCAAGGTCAAGATCAACAGCATCTCTTTTGTTCAGGTCTTTTCACCCCTGGTAATGCACCTGGAGGGCGCCATAGGTTTTCAGGGCCCTTGGGACATTCACAGCACAACCAGGGGCTTGTGGCAACCCTTCTACCAGCCAGGCAGGTACCCTAGGCCGTGCTTACCTGCCACATCCTCCCCTTCCTGTGCCCCTAAAGGTGTGAACTTCATTACTTTTTCTACAGATTATTTTCTCAGGCCCCTGATGAAATGCAAGGGCAGAGGTTGTGTCAATCCTCCTTCAGGTGTCCTCAGGCAGCTCACTCACCTCATCTACATCTACATCATTCAGCCTTAATTTTTAGACCAAACATGCCTAAAAGTTCTGCACAGTGTTGTAAATACAGGTTATTATTGTTATATTTAAAGTAACAGATGTTTATTACTGTGTCTTTGTGAATAACTGAAGTCACTGGAATAAAAAGCATCTTTGAACATCAGTTTGGATGTATGTGTGCGGCCTGGGTTCAAATCCAGCCTGCAGCTCCTTTCCTGCATGTCTCACCCCGACTCTCTCATCCTTGTCTCCAGCTCTATTAACAGTCCTCCTTTCTGAATAAAGGCATAGAAAGACCCAAAAATATATAATTTTTTCTCATTTATCAAAGACTCTGACATGTTTTTACATGCTTCACATGTACAGACAGCTGTTGGCTCAGTAGTGTAAACCCAAACCGTAGTGTGAAACCACATCTAAGATTAAAGGTTGTGAAAGGATAAATATACCATAGCTATTTTAAGCCTTCTGACCACTCAGAAAGTACTTTAACTCTACATTTCACTTTCAGCCGGTGTCAGAGCCGAGCACAGAGAGGCAGCTTTCTGTTTTTATGCTCAGTTTATCTGGAAGAGACGCACAGAAAGATGCAATACCCAGTTTTTTTTATATAAAGGCGAAAGAATCATATGTTACTAGCTGCCTTTAATTACATATTTTAATAAATATATATTTGTAATAATAAAAAACTCTTTTCAACGAATTATATTTTGCATTTGTTTAAGCCGTTTTGTTTCTTTTTCTTCTTTCCCTCTTTTTTAATTAATCCATTTGTTTTTATGCCTCCATGCTGGTGATGGCTGGAGGCTAGAAAGCATTATGTTTTAGTGTTGTATGTCCATCTGGCCAACTGTCCAGGCCATTCTTATGAATGCAGTATCTATTCTTTAAACTTTAAGCTCATGTCCACTCTTTCTCAAGGATATACAGATTCGATTTGAGAGGTTAAGGGCCAAGGTCATTGAATCTCATGCTAAGCCTTGTGATTGCAATACCTCAAGAATGCTTTGAACCTTTGTCCACTGTAAGTCCACATGGGATGATTAGAATTTGGATGTCAAATGTCAAGGTCATTGGTCTGATGCCCACCCCTTGTTTATGGTTGCAATATCACAAGAAAGCTTTGAGGGATCTTCTTCAAAATGACACAAATTGTTCACTCTACGCAAGGATGGACTGGGTAGATTCTGGAGACCATAGGTTTAAGGATAAGGGCACTAGCCTTTTGTTTATCCCTTGCTTGTGATTTCAATACCTCAAGAATGCTTTGAGTGATCAAATTTTGCACCAAAGTCTACTCTTACATAACCCCGCTTCTGCTCTAGATTTCCTTGCATATGACCAGGGGCATGGGGAAATAATCTGTTAAATTAATAACAAACTCAATATCTTAAGGGTGGAGTAAGGGGTGGATGTGACGCATAAGCACAGCCTAGGGGAACACCTGGACAGGGTCTGGACAGGAAGTAGGGTTGTCATGAGCCCATGGATGTTCTGTGAATGTCCCAAGGGTCTGAAAACCTCATTACCAAGGTTGACCCAGAAAAAAGAGATGGCCTCAAGTCTGACCTTGGCTGTTGAGCAACACACACATGTGTAAACATGTGTTTAGCTTGACTCTGACTGCCCCCCCCAGCTGTGGGTTGTGGCACATCAGGCTCCGTGATGAATCCTTGGCATCCCACATGCCTAAAACTTGAAGTGTTTGATATCAGGGACTTAACAAAAATGATGCAGTTCCATCTTTAAAAAAGCATCCGTTACAGCCAACATCATCAAAACCCCTAATAAACTGTATTGAAGATCAATGATTTTCACTCTTCTCTTTCTACCTAATAAAAGTCAGAAACTATCTGATATTTCTTTTTAATGGTCACATATTTTTCAAAAATCACTTTTTCAGACTTTTCTAACAAAAATATGTGCCCCTGGCCTGTCCACAATCCCCTCAAGTACCAGAAAATCCACCCCCTCTCTTTCTCCACCTTTGAGAAATTGTGTGCTAAAACAAGCCTTTCTCAGAATTTCCCCTCATGTTGTGTGGCGAGTAAGCACCGCCCCCAGGTTTGGCTGAGATGCTGGATAGCTCAGTGGGTTACCCTGCTGACTTTAGTCTGGGAGATTGATGGTTTGAATCCCAGCCAGGTCCTTGACTTTGGACAAAAGTGTCTATAACATTGTAACATCAGGAGTACCACATCCACTTCCTGAGGGGAGTGGTCGGGGGCTGAGTCAGACAGCTCAGTAACATTTAAAGCTATGGACACAGAAACAGCTGGTTCTGAGCAGGGCTGAAACAAAGGGGTTTTTAGACATGCAAAAATCCAATACTGGAGTGTTTTTTCAGCAGCAGACTTCCCAGGCATGTTTTGGGGACCTCTGAGACCAATATAAACTTGTCTTAAAAGGGTAAAATATGTCCCCTTTAAAATGTGCATAACCTACAAAGGGTATGAATTTAGTTTAAATGTTAACAATTGTCATTATTAAACTTAAAATACCCCCAAATCTGTGGTTAAGAGTTTAGATATTTTTACAAAACACAGAAAAATGTATCTTATTCAATTTTAAAGCTATTTTTAATTGAAGTATAAGCTCTTACAATTAAAAAAGTTTGATTTTGTCCAGTTTGCCTACAAGAATGTGATTTCCATGTCCATTTGTATACTATAAATGATTTCTTTTAGCATGAATTGATCATAACAAAAAAAATTCTTTTCATCAGCCTAATTTATTTGGGGCTTTTGAGAAAACAAAAGCCTCATAAGCCACCATCTCACTCCACCCATGTACATGATCGTATTTTGGACCAGGCCAAGGCCAGTCACCTTGGATGTGTGGGCAAAATATCTCAAGAATGCTTTGACGAATATTCTCAAATTTGCATGAACCTACTCTTTATTTTTAGGGTGAACTGATTCACTTTTTGAGGTCAAAGGACCTTACATGTTGTGAAGTGGGGTTTTGGGATTGTCTTATACCTTTTGGAGTGATATAACATCAGGCTGTAGTTCTAGATATCTTTATTTTGTTCTACTTCTTGGGTTTTATTTACTGTTTTAAAACATGTCACTTTTTTATATAGTCAGTATGTTTTGATATATTGTGCTAAGCCCTTTGAAAGACCTCATTGTTGAAATATTCTTTATAAGTAAGTTTGCCTAGCAGAGGAGGCTATGCAAAGTGCCCTTCAGTACTTGGTAATTCCAATCAAACACATTCACTTGATGCTGCATAGGACTGATCAGGAGACCTTGATCAGCAGAATGGGTCCAAATAGGCTGAAATAGTGTTAGGCTCTGAAGTGCCAACCTTCTGAATGAACAACCAACTTCACCACAGATCCATAGTTGCCCTGACTTGTGAGTTCAGGTCATGCTTTGTACAAACCGAACATCTTATCCAACCCACGTTTGCTGCTATTCAAATGAGGGTGTTTTGACTGAAACGTTCAATGAAGTTCTGCTCCGGTTTATTGATTTGCTCCCTCCCAAAGTTGAAAACTGCAAAAAAAAAAGAATCATAAGTTTTGCAGGATCTGCAGAGGATGAGCAGTTTTGTGTATTTTGTTTACATTGTTGAGAGTCCCAGCAGAGCTTACTCAATCACAGGCATTCAGATGATACATTCCTGTGAGTGATTAAACTTGGTGCTAGTGTGGGAGTTGGTGGCAGCTCTATAAAGCAAACTCTTTCATAAGCAAACTTGAAAATACAATCTGCCTTCAGTTACATATGCAATCTATATTCATGATTATCTATATGTATGAGTTCATGTGCCTGTATTAGCATGTCTACGCTGGTACCTGCGTGTTCACTTATCTGGATACACCCTTAGGGAGACGTTCATTTGATTTATCTTTATACCTTTCAGGAACACATGCCCTCTTTCGCACCCTGCATGGTCAGCCCATAAACCCTTGAGATTCCCGCCTACGTAGACACATATGCATGTACCCCCCACTCAAGCACACATACACGTTTCCCCAACATACTCGCCCGCACAACCTCGAGGGAGACATAAGAAATAAATTCAACACTTCCGCTTACCCAAGAAGCGCCTTAAGGACAAAGAGAAATTTAATCTTGGATAAGCCTCCTGATAGAATCTCTGCATTAGCCCTGTGCTGCTGGTTCACAGCTATCCCATCAACCCTTACCTCCCACACCTTGGCCTGATTCCCTTGCATCTCTTCCTCCTCCTCTACTCTGCTTGTTTTTTTCCTTTAATTTCCTCTCCTCCCTTGCCTCTCTTCAACTATCTCACTACTTTTTATAACTTTCTCTTATTTGTCTTCTCCACTTCACTTTGGCCTTTTTTAGTCCATCCACTCCTTTAACTGCCTCCCCCTTCACACCCATTCCTCCCTCCAGCCTTCATCTCTCCATCTATCCCCCAGTTGTGGGACACACTGTATATATATCTACATTTCTGTTCCCCTCCCTTGTCAGGGCGCTTTAATACCATTGGTATTAAACGCTGGCACGACCTCCTCCGCATACTTAAGCAGGCAGGGATCCTTGTAAGGCTGTTTGAGTGCTTAATATTTTCAGCACGCCGCTGACTTAAGCCCCTTAAGTGCTTTGGCAACACTTATTCCACGGTGGCACCAATGAAGCCCATTAAAAATTTGATTTGGATGTGAGAGAGAGTGTGAGAGAGAAAAAAAAAAGAGGAAAGGGGGATAGGGGACACAATTTGCCGTTACCTCTCTTCTCTTCCTCACACACTGCGACAAAAACAAATACACCCATCAGGGGGTTACCCACACAGGGACTCCGTAGACTCACAGATACACAAGGAGACTCACACTCTCGCCAGTGGTGCAATGTTTGCGATGTGTTTCTCCTTTTTGTCTGTAATTATGTCCTTTGTCGCTCTATAAAGCTCTCTGGGATGACCCTATTTTGTTAAAAGCACTTAATAAATAAATGTGACTTTATTTGACTTGATAATAGGGAACAGCGTGCTTCAAATTAAATGCAGTAAGATGTTTGTAAATACAGCTTGTGGCTGATTAGAAGTGATCAGTTGATTAAGAACAAGTGGAGGTGCTAATATAAAAGCCAAACTGTGTTGCTTCACACTTTACAGGACAATGAATGTCAGAGAGAGCGTGCTTTGTGTCTGTTATTGGATTTCTATCACAGGTTTTATTGCCAATAGCAGTAATGATAGTACGTGTGGAACTGGAACAGTGTTATGCATGATTGGTTGATGCAAAATGTTTTGACGTGATTGACTACCTGTTTGGAATTCTGTTTCATCAGTAGAAAAATGCAGGGCTGATACTGTTTATTGAGCCAGGTTTTATACTTTTCTTGATTTTATAAATCAATCCTGTTCAATATAATTTAGCTTTTCCCCCCCAAAAAATACAAAGCACTCTTTAATGTCAGAGTGAAAACAGATTTCTATGTAATGTAAATCAAACAAAAATATTTTATATAAAATAATCCACTGCATGAATATTCACCTCCTTTAAAGTGACTGACCTAATTCAACAGATCCAGCCAGTTGATGCATGTAGTCTCACATGTAGCGAAATGGGATCACCTGTGTGCAGTGAGTGTGTCTCAAGTGATTGTAGTATAAAGACGCCTGTGTCTGGAAGGCTCAGTCACTGGTTAATAAGTATTCCTGGCTACCATTACACCATGAAGACAAAAAAACACTTGGAGAAAAAGCCATTGAAAAGTGTAAGTCAGGGAAAAGATACAAAAAAAATCCAAGGCTTTAAACATCCTCCACATTTCAGTTAAATCCATCATCAAGAAATGGAAGGAATGTGTCACATGTGTAAATCTGTCTAGATCAGGCTGTCCTCACAAGTGGTGGTGCAAGGAGGAGACTAGTGAGAGAGGCCACTAAGACACCTGTGACTACTCTAGAGGAGCTACAAGCTTCAGCAGCGGAGATGAGAGAGACTCTGAATACAACAACTGTTGCCTGGGTTCTTCACCAGTCACAGCTTCATGGGAGAGTAGTATGACAAAGACAGTGTTAATTTTGGCAGCTACTTTTAATTTTAGTCTTAGTCTCTCAATGTTAATTATTTTTGTTTTAACCACATTTTAGCACTTTCTACCCTTTATTTAGTCTAGGTTTAGCAGTGATGGGTAGAGTACACAGTTTCAGGTAAAAGTACTGCTACTTAATAATAATAATTACTCAGGAAGAAGTAAAAGTACTTTAAAAATAAGTAGTTGAGTAAGAGTAAATAAGTACCTTATTAAAAGACTACTCAAGTAGTAAGTAACTTTATTTTGTGCAGTTTATGAAAACGTATTGCATTACAACATATTATTTAGGGAAAGAAATGTAAACTGCACATTGTCATAAATAAAGTAACATAACTTGTCAAAATAATTACAAACAAGTTTTAAAAATGTCACTCAGTTCTAAAGGAAGCAGTCAAATTATGTTTGTTAATCACAATTATGGGATGAAAAATTCAATACAATGAGATTAAAACTGACTCTCTCATTATAGTTATCTTATTTCTACGTGATGATTTTAATCTCACCTACACGAATTTGTACCTTGCAGTTCTTACTTTTTAATCACATTATATTTATTTTATCATGTGTTAATGATTTTTGGCTCATATTTATGAAATCAATCTTATGGATTGTCCTCATTTCTGACTTTTGGCCCTTTTTATATTTAATTTTTACTTTTTAGCTCCAGTTCATGAATTTTTATCCTGATTATCACTCAACAAGTTTGGCAAGCCAAACTGAAACTTATTAAATTCAACGACAACTCTGGCCCACTAGCCCCACATTATAACCATGTTAGGAATAATCACTGATATAAGAGATAAGCCACATGCACATGATAATAGTATCACCTACGACATAACATTAAATGCCGTGTAAAATCACATTTGTGGCAGAGCTGCATAGGTGGTTGGACATCATTTATCACTGACACAGCTGTGTCTTCGCAGTCTGCAAGTTAAAACAGAGATTTGAACTTATCCATTTAGGTAACCAGCAGTGCAGTTGTTATCTTGTTCAGCTTTCTTACCTTAACGTGCTTTCTTGGATTTGACCTGCTATTTTTGAAGCTTTGAGATTTCCACCGTTTTAGGTAGACACAGTAGGCAGTGCATTATGTGGCTGTTGTTCCTCATCGTTTGAAAGGCAAAGAGTCTTGATGTTGGACCAGGGATGAACATGCTCCTCTGAAGGAGACGCAGGTATTACATCTTCAGCCATTATCTCCAACCGTTGGTAGTTAAGGGGGAGGGGTCACTCCCCTTTTTACTCTGTGGTGCTGAGGATTTACCTCACACTGCTGTGAGAGCTCAGCTGAGTGCAAAAAAATGATTAATGAAAATAAATTATAGACAAGTAAAAGTAGCGACCAGTGTATTGCCCGATGTAACAGATTAAAAGTATAGTTTTTTCATCACAAATGTAACAGAGTAGAGTAAAAAGTACTCTGTTCAATAACTACTCTCAGAAGTAGAATAAAAAAAAAAATACTCAAGTACATGTAACGGAGTAAATGTAATGCGTTACTACCCACCTTTGAGTTTTAGTCAACAAAAGCTCAAACATTTTAGTCTAGTTTTCACCATAAAAAGTCCTCACATTTTAGTCTTCTAGTCCAAGCATTTATTCTCTTGCCTAAATCTGGTACCAAATCATGGTAGTGTGTTTAATGCTTTAATACACCAGCCCTCCATCAGCACATAAATACAGCTGTTTGTAGTTATCACCTTTATCAACAAGACTCAAGATGCACCCTGCAGTGAAGACAAGTAGAAGAGACGATGAAGAAGCGACAAGAATTATCAACAGACTTCGGACAACTTCAGGATCACTCGAAAGCAAAAGTTTGATGAAGGTGGATTTCCTGTGGGAATATTTTGATGAGCGTCACCAGTCCGATTCAGAAGCTTGGTTTGGGTGGACTTTATGTAAATGTGCCCTATTGTTCACGCCCATTACCTGGCCTGCCTGAAGGTATGAAAAGTCCTGAAACTTTGAGCCTGGTTTTGTCAGAACAAATAGAAACTAGAAGTTAAGAGTCAAATGAGCATATCTTTGTTAAATATGCTCAGATTAAGGTGTATGATACACCATTTCAAAGCTTGGAATCTACACTTTCATAATGTGTAAAAAACTCAGAAATGACCTCGGACGACTTGCAGGAGTTTTTACCAGCTTTGGTCACAAATATGGAAAAATATTTAGGATTTTGAATGTCGAAAAAAACTACATTACATTTTGGTCTAGTTTTAGTCATCTTGACGAAAACTAAACTTACTTTTTGTCAGTTTTAGTCATCACAGATCTATTTTTGTTAGTCTTAGTCTAGTTTTCAGCATGGAAAAAGAGGTGTTGACGAACATTTTTAGTCATAGTTTTAGTTGAAAAAATGAACACTGGTCGAAGAAAACTTCTGTCAAATCCTGGCAAGAATTCACTAAAACACATGTGGGCGACTCCATGGTCAAGTGGAAGTTCTTTGGTGGACACCAAACACTGCACATCACCACAAACACACAATCCTCATTTTGAAGCATGGTGGTGGCAGCATCATGCTGTTGTTATGCTTCTCAGCTGCTGGCTCTGGAAGTCTTGTAAAGGTAGAAGGTAAAATGAGGGTAGAATGATCTTATTTAGTCTTCAAGAGAACAACGGCTTTCTGGAAGCTTTCTTTTCCAGTATGACCATGACCTGAGGCATACAGTGGAAGCTTCACAGAAATGGTATAAAGACAACAAGGTAAATGTTCTGGAGTGGCCGAGTCAAAGCCCAGACCTCGGTCCAACAGAGAATTTATGGCTGGATTTGAAAAGGGCTGTTCATGCTGGATCCCTGTGCAACCTGACAGAGCTTGAACAGTTTTGCAAAGAATAATGAAAATGATGAAAATCGCAGTGTCCAGATGTGAAATCTGTTTTCATGTTGGCATTACAGCAGCTTTGGGTATTTTTTTGTCAAAAAAGCCAAGATATATTGACCATGACTGATTTATAAATTCACTAAAAGCATTAAAAACATCCAACTTTTTACAGGCACTGTAACTCATAACAGTCGTAGTCATGCTCATCTCTGCCTTTTCCACATCCGCTTCCAATTGCCACACACTAACATGCACATAGCTCTTGTCAGCAGACAGCCGAGCGCATCCCTGCAGCCATAAAAACGGCCATTTAACATAAAGAGGCACTATGATGCCTCTGTGCGTGCGCCTGCTTGTATAAATTAATGGTTGGTAGATAGTGAAAGGGCCAAACAGACAACCAAATGTACACTCTGCTTCTGTCCACACTGGACAGACGAGCACATTCAGACGCACACACGCCGCCACTGTTTGGTGACCTGAAAGAAAACCATTGTGGCTGCTTCCATCCACACAAACACTCATCTCTAACCTTCACAAAATAGTATGCAAAATATGCAGACACTGATCCCCACACATTCTGACTAAGGGGAGGGTGGACAGGGTTATATAAACAAGTGGAAGCACATAGACAGACAGACTGATGGATGTGATCTGTAGTGATACCACTTTGGGATTATAGCAATTTTCTGCATCAGCAGGAGGATGGTGAATCGAAAGGAGGACATACTTGCAGGATCTAACTAGCTGCTACGGATTGACTGGAGGAGAGAGGAGACGGCAGAACGGATAAACTAAAGACAATTTGAAGGGATCAATTCGAACAACCGAATTGACTTTTGTTTCCGCCCGTCTGCTGCCACGCTCCAGACCTGAGCGCACACCAACACAGAGTAATTTTCTCAGCGTCAGGCAGTTGACCGGTGAAGTCTTGCGCCGTAGGGGGAGATTGGCGATGATCCGCTTTCGGCTTTGCCAGAAGTGTCAGGGCCTTCTCCGTTAGAGCTCATTGTGCTCAGAGAGTGAGAAGGAGCCAGCAGTGTGTAGTTATCTGAGGATGACACCCGCACTTTATTCCATCAGATAGTGCTCAGTGAGGTGTGCGGTGCAGCTTGTCACGCTTTGTCTCTGTGCTACATATTAAACACACATAAAAAACGACACAGAAACTACACACAATGCATTAGGTCCTGACAATCAGTGGAGTTCTGCCCGGACGTTGAACACAGCAGGATTTCAGCTCAATGCGTATGAAGCGAGTGTGTATCTGGAGGGAAACCAGGCACTGACTGCACCCAGTGGAGCATGTTGAAAAGGAAGTTAGGCCAGTCGATGCTGCACGATTATGCTCTCTGATAGCCTATGATTATTCTGTGGAGTCTGAAATTACCATGTAAAATCAC
This sequence comes from Cheilinus undulatus, assembly GCF_018320785.1. Lineage (NCBI taxonomy): Eukaryota > Metazoa > Chordata > Actinopteri > Labriformes > Labridae > Cheilinus > Cheilinus undulatus. Next base: position 35,529,445 of record NC_054872.1, on the reverse strand, counting down.
TGTCCGTTTACACGACATAGCATATCAAAAAAGGTCTTGCATTCAAGCGAGTAATGGCAGCTACCTTGAGGGAATAATGCGCAACACTCTGGGGTAAAATCACACACCAAAAAAAAAAAGGAGAGTTGTGTCTGAATCTCTGGCTGCAGACTGCTCAACGCCTTACAAGTTCTACACAGGGCAAGCACTTCCACTTTCTGTCTTTAAAGTGCTCCACTCCAGCTCAATAGATTTTATTTAACCTTAGCTATCTCCTGATGTGTTGCAAGATAGTGTCTCCACCTCTTCGGAGACTTGGCCGGCTCGGTTATACCTCAAAGCTACATTGACTCATGCCTGCAGATTTGTCGGGTTAGGAGTGCTGAAACCCTTTTTTGACTCATTAAAACACATTCTGCTTTATTGGCCTAGATTTTGGGTCCTTGAGGGCACAGGAATGTAGGAAGTGCTATTTTTAAAATCAAACATTCAGTCACAATCAGAGGAGATATATTTGACTAATGTAGGAAGGCCTGCTTTAACTGAAATATAGCATTATTGATGTTTTTGCTCCTTTGTGTGTTGTGGTCTGACCTATGAGAGACAAGCAGGCTGTTGTGGTTAAACTGTGTGCCTGATTGTTCGTCCAGAGCCTTAGGTTTGACGCCGCAGTGTACAGTGAGCTAATTAAGCTGACCCTAGTTTGGCTAATTGCACTGCTGCCATTACTAGAAGGCCTCACTTATAAAGAGCAAGGCCTCCTTTGGTCACTTCTGGTGTTGTTTTTTTCTGCTTTATTGATCAGAGAAGCTTGGGCTTTGGTCTCAGGAGGCTTGGAGCACTGTGGTAGAAAATAGCTAGCCTAGCTGGGTTTGCTTTGTTGTTGTGCTTAGATGGGACCGGGCTTCTACTCCTCTGTGTAGCAGCAAGGCCTTTACACTGTATGGATTTAAGGCAACACATTCTGTTAGTTCTTCCTAAGCAGCGCAAGGTGCAAAAGCCAACACTTGAACTTTTTCTCATTGCCCGAAGCTTTTCTTTGTGTGCATTGTGATGTGAAGCTCTAGCTCTTTTAGCGCCTTGAGCTCTGGCCAAACTTCTGTGTTTTGCGTGCAAGCAGAGACGCTACGATTCAGTCCTTTGCAGCTCCAACAGTTTCTTTGCATGCATTGTGATCCAGTGTAGTCCTTTCTTCAAGTCTTGTCCTCAAACAACAACTTCTGTCCGGTTGCGCTGAGGCAAAGCTGGGCGGTCAGTGCGTGCACGTGTCTGCAGCATTGCAGCAGAGGAACAAATCTGTGGGTGTTTGTGTGTCGACTTGTTTTTTCTGTAGCGGTGCACGCAGGGTCACAGAGGAGCCATTGATCAAACGTGCACATCGAAACACACAGATACACACACAAGTTCTCAATACACAATGAGGCCTGTCCGGAGCTGTGTCCTCTGCCGCCTCCTCCCTGCACCCTTCTCTCTGGCCTTGCGCAGCCTGGTCCTGGTCCTGCTCTGTATCACTCGTAAGTCATGCACGCATGAGCACCCACATGTCCATAAACACGCGTACACAGATTAAATGAGACGTGCACTATTGATTCCAGGGGGAAACTCAGGTGTCAATGTCGGGGAAACAAGCCTATAATGCTCACATGTGCACTTTCATTTTGTATAACAACCAGAATGGGGCAATTAAGGTGCAAGAAGAATTTTTTTTCCTGCACTTTTTAATTTCAGCTTCTGCAGATTTGCCTCCAAATATTGTAATGTGATGCCTCTAAGAGAACACCGTGTTAAATACAAAACTAATTGGTGCAGAATAAATTCCCGTGCATGGCCAAAGGAGGAAAAGCTTGCAATGAAATCATGAAATGGGAGCTTTAGATGGATCATTCAAACTGTTCATAATTAAGTCAGAATAAGTAATTAAGATTAATACTAGAGAGAATATCGAGACAGAAGCATGTGCCCGGGAGGTAAAGGGAAAGGGAGAAAAGCAAGTAGAGAAATGAGTGTCTGAGGCTTCCAAAGAAGCAAAGTCGGACCCGAGGGTGGGAGAGATGCAGTGGACTGACTGGAGAGGTTGAAGAATAGAAGGAGAATTAGGTGGGGGGAGTACAGAACAAGACACCAGTATATACAGAGACGGGCTGACAAAGTGAAAGAAAAAAGGACCTGGGTGTATAGAAACTTGTACTGTATGTGAGGTAGTAAGAAAAGGAGGCAGCAGAGAAAGAAACAGTGAGATGGAGAACAGCACAGCCTGTGTGTTTGCAAGACAGACTGACAGAGATGTAGTCGAGGGGCACGGCGATAAAAACAAGAGACAAGGCCTCAAAAAAGAGTCTCATGAGGAAGCCAAGAGTCAAAGTCCAGTCCACAACACAGATTCATGACGAGATGAGTTCAAATTACATACTTGTCAGCTCACACCACTGCAACTGAAGAAAACGACTCTCAGTCACTCCATTTGAAATTTTCTGAAGTTACTGTGGAATAAATCTGTCTCAGGAGGGGCCCTATTGCACAGTAATTGTTTTTCCTGCATCTTCATCATCATGATAATGCATGACATCAGGCTGTATGATTCTTGCTCATCACTGATTAATTTGTTTTCACCTTCATAGCCTCGCAGCAAAATTGCTTTAGTCGCTTTGACTTGTCATAGCTTAAAAATTTAATGAGAGTAATTTACTACGGACAAATTAAGATCTAGGGCCCTAAATTTTTCATCTGTAGTGCCTATGAAAAGTATTCACCCCTTGTATCTTTTACCATTTTGATGATTTCTACTATCAATCGTGGTCATGGTCATGGTCAATACTTTTTTTTTTGACAAAAGAAATTCCAAACAACACCTTTAATGTCAAAGTGAAAACAGGTTTCCACAAAGTAATGTCAAACAAAATATGTATGGTAAAATAAGTGACTGCATAAACATTCACCCCCTCCAAATCAGTATTTTGTAGATGCACCTTTGGCTGCAGTCACAGCACTGAGTCTGTGTGGATAGGTCTCAACCAGGCTTCCACATCTGGACACTGCAATTTTACTCCATCTCAGTGTGATCCTTTTTTTTTTTTCATTCCATCCACAAATTCTTTATTGGATTGAGGTCTGGGCTTTAACTCAGCCACTCCAGAACACTCACCTTTTTGTTTTTAAACCATTCGCTGTATGTTTCGGCTCGTTGTCTTTCTGGAAAATAAATGTTCTTCCAAGGTGTTGTTCTCCTTGCAGACTGAATAAGCTTGTACTCCAGGACTTTCCTATATTTTTCCCACATTCATTTTACCCTCTGCCTTTACAAGCCTTCCAGGGCGGGCAGCCGAGAAGCATCCCCACAGTGTGATGCTGCCACCACCATGCTTAACTATGGTGCATTTGTGGTGATGTGCATTTTTTGGTGTCCACCAAACACTGCATCTTGTCTGATGGCCAAAAAAGAATGATTTTGGTCTCATTAGACTAAAGAAGAAACTTCTCCTACTTGACAATAAGCTTGACTGTGCCACTCTCCCATAAAGCTTTGACAGGTGAAGACTTGTACTGACTTATGCTTTTCAATAACCTTTTACGGGTTGCTTGGAGTGTTCTTTTATCTTCGTGGTGTAATAGTAGCCAGGAATACTCATTAACCAGTGAGTGGACCTACCAGACAAAGCTGTCTTTATACTGCAAATCACTTGAGACACATTCACTGCACTCAGGTGATGCCCATTTCACTGATTGTGAGACTACAAGCACCAATTAGCTGGACCTCTGTTGGATTAGGTCAGTCACTTTAAAGGAGTATATATATATTATGCAATCACTTATCTTATATTACATCTCTTTATGTCATCGCTATTACTTTGTAGAAATCTATAAAGTCAGATTATATTGGCCATGACTGATTTATAAAATCAGTAAAAGGGTAAAACGTCAAAGGAGGTCTGATAGACAATGTATTAGCTTGTGTAGCACTCATGTAGCGTGTAGCATGTTGGCGACAGAAATGATTATCTGGCTAAAGTTTCTATGTGGAAACTTAAACTTTGACCTAAAATTTGTTTGTGTGTCCATTCCCATTTGGCAGTTATCTGTTTCCACCATCCTGTAACCAGCTTTCTGCGACTTGATGAGCTGAAACGTAGGCAACAGCATGAGACGGCTTGATTGTGAGCTGCAACGGCTTGATCCAGACAGCTGCAAACGCTCTAAAATGGTTCTGGGGCATTGAGAATCTTTGGTCTGAACTGGGTTTAAGAGTGATTGAACATGATGCCGAGGTGGCGAGGAAAACAAGAAGAGCACAAGGTGGCGAGGGATCAGTGACAGAATGCCTGCTTCTATTTATACCTCCTGTCATTATTTTAATGTGTTTAATACACAGAGATGTTCTTTTCCCCGCTGCTCATTGGTAAACAAATGTTGCGCTGCTGTGCAAAGAACCTTCTCTCTCTCTCAGATTACTGCTTTTTTGTTTGCATATCAGATCAACAGAAGGACATTGTGTTTGGTGGTAAGTTGAGGGGGATTCTGGGTAAGAGGGGGGCGGACAATGACAGGGGAGTGAGAGGAAGAATGAGTTTGTGTCTTGGCAGCCGGTGTGGTTATGTAATCCATGCCAGTAGGGCAGTTTTGTTTCGGGCCTTGAATTTGTACACAAATACACTCTCTCATACGCATTTAGCACCAATTTACACACATTCTTTTACCCTCTCCCACATAAACAGTGCACACACGCACGCAGCACGGCTACACAGCAAAGGGAAGGCAGCCATGTGGTGGATTTTGAAGGGGTGTTAAAACCAGTGCTTTTGGCTGTGGTGAATCTCCAGTGTGATAGCGGTCGCTGTAATAGCCCTGTAAATTTCCTTTAAGCCGATGTCGGGGTGTACGCGGCGGCCGTTGTCACAGGGTTGTTGGGCCCGTGACAGACCCTGATCCATAAAAGCTGCACAGTAGATACAGCTAACCAGCTGGAAGTGTCAGAAAAGAGGAGAGACAGGGGAGAAGAGAGGAGGATGGAGGATCGTGAAGGGTAGGCAGAGGTGGGTGATGGAAGAGAGAGTGAGGGGAGTTGCTTAGAAGAAGAGGAGAGGCAATCTGAATACACCAAAGGAATGAAGAAATTTTATTTTTTTGTGTATTATATTGCCTGTATTTTTTTTATGTTCAGTACATATTGATATATATTGATATCTTTTAATGTGTGCCCCTATAGACATACTGACAAAAGGAATAGGTGGATTACTGTGTGTTAAGTTGGCATGCATTACATAGAAATGTTTCACATATGTTTCACATATGGATATGTTTTGTAGGTCGTTGGCATTTTTACCAGAAAAGAGATGCCTCAAAATATTTTATTCACTCACTATGACAGCTGTTAGCTAAATGTGGTACGGCCTTATACAGTATTAGTGATACTTAGAGGGCGCCTAAGTATCGATGATAGCCCCAGTTAGCAATTTTGTTTTTATGATATTCATGTCAACAGTTGGTTGTTGGTATAGAATATGAGGATGGTCTCTCCCCAGTCGTGGTTTATTGATGAGGTCATTGTATGGTATTGGATCAGCAGCATAGGTGTTAACATCCTGGCTAACAGTTTCCTCATTTTGGAGCTGAATAGTGTGTGCATCTATTTTTGGGTTCTGATGTAAAAATGATTTACTTGTGCTATTTCTTAACTAGTTGCACCACTGTTTAACTCATGTTTGACACTTTCTTTTTGATACTTTGAACCAACTGTTGCTGCTTTTTGTCATTTTTAACCATTTTTTCTGCTTTTCACCCATTTTCATCACTTCTTTTTGCCTTTATAAAACTGTCTCTGTCACTTTTACCTATTTTCGCTCCCGTCACTAATTTTTTAACAGTTTCTCTTTGCTTGTTTTCCATTTCTGCTGCCTCTTGCCATATTTCCCTACTTTTTAACCCATTTTCTGCCACTTTTTGATATTTAAAACCCATTTTGGCCAGTTTTCATCCTACTTTGCCACTTCTTTTACCACTTTTAACCCAATTTTACCACTTTTTTCTTCTTCTTTTGCCCTATTTTGCCACTTTTACACTTTTCTGCCTTGTTCGGCCCATTTTTGTCACTTTTTGCCCTATTATGACACCTTCACCTCTTTTTTGCCACTGTAACCACTTTTTGCTACTTACAAACACAATTTTGCCCATTTTGCCCATGTTTTGCGCTTTTGACTCATTTTCCAACTTTTTTTTGCCACTTTTAACCCATTTTTCCCCTTTTCACCCATTTTTGCCATTTAAACCCATTTCCGTCACCTTTTTTTCACTTTTGCCCCTACCCAATGTTTGCCACTTTTTTGCTTCTTAAATGCACTGAGTTTGCCCATTTTTGCCCATGTTTTGCACTTTTGACCAATTTTTACCACTTTTTTTGCCACTCTTCAATTATTTTACATTATAGTTTTCTAATTTTCTTCTACTTTGTTTCCTGGCATCCTTATGTTTGTGCACACCATGGCATACTCTGAAGCCCTCAGTTCTACCAGGCCCCAGAAAGCTCATCCCTGTATACCCCTTTTGGGCAGCCTTGCATGTCAAAAAAATCTTGATCAACTGAAACTAATACAAAGGTCAGCCAGAGGGAGAGTTGGAGAGACGATAATATGACAGAAAAGCAGAGATAAAGAGGAGAAGATATTCAAGGTCAGTGATAAAGGCTGGGTAGAAAAAGTTGTGAAATATATGGAGAAAGTAAATGTTTCTAATGAGAGGTCAAGAATGGCAGGAGATTTTGTGCTGATTTTGCTGATTAGCACTGCAGAGCCCATTCTACACCAGTGGGTGATGGAGAGAGTCAGAAGTTATGCCAAAGAAGGAGAGAGATTAAAAGAGAGAAAGAGACGCATAAAAAGTAAAAAAGGGGGCTGAGCTGCATGGGACTGGCAATTAAAAGGAGCCGAAGTTGGACAAGAAGATGAAAGAGAGAGGAAGAAACTGAGATATTGAGTCTCCTGCTCCTCTCATTTGTTTTGTCCCCTTGTCCCATTCACTCCACTCTCTTTTTTTTCCTTTCTCCCCCTTGCTTCCCCTCTCTTCCGCTCCCCCTCTCCAGGCTCGCTCACTCACTACAAAAACAGCGCGATTATGCCGCAGACTTGAGCTGCAGAACAAATCACATTTAGCGAGAGGAGAGTGTGGAGATGGAAGAAGCAGCAAGAGGCAGGAGAGAAGATTCCCACTGAGTGTCAGAAGAAGAGAAAGAGAGATTGCAAAGGGAGTGAAAGCCTATTGCAGCTTGGAAAGAAAACTATTGCGAAGGTGGAGGGGGGGTAATATGAAGAAAGAGAGGGAAGAAAGGACGGGATGGAGGAGATAACTGGAGAGAGAAGGAGTTGCAGCTATTCTCATGAGGCCCAGGAGAGAGAGAGAAGGGAGCTTTAGGACAGAGCTGATAATGAAGATGAGTGATGGGCGATGCAGGAGGAGATAAAGATGGGAGGAAGAGATTCAAGGATTAGATCAAGCAGAAAGTAGGAAGGAGAGGGATGCAGGGGCTGGAGGAAAGGGGGAGATGGTAAGGATGAGATTAGGAAGCAGAAGAGGGAAATTATGAGGTATGGACTAAGAGGAAGAAGAGTAGAGGAGAAAACAACAGAGCAAAGGTAATGAGAGTGAGATTTGTTAAAGGATTATGTATTATTTATAGAGGGAGCATCTCCTTTTCTTTTTTTCCTTCTTTGGATTTGATTGGCAGAGTTGTGGCTCCCCTGAAGGAGACAGAGTGATAATTTTAGTCCAGGATGGATGGGAGGGAGGGAGCGGGAGTGTTGTTGTGGGTCTGCAGAGGGAGGTATGGAGAAGAACCTCAAAGTCAGCTTTTTCATGGAGTCAGTGCGGCACAAAACTCTGTGATTAACCTGGAGCAACACACACAAACACACAGGCACTCGCACACATAAACATTGCAAACTCCATTTGCATACATACTGTGGAAAGCAGCTCGCCTCACCGACTCAAGGGATGATGGGGAAAAATGTACATCCAGATGGGAAGAGATTGAGGAGTTGCCAGCGGACAACCCCATAAGAGTGGAAACTATGAGCTCCTGTTATTGTTTTAATTAAAGCAGTAATAACATAAGGGGGTCGTGCATTCTATCCTCCTGCATCGATTCGCTTGTAAGTCCGTGGCCAGCGTGCAAAGAAAACACAAGCGCTTGGCTTGCTTCCAATTGAAAGATAATGAGAGATAATGAATAGGAGACAGTGACTGCACTGCTTCAAGGATACATGGGGGGCATGTTTTGGGGGCAAACGGAGACAGCTCATCTCTTCTGTGGCTTGTCCTTTTTTGTTGTGATTTTTTTTTTCCTCTCTCTCTGCCTTCACTCACGTGGAGGGAGAGTGAGAGTCGCAGGGAGGCGGTAATTCAGCCCGCTAACCCTGCACCAGTGAGGCAGTTTCTAGAATTTACCGTAACCGAAGGGTGAGCCAGCAAGTCCACCTGGCTGCCTCCCAAATCCCCTCCTCTTTTAACTCTCCACACCTCCTCCCTTCATCATCTCCATCCCTCTCTCTCTCTCTCTCTCTCTCTCTGTCCTCGTCTCTCTCAGCTTATAACTCAACCCCATTGCAGGGACCATTAGTACAGGCCCCCAAACAGGCTTGTCTGATGAATCTGCAGGCCTGTTATTTATTTATTTTATTTATTTGTTTATGTATTCTGAAATGATTGGCCTTCCCCGATCTCTATTGCTGGAATAAATAAAGCCTCCTGTTTTTTTTTTTTCTTACCAAGGGAGTTGGGACAGAGGCATTTCAAATGATAAGAAGCACCAGTTCACTGCTATGAAATACTGCCCCCGCTTGGCTGGAGAGAGAAGTTATTGTTTTTGTTCCCCCCACCACTTCCTCCTCCTGTTTTATTCACCCGTCAGTGCACCACCGTAGTATCGATTCCTCTCAGCATTTTCCTCCTAATATGATTCAACTCATTCTGAGTATTTTATTATGGGTGCTGATTTAAATGGGGGCTAGATTAATACCACTACCACAGATGCGGATTCCCTCCCCCCTCTGTACTGTAGGGGAGATCAGGGTATAACCTAACACTTTTGGATTTGGCTCCATAATATTAAAGATATTTGAGTTGAATCGATCATATTTTTGTAATGCCAACATGCACATCTCTTTCATAAATTAACAGAAATTATATTTTCATGTTTAGCCATGAATGGGGTTAGATGTAACACACCATTACAAAATACCCAGCTGTAAGAAGTTTTTTATTAAGTCTAACTCTGGGTGTGAGGCAAGATGCTTGTTAAAGTGAAATAAGTTTGGATTAGGTGACTTCTACATACAACTCAGTAAACTAAAAACAAGTACGGTTTACACACACTGTATAAAAAGACACAATCCTGACATTGAATCAAACTAAACTTTTCCTGTTTTAGATCAGTTAGGATTACCAAAATTATTTGTATTTCCTAAATACCAGAATTAGGAGAGAAAGATTTTTTCAGATAATTTTTTTTAGTACTTTCTTCAAAGTCAGAAGTTTACATATACTAAGATACAATGCCTTTAAACCAGTGGTTTTCAACCCTTTTTGCCCAAACAACACCTAAGATCAAACCAAAAATTCAAGGCACACCAAATCCATTTCTTTACAAAACTGTCTGTTTTAAACATGTTACAATAAATCAAGCATTTGATGTTAGTTCAGGCAGGCCACAGAGTCAAGCACTGCTATATAACTGAGATCAGCTAATCTCCCACAATCCCTCATCAGCTGACGGCCAGCTGATTTGCTTTTAAGCTTGCTATTGGCTAATCATATTCATGCTACCATATTTAAATTGCTCTAACCTGGCTATGCTTGCTGCACCTTCTCTAAGCCTCCTTTTACAACCCTCCTCCACCCCAGCTCCTCATTCCCAGAACAGCCACATATGAGTAGCAAGCTATCAGTGCAAATGTACAACTTCTAATAAAGAAAAGCTATTTATGACTGCAAATCATGTGTGTTTCTTGACACAGTGGTCCTGAATAGGGCTGGGCAATTAATTAAAAATGAGATTAAATTGCAATATGGCCTGCTGCAATTTTCAAATCACAAAGTTCCAATATTTTCTTTAACCTGCAAATTTAGTCAAAATACCAGTTTAGAACTTTTATATTGCCCACAAAAAAATCCTACGTCCTTCATTTTCATACAGTTTTCTGATTAAATATGAGAATGAAATGAAAATGATCAATCCCTTCAAGACAACAATTCATATCCAATTTGCGATACAAGTCAAAATCGAAATGATTAGATAGTTTTTTTTGATGTGGAACTGAAGAAATAATTGCATGTCAAAGCACAGTCACAATAATTGGGGGTTGGGGGGGGTCGCAATTCAATTATTTTCTCAAATCATTCAGCCCTAGTCCTGACTCAACTGAAGTTATAGTTGCAGTAATTACGTACAGTTGTACAAATTGCTACAGCACACCAGTGTGCCTTGCCACACCATTTGAGAACCTTTACTTTAGACAATTTGGTAAAGCAGATGATGATGTCATGGCTTCAGACGTTTCTGATAGGTGAATTGGAGGCACACCTTTGGATGTATTTTAAGGCACACCTGAAACACACTGCTTCCTTGTGTGACATCATGGGAAAAGCCAAAGAAATCAGGAAGACAAGTGTGGACCTCCACAAGTCCGGTACATCCTGTGAAATGCGCCCATTAACCATAGAAAAAAAGCTAAAGACCTTGTGAAGATGCTGGCTGAAGCTGGTAAGAGAGTACCATTATCCACAGTGATACGAGTCCTGTACCAACATGGACTCTGAGGAAGAAGCAGTTACTCCAAAAGCAACATAAAAAAGCCAGATTACAGTTTGCAAATGCACACAGGGACAAAGACCTTGTGTTTTGGAGACACATCCTGAATCCTGAACAGTTTGGCCATAATGACCATCGTTACATTTGAAAGAAAAGAGGGAAACTTGCTAGCCTAACTGTGAAGTACGGGGTGGCAGCATCATGTTGTGGGGGGGTTTTGCTGCAGGTGGGAGTGGTGCACTTCACCATATAAAGATGGCATCATGAGTAAAGATTATGTAGAAATATTGAAGCAACATCTCAAGACATCAGCCAGGACTTTGAAGCTTGGGCACAGTTGGGTCTTCGGAATGGACAATGACTCTAGGCATACTGCCTCATTAGTTACAAAGAGGCTTAAGGACAACAAAGTCAGTGTTTTTTAGTGGCCATCACAAAGCCTTGATCTCAATTTTATAGAAAATTTGAGGAATGGGCAAAAATTCCAGAAAACTTTTGTGAGTAGCTTGTGGAAGGATACCCAAAACATTTGACCCAAGTCATGCAGTTTAAAGGCAATGCTACCAAATACAAAGGAAATGTACGCAAACTTCTTTCTGCTCATTAGCAAATAGAAATAATTTTGGTCATCCTAATTGACCTAAAACAGGAAAAGTTTAGTCTGATTTAATGTCCGACAGTGAGAAAAAAAGGTTATGTGTCTTTTTATACAGTGCATGTTAACTTCTGATTTCAACTGCATGATAAAGAATTAACTTCTATTTGGGAAAAATACACTTTCCCTGAAATCTCTTCCAAAATGAAGGAAAATGAGTCAGTGATTCTCTTCTGGTGTCGTGGTTTGATGACCATCACACTTTCCACTCCAAAATGTATTACACACTAAAAGATCCATGTTACATTTTACCCCGCATTAGTTTGTGCCCCGCTCCCCTCTACTTCTGAGCATGCTCACGGCTCTTAATATGAAGCCTATAAAACCCACAGTCAAACTAAAGTGCTGCACCCAGCTGTGTTATGAGAAAAAGAGGTGGAATCTGCGTCATCTCTCGTATATATCTCGTCCAGCCCCTGCCAGCTGCAGCATTATTATACCTAAAGTATTGCTTCCTAACTCCCTGCCATCATTTCCTGGTTAGAGCTCTCACTCCCCCGCCGTCTTCCATCCCTCTGTTCTTTATGCCTGGATAGATCATCCAGCGGCAGCCAGCAGGTGTTTTTCGGGTGGCAACTCTCAGCAGACGACAAGCCGATGCCAGCCATCCCTCGTGCAACAGCGGTTAACAATTTTTATTTTCCTTTGCCGCTTTTCTTTCCCGTTTTTCTGCAGCTAATTTCCTTTGAAGGGGTGACAGCTGTCACAAGGAGCGGGCATACAAATGGACAGCTAATTACTTTTTTCTGGCCTTCTCCCAGAAGCAAACTTTTCAGCATGTTTCTTTGTCTCAAGTCCCTCTCTGGAAGCTCCTGTGTCTCTGTCAGGTTACTAATCACACGCTGATGCCGTGCCGACTTTTTCAGGATGCACAGCAGCACTAGTAGAATTAACGCTATTTAAAACAATGGCGGCTTTGCCTGGTTGCCACGGTGATGAGTAATAACAGCCATTAGAAAAATAATTGGGATGGCGGTGGCAGGCCCTGATGGCCCCCGATATGAATCACAATATTGATGCAGAGAATGGGAGCAATAATGACTACAATTAGTGGTAATTGTCAAGATTTTTTTCCCTGTTCCATCGAGTATTAGAGTCCCTTTTGTCTTTATCCCCCTTTGGTTTCTTTCTGTCTTCTGTTCAATATCTGGTGTGTCTCTCTGTTCCCCCTGATGTGATGAATATGTAGGCTTTGACTATTTCATTAAAAGAGATTAAAATCGGGGGGAGAATTAAATTTGGATGGAGTTGGCGGGATCAGATGATGTCAAAGTGGCTTTATTACAATATGCCAACCCTTGCTTATTCATACTCAGCTCACATGCCAACCTTTTGTGCACACACACTAAAAAGTTAGGACATGCTCAGTTGCAGAAACAGACATTTATTAAGGCCCAAAGCAGTCAAGTCAGCAACTCCTGCTCCTGCAGCCGCCATCTGTTTGTCTCACAACATTTTCCTTCTTCTGAAGGTGTTTCACAGAAACACAGCCAGACCCAGCAGTGAAATATATATGACCCTGTCGTCTTTATCGGAACACCTTATTGCCTGCTTCATCATCACGCTTCAATATTGATGGCACTCTTTCTCTAAATCCTCCCCACGGCCAACACTTTGCCAAGGAGAGAGGATGCAAATTGGTATGCAAATTGGTAAATGCTAGTTTTGGGTGCCTGGCAAGCTGGTACTCTCTTCAAGGCAATCACGTTCCACTCCTGGCTGAAGTCTTATGGCTAATTGCTCTAAAAATCATTTGGATTCAAAAGATGTAGCTCGGTGTCCATTGTGCTCGGCGGGGAGGTGTGACTCAGCCCAGAGCCGTGTCAACGGCCTGACCCACAAACACGGAGGGCGCTCCAATCAGAGCATAATCAACCTCCTCATTACTGACTCTTTGGATGTCAGCAGCTTCAAAGAGGCCCCCTGCTGCTTCTCAGAACACTTGTCTGAAAAAAACATATTGGTTTCAGAGGTTGGAAAAGTTTGTTTGAAAGATATTGTGCGAAAGTTTCTGTGAGCGTGCAGGTTCTTCTGCATGTTTCTGGGCGTTTATATATGCACACTGAATGTTAATACAGGTGGCTGTGTAAATGTATGGGCATATTCATTCATAAAAGCCAAAGCTGGACTGCTATCCCTCCCAGCGCTTTCCAAATACCTGTAATAAGAAGCATTACATTGGGATAATGGAGTGTAATCAATTGGTTTAGCTCGCACCTGGATGAGAAATGGCTTTAAAAATGTGTTCAGTGCAGTCGAGGCTTCCACCACGTTCCCACTGCTCTCAGCTCCAGCCAGCTTTTTCCATTGAGCCGATCGAGTCATATCCACTCTTCTCACACCTTATTCCACTTCTTGTCCGCTTTGATCCTCAAATTTTGGCCTTCTATCCAACCCCCTCCTCCAAATGCAAAGAAAAAGTGATCTCAACCTAAATATTATGGCACTAACCCTCTGAAATAATAAGCTACAATCTATCAGATCACCTGAATGTTTGATTGTTTGTGCCACACCAGCTCTCTACTTCTGTACTCATTAAAATGGCAAAATCCTGAATAATCTTTGTCGTGTAATCCATTGTTAGAAAGGAGAGTGTCTAATGATTCTAACAAAGCCCAGCCGTACAAGTTTACAGACAAAGCAACAGCACCTGCTCCTTTGATGTGAAGAAAACACAGAAAACAAACTAACTCATGGGATGTGCTGCAAGCCTTCTCCATCGTCTGGTAGTCCCAAAATCAGTACAGATCAAGGTAATCCTGGTACCCAGATGAGATTTCAGATGGAGCCACAAAATCAAAATAATTAATGAGAAAACAACAAAGTCCACATGGCTACCATCCAGGTGGGTGGTAGGGTTACCATGAGCCCCTGGTCGTGCTGTGGATGTCAAGAGGACCCAGAAAGTGACGCCAGTATCTGGGTGTATCACCAGGGGTAAAAAGGCAAGGACAAAAGAGGTGCTGTCAAGGTTGAACTTGGGTGCTGAGTGACACACATGTGTCAACATGTGCTGAGCTGGCTGCCCTCATCCTCTTTCCAGCCCCGGGGTTGTGGCACATCAGGCCCTGGAGTGAATCCTTAGCAGTGTTGGGTAGTATTACTTTTGAAACTAACTCGTTAGATTACTGCATTACATACTGAGAAAAGTAACTTGTCACGTTACTGTGTTACCTACATCTAAAACTAATGTGTTAGAGTACTTTTGCGTTACTAAATAATAAAACCCTTTAGCCACTTGTTCCCCTCGGCGGTTGTAAAAACGACAGATAATGACCACATGTCTGCATTTGAATGTGCAGACTCCAGTGCCAATGTACAGCCTAATTTACAGCCCATAATCTGTATCTCTGCAGCCTGAGAATACCTCTAACAGACAGCAAAACCTTTATAGCTCTTTAACATGCTCACAATCTGACAACAAGCTGAGCAGAGAGAATCACTCCAACGCTGTTCGTAATAATGCGTAATTGGAACAGCTGATTAAATGAAAGCAAACAGAGCTTTTAAACCTATGTTTCACCAGGATGCTGTTCTTGTCCCTTTTATCCAAATATCCATCAAAATGGGGATAATTCCACAGTGTCATGCTGTCATTTCTGTAATCTCACTGGCTCAACAAGCTAACAATGCATGCGTAACGGCACAGAATGTTTACCTTCCTCTGGCATGGCGCTACGTGCCAACGTGACTACAGGAAGAGAGAAGGACAAACAGAGCAGATGCTTCAAGGAGCTTCTACTCGGATTACTTTTATGAAAATGTAACTAATAACATGATTACTTGAATGGTAAAACCAACGCGTGACGTTACTCGTTACAACAAAAAGGTAATCTAAGTACTCTAATGGATTACTTTGTAACGTGTTACCCCCAACACTGATCCTTAGTGCCCTACATGCCTAAAACGTATGCATAGTGTAGTCGTTAAAAGACTTCTGATTCACGAAACAAGACCAGAACCCCTGGCACATCTTATTTGTGCGGTGGGTCTGTGCAAGAGAGTTATTAGAGGAAAAATAGAAAAAAACTCCAACTCTGTGGTAAAAGTGGAAGGTTAGGGACCTTGGCCTGACCCATCAGGCAGAGAATCATCCGATATACATTATATAAATGAAGTTAAAGTACAATGTAACAACTCCAGCAGGCTGATTTCACACCTAGCATGCATCATAATCAAATCACCTGACAACATCCTCCCATTTTGGTGGTCTATTTAAGCTGCAAGATTCCCGGTCTCTTCCTTGCTTTGCATTTGCCAGCTCTGCCTTGAATCCATGCTGTGCTCACCCCAGCATCCACCTGTAGGCTCTGACAGGAGGTTTTAGGTGTGTCTCATCACTGATCAAATTCTGCATGTCAAGTCAAACCTGCAAGGAATTACTAGTCGCTGCCTGATGTCAAACAAACAATATATTGTTGTAATCAAAGCTTACTGGCTAACTTTGTCTTAATGGCTATGAAGAAGGGCAAGATGATTTATTACCTCTGCCAAGGAGGTTATGTGATCGGGTGGGTTTGTTTGTTTGTTAGCAACATAACTCAAAAAGTTGTGGATGGATTTTGATGAAATTTTAGGAAATGTCAGAAATGGCATAAGGAAGAACTGATTAGATTTTGGGACTGATCCAGATCACCGTCTGGATCCAGGAATTTTTTTAAGGATTCTGTACTATTGGGAGACAGGGCTAATTGCGGAGGTCTGCGGACATGAGTAACTTCAATCCCTGCAGCAATTTTTGGGTGTGTTTCTATTCAAAGTTTTGGAGTTTATAGAGTTTGAAAGACGCACGTCCGGTCGAGGAGACGAGCCGGCGAATTGTAGCGAGAATACTCACAATGCTGGGAGGAATAGAGGACTATTCACCCTCTGCCATAACTTCCAGTCATCCGGTGAGACCATGGGTGAGACTGTCAGTGCATGGGGAGGGAGTAATTGGCGGATGCTGTGGTGGGGGGCACATGGGGACAGATCCAGGAATTTTTTTTAATGGATTCTTCACTATTGGGAAATAGGGCTAATGGCAGAGGTCTGCGCTCACCGAGTGCT
Organism: Cheilinus undulatus; assembly: GCF_018320785.1. Classification (NCBI taxonomy): domain Eukaryota; kingdom Metazoa; phylum Chordata; class Actinopteri; order Labriformes; family Labridae; genus Cheilinus; species Cheilinus undulatus. Next base: position 35,512,970 of record NC_054872.1, on the reverse strand, counting down.
TTTCTAGTTTATTTATTATTTTTTAGTTTGCCTTTCCTTTTTTGCTCTATGACAATGAAAGACCTTTGATGCACTCTGATCATAGACAGTTTAAAATCTTGGTGTCAAGTAAGCCCATGTGGGCTGAACACATGATTGTGTGGGTGACACATTCGTGAAATCAAAACTTCAGAGGTGTTGACTGACTGAGAAAGTTTCTAAGGAACAAAAAACCCAAAGCAACCACATCTTCCTGAATAAAATCAGGAACAAATGAAGTTGCTTTTGTTTTCTGCATTTGAGCTTGCCCAACTCGCTGTCAGATTGGCGTTAAGTAATTCCGACATTTGTAAAAAAGCTTCAGAGTCAGGGATGGTCAAGGCAGGGATGTATTCTCTGAGGCTCAGTAATAGTAAAATGATAATAATAAAATAATAATAGAACATTTTGAAGCATGTATTGGCACCATTAAAAGGAATGAAACCACAGAAATTAAATTTCGCATGAATACCACAAGAGATTTAATAGATGGTTTTCTTTTCTGCAGATTAGCATTTAGAAGCCTCTTTTTTAAAGGGTTACCTTTAATTGACCAGTATTATACTGAGATACAGAAATCTCTTTTTTTCACCATAACAAAGATTTATCAGTGAAAAGTCAGCAACATTCAGCAGTGAAACATGTACATGAGTCTTCTCAAATCTCCCAATTTCATAGAATTCTTCTGTTTAAGGTGACTGTATGGCTGGCCAAGTCAATGAAAATGTAAAAGGGCAGGCACTAATGTTGGGCAAGAAGTCCTGGCTTGCAGTCCCCTGTCCAGTTAATCCCCAAGTTGCTTGATAGGTTGAGGCTAGGGCTCTCTGTGTGCTGGTCAAGTTCTTCCACAACGAACTCATCAAACCATGTCGTTATAGTCCTGGCTTTGTGCACAGGGGCAGTCATGTTGGAATTGATAATGGCCTTCCACAAACTGTTGCCATGCAGTTGGAAACATAGCATTGTCCAAAGTGTCTTGGCATGCTGAACCATTAAGATCAGGCATCACTGGAAATAAGGGGGCTAGCCCTAACCCTGAAAAAAGCCCTGTACCATTATCCCTCCTCCACCAAACTTAACAAATGGCACGGTGTTGTCAGGCAGGTAATGCTCTCCTGGCATCCATCAAACCCAGATTGCCCATCTGACTGCCAAACAGAGAAGCAGGGCAGCATGGTAGACTGAGTCCAACATAAGAGTTTCACTTACTTCCCTATACTGACTTCAAAATTTATGCTCTAGTTTACACTATAGATGCACACTCAGATGGTTGCAGGGCCAAAGTCTATCTGTAATGTGTTGGATGGCTTTTCTGTAAGAGCATTTCTCATAATTTGCCAGAGTTGTGTGTATCTAAGTCCATTCATGTGTGTATTTGTGTGCCTAAACTCATGACCGACAGCCACTTAGAGATTTAATAAGGCATTATGTATTCAAATGTGCGTGTTGGTGCATTCTGTTAGACTAGCCTGAGGCAACAGGGCTGTTTGTATGTGAGTTTGTATGCATGAAAAAGATGAATGGCGGTAATTATAATCATCCTTATTATAATCATAAGGACACATTGTTCATAAGCACCCTCTTTTACTTGTTGAGTCCTTCACTGTCTTTTCTCCCACTTTCAAACTCTTTATCTCTTTCACTGTCTCCTCCTCTCTTTCCCTCCCACCCTCTGTTCTTGCATCACTCTATGTCGATGATGAATAGTGAGTAAATGAAGGATGCTATAAGTACTTTATTTTGAAAGGTTCCATCTCAAGAGAGGTATAAATTGAACATCCTTTTCTCTAAGCATATGTTCCCTCTATCCGTCTAAACCGTCTTTCTTTAAAGTCACTATATTAACGTCTGTCTTCCTCTCCTACAGCTCGATGTCAGGCGGTGCAGGCGGAGAACGTGACCGTCCTGGAGGGGGGAACGGCCCAGATCTCCTGCCGCCTGCAGAACTACGATGGATCAATCGTGGTCATCCAGAATCCCCGCCGGCAGACCCTCTTCTTCAACGGCACACGAGGTGGGTGTGCACATGCACATTTCGCTCCATTACCTACTAAATATATCCATGTCTGTGCGTTTGACCCCTGTCACTTTTGAAAGCAGCCTTTTAAACACATATGCAGTGACTCACCAGCACTTGCACTTCACATTCTTCTTATTGCAGATGTCCTGACTTTGCCTTTGAAGTGATTCCACATTAAAAAGTCAGATAACCCCGAGTTAATTTAGGAGATGGTGTTATTCTCTGCCCTCAGAGTGTTAGTGCTTTAACTGTTTTAAAAGCATAGTTCTGAGCTCTCTGCATAATCCACTGTTAACCCCTGTGATGAGATCAGAACGTATTACAGCGCCTCATTAGAGCACGGCCTTGGCAATCACATGTTTCTTTTAAACGTGGCATAATGGTAAATTATTATTGTAACCAATATTATAATGAAGGCAGATTTCTTCGAGGGCCTCGGGGTAGGCAAACACTCCATGTTTTTTCTTAACTAATTAAGGGCAAAAGCTGCCACCTTCAGATTCTTCGTTATAGTGCTGCTAGGAAACCTCTGAGCAAGAGAACAAAGATCAAGGATATTAAGAATTACCTTTGAAATTTGGCAGGAGCTGCTTAATTGGAGCAAAAATTCATGTTTTGCGGTGTAGTAATGGTTTATTGATGTCCCGCGTAATCTCTGTGATAAACTTCTTAAGATCTTAGCTCAACCTAAAGGCGACGGTGTGAAACTGCTCCAGTCAAGGCCAAAAGGCTGAGGTTTAATATTCAAACTCTTTTACTCATTCTTGACAGACCACGTCAACAAACAACAAGTTTGGGGTTAGGCTTACAGTGTTTAACCATTCCACCCCCTCACCATGACCCCTGGCACTCCAAAGACTCTCTTATTTATTTAATCTGCATAATTTACTCATTCTATTCCAACAGAGAATGTCTTTTACTCATTTAGCCTCTGCTCTGCTCATTTGTCCCCACTAAGAGTGCTGACTGACATTTACTGTGTCCGCTCTCTGATGGAGCATTCAGGGATAATTTTGGCTGAACCTTTTTCCTAAAGAAGTTTCGACCATTTCCTTTTTTCATGTGGCTTTTCTTTAAAGTGGGAGTATTATGCCTTTTTTTCAAGGCTTTACACCATCTTTCTGATACCCATGTAGTAGCTTTACATGGTTTACAGCTCAAAAAACTCCTGATGTTTCTCACACTGGCATCCTGAAAACCCCTTATTTTAACCTTCGTCTGAAACGCTTCATTTTTGCTGCTGTCTCTTTAACACTCCCCGCTCCATGGACGTGCTTTCCTCCGATTGGTCGATTTTCTGGAGGCTGGCCGGCAGCAGGACTCAATGTTTTGTGCCCACCCCTCTAATGTGGCTAATGTTGTTATGCTAGTAGTTGAAAACTTTGAATGAACCAGTCCGACTGAGTAAAATATGGCAAATTTTGATATATGTCTGTACGTGTTAGACCCAGAGTCTGATCCTCATAGTTCGGAGAGAGAGGGGAAGAAAACCAGCAGCAGCAAAGGATAGAGCAGGACGTATCTGTTTGGTAAGTGTTTAATTACTGTGTTTCAATGGCTGAATGGCTAAGAGGCCTTGTGGGGGCGGTCTGTTCCGCTTTGCCGGCAGCACGGACGAACCACGAACCAGTCAGGAGATAATATTGCGATGACCTCATCAGTTTGCTCCCTGTTCGCTCCATCGAAATCTCGTCTTGGGAGAATCTCGGAGAGATTTTCAACAAACCGTTTTCATCAGTTTACATGCTAATTCCAAGATTACTGCTGCATACATTTATCTTGCGGTTTGAAAATTTGCATACATGGAGTATGGACACCCAACACTGTGACTTTGTATTTATGTTTTAAAAATCGGAAAAGCATAATACCGCCTCTTTAAAGACCCTGTAAAATGAAATCCAAAGTTTTTGTCTTAACACTCTAGATATGTTGGAATATGGTTGCTGTAAACGCGTGAAAACACGTGTGAAAACATCTACATGTGACTAAATTCCAGCTATGGACTGTTAGAAAGTTTTTCACCTCTTCCCTGGCTGGGTTTCGTGTGGACAGGGCCAATATGTGGGCCCATGATGTCCTGAGCCCACAGTAGGGAATGACCTCACCCCTCTTACACTGCTCCCAGAGCAGTTAATCTCAATACAGTCTGTTGTTAGCTGATGTCACTGCCTTGATTGAAGTCCAGTCAGTTAAATGCTGTTTTTTTGTTCATTATGAGGTAAATTTGCCAAATACATCAGCAACAGTGGCCTATGGATCATTTAAAGCATCATATTTGAGCCAGAAAACTGACTTTGTCTCTTCTCTGATACAGAGCCAGGCTGCTGCATTCTGATCATAAGGTCAACATTCAGATTGTAACATTATTTTTTTTAATCTGAGAGGATCATATTTCTCCTGAGTGGGCGTGGCTTCAACTTATTCAACAGACACGCCCACACCCTCCTGGAGCAGATTTTACTGGCTCATTTTTCCTGATTTTGAAGCTTAATTTCATAAACTCAAAGATGTTTTATTTGTCTGAAATTTGATTTAGGGGTTCATAACACAGTGACCTGTTACACAACAAACCTAAATACAGATTTATTTTTCGCTTTACAGGGTCTTTAACATGTTTCTCCAGAACATTTATAATACCATGACAGCTTTTGTTCATGCCGACTTTTGGTATTTGAATTGACACGTGAGAAACACACGCTGTTCCTGAAGTACAACAACAGTATGGATGGTACAGGCCAGTGGTTGTCAACCGGTCTATCCTCAGGACCCACTACCACCTCTTTAATGAGAAATCATTACCTAAATGTATGAAACTCAGAATTGAAGTTTGGACCTGAAAAGATTAAACAAGAAGACGAGACAAAACAAACGTGTTTAAAGTACAAACACCCATTTTTCAGATGGGTAGGTTGGGATTTTACGCCATTTGCTTGCAATAGTGTGAAAATTCTGGAAATTTCTCAAGAATTAAGTTAATACCTTTAGAAAAAGTCACCTGAGTTTCAGTCTTGCTTGAAAAGCTTCCATAAGGTCTACAACGGCATGGATAGCATCATTGGATCGGTGCAACGGCCAGCTTTAAAATGGAAGAAACATAAAAAGCTAGATTTCTGTTTCGTTTATTTAACATTCAATAACCTTAAAGTCTCTGAGCTTCTCATAATGACCAATTTAGTATCACAAATGGAGACTGCATGCCTAATGTATGATTTGATACACTTGGGGTAATGGGTTTGATTGAAATGCCTGAATTCAACAGTTAACAACTGCCAAACACTATTGTGTATATAGTAGGCTATAAATCTGAGGATATTGTAATGAAAATTTACTTTTAAAAACAAAAAACTTCAAATAAATCTGTCTTCATTTCTGTGAAAGAGAAGCAGTTTAGTTCACAGCTCCTGAAAAAACAAACCTATGGGCTGTTTTCTCCCTACTGAACCCTACTGAAATAATACATCAACCTCCAGTATTAGAAAAATGAAGCCAGTGTGAAAGAACATAGAACTGCAGTTCCTCAAGTGTCCGCTTGGGGCTTGGGATAAAAGCAAAGAAATCTTAATTCATTGAAAGGTGGGCACATAGTAGCTATTTGCCAAGAGCCTTAAAGCACGTCTCTCCTTCAACTCTTTATTTTTTTAGGTTGAGCAAACATCAGTTGGAGATAGCATTTCCAATATGACAACTTTGATCATTTTGCTTCATATTGCCTCTTCAGGAACCAGTGGATGATGCCGCTGAGACTACATCCATTATTTATATCAGTGATGATTAAAACACAACCATGTTGGTTAGCAGACTATCAGAAAGCTATAAGAGCACATATTCACCACTTATCAGCTCATGGCCTCGTGCTAATTGATCAATGTCTTTATACCAACAACCTGAACTTCAAATCTCAGAGTGGATTCCTCAGTTTAGTCTCTCTAACTCTCTGCTCCAAAAACAGGATGATGAGTTATGATTCTGAGAGGGTTTGTTCTGCTGCTGTAATTGCTTGGCAGGTGTTTATTTTCTCAGCTTGATTCTCTCTCTCAGACAGTCTGTTTGCTGAGCTCACTTCACTCAAGCTTCTCTCACTTAATGTTGAGTTCGAGACTAGTTCATGGGAAACTATAACACATTGTATTGTTTAAATCTCAATCGACATCTGTAACTCATAACTTTTGATTTTGTTAAACAAGAATTATTGAATGAGCTGGTATGAGGGGGAATTTCGCCTTTACTAGACAGAAATGCGAGGGAGACAGATTGTGGGTAGACACTCATCAAATGGTCGTGGACAGGGATCGAACCTGCCTCAAGGACTACAGCCTCTGTATATGAGGTACCTGCTCTTCCCACTATGCTAAAGCAGCACCTTGAAATGGAGTTGATTTTAACAAAAGTGAAATGATTAGAGAGCCAGGTACAGAAAACTTTAGTTGAAAATGTTTTTTTTTTTTGGTCTCGTCTTATGGCTTTGAGGTACCCTGCTTCTTACTCAAGATAAAGAACTTCTTAGCTTCAAGGATAAAGAAGTTTGTCTAACACAACCTTGAACTGGCTGCGTTTTCATCATCTTACCAGTGTACAAAACAGCAAATAAGTTCTGGTTTTAGAAGTGCGTTGTGCTAAGAAGGTAGATATCCTCCAGTGTAGTAGCATGATTAAAGAAAGAAATTTTGGAAACGTCAGAAAACCGAGCAGCAATAACTGACCTCTCATTTAAAACCAGCATGATGGTGGCGGGTTATAAAGACCTTTGCTGAAATTTCTTCACATCATAATCCTATTTGAAGCTGAACTATGCTTAAACTGTCAAAAGTCCAGATTAAAACCATTTTCTTATTTTCATAAAATCATGAAACTTGGAGCACTTACAAATTTGTGGCATTGAACAATGTTTTAAATGGAGCCTAAGCAAACATATATCATATGAGGCAATGGTTCTCATGTGGTCTTGCCCCCGGACCCACTACCAAGTCCTTAATGAACAATTGTGACCCACGTTTCAGATATTCTTTTCAACCACATTTATTCAGCCCTCTGAGCCTTATGCTGTGTTTTTAATCATTTTGTCTCACCTGGACTTTTTTGTCTTTAAAAGCTTGTAAAACATCAAGACTGTAGTGCACACAGACCAAGGAATACACTTAAACGAGATAAATCTGAAAGATTTCTATGTAAGACAATAATGACTAAAAACTCTTTTGGCATTAACTTGTTCTCCCATCTCTTTGGGACCAAACACTAAAATCTGTCTTTTGATTCATTATTCTGTCTGTAGAGACACACAGGGAAACTTCACAGGCTCTCTGTCTCTTTCTCTCCATTATGAGTCAAACAGGTGCTGTTCTGCAAAGCATGATGTGATGACGAAACAGCCTGCCATTGGTTGTCAGAGCTCATGTGACATCTGTTTTGAGAAGTCAAGATAGTGACTATTAATAAACTAGCAGAGACAATCTAAAAATAGATTAAATACTGGATAAAAACTGTGTAACTGAAGGCTTGCAGGCTTCCTAGCGTCCAGCGTTTTCTAGTTAGATGAAGGGAGACAGTCTTGAGTCTTGTACTAAGCCAACAGGCTTGCTGAGTCCCTTTAATGTATAAAACAGATCCTCATTTTGTCCTAAAAATGCTTTTTATCAAAATGTCAATATGCTATCTACTGTATAAACCTTGTGGGGCAAGAGAACGAGTAATGATGTGCTATTCACAAACAAGCCTGCGCTACAAAACAAAATGAGCCATGGTAGCCAGCTCCCAATTGAGTGTCAGTTTCCTTTCCTCCCAACATTAAATAATCCACATTTAAAAAGCCAACCTGGTACCAAATGAAGAGCTGTTTGGGAGCCAAACAACCAGCTCTATTGAGCTAATCCAAAAGGTCTGAGTCTCTAAAGTAGGGACGAATTTCCCATCACGATGAAAGAGGCTCGCAAACATGGCAAAACTGTACTGCCTGGGAAATGAACCATACACGAGAGGCTCAACTAGGCTTTTTCAATTCCTGCCTACTGCTGTTCCCCTGCCACCTTTTTCTTTTTACTTTTTTATTTTTCATCTGAATCTTTACTACTTGTGGGACACAAAAGGGACTTAACTTTTAAGAATGTCTATACTTTCACACTTTGAGTGCTTGACGTAAACAGCTCAAAATATGGCCTTTTTGGTGGCATTTCTCAGAAATCACCCAAGGGGTGTTCTCCACTACTGCATGACATCATCTGCAAAGAACCTGTCATTTCCTTTTTACTTTTCACCATAACTAAGGATGTTTTTTTTCCCTATATTTCCTAATAAGACAGAGTAGGTCTTATGCTCTACGCTTTATCTTTGAAGGATTCTGATAACATGATAAAATATTCAGGTGAATACTTGATGTTGTACCAATGAGTTTGTGGAAGGAAACCACCATATTTTAGAAAAATCTGTGGCTCATTTTTCTGATATCAAATATTTAGCCTCTGTTACCATGTCATTGGCACCTCAAGTATGACATGCTTTCTTTATTCCCATGGTTATAAATGAAAAAATACGCCATTACAGCCTGTGATGGCATGGTACAAAGAAAAGACCCCACATTTTTATGATCCAGAGACTTGGCTTTTTCTTGGGCAAATATATTAAAGTAAATGGCACAAGATTTGTTTTCTCTTTTCATTTTCAGTGTGTAGGATCTGAAATGGTTCAATTTGATCAATTTCCATGCCTGTTCTGAAAAGTTACCAATGAACTAGCACGTTGAAACTAAAATTAATTAACTCAGTTGAGCCTATGTTTTGTACCACACAAAGAAAGGTTGGAGCTTTGAACATTCCCAAGGATGGACTCTTCACAAAAAAATCTATTTCTGTTGCGGCCTTTTTACGAATCTAATTTGAACTTTTTTCTTTTATCTCTGTACAATAGAGAGCAGGGCTTGTCAGCACTTATGTTTGGTAGCAAAGATTTTAATAAAGCTGTATAAAGCATCATAAATGTTACACTGAATAGTTAATATGGAAATTAATGATTTGTGAGAACAAAACTACAGTATGTTAGGGACATCTGAGGCCCATCCTTCTGGTATTAAATGAAAGGCCTCTGTCATTGGCATCAACTGTAAAGTTTTCTATACTTGTATGGTTGCAAATGAAAATTCTGTGTCACAGCCAGTGTAGCCATGAAACCAAAAAAGACCTTGGATTTGTCAGGACACAGAGACTTAGAAAAAACATGTGGTCAGGGTTGTTAAGGTAAATGGTTGTCACACTACGCACATTGTTTTGATGGGTCGGTTTTTCAACATTTTCAGGATCCAAATTTAGGCACATAAAAACTCAACCAAGGAAGAACGGAAAGGGGAAAGTTCTGGGTCCCAGTCAAAGGCTTGGAAGTTAGCGAAGACAAAGTTTATACTAAATTTGAGCAGTGATAGCTATGTTTTCATTTAAAACAATGCATCTTATGTACAGATACTGATACCAGTATTGGGTACTGGAGCCGACACCAAGCCCAAGCACTCATACTCAGTAAATATTGCACATACTGTCTGTGGTATTAAAGCATGATGTTCATTTCTCATTATGTATGTAATCACAGCTGGAGCCATGTGTGCTGTTTCGTGATATTTTTTACATTAATGAGGATGATAAAAGTAGAGGTCAGTGAAAAATATGCTCTGATAAGTTATCAAAGAAAGGATGAAGAGCATCTGATGAAAATAGAACAAACATTCAAAATAATGCCAAGAACAGCTGTGGTATTGTAAAGTAGTCATGTTTGTAGTCTGTATGTTGAGTACCCAAATGTAAGTACTTTAACTTACAATCGGTCTGGAAAAATACGATGTCAGTGCATCCCTATCCACCATCACTTATTAAAGCTACAGAGACATTGATTTTATTTACTTTTGCATGTTTCTAAATTTAAAACTCCTCTTCTTGAAACAGTGAGAGGGAGGGCAAGGGTTAATGTTGTTAACGTTTTGGGTGGATCCAGTCTCGCACTGCATTGGGTTCCCAAAATGCTTTGCGTGTGGCATTCACAAGCACTCTGATTTCAACATCTTATCATATCTGATCACATTGTTGACCAAAATACCCAACATTTGCTTGTGTGAGCTTAAAGGGATACTTCAACATTTTGGCAAATTCGCCCATTGCCATAATTCCTATAGTCTTAGTAATAGGTCCGTTCCCTTTAGTTGTCGGTGCAAGCTGTTTCTAGATCTGGGGGGACCGTTAAACCAGCTGCACCGTGAACGCTGTTAGCAGACGGAATTTTTCCTTTCCCTCATCAAACTCATCAAATACACAATCCAACAACTCCTAACGCTCTTGTAGACAAGTTGTGACCTGCACATTCACCACACTATGAAATAATCATGGAACATTGGGAGACGGAGATGTTTTCAAGTTAAATGCAAAGCCGGAACTACACTCCAGACATGGCTGCTGCACTGTGTCACTCCGCCCAGTGGTTCACTCAAGAAATAGTTCAGAGTATTTGCTTCATGTGTCGTAATGTCACATGATTATACATTATTATTTCATAGCGTGGTGAATGTGCAGGTCACAACTACCTGTCCACAAGAGCGTTTGGAGTTGTTGGATTGTGTATTTGATGAGTTTGATGAGGGAAAGCAAAAATTCTGTCTGCTAACATAGACTTTGCGGTGCAGCTGGTTTAATGGTCCCCGTTAAACAGCTTGCACCGACAACTAAAGGAAACGAACCTATTACTAAGACTATAGGAGCTATGGCAATGGGCGAATTTACCAAAATATTGAAGTATCCCTTTAAGCCCATTAAGCTTTAGCCCATTCAGTCATGTAAGTGGCAAAATGGGCCACTAAAATAATAAAAAAGGGACACTGAATGAAAACACTGATGGAAAGGAGTTAAAAATGGCATGAATAACAAATTTGAATATCAGAACCCATTAATAGCATGACACAATTTTCAGCTCCAAAATAAGGTAAGTGTTAGCCATGATGTGCACAAACATCAGGATGCCAGCTAAAAATGTAGAAGGAACATAAATAGCTGTAAGGGAAACGTCATTTAAAAGCAAGGCAAAAATGTGTTAAAAGTGTCAAAAATTGGCAAAAAACTTGAGAAAAGGGGTGAAAAGTTCCAACGATTGAGGTGGAAAGTAATTAAAAGAGATTAAAAGGTAATAAAGTATGTGGGTCAAAAGTGGCAAGAAAATTGGCAACAAGTGGCAAAAATTGGTTATGAGGGTAAAAAATGGGTTAAATGCAGGAAAAATGCACCAAAACATTGATGAAAATGGGTTAAAAAGTGCCATAAACAAGCTATTTGAACATCAGAACCCAATGATAGTTTAACGTTAGGCAGGATGCTAGCACCAATGTAACTGATTCGACATACAAGCATTGATATCATCAATAAAACCCAGAGAAGGGGGGGCTTCTCTGGGTTTTTGGAGCCCAGTCGATTCTTTGGGCAGGCCTGCTGATAGGGGCGGGAATGGACAGACAGAATGTGTGAGGTCGCTTTAAAAAAGGCCTAACATGCACAAAAGAAACCAAAAGAAAAGGGGAGCTGGTTTGGGCATTTAACTACAGCAATAACATGTAAACAAACTTTTTATTCAGAGGCCAAGCCATCTTTGTGGGCGTGTAAAAAACTATATTAACTTGCTTGAACCTATAATTTGTACCACACACAGACAAGAGATCCTTGTATCTTGAAGGCATATATTCAAGAGTGCTAACCATAAACTATTATTTTCCTATGTGATATTCTGCACTTGAATACACTTTCACATTTTAATCATTACAACTCCCCGTTGTAATTACATTGATTCAACAATCAAGACTCCTACACTCCCCTCGGGAACAGTCTCTGCCAACATAGTCGTCACTGAAGATTTTCCAAGCAGTTCGCCAAGATAAGAATTAAATGCTGAAGACAAAAAGAGCTGCTTTCCTTCATGGCTTGTGCATGGGTCCAGTTCTTTAATTTTTCAAATATTTCCTCACTTGTTTGTTACCTCAATAATGGCATGAAGTAAATTGAGTGTAAGGTTGCTGCTTTGGAGAACCTTGCTTCCAATTCTCTGTTTAATTCCACCAAATCAGCTCTACCAGAGAGTTCTATTAAAGTATTTAAACACAGCCAACCTGTCGGCACTCCCAGAAGACATGCTCGCACCTATCGGAAAGCATGATGGACCACAAGAGGAAAGAGGAGGTGAAAGCTGGAATGAAGAAGAAATAAGAGATGAAAGAGAAGAGTGGGGAAGAAAGGGAACAAGGGCAGAGGTTTGTGAAAGGCATGGCAACAGCAAGATTAAAAAAAAAAAAAAAGAGCATCAGGCAATGTAGAAAGAGACAGCTCTGGGAAATGATCCAAAGGTGAGGAAAGGTATAAAGTATCGATGGCTTCCCGTAACTAATTTGGCTCCGGTAAGCACCTGAAAAGCCTCGTTGGGGACATTTTTTCTGAAAGCGTAAATTACATCTCACTCTGGCTCTCTCTCTTTCTGCCTCCACATCACTTGCTGAAGGGCTCTTGCCATTTCTGCCTATTGCCCATCTGCCGCCCAGATATCATGAGTACAAAACCGAGGCCTTTCAGAGCAGAGCCATTCCACGCTAACTGCCCAAACAGAGGCGCTGCTGTAAGTGCCGCAAATTAGACTGCATGTTTTGCAAGTGAGCAACCAGTCAGGGGGTGTGTTTTATGAGATTGTGGGGAACTGATGGCCATAATAGAGCAGTGGAACTAACCAAATGGACCCTTTCTCCTCAGTGGTCCATATCTCTTTTACTCCAGCTATTGCCAACTCTCCTCAGCATGCAAATGAGGCAGGACAATAAAGGTGAACTTGGACTTGAACAGAAGTCTGACATTTAGGTGCCATTTAGTGCCGAGAGGGAGAAAAAGATTTACCTATCTTAGGGGAATAGCTCTCTAACTGTGCTCTCGGTGCCATCCGGTGCAGGGGAAATTTAGTGGGTGGTGGGTGTGGAGATTAGTGCGGTGTACTTGGAGGAAAAGTGGACTAACTCCATCGCTCCAGGCCCCTGTGGATTTCTGTCTCCATCTATATTATTTTTCCCCGCCTGCCACATTACGTAGCTATATTAGACTATTTCTCTCATATTTTCTTCCTCGTTCTCCTTTCTCTCATACAACACAAAGCCAGCATCTATACCCCTGTGTCTGCGTTGTGATGAATAATGCTGTGAGATGACCAGTTGTTACATCAGGGAAGCGTCTGTGAGCCAAAGCCGACACAAAGGATGCGAAGAGAAGGATGGAATAAAAAAAAAGAGATATAGAGTGAGGGAGAGGTTTCAGAGCAAAGTCGATACAAAGTGAGTGTCAAATGAGAATCTATGGCTGATCGAGCCACTGTCACCCACAGACTGTTATTAGCGTTATTTGTTATTATCAGCATTTTTCTTGCCATTGATTCTACACTTTCCTCAGTAACAAAAGCAGAATTGCTGCAAGTTCATCCTTTCTCTTCCACCCTGTGCTTGTGCCTTCTCTATTGTGTGAATTTTATTGTATCTCGTTGGTATAAAATTCAATGTGGATTCAAACATCAAGAAAGCTGATATGCTTTTACTCTCATTTTAATCTTTGGTTATTCTCCATACTAGACTGCACTGTTTATGCCGTGTACAATTGCAGTATTTAGCCTGTCTCCCCCCACTTAAAAGGCACTGCTCAGTTTAATAGCTTTTCTAACACACTTTTTGGGTTGTGCATTGAGCTTTATTTGCATGGCACTTTTCAAAAGCATTTCCACACTGTGTAAGACAATAATGATTAAAACCTAATAAGCTGAACAACAATAATGCCAGAGACTAATTAGAAAATGGACTTACTGAGGAATAAAGCAAGCCATTTTAAAAGAGAATGAATAAATCCAAGTTTGGAATTGTCCGATCAGTGTTTTGGGCAAATGAACAACACTTTCCCCTCAGCTCTGGAAATAAAAGAACCAAGACATCTGTTGTGTTGTATCATTGTACAGCCCGGAGCAGCTCCATCGAGACTGTCTCTTTCAACTCTTTCAGATCTTTTAATATCAAACCCAGCTTTAGTTTTAGCCCTTTCAATTTCAGTGCAGAGACAATTGTCTGGAGTGCTTTCACAGCCAGTATTCCCCTGTGTTTTGCTTTTTCCTCTGCAGACATGTCTGTTGGAGTGACAAAGCAAATTAAAAGGTGGGGAAAACGCCTGAGTTAGATCTGTTTGTTGATACAAAATAAACAATCATAAGCTGAAAGACTGATTCGTAAGAAAAGGTGTAACAATATTCTTCTGTTTGATTGTATTTATTCGGATTGGTGGATTTTGAATGCACTGTTTACATGGACAGTTAACACAGTGATCCAAACATGACATGTATGCATACATCAAGCATTTAAAGGCACAATATGTAGAATTTTTGCATCATAATTTCTATATGAATTCAGAAATGACAACTCCTGTGTTATAAATACACACTTTATAGACAAAACAACCTGACCATTACACCATCAGGGACTGTAATGATATTGTATTCAAATACATGTACTTTGATATGGAGTTGGCCCCTGTTTTGCACCAAACACAGCCTCCACTTTTTGTGGCTTTCCACAAATTTTTGTGGGGAATTTGTGCCCAGTCATTCTGTAGAGCAATGGTTCTCAACTGGTGGGTTGAGACCCAAAAGTGGGTGGCAAAGCTCTTATCAGTGGGCTGCGGATGTATGCCTGGGAAAGAAATTACACCAAATTGTTCATGATACTCTTTTAAAACCTGCATTATTTTCCCTGTTTAATTGTTTTGTTACACCTTTTTACCATCTTAGGCCCAAGCTCTACTATTATTTATTAAAAAAATCTGATTGACCATAAAAAATTTCCAAAATTTGGGTCGCAGTTCTCCTTGAGGAGTTGATGGACCAGTGACTCAACCAGCTGAGAACCACTGCTGTAGAGCATTTATGAGGTAAGGCACTGATGTTGAATGAGAAGGCCTGGACCACAATCTCTGTTCAGATTCATCCCAAAGGTGCTCAGTTGGCCTGAGTTCAGAGCTCTGTTCAGGCCAGTCAAGTTATTCCACATCAAACTCATAAAACCATGTCTTTACAGTCCTTGCTTTGTGCACTGGGGCACTGTCATGTTGGAATAGAGAAGGAACTTCTCAAAACTGGTGCCAAAAAAGCTGGAAGCATAGCATTGTCTAAAATGTCTTAGTATGCTGAAGCATTAGGATTGGCCTTTACTGGAGATAAAGTGGGGTGTACACTGTGAATTGCGTCTGATTCAGCCACGAATGTTGAGTTGCACAACTCACCTGGAAGTCGCAGATCATTCGTCATTAATCGTGCTGTGTACAGAGGGATACAACCATCGAACGTGACCCAACTACAGCCTCACTAGCTGCTCACTAGGTGCTGAGTTGTTTGATGGATTTCTGACATATTTGATATTTCATATGTACAACTCCCACAGTAAGAGCAGAACTACACGCAGATTCTTCAAGTTTGGGGTAATTTTACTTTGTAAACAGCATCTTAAAATTATGGCAACAGCAGAAAGGACTTTCTAATGCTCCCCTAACCGTGCTATAATAAGGAGGAAATATTCCTACCGCTGGACCTAAAGCTGACACAGATCGCAATGTTGTTTTGTGTCGCAATGTGGTTTTGTGTTTGGGATATAGTCCTTGTGTCGTGCACTCAGGTACAGTCATGTTGGAATAGAAACAGGCATTCCCCAAATTATTGCCACACAGTTGGAAGCAAAGCATTATCCACAATGCCTTGGTATGCTGAAGCATTAAGATTGGCCTTCACTGGAGATAATGGGCCACAGTTGGCACAATGCAATCAGGCAGGTAATGTTCACCTGGCATCTACCAAACCCAGACTCGCTCATCTGACTCCCAAACAGAGAACCATGTTCCTGAATGCTTCCACTTTCTAATAATATCACTCACAGCTGACCTGGGGAATATCCAGCAGGGATGACATTTCCCAAACAGTTTTATTGCAAAGGTGGCATCCATCACATTAATTGGGGTCTTAAATTGCATCAAACATTTCCAACAGTTTTCAAAACAGTTTTCAAATCCTTTCTTTTTGTAATTGAGGATTTAAAAAAGTAAATGCCAGAGAAAGCTTAAAAGTGACTTCCCATGTCAGAATGTTTGTAAGTAGCTGAACAGGAACATATATAGAAAGGTCACTTTTAACAGCTTTTTTCCCGTCATTATGTGAAATCCAGTGATGAAACCCAAACATTGGTTTACTGTTTAGTAAATACACCATTGTGCCTTGCTGGAGTGTCGTTTTTGTTAAATAGTGATTAGTTCAGTAGTAAACAGTAGAGGTAGGCAGAGCTGATCAGCATTTCTCTACTTGTCAACTTTTTTAGTCTTTTTTATTGAGAGCCCCCTGGTGGCAGAATTTACATAATGCACATTTAATCAGAATAAAAAGTCCTTTGCAGATCTGTCCTGTTCTCTAATCCATCAGAAACAGCAGAAGAAGATGCTAATCCGTCCTATTAGAATACATTTAAAACACTCTCTGACTTGTGAGAAATTGATCTCTGTTCATTATTTATGCTGGAGTCACTGACTCCACCTGTGTTGTAAACAAACAACGCTATCAATCCACACCTCCTCCTCCCACCCCTCACTGTGCAACACAGGTTTAATTCTCCTTCTCTCTCCTATCTGTGACTTTGGATGTCTGTATTTTCTTTGCCTTTATTTAAAAAATGAACCTACACCATGCAATGCAAGTGATACTTTTTCTGCTGTTCCCCCGAATTAACTTCAAAGCTCAGCAGCTTTGGCTGAGAAACACTTGGACTTCACTGTAGGAAGAATTTCAGACATGCACTGTTGAAAAGAGACAGGCATGTTCAGTAAGAGCAGTTTAATCCTGACCAGGGAGACATATTTGGAAAAAGTGTGTACATAAACACCCTTTAGAAAAACAATCCACATAAACTGTGTAAACACAGCAAATGAAAGCCCCCTCTTATTCTCTCTCTTATTTGATGTACTTACCACTTAATGGCCATTTAAAAGTAAATTTAGCATTAGCAGAATGCATTAGAAGCATCAATTACCAAACTCCACTTGGTGTTATCAATACAAAGCGCCTGCAATCAGATCCCGCCAATGTCATTCAACTGCAAAGCCAAAGAGCAAGCACTTTCATCCCTGCATCTCTACACCTGTCGAGCCAATCTAACCTGCGCCCTTATCTTAAAGGAAAGTGCAAGCAGTTGCAGCAACTGTCACTTTCTTGGCCTGTATGTTGCAAAATCAGCGTACCCACATCTGAGGGTCAAAATGCCATTACTTCACTTCCTTTCGGTGGTGCAGGAGAGTAATACTCTGTCTTTTGACTGAGTTTCCAGATAGGTTTAGTGTTGCAGCCATTGACAGTTGCTTTCCTAGCTGGAAAAAGAACTAAAGCAATTAGTCTGGCATGGGCAAAATGCCAAAAATAAGACTACCAAGGCTATGTCAAAGCAGGCTGAGAAGCCAGCAGTGATAAATGAGAGACCTGCAGGATCTCTTCTTATCCTCTCTGAGGAAAGCTACCCCCTCTCAGAGCTCTGAGTTGGGCTATTGATTCCTACCTTGGCAGCCCACTAGATATAAACTTTTCTGGCATCCAAGCTAACAAAGCAGATATTAAGAATGCATTGCGTTTATTTCAGGGCCAGAGCCAGAAGAATAACAACAAAACAATTACCACAAATAATGGAACAACTCCGGGAGAAGTTAAGAGTGATTTGCAAGATGTTATAAGTGGAATTACAGAAATAAACTGCCCTGAAACTACAATCAATGTCACATATTTTGAAGCCTTGAGTTGGTCATTTTGACTGTTGCTATCTTAGAGTTTTCTCATCAAAAGGATATTTGGATGTAAAGTGGATGGACAGTGCTATGGATCTAACCCATGAACTGTATATTCACGTGGACTGAGCAACAGCTGCCTGGGAGTGAAGCCAGCTCCCCTTACTTACTACCTGCCTCCCCAATAATAATGGATGGACTTGCACTGTATCATGACCCCCAAACTACGAGTGCAAATACCGTTACACACCTTTTAATGATCATTTGATTGTGAGCCGTATGTTTTAACATGCACGTTCTTTATAACCTGGCACGTCAGATCTGGAAAACCACTCATAGACAGCAATTGGGAAAGGGCAGAGCATTTGAAAAAAACTCAGAGGGTGATTGGGTGAATGTTCTGTCTGTCACATCTTTACGGGCCAATCAGAGCAACAAAACATGCGGCGTAGCCACTACCAAGCTGCGCCTGTACTGAAGGAGTAAACTCCAGACAGAACTGCATAACGTGAACAATGGCAACTGTAGACGTGTCAGTACATGACTTTTGTCATTTTTGAAAAGAAAACAACTCACTGCTGTTCTTCCTTCTTCTTTTAACAAAGAAATATCATCAAGTTCTGATAAAACTGACGCTTTAGCAGCACCCACAATAATGTCCTCCACCATAATTGCACTGGCCTCTTGTTGCCGCTTGCTTACGTCACGACTCCGTCGCGCCCAGAAGAACTGCCCCCTTGTCGCTGATTGCTCCTGTCACTTTGGGACCCTAACCGGGCCCAAACAGTTCAGACGGGAGCTTTGCAAGATGGATTTGCCAGTGAGAAACACGGAAATGGGCATATCCATCTGCTTTGCAAGGTTATTTTCTTTATTAAGTCATCATTTGAGATATACCTAATGTCAATCAAAAGGAACAATAAAAATCAAGTTGTGATCCTATAAAGCACCACAAGGAATGCTTTAACATACTTTACTTACAGTGTCATCAGACATGTCATTCAGCAGCCTTATAACTTTTCAGAGCAGATGGATTGGCCAGATTCCATGTCTGTCATCAGCCAAATATATTTTGCAAAGCTTCAGCCTGAAATGATTGTACCAGGCCTGAAAATGGACCTGACCAATCAGCGTCCTTGGGGAGAATGAGCAATGGCTATGAGTGTTCATCGCAGATGTAGCTATAGTGGCAGTTTTTTGAGAATTGGGTCACATTTTTTTTTATTAAATGAAGAGCAAAGAACAGCACTTCTGTAAGCCAGTATACAATAGCTGCCACTAGTTTAGCAATTAGCTTGGATGTAGCTACAGTATATTGTCAGTTTTATAGGAACTGGGACACTTTTCTTTATTAAAATAAGAGCACAGAGCCAAACTGAAAGCTTCTCTTGGTTGAAAAGATGTTTTAGCCCCTAGTACCGGCCTTGGCACAGCTCATAGTCTACAACGCCGCCTGTCTGTCAAGCTCAGGTTACTATCGTAGCTGCACATGCTTACTGTCTTATTTTGTCTTGTTGCTCTGATTGGCTCATAATGAACATGACAGACAGAACATTTGTCCAATTACCTTGTGGGAATTTTGTCAAAAGTCCTGCCCTTCCCAAACGCTTTACTGTATGTGGGAGGTTTCCCAGTTGAATGTGGATATATCCCATGCATGAAAAAGGTATATCGGGTGTTTCAGATTAGCAGCCTTATTCAAATAAAATGAAGTGAATTCATTTCAGCTCTTCATTTCCACCCAAAAGCTTTATTAACCCCTTTTGAGGAAATTGGTTTGAAGTGCTGGAGCATAAAAGACATAAATAAAATTGCCTAGTTTAGTCTAATTTGAATCATAATTTAGGAAATGGACATCATGCTGTGTTGACAATGAGTTTAAATTAGGTTTTGAGATCATCAATTTACAAGAAAAGTTTTACTGAGGGAGGAATCAGCTGAGCAGTTGGTTTCTATTGCCATACAATTGTCTTCTTGATCGCCCCCTGTTGGCCATTGTAGGGAACACATGTACTTTTTTTTCACTGCTGTTTCAAACAAGGAGACTTCATCCACAGTGAATTTATTTTTCCATCTGGATTGAGCAATAGAAAATCCCTCAGCTTTCACAGAACAGAAAATGGCACATCTGAAAACAATGTCAGACCTAATAACAGAGTAAAATCAAGTCTGATCTCTTCCGTAAGTCTAGTAAAGAAAACTGAACCGTTCATAGTGTTGGCGAACATTCAGCTTTGTCAATGTGAATAAGTGAGTTTGTGAATGAGGTACAAACTTGCTCCCTGCAGTGCTTCTCATCTAAAAACAAATTCAAAATAGAGCAAGCAAAAGCCTTCTAGTGAAATGTGTTACAACTAGTTCTTTAATATGACACTGGATTTGGCAGTGTTTGTGTTTGTGTGTGCATCTGGCTGTGTAGTGTGTGCATGTGGTGAATTTCTAGCAAACAAAGCACCATGACAAAAACAATTCTAAATGCTCTGTGTCTGTCTCGGCAGCTTAAGAAAAACATCGAATCAATTACAGTGACCCAGAGTAAAAGAGTTTTGGTTGTTTTTTCCACTTTGTTTTAGCTGTTAGGTTGTTTTATTTTTTCTACATGCAAACACTTTTCAGTATTTTTGTGTTCTTCCAACCAGTGACTGATGCACTCACCTTCCCTGTCCTTGTTCTGCCACTCTTCCTGTCACTTTCCCCCATCTCCTCTCCCATCACTTCCTCCCTGTTTGTCTTCTCTTCCCCTTGGCTATCCCACCCCACCTCCCTATTTCTTCTTCAGCCCTGAAGGACGACCGTTTCCAGATGGTGCTCTTCACGCCGCGCCTGGTGCGCATCACGTTGACCAACGTCAGCGTGTTCGATGAGGGCGGCTACTTTTGCCAGCTCTACACGGATGCCACGCACCACCAGGTGGCCACGCTTTCCGTCTCAGTTCCCCCTGAGACGCCCACGGTGGAGGTGAAGCAGGAGGCCGTGGAAGGCGGGGAGGTTGAACTCACCTGTGTGTCGCCGCGCAGTAAGCCAGCCGCCACCCTGCGCTGGATTCGCAATGGGCGGGAGATCCCAGGTACCTCCACATGGCTGACAGATGGACTAATGGGCAGTTTGATGATTATGAGAGATAGATGAGGAAATATTGGGGGGAACAAAGGCTAAGTGAAGTGGAATGGGTGGATGATATTACAAAAGGATGGATGGATGGGTGATTGATGGATTGACAGAGGATTTAGCTGATGGATGAACTGATGGGAGCCCTTTTTAGATAAACTGATGGATAAATGGATGGAGAAATTAAGTTTTTGGCTTTAGGGCTGCCAAAATCTCTCCTTCGCCTCCTGTGTCTTTGATTTTGATCAAGCGTTCTATGCAATATTTATAGAAGCCGATCCAGTTTCACATGATCAAACAGACCTTTTAAGATGTGAAGAGTGGTAACTTTTCTGTTTCCATTCCTGCTGAGAGAAAGTCCTCAATTCAGAGAAGTGTAAATATACATATTGTGTGTTTCAGACATCAACGGAAAATATCAAGAGATGTCTGTCTTCTTTCATGATCAAAGAAGTTACACTCTCCCCTCGCACACTCTTGAAAAATCTCATTTTAATGTGTTTTATTTGCCCATATCATGTCAGCAGCACAAGATCACATCAAGGCATTGGTCTCTTACATGCTTCAGATTTTCTGCTTTTCTCACTCTTTTCTTTCTCACTGTCACAAAGAGACACTTTGCCAAACTCTCCTAAATTCTAATTCACTGTCACTCAGTCCCTGAGATTTTTACCTTGAGCTATTCTTCTTTTCTAACTCCCTTTCTCCCCTGGCTTCTCTGAATTAAAGGATCGCCAAGCACTTTCAGAGCAGATTTTCAAACAAAACAAAAGCTCTAAAAAAAATCTGTGAACATGTTCTTCTGGTGAGTTTAAATCTAACGGCTTAGGGTCAGTATGGTAGCATTGAAAACATGATGTGGAATTACAATAACTTTGGTGTGATAATGAGAAAGTGTTGTAAATTTAACCCTCAAATAGTGCAGGACAGAGGGAAAGATGTGCTGAGTTTGTGATACATAATTAATAAGTGGGTCCAAATGAATGACTGAAAAATGAGTGGGACTTATCTGCTGCACATACAGGTGGTCAGACATGCACTTCACATTCCAATGGTCACTGTGACACCTACTTAAGTAGCTAAAAACAGGGTTAGGATTGTAAATTCAAAAGTGACTTGTCACGCTCCTATTTTACATACTGTCTAATTTTGAATAATGATAGTTGTGATAAGCATTACATCTCTATATATGCTCCCAGTGTGGGCATATATAGAGCTGAGGCAAACAGTTGATGCACAGACTGTGCGTAATACTGCATCCCATACAGAAACAGCTGCACAAAACCAGAGCTCTTGAACGTACTGTATGTTTCACTATTATGTTATTTGTGTCCTTTCAGTGTAATTGTTAAATATAATGGGGATGAAACCATGGTGTTATGCTGTCTTCTGTTCCATATCACTTGCCTTAATCAGCTAAATACATGCCAGTAGGTTTTAATAACAGTGTTGGGCAGCATTACTGTTAAAAAGATCTAGTTGTGTTTTACACACTGAGAAAAGTAAGGGTTAGAGTACTTCTGCATTAGAAAAAAAAAACCTTAAACCACTCATCCCATGCCAGTTGTAAAAAAGACACATAGCTGACTATATGCCTGCATTTGAATGTATGGACTCTACTGTAGTTCTGCAGCCTGGTCTGTAGTCCATAATCTGTAAGTCTGCAGCCCAATTACAGAATAGTAGTCATAATAACCTTTACAGCTCTATACATGCTCCCAATCCGAGCATACAGAGAACAGACGCATATGTATGCACACAAGCTCTTGAACTTGTATGTTCTAATGATGTCGCTCTTACTAACAAGTAAATATAATAGGTAATTCCTTGGCATTACACCGTCTTCTGTGCCATTTCGCATGCCTAATAAGCTAGCTACATGCCAGCAGGCAGGAGAAAACAGAAACTGTGTAGATGTGTCTTTTTTTAATTTCTTTTCTTAGTCTGTGGCAACAAAGAATAAAGAGAAATTTTGTCTTTTTTTTTTGTAATGGACACTTTCCATAAGTAGAGTAAGTCAAGTTAGCAGTGCTGCCTTACATACTGAGAAAAAGTAACATGTTACATTACTACATTACATACTGAAAAAAGTTACTTTTACATTACTGTATTACATACTGCAAAAAGTAATGCATCAGAACACTTTTGCATTGATTTGGCGTTCAAAATCTGAATTCTTTTTTGAACAGCTATATAAGATAATGCAAAATATTCACACAAAAAATAATAAGGGCAGTCTTTACAAAAAATAGTAAACATGGTGCAATACAAAAATGTCAAACATCATGATGAGGTTCACTTATCTGAAAAGCAGAGGGAAAAAGTGAACATGTATTTAATCCCGTCCCTTCTCCAGAATTCCAATGTCTGTAACTCACCAGCCTACTTATAAATTTACGCTTAAATGCCTATTTCCCTTGCATACAAGTCTGTAATACTAATTATAAATCATTTCAGTCTTACAAAACTTCTAATATAACATTTATATCAATTAAATGATTATTATTGTGTTTCTACATGTATATCTGTTCACTACCATTTAAAAATATAACTCATAATAAACATTTATCATCAAAGATGATTAACATTTATCATCAAAAATATAATTTATGCCTAATTAATGTACCTTTATCAAAAATAGATGTACTTAAGACATACTTTGTGTTGTAATTCAATAAAAGTAGAATATAGACCAAATCAAAAATCAACGACTTGTTTCATTTGTTGGTTAAAGAAGTGACACATAGTTTTCTGTCTTTCAAAATGTGAACCCTACTGTCAACCTAGTTTACAGCCTGTAATCTTTAATCTAAAATTCCACAGGATGATAACATCACTAACAGCATAATACTGTATGGTTCCAGTCTCTACCATCTCATTAGCTCATTAAGCTAGCAACACGCCCACTGACACAGCTGTGTTTACCTTCCACTGTTACACAGCTACATACCAACATGCCAACAGGGAGAGAAACAGAAACTGTGCAGATACTCCAGGGATTTTCTTTTTTCTTTTGGCCACTGAAAAACGACGGTAAATGGGACCTTTTTTTTCAGTAATTGATTACTTTTATGAAAAGGGTCATTCATAAAGGATTGCTTTAATTGCAAAACTAACATGTCATGTTACTCGTTACAACAAAAATGTAATCTGATTACTCAAATGGATTACTTTGTAACATGAACCCTTAACACTGTGTAAGAAGTAAAAAGGTCTACATATGGCAGAACTTTGTTACAGCACTGTATTACTAAAGGGCAATCTATTTGCAGCTTCTGAGGCAGTGAGAGCGTATGAATGTCTAAAAATGACTTAGTGGTCCAAATTGAGAAGGGATGCATCTCAGAGTTGATTCAGTTGAGACTAGTCATTTCCTCAGTTAGGAAAATCTATTGGTTTACCTTTGGCTGTACTCTTGTGACAACACTCTATCGCTATGTCCTCAGATACTGGATCCTTTAGTGGGCAGGATCATCTCTCCTTCCTCACATAGAAGCTAAAGCTAAGAATGGAAGGGTGTTCACTAAAAAAAACACATGACTCTAAATGAGACATAAACAAGCTGAACGGGTGCCGTACCATCAGTGTGAACACAGAGCTGAGAACAACAAACTGACTAACAATATATTAACATAGGTATGTTTGATTTTTGCTCTATTAATTCTCAGGTTATTGCACATTATCCATTATTAGGGGCTAGATAACATCACCAATGTTTCCCTCCTTCATTCTCAAACCAGCCTTGAGGAATCTTTTCATTGTGCTCTCCTCCTTAATCAGCGCCAGTGTTTCATTTGGATTGGAATTTGGCAAAAACCTTGTTCGGGTAGCTGAGCATGAACCAACAAATCTGGGAGATTAAGTATCTTTCGCTCAGGCTTATTGCTGTTTTTTAATTTAATTTATCTCCTTTTTAAATGATTGCAGACACCAGAGTTTAAAAGTACAAAATGGCTTTTAAATGTGTTACTTTATTGTTATTCATTAATTCAGTCCCTGCTGCCTTTAAAATACCTCAAACAGACGGGATGAAATAATGTTAGATAATCTGATGTCAACAGTTTTTGGGACACACATTGGGAGACGTTTTACCCTTTCAAACTTCGTGTCAGCTGTTGTCGTTTTTACTTTTCTATTTTTGTCTGACTCTGAACGTCTCTTTCATCCTGTCTCTGTACTTATTTCTCTGTCAAAACGTGGCTGTCAGCGTCACTCTGTCCTTTCCTCTCGACTCTGCTGATCTCCTTTTCTCTTTTCTTCCCTTTAAATTTGATTTGTGACAAAGAGGAGACACTCCTCACCTCAGTTATTGGTTGAAAAATGACTTTTAGAAGGCCGTACTTTCGTCTCTCTCGTCTTATCTTATTTACTAACGCTTTTTCTCTTTAATGTTCTCTTCCTCCTGTTTTCTTCCTTTGTCCTTGGTTCCTCCTTTGTCCTTATTTCCTCCAGTTTTCTCTGCTCTTTTCTTATTTTATCTTCATTTTTTCCACTTTTCTCTTCCCCCTTCCTTTCCCCAAGTCTTGGTTCCTTATCTCATCTCCTTTTTTTCCTCCTATGACCTTGTTTCCTCCTCTTTTTTTCCCACTTTCTTTCCGTATTACTTGGTAGGACCCTTCTCCTTTCATCTCTCTTTTTTCATCCTCTCAGCCTCTCTTTCTTTCCGTTTGGTCTTGCTTCTTCCTCCTGTCTATTTCCCTTTCATTTCTCCATAGTTGCTTCTCCTGTTTCATTTTATCTAGACTTCTATCCTTGTCCACCTTCCTTCTCTCGTCTGTTATTCTGTCTTCTCTCCTCTTGTTTTCTTCGCTCTTCTTTGGTTTCCACTCTTTGTTTATGAGGACATATTTGCCCCCCTTACATTATATTAATTTACACACAAAAACAACTACCAGGGTCAAAATTATTAGCCCCCCTGGTGCTTGTAGTCAATCGTTTCCTCCTTTTGCTGGATAACACTCTTCAGTCATCTCAGACTCATCTCCTAAGGCAGTGGTTCCCAAATCTTTTCTGCTGGGCCCCCCTTTGGCAGATGAACGTTGTTTCAGGCCTCCCCTACCTCTGGCCGTACACATCAACATGTAAATATGTAAATATGTAAATGTATGACAAACACACCGTCTGTCACAAACTGCTGTTGTTTTTAGAATTACCCTCAATGGAACTTCAAACTTTTGTAGAAATAACAATAGCCATAGCTTTTAACCGATTTTTAAAATTCTGAATGTCTTAGGATTAACAATTTCCTGTGAATGAAAACTTAGCAGCGGCCCAGCAGTGGGTACTCCTTCTCCACTCCAATCCAAAATGCAGACAATGTCTTGGACTTGAATCCAGTCGCATCCTTGGATCTGAGGTGACATCAATGAACTGCTCTTCCTCTGCTGTGCTAAGGTCATCAGTTGGTGTTGCACTGAAGGGGTCTCAGATCCAGTCATATTTTGCTGAATCTTGCACTGGAAAATACTTTTGGAAATGTGTTTTAAGGGCAGAGATGTGATGTTTCAGGCATGGGATCACTGTGTTCTGCAGCTTTTTCAACTTAATGAACAATTTCAAGCTTTCAAATGAGTCTGTATTACCCCCTGTAACTCGCTGCTCCCACATCTCCAGTTTTCTTGGGAATGATGTGATTTCATTTGCCAGCTGTGGGAGGTGTGTCTTGGTGCCCTGCATCTGCAGATTAAGTTTATGGAGTTTTTGAAACATGTCACTCAGGTATGCAAGCTTCATGAGGAAGTTGTTATCTTAAAACTTGTGGGCAAGCTCATTACCCTCTTCCTCCAAGAAGATTTTTATCTAATCCCGCAATTCACACACCCTGGACAAAACCTTCCCACTTGACAGCCTAGCTGAGAAGTTTTTTTCCTGAAGAACTCCACAGGCTTGTGTGTGTGTGCAGGATGTAACGTCTCTAAGTGGCGTTTTAGCTTGTTCAGCTTCATGCTGTCAGAGGTTAGCATTTTCAGGCACAGCACACACTGTGGTCTCTCTTCGTTACCCACCGTTGTACAGGTGAAGCCGAGGGCGAGATATGAATCATCATATTTTCTTGACTTTGCTTTAGTATTGTCTGTTGTAGCGTCATTGTCGCCCTTACATTTTCCTGGAAGTCCGCTGACATTTGTCATGGTTTGCTAGCAGCGCAACACAATGTGGATTGTTTTTATTTAGCCTTGTTGCGCCCCCCCCGCAATGACGCCGTACACCCCCAGGGGGGCATATGGTCCACTTTGGGCACTACCGCCCCAAGGCATCTCAGCCCATTCTTCTTTGGCCAATCTCAAGCTCCTCCAAATTTGATTAATTGGTGGCCAGTCTGTCTGTGTTGATTTGCAAGTTACACTGTTGCCCTAATTGTCCCTGATACCTTTCAGAAGGCTTCTTGGGTGTACTGATTCGAAACTGGTGGCATGAAAATCCTAAATATGAACAGATTTTAAATGATATTCTAAAATTTTGTGCCAAATCCTCATTTGGGGACTTCCCCTGTATAATGCTGCATTCCATTTAATCTAGAAACTTGGAAATTTAGAGTTGACATAGTAAAAAATGCACGCTGAACTTGTAATTTTAACTCAAAAAGTCAGAGCAACTTCACTACTCCAAGTTACGAGTGAAGTAACCACAGTGGAAACATTACAGACTAAGCAATATTTATATTTAAAATAGAGAAAAAGGTCAGAGGTCTTATCCTAGATGAAATTATGTATAGACCTAAGAAGTAGTTACATGAACGGCGGTATGCTTTAGCTTCGTAAGCTTTAGCTTAAGTTACCATAACTTTGCCAGCTATATAATTTACATTACTATGTAGGCCGATGCAGCTAAGTTAGCTTTAGCTTTGTGAGCTTTAGCAAACATAGCTAATGCTAACATACCTACATACATAGCATACCTACATAGCTTATATGGCTACTTTGTGAGCTAGCTTTAGCTCCGTTAGCTACTTAGCATTTTGCTTTAGCAAAAGTAGCTAAAGCACAATTAGCTATGTAGATAATGTAGAGTTGTAGCTGCTTTATGAACTTAGCTTTAGCTACACAGCTCTTTAATCTAAGGCTAAGTTAGCTTTAGCAATGTCAGCTTTAGCAAACACAACCGACGCTTACATAGCTACATACATAACATACCTATGCAGCTTATATAGCTGCTTTGTGAGCTAGCTTTAGCCCCATTAGCTACTTAGCACATTATCTATAACTAGATCAGCTTTAGTAATGTGAGATTTAGCAAATGTAGGTGAAGCTAACTTAGCTATGTAGATAACATAGAATCTTAGCTGCTTTGTGAACTTAGCTTCAGCTACATTTGCTACACAGCTGTGCAGCTCTGTATTCTATAGCTATGTAGCTCTGTTATCTATGTAGTTTACACAGCTAACAGAGCTGCATAAGCTACACTTGCTGACTTGGAATGTTTTTTATGGAAGACAACCTTTTTTTTCATGTCAGCAGACCGTTCACTTGACTTGTTAAACATTTTATTATCAGGTTTTGCAGCTCAGGCTTTTAACTTTTGGTATCCTCACCATTACTTTAACCCTAATCCTAACCCTAAACAGGTATTTAATCTGGTTTTTTTTTTTGTTTGTTTGTTTGTTTTTTTAAGTTTAAGAGTGTATTTCCATATAAATAATTACTGTAATTTTGGCCTCATCTGTATATGTTTTCTTTCCTCCTTTGTCCTTGGTCCTTCATTTCTTCTCCTGTTTCCTTTTCTCCTCCTTCCCTCTCCTCCTCCTGTCCTTTCTTTTTCTCTACTGTCTTGTTTCCCCTATTTACTCTAATTTCCTCGTATTTCCTCCACTCTCCCTCTCTCTTTCCCTTTCTCCTCTCTTTTTGGCCCTGAGTTAAATGAACTGTGACACTAAAGGTTAGAGGCAGATCCCAGCAGATATGGGAAAGCACTCTTTAATTAAGACCCTATCTTTCCCGCCGCTCCCCTTTTCCTGCTCATCTGCACTCACCGCTGGCCTCTCTCACGCTTCGATTGGGCTAACTTTCATTTGCAGGGTGGCAATAATTGAAAACTCAGCACGATATAAGTAATATTGTTAAATTCTGCCTCGACATGCACAAACTCCCAATACGTGACCGTGTCAGCCCTCTGTTCCTCCTTTCGTCTGTCTCTCCTCCCTCCATCTTTCTCCCCTCTCTGCATCTGGCCTGGCGCTCTTATCATCCCTCTTTCATGTCTGGGCTTGTCTCGCCTCAGCTCTCCTCACTCGACCCCCCCTCCTTCATCAATCATGCCCGATTTGCTGCCCCCTCTCCTTCTGAGTCCCTCTCCTCCTTTGCCTTTCTTCTCCCACCCTCTCTCTCTCTTTCCATCCAAGTCTGGCTAAGTTAAAATCTCAATTCTGCTATGCATATTCACTCTTTTCATCCCTCACTCGCCCCCATTTCTATCTTTCTTTTTGCACACATAAAAAACTCTCACTTAATTTACCATCTGCAAACAAACAGTTGTGCTGCTCATAATTGCCATGAAATATAGATGCAAATTGCTTCTCTTCTGCTGTCCTCCACTCCTCATTCTCCACTCCACAGGTACAAGTGCTGCGTTTAAAACCTCCTTCATTTGCCTTTACTTCATCTTCTGATTTCTTCTTCTTTCCTCATCTTCCTCTTCCTCTAAAACATCCTTCCCATGTCTCCCTTCTTCTCCTGTGATATCTTAGTAGGAAATCAAAAGGCATGTTTTTGGCTGCTAACTTGTTTCTTCCCACCTGTCCTCCTCCTGTTTCTCCTCAGGTGTGGTGTCCCAGCAGGACAACGGGAAGACATTCAGTGTGTCCAGCACCATAAGGATCCCGGTGGAAAGGAAAGACAACGGAGCGGCTCTGAGCTGCGAGGCATTCCACCCGGCACTGGCCGGGCAGAAGAGGATTAGGCACTACCGTCTGGATGTGTATTGTAAGCCTCTCCCTCATGCAGTTTTTACCTAAGCACATTACATTAAAGCTTTTCCATCCATCTCTCAAACCATTTAAGCAGCACAAAGTTCACAGCCATATATTACAATCACAAATTATTCCATCTGCATTGCTGTCTCTTATTCTCTACTGTTCATTATTTGATTTTAATGCCAGCAATGATTTTTATCAGGGCCTCATTTTTCAAGTATTACATTTTAAAACAAAGCTCATTTATAATCAGTCCAGCTTTTTAACACAGTGATACTCAGAGCTGCCCCTGTTTGAGACCTGCTCTCATTAAAACCTCATAAATACAAATCTTGTCGTGCAGGGAGCTAGCAGGAAAAGGCCTGCAGCCAGGTTAAGGTCCTGGTTTCAGAAGCTTAGCAGCACCATTTGAGGAAAAACCTGGGTCACATTAGTATGAGCAAAGATCTCAGTGTTTTTCTGAGGATGATGGATCTTTTTCTGGCCTGTTTACACAAGTTTTAATGCTCTGAAATCTCTGCGCATATGTCTGTGCGAGGCAGGCTAAAAGCAAGCTGTGATAACAAAACTGCAAGAGATTTAAATGTATAATTGGCTTAAATCTATTCCTCACTCAAGGCAACAATTTCAGATAGAACTATATTATTGTAATCTTAATTCTCTGCAGATGGTTGTGTAGGATTAATCTCAAACATATCAGACAGCATTAATCTATAGCATTTAGAGAAAGTCTGAAAAATTTGTGAAATATCTATAATATTTAAATCTATTTGGCTTCTAATCCTGTCAAACATATCTAGCACGCTTCTTCTGTTTTGACACTTCTTTCTTTAGGCATTTGATTTGAGGAGAAACAAGCATAAATCCAGTAATTTGACTATTCCATTGACCTTTTGCAGACATATGACTATCATGATTTACAGTGGAAAACTGGTGTCAACATTAGCCTATTATACATTTAGTGGATAATTGTGTTCAAGCCGTATTTGGGCCATAAAGCTAAAAGAAAATGACAGAATTAGCAACTATGCACAAATGCCAGTGACTCTGTTAAATGAGTTGAGTCACCTCAAGGGCACTCACAGACAGAGTGGACTGAAAGAGTGACCTTAAAGCGTACAAAAGCCTTGATGCTGACATAGCTCGTAGCTTTCATGTCCTCATGAAAATGTCTTTGTTTAGCTTTTATTAAAATGTCAAATTCTGCTCATCAGATATGTATTTATTGGAAAACTACACAAAGAAGCACTAATAAGTACTCCCTCTGGTTTTAGCATCTCATTCAGTTGATAGCATGACTAGACATGGTCACGTTTTACACCGTAACATCAGTATTCATTAATCTGACTCATCAGATGGACTGTTTACCATATCCACTGGAAAGCACATAACCTTTGAAAAAAATCCAGAGGGTGGTTGGACAAATTTTCAGTCCGTCACATTTATTACAGGCTAATCAGAGCAACCAACCATGTGACAGGTAAGACATGCACCGCCTAGGGAAGTTAACTTCCTTATATGAGCTTTGACTGGCAGCCTTTATCATTGTTAACTATCAGTGGAGCCAGTTGGTAAATAAAACTCTAGACAAAGCAGGGCAGGAGAAGAGCAAAGACATCTTTCAGAGCAGGTGTTTGCTCTTTTAGCAATCAAGAAATGTTTTCTAGGTATGATAGAAAAGTTGCTATACCTATATCTGAGCTAATCGCTTCACTGGTCACTATTGCTTATGGCTTTGCAGCACAACTAAACCACACCTGTAGCTCCTGCCTTGTTCTCCTCAAATTACACTGACAAGGCTTCTAAGCTTTCCATGTAGACTACACTTTTAGTTTCCAACCAGGTGTCCAGAAATCATAAAAACACAATGACTGGATAGTTTATACAAAGTTCTTGTAGAGGTTACCTAAGACACTAGATACGCTGTTCCATTGCATGGATATATTCCACATTCATCTTGGAAAAATTACATAAAAATTTGCAGGAGTTGATTGGATGAACCTTCTCTGTCACATTAAATAAAGACCATTCAGAGCGGCAAGACAAAATGAGATAATCGGGCATGCACAGCTGTGCTATAAACCTGAGTTTGATAGGATGGCGCTGCCATAATATACAAAGAGTTTCTTGCCATGACAGTTGGGTAGATGTGCAAGAACATCTCTGCAAGACAAGCTTTAAAAGTGGCTGATTAAACTGCCGCTATACTACAACTACATCCAACTAATAGCTAACATGACAGTTGCCATTGTATACACCAGCAAATCCTATCGGTGATGATTTCAAACTCATTCCAAAGCAGGCTGGAAGAAGAACCAAAAAAATGGAAAAGGTCAATTGACAGCTTTCCATTTTTTTTTAAAAGTTGCGTTCAATTTCATACAGAAACGTGGTCCAGTTCTGAAAAAACTGACACTATACTTTGCTACATCCAAGCTGATCATTGCACTGGTGGCATCCGTTGTTATCGGATTTTGGTGGTGTTGTAGTACTCAAGAATGGCCTTGGTCTTGAGACCAGTCTCAAGACCGCATTTTGAACGTCTTGGTCTTGTCTCGGTTTCATACTGCCTGGACTTGGGATTTTCCATCAAGACTGGTCGAGACCAGTACTGATCTGCCACTCTTTGACTTCATTAATGTGATAATAAGGAGCAGTGCAACAGCAAATAGCTACACCTGCAAAAACTCAGACATCAGTCCATCTTATTTCTAATCAGACATACTTCTGAACAATTACTTTAGGCTTCATTCACCTGACAATTCTAGATAAACATCTCATTTTCAGATATTAAAAATAATTCCAGACTTGTTTTTATTATTATTATTATTATTTAACCTCTATTTAATCAGATAGAACCCACTGAGATTGAGATCTCTTTTACAAAGGTGACTTGGCCAAGAGGTCAGCAGCACACATCACAAAATAATACATTTCAGGGACAGATTACAACAGTAAATTAAAACAAATAGTACTTTTTGAAAGTGCATAGGTAATCGCAGATAAAGCGCTAGAAAATGACTCACAGTAACAAATTTACAAACACAGGCACTGTTCCATGGTATCACGATGTCTGTCATTTCAGAAAGAATAAAAGGCTCCAAGTGAAATGAGTTCAGAGAGTTTCAAGTCAGTCTGGAGAGTATTCCATGCAGAGGGGGCAGCAAAACTGAACGCTTTTTCCCCCAATTCAGTCCTGATACGAGGAACAAGTAGATAAACAATAAGAGAATGCTCTTTAACTGTTCAGCTGTTTCATGGTTTTTTAAAATTGACTCAGTCTCTACCCCCAAAAGTCTTCGTCTTGTCTTGGTCTCTCCTCAAATGACACTGATTTTTGGGTTCTAACAAACTGGATTGAAGCTTTTCAAGATGGATTTGCCTGATAACAGTCTTGCAAACAATTCTGCTTTGTAAGGCAATTGTAGAGGGGAATAAAGGAATAAAGGTTGGGAATCACTGCACTACATGAATACTGTGGGGAATATTTAGTACTGATATTCCCTTTTGACAGATCACAGACATTGCGATGTAACTTTTAACATGTTTTGATACAAGGTGGGTGATGGAGACGGACTACTTTAGAGCAGAAGGTTACTCTTAACTCATTTTCTCTGCTTCACAACAACGACTTGTCACTTTTAATGCAGGCAGATCCAGAATGTTTTCGGTCAGTTTTTAAAAATATATTTTCAATTGTACCATAAAAGCCATGGTGTAAGACGCACTTTAATTAAAATTTTTTAACATTTTTTAATTTATTTATTTGTGCAAATGAAAGAAGATGAAAATAGTACAAAAGAATACATGAAACATATTAAATGCACAGGTGGGACAAAAGAAACCCCTAAGGGCTTATAAGAGGGTCCCACACAATATTAAACACAAACATCTGCTAGATCCTGTCAGGGAAAAAATATCAACAAATTCATATTCTCAAAGTTAAAAGCAGGAACATAATACAGCTTACAGGAAAACAATTTTGTGCCATAGTACAATGCACTTAAAAATTGCTATATGCAGTTAAAAGCGTTTGTTTAAGATCTCTTTTGAAGGCAAAAATGGAAGTATGACCGCGGAGTGAGGCAGAGAATCTGTTCCAAATTATTGGGCCTCTGAACCTGGTTGAAAACTGTCCAAGGCTGGTTCTATAGAATGGAGAATGGAGAAAATCAACAGATCTGGTATCATACTGGTGGATATCAGACCTAGTCACAAAACTTTTAATAACACTTTTTCATTCAAAAAGTTGACCATCTTCTACTGCAACCTATACCAGTATAAAGTGCTGTGACATGCTTTGTCTCTGCATGGGCAGCTGCCTTCATCACACACTGCATGAGACCCGATAATGTTGAAAATTTTCCATAGATCATGGTGTATTTAGAGTGGCCAATTCATGGCTCACAACATACTAACACCCACCTGTGAGAGTGATTACAGGCATTAAAACTAACTCTATGGAGATAATCACTCTCAGCGCTGATGGTCTTTCTGGCTTTCTTAGGTTACATAGAGATATCAGTGTAATTTCACATTGTGTCATACCCTCTAAAATGTAGTCACAGAGCTTTAATATGTCAATATTTTTGTATAACTTGACATTTTACATCCATAGAAAGCAGAGAAATCTACAGTCAGAGGTATTATTCATATGCAACAAGTACTTCTGTTTCCATCTCTGGCTGCGATTAATTGCCACTTGTGTACTAATGTTTGCTGATGAATCAGAATGATTAATATTCAGCGCTTTTGTCAATCTGTGTGCTGGAGGTTCCTCCTTCCAGAGAGCTGCTAATAATGACCAACTGTCAGAGAGGATTTGGCTCCCCATCGCTCTGTTTCTGAAGTTTGAGCAGTACAGCAGCTGCCCGAGCGGTGGGCTGCTTATCATAACAGGTGTCTCATCCCTGGGTTTGTCGGCTGGTTGCCTTGGAAACAGATGTTAAAGACCCTTCCTCCTGCCATGAGCTCACTTTTCCCTTGTTCCCTCACTTTGTTCCTACACCATCTCGTTCTCATTCCTGATTATTCTCTCTGTCCTCTCAGATCGTCACTCCATTCTGATCACTTTGATCCACTTTGTTTTCTATTGAGCCTTCCTGGGTTGCTGTCTTTCATGAATACTCATTTCTCTACTCCCCCACCCTCACACCTTTCTCTCTCTCTCTCTCTCTCTCCCCCTGCAGTCGCACCCACAGTTAGGATCGTTCCTCCTACAGGAATTCTGCGAGAGGGCGACTCACTCAGCCTGACCTGCTCTGTCACTGGGAACCCCCTGTAAGTCACTGTGTGTGTGTGTGTGTGTGTGGGTACATGTGCTAAATAGTTCCATGTTGGTGTTATTAACCTTAATTATAGCAGAAAAGGATTTACATTAACTTTTGTTCATCAAGCACTTTTCAAAAAGACAAAAAATAAAGCGGAGTAATCATAAAATCAGAAGAAATTCCCATAGAGACTGCTAAGAGACTCAAAAATCTCTTGAAAATCTCTTGATTCAACAGGTCTGGTCTGTGTGTGGCTTTTGAAATTTATCTCAGCTTTCCATAAAATATGTTTAATCACAGTTATGATATAACTAGGCAAGCAGTTACTTTTTCACATAGAGCAAAAGAGGTTTGAATGGCTTTTTTCCCCCTAATAAACAAAACCGTCATTTAAAAACTGTATTCTGTAGTCTCCAAACTTAATAAATTAAATTTTTTGTCATTTTATTTATTTTATAAATCAGTCATAGTCAATAAGATTTGGCTTTTTTGACCAAAAAAATCATAAAAAAAACATTGTCAATGTCGAAGTGGAAACAGATTTCTACAAAGTAACCGCCATTATATAAAAATATGCAATTTAAGTGACTGCATAAATATTCCCCCTCTTCAAAAGGATTGACCTAATTCAACAGAGTTTGAGCCACTGGTGCTTGTAGTCTCACAGTCTGGGAAGTAGAGATCACCTGAGTGCAGTGAATGTGTCTCAAGTGAAAAAGACACCTTTCCAATCAATAGTTAATCAGTATTCCTGGCTACCATTACACCATGAGAACAAAAGAACAGTCCAGCAACTCACAGAAAGGGTCATTGGAAAGTATAACTCTGGGGATGGATGCAATTAAAATTCCAAGGCATAGAACACTCGCTGGGGTTCAGTTAAATCCGTCATCAAAAAATGGAAGGAATACGGCACGTGTAAATCTGCCTAGGTCAGACCGTCCTCACAAACTAAGTGACTGGGCAAGAAGAAGACTAATGAGAGATGCACCCATGACACCTATGACTACTCTAGAGAGTTACAAGCTTCAGCAGCTGAGATGGGAGAGACTCTGCGTACAACAACTGTTGCCAAGTACAAAGGTGTTTCAATGGATCTACCAGGTAAAGCCAATGAAGAAACTGGACTGTTGCCAAGGTTTGAGAAAGTCACTGCTGAAAGAAATCTAGACTAGTTTGCCAAAAGGCATGTGGGAGACTCCATGGTCAAGTGGAAGAAAGTCCTTTGGTCTGATGTGACCAACATGGTGCTTTTTGGCCATCAGGTAAGATGCTATGTTTGGCAGACACCAAACACTACACATCACCATAAACACATCCCCATTGTGAAGCCCAGTGGTGGCAGACTCATGCTGTGGGGATACTTCTCGACAGCAGGACCTGGAAGGCTTGTAAAGGTAGAGGGTAAAATGAATGTGGCAAAATATAGTGAAATAAATGAAAATATTGTCCTGGAGGACAATCATATTCAGTCTGCAAGAGAACTACATCTTGGGAGGAGATTTGTTTTCTAGCAAGACAATGACCCGAAGTATACAGTGAAAGCTCCAGTTGGTTTAAAGACAACAAAGTGAATGTTCTGGAGTGGCCAAATCAAAGCAGTGGACACCAAACACTCCACATCACTACAAACACACAATCCACACTGTGAAGCATGGCAGTGGCAGCTTCATGCTGTGGGGATGATTCTCAGCAAGGGTGAAACATCCAAGGAATGCTTATTATAGGAACTGTATATGCAGTGTATCCCCAAGGATTCTGGAGGGCTTTTGTCCATGTGCAAAAACAGCATTAATTTTCATCTCTATCCACTGCTCTGTCTCCCCAATATAAAAACTACTGAAGAAAATAAATCACTAAATAAATAACAAATGAAAAAAAATTCATAATGAAAGTATGCTGTAGAAAGAAATTTAAAGAGCCTGAGTGTTACCAATTAAGCTTTAAATTCTTTCATGCCCTTTTTAAATGTAACATAAAGACTTAAACCTGCTTCAGAATGCAATAAAATCACGATCATTGCTGATGGCAGCAATGAGATACAGTAGTTATGAAATGAAAAAACTTCTTTACATGACGCTCCTTGTGCTCTAAATCCAAAATGCTTGAATTTAGCTATTACAAGAATGTTTGAGGTCATGGTTATGACTTTCTCAGATACTTCCAGAGTTGTTGAAAAGAAATGCAATCAAACCTGTTTTCAGCTTCCAAAGAAATGACTCTGGCACATTACCCAGCTGGCAAAAAACCCTATTCATCAAGCTTTTTGGGGTTGTCATACATTTTCAGTGTGTTCATGTGTTTTCTCTCATGCCATTATACATTTCTGACATAATAATCAGCCTGAATAAAAGGCTCTCTCTCTACAAAGAGCTGGAGTGTTGACAAATCGGCTTTGGGATACACAGAGAGCACTTGATTGACGACAACACGCGGGAGGTTGCCAAGTTCAATGACAATCCTTACAAACACAATATTTCCTAAAATGGTGATTTGGGATAGGAAGTATAGACATTAAACTGTGATGTGAAATTGTTCTGAGCTGCTGTGAGAATGGCATTTAGGTGGTAGCAAAATCAAACAGCTGGTAGCTGCAGGTAGCTGCATCACAGACGGATACAAGCCTGAGGGGCTCTTCTTTCATTCTGGCAATCTGTTTGGAGGGAATGATTTTTACTGGATTGTGATGAGTTTAGTTCATCCATTTACCCAGAAAGCCTTTTTGTGTCTATGTGTAGAATAACCTCAAATGTAGCAACCTGAAATGAATACAGAAGCCTGTACTAAATAGAATAGAATAGAAAGAATATCTTTATTGTTGTTGCAGCAGGTACAATAGCGGCAGAGGGATAACGTGTTTTTGTATTCCAACCTGGAAGTTAGCATTTCCTGCTCTACTGACTGAAAATAAGGCTGTGACAGTTGAACATTTGTTCATTTAACATGTGTGATCATGTTCGTTTAAAGCATAAACATGTAAAAGTTAAAAGCAGATACAACTGAGTTCAACATCAACAACTCTCAGGTCTGACTTTCTAAAACTACTTTTGGAGCAGTTTGAGAAAGCTGGAAAACAGTGCAAAACACAAGATAAAAGGCGCTACTA
Organism: Cheilinus undulatus; assembly: GCF_018320785.1. Lineage (NCBI taxonomy): Eukaryota > Metazoa > Chordata > Actinopteri > Labriformes > Labridae > Cheilinus > Cheilinus undulatus. Next base: position 35,474,713 of record NC_054872.1, on the reverse strand, counting down.
GATCAGTTTGATGAGTCCAGAGGAGACACGTTGGCATGTTTATATGAGGTTTAGGTTTAGGAATGGGTACAGTAATACCATATACTGGGGTATTACAAAAAAGCCATGGTGTTGCTTTAATTGTTATCATGAATCCACACCAGTAACTCTGATATTGAACATCTTTTTATCCAGTTTTTAATCACTTTTTGTCTCAGAATGTTTTTTCTTTTTCTTTACTTTTTGGTCCCAAAGACATGGGAGAACAATTTTGTGGGGAAAAAGTCTCATTCATTGTTGTTTACTGTGTGTCACACATAAAGATGTGAGTTTTTTTCTGTTGAGTTTCTTTCTTTTGTCTATAAAGTCTCTTAACTTTTTAAAAATCCCAATGGCATTACTGCTGTATACATATTCTTAAAGCCCAAGTTGTCCTGAAAAACACATGTATAGAGGTTGACTGTGCACCACAGGGTTGATGTTTGACAAACTTTTTAAGACAAAAAGTCCAGGTGAGACACAATGGTTTAAAAATAGAATAAATCTCAGAGGATTAAAAGCATCTAATTCCTCTTTCTGGGGGTAATGCAGTGATGGGAAAAATGGTCTGTAAAAAACTTGTGTGTAAACCAGCATCTCAGAGGCAGCAACATAAAGCACATTAAAAACCACTTAACAGTTTCATAAATGTTTAAAAATATATTAACCCTTAAACTGTGTGTTAAAGGTTACTTGTTTGTTATTTTTGGTGCTAACGCTGTCTGTTACCTTTTTCTCAGATTCCCATAGGCTACAGAGCTTGTTACTGATGTGCAAAAATGAAATGAATTTTATTTATGGCCTGTTATTATGCACAGAGAAAGAAAGGGGAAAAATGGAGACATAACTTGGTTAACCTGTGAAGTCTTAAAATAATGTTGTAACAATAAATCACTTCAAGCGCCCATGTTATAAACATCCTGGATGTTTTTCAGTCTCAAAGCATTTTTATAAGGAGTTAATGAAAAAAGTAGGCTGTGCTTGCATGTGCATGCCAGCTTGTTTGACCTGTATAACATGGTTTTTTAACACCTGGTGGTTATGCCGTTAACTGGCGAGGATTTTGGGAAAGCAAATGGTATTCAGAAATGAACACCCCCAGTCCTACTGCCCACGTACATGGGACACAACCTAACAGTGAAGTTATCTGCCCCCAAATTTCTAGTGCTTTTCTTTGGAGGTCTACGAACTGCTTGACTGAGTGGATCGTGCAGCTGTAAGAAACATGCTCAGGGCATTAATAGGTCAATAGAATTTAAGTAGAAGGACATGGAAGCATGAACAAGTATCTTCAGCTGGGCTGGAGCAAAGCAGACAGCTAACATGCTGATCATGGCACTAAGACTGGCCAAATGACACAAGCTCAACAAAAATAGAAAACCTTTTTGTTTGTTTTTTTTTACACAATAATTGTCAGAATGTCAAATAGGTTAGTAGAAATTCTGTTTTATGGGTGTAAAGCTGCAAACAGCTGTCTTCAGTTCAATCTTAAAGGCTCTAAGGCAGCTTAGTATGGTTTGGAGACATTCTGATAAATGGGATATGTAATGTGATGTCATCTGTGTAATAGTAAGAAATACCTTTGAAGCAGTTTATTTTGTGGACAAGTTAAAATAGGTACTAGAATACAGAATTGGCCCCCGAGAATCAGAAATTGTATCAGATAATGTCCCATTTGATAATGTAGGAGGAGAACTAGTTAGAAGCTGAACAAGAACTGCCAACCCCCTTCCTGAGCTTTTTGACTTATGTGCTGTCGTCCTCAGCATCAAAACCTCCACTGAGATCTGTGAAAACTACTGAACACTTCTCTGCATCACTGTATTATATAAACGTCAGAGTAGGCAGTTAAGAGAGGTATTTAGGGGACTATAAATAAAAACTCTCCTCTTTGTCCTAGAGGTGTGAATGGTGAAGGCCATGCCTTTGAGAGAAAGAAGGCCCTCAAATAGATGATGATACGGATGAGTGGGGTCCTTGCGGATGCTGACAGTCTTCCAGTAGCAGCGTGAGCTCTAGATGTCCTCCAGCATGGGGAGCTGGGTTCCAGTGATCTAATGTGTGCTGATGACAACCCACTGCAGAGCCTCATGTTGGCTGTGATATCACGCAGAGGTGCACTGTATCGAGATGCCCTCTGTGGTGTATGGATAAAAGGTCACCAACAGTGTTTGAATAGGCCAGCTGTTTTTACTGTCCTCTGGAGGAACAGTTGTAGCTGTGCTTTATTTATCACAGTGGTTGTTCTGATTCATGTGAAGTCTGCTTTCAGTACGTTTTCATGATGTTGAAAAAGTCAACTTATATGTGAGACAAAAACTGGACATTTAAGATACATTTTAACTTGTTAGTCATGCTGGAATAGTACTAAATGGAATTTCTCAGTCAGACCAACACACCTATAATGTGGTTGGGGGTAAATTTACACTTCCATACACTTCAAATGGGCCCAAACTTGCATAGGCACTCTAAGCATTCTCTTCTTGTCCTGCAATAAACTTTGGTGTGGCAGCTAAACCACATACACCATATTGCCAAAAATATTCACTCATCCATCCAAATAATTGAAATCAGGTGTTCCAATCAATTCCATGGCCACAGGTGTTTAAAATCAAGCACCTAGGCATGCAGACTGTTTCTACAAACATTTGTGAAAGAATGGGTCGCTCTCAGGAGCTCAGTGAATTCCAGTGTGGTACTGTGATAGGATGCCACCTGTGCAACAAGTCCAGTCGTGAAATTTCCTTGCTCCCAAATATTCCACAGTCAACTGTCAGTGCTATTATAAGAAATTGGAAGCAATTGGGAATGACAGCAACTCAGCCACGAAGTGGTAGGCCACGTAAAATGACGGAGCAGGGTCAGCATATGCTGAGTCGCATAGTGAGCATAGGTCACCAACTTTCTGCAGAGTCAATCGCTACAGACCTCCAAACTTCATGTGGCCTTCAGATTAGCTCAAGAACAGTGCTTAGAGAGCTTCATGCACGTTCTCTGGAGTGACGAATCGTGCTTCTCCATCTGGCAATCTGATGGACGAGTCTGGGTTTGGCAGTTGCCAGGAGAAAAGTACTTGTCTGACTGCATACTGAATACTTTTATCGCCACAGCATGATGCTGCCACCACTGGGCTTTACAGTGGGGATGAAGTGTTTGTGGTGATGTGCAGTGTTTAGTGTCTGCCAACATTTTGGTCACATCAGACCAAAGAATTTTCTTCCACTTGACCATAGAGTCTCCCACATGCATTTTGGTGAACAAGTACATGCATGTGCAGCAAGAGCCTCAACTTAGGAAAGGCATATGAAAATATATTCCTTGGAGGTATCATCAACAACATTTGCAGTGGATAACAATTTGCTGAAAACCTCACATAAAACATGCCAAAAATAAACTCTAAATCCCAGCAAAAGCTGAGCTTGTTCTGGATCAAAAATCAGTCTTCATTCTTTTCACTTCTCGGGTTCTTCCTTATTTAAACTACTGTGCAAAGGCATTGTGAAAGACATAGAAAAACTCACATCAACCACTTTTAATATTGCAATCTGAACAATGGGGATAGTTCACAATGCTGTTTTCTGGGTACACACTATTCACAGTTATTCTTGAAATCTAAAACTTTAAAGATTTTTAACCTTGTAGAATTCAAAACTGCTCAAATAATGCACACAGCAAAGAATAATCTGCTGCCAGGTCATAGAAAATCTTCTATGAAGAAGAGGGAAGCTGCAATTTAAATAGGAAGTTAAACTTAAAATTGCTTTGTGTCTGTGCAATAATGAAAAGTTTCTGTGTTACCATCCTTGGAGAAAAAATGTGGAACAGATGGATTATTGACATTAAACAAATTTCAAAAATAACTAAAGGAGGCATAAAAGAATGACTCTCCCAAGGTACAGTGATGAATAATAATCACACGGTTTTTGTTTATGAGATCATAATGTTGCAGCAGAAATATGCATGTTTGAATGTTTCTAAATGCACTTACCATATATTTTCCATGAGTAATTTGATGTGTATGACACATTACTTTAGAAAACTGAAAGCAAAATTAAAACATCTCATGATTATGGGACAGAAGTTATTGATTTAGGGAAAAAATAAATAGAAAATAAAGAGGTAGGCTTAATAAGTCTGTTCTTTTCTGTACTAATTTTCACCCATGTAAACTGATATTCTCAGTCCCTGTAAAGCAAAATCTGAAAATGAATCCTTTAATACTCTAGATTTGTTGGACTAAAGCTGTGTAAACATGAGAGAAGACTGAGAGCTGTGTGCAATTGAACTTTGGATTTAGAAAAATGTAGGGCTCAGTGACATTGGGGGCCCCAAACATCCCACCCCCCAGAACACTGCAATGATATTAAAGCACTGAGCACTTTAGCTAGCTAACTATGCCTTCATTGGAAATTAGCTAGCAGCCAGTCAAATGCTGTGTTTTTGTTCTGTGTCAGGATTTGCCCAATCTTCAAGCTGCGGTAGCAGACAGGTTATTTAAAGTTTCATAACAGAGTGATTTGTGACAGAAAAACTATGTAAATTAGATCCCAGACTTCTGCTTCAACCTCTCTGAGACGGCGGTAAGTAGTAAGGCTCTTAAACAACAGATGCAGGCTAGCTGCTCAAGTGTCTCGGCATCACTTAAGCCAAGTGCAGCAGCAACTATTATCTTCACTGCCTGAAAGTAAGGAGTAGTGAGAATGCCAAATTACGAAAATAAATCTATAAAAGAATAAGCAAATAAAAGTGGAAATATAAAGATGAATAAATAAAATAAAAAATAACAATGTTGCTATATAAAGCAATATTAATCAAAACATGAATCCATAAAAAAGGCTAATAAAAGTAGAAATATAAAGACAAATTAATAAAATAATTTAAAAAAATAAGAATTATAATGTCGCTTTTAAAAGCAAAGGAAATATGCGCAGAAAAATGTGCACAGTAGGAATGTCGTTGTGTGCAGGCGCAGAAGGAATCTCGCTCGGGGAGAAACATGGCGGCGACACATTTGACGAGAGAACTTTTAAGACTTGCTGAAGTTACAGAACAAGATGAATATAATGGAGAAAATGTTTTGAGGACAGTAGAGGACATAATGGAGAGTGTTGGTACTATGTGTGCGCTGACCAACACAGACATCGATGAGGTTGTGTGGCGATATGTTGGGTCTGTGTGTCGGCCCGTGTCACAGCTTAACTGGTGTTGAATTAAGTGAGGCAGATGTTAATGGGTGTGACTTTTGACGGTTTGTGTTTACCTTCCAAATAGCGCTGAAAATGCAGCAATATTGCCCTTTTTTTTCTATTAAAACAATTTATTGGTGCTTGTGGGGATTTTAACATCACGTGATAAGTGTTTGGGGCATCAAAAAGTAAGTTTAAAGACTTAAATACCTGTAAAGAAAATATAGCTTGGTGACTGTCCAGGTGCCTGGTTGATCTAGCTGCCTGACAAACAACTAATCCAAAATACATATTTCAATATTTTTATGTCTTTGGGAGAGTGCAAGACCCTATTAAAACCCCAATGATTCTTTTCCTGTAAGTATTTTCTTTATTTTGGGTCCCTAAACATGCCCAAAAACTCACCAAATTTGGCCGGCATACCAGGCCTGGAGAAAAATGGAATATTTTATTGGTCTCTCTAAGAGTTGGTATAAATTGGCTCTGTTCTTTCTCAAAAAGTAGGGACAAATTCTACCAGGTTGTCTCTCATAAATTGGTTTCTAATATCATATTACCCTGATGTATCATGCGGAGCTCACAGATCTGTGACTACTTATCAAAAACCGGAGAGTTGAATTCTCAGTGTTAGACTTTTCAGAGTTGATTTAAACTCTCAAAGTGTCATTTTAACTTTCCTTTTGTGTTGGAGTTATTTGACAGTGTTGATCTGTTCAGTGTTAATCCATCTCTGTAGAGAGTGAATTTATCTAAGCTCTGACATTCCTCTTAGATGTGTTTAGATGTGGCCTGTTGTACAGTGATCACTCCTGGGATTCTTTTGCTCATGTTTGTGGTGGAGTTTTATTGTTATTCATGTTAAACACTTCTGCACCATGAGTGAAGTTATCCACTCAGTTGGTCTCCTCCTACCTGTGGCAGGGTAAGGTGTATAATAGTAGCTAGTATACTATAAAGTAGGAGAGCAGAATTTCAACTTCGAGTGTTTCTGGCTCTGCACCTGTCTCTCGGCTGCCGCTCTAATTTTGCCACAGCTGTTTAGTGGGAGGTGGCAATCTGTATTAAGTACAAAATGTGCTTTGCACTGTGTGAACAACCACCACAGCTGTCACTGTGCCCATGCATTGTACAACAGGAAGTCTTTTTTTAAGAGCTTAATACGCTTGTTCTGCCATTTAAAATGGTGAATTAGGCCCAGTCAAGGAACTAAAGGGATAATTTTTGCATGTGGCCCCTGCCATACCTTGCACATACTGTTGAGAAATTTGGCAGGCATGTGTATCATGCCAGACCTACAAAAAAGCCTCTTGGACCCACTTTATAAAATGACCAGAAAGTCCACCATTTTGTTTCAAAAGGAGGCATTTCAAGGCCTCTTTCTCAGATTAACTCCTACTGAATGAATCCAACCCACTTCAAATACTATGTAGAGCTTGAAAAAGCTTGTAAAAAGACATTTCTTTTCACGTTCAAAACTCACTATCGGTCTGTATCGGTCCGTCAAATTTTGATTTCTCGCCATTAGACAGGAAGTGTACAATTGTTTTAACTCAGGAGTCCAAACTGCCTCAAACTTGAATTGTTTGATTACAGTCTTCCTGTGAGCATTTGTAAATGCCAGCATTTATTTTATTTCAGTGCCACTTATATTTAAGACCCACTAATGTCTGCATGAGATGCTTCAGCTGCATATATGTGCTCTCATTTCATGTTGGGTTTAACAGACAGAAGAACTTAATGTCTTAGCACGAGCTGGCCTAGTATCTCACCTCCTCTCTATAGGCTGCCTTATTAATGCCAGAGATCAGCCCAATTATGATTGCATCATCTAAACTACTTTGCACTTGAAAGTGAGGTTTGACCATTTACTGTGCTGACTAAACTAGTAAGTAACTTTAGAGGAATTTTCGAAAAGAGGTGAAAGTATTGCTGGACTATATAGCACATAAACTATGGCAGAAAGATTAAGATGTAAGTCAGTAAGTTATGTTCCCAAAAACTTTCATATATGGTGAGTAAGGATGGCTCAGAGAGGCCACTGTCTCAGACAGCTTTTTCTTTATTTATTGTGTATTTTCCAGGTAATTACAACCCACCTTGGACAAAAATCCCCTCCTTCTTCAAAGCTATTGTGAAGACGTCCTTGACTAACCCCTGTCTGCGCTAGTGGAAGTTTTCACTGACCACAGCAGAAAATATTTTCTTTTTCTGGAATGCTACAAGATGTGCATGAACATGTGTGCTTTATCAGCCCTCTGTATCCCCCCAAAAAAGAGAGAGAGAGAGATAAAAGCATCGACTTAATGGCTTAAAATAGCCAGCAGCAAAAAGACACCCTACCCCCTTCCTCTTTATTATGTGTTGTTCGAATCAATGCTATGCTGACCTCTTTCTATATAATTACCAGCCTACATAATACCAGAGTTCTTGCTTAGAAACTTCAAGTAATTACAAGTACTTCTAATCTGGAACAACTTCAACATATTCCCCTATAATTATTGCAGGAAATCTCGCTTTTCTCTAGAATCTATTCTCAGAAACAAGCAGGAAATTGTGCACAACCACATGCTGTCCGCCACAAATGAGGCAGGCCCCCGTTGGGCCAATCAATCCAAAATGCTTCATTTGTGAGGTACAATTGATGTTAAACCATGGGTGACTAACAAATCACATGTGAATTTTCAGTTTTGCCACAGTCATTCTACAACAAACAGGAAATGTAATCATGAAAGCAACATGTGACATAACAGACCTCTCTCCTAGAAATTTCCACCATGTATAAATAATTTAGAACAGAAAATGTGTTTTTGATGATACAGATAAGGGAAAAAGTCATCCTTTGTCCTCGGAGTTTCAGTTGCTTCTGTTGGGATGCTGATAGAGCCTGTCATCATGTATGCAGAGGGACAGCAATCCTTTTAACTTGCATTAACTGGATTTTTACAGACATTTATGCTGTTTTAATCGTTTACCTGAAGCATGTATGTTTCTATGCTGACTGTGGAAACATATTCAACCTTGAATCTTGATAGAAAACATCTTCTATCACATCAGTTGAGCTGTTTCTAGCCAAGCTGTGCCTCTACCACCCAAGCCTCCTCCTTACATCTTTTGGTGCAACTGGTCTAGCGTCAGGACCCATCACCAACTCTTGCAGAGAGATCGCTACCCACTTTTCTCAAATATTTTCATCATAATCGAATGTTTTCCATAAAAAAATGGGGCAGTTGAGAGTTAAGATGGAACGAAAGATGTGATGGAACCAAGATATATCCTTAATATATCAACTTTTTCAGACTTTTCTAGCAAAAATATGTGCCTGGCCTATCCAAAATCCTCCCAAGAAACAGACCCCCCTTCACCCCCTGGTAACTACAGCAACTATAGCTGAATTTTCTGTAAGATTAAAAAAAGAGTTTTGACAAAAGGAGGCAATTCTGTTGTTTTAACAGTGTGAGTAAGCTGCTTAGCCATATACAAATGTAATTTTGAAGGATAGACTTGAGTCATGAAGTATCTGCAGTGTCACCCAGCATTTATTGTGTGAGGGCTGGATAAAAACCACCTGATCCCTATTTTATTGCATGAAGGACAAAGAGAAAAAGAGCTTTAGCCTGATCACAAACTTGTACGTGTCTGTGTATGTGAGTGAGTAGTTTCTACACAAAATCAGCCGTCAACATTTTACAAGCCAGCTCTGAAACAAAGCCTCCCTCTTGTGTGTGTTCACATCCCTTTGTGCACTTTCCAGGAGGGTATTGGGTCCTAAGCTCCTAAACCCTGTCCTAGATGGCCCGTCTGTCTGTGGGCACCGAGTCCACTAAAGCTCCCCAGTGGAGCTTCATGCAGCCAGCGTTTGAGCATGCTTGTGTGTATGTGTGAGTGAAATCCCACAGTGAGGACTGGCGAGGAGGCCTACTGGCTGAAGCCCCACCAAAGCTTTGTAATGGACAGTGTGTGCGTCTGTGTTGTTGTTTATGAGATGCATGCACTCGGGTGTGACAACATGAAATGGGGACAGCAGGCCACTCCAGAATCTGACCCTCATCCCACGCTGGACTGGGCACATGGACACACACCCCTCTTGTCACCCTTTGGCCTGCTAACAGCCCATTAGGTATTAATGACCAATTAAACACCACTTTCTTCTTGTGTAGGGGTGCACTCATTGTTTCAGAAGAGCGACTGAGACGACGTTTTGTCATTTTTCTTAATTGCCTGCTTGTTTGTGTGTTAACGTTTGAGGGAATTGCAGCATGTGGGAGTTCACTGTGTGTGATGTTGCTTGTGTGTGTTGGAAAAAATGAGAGAAAGTGTGTGTGACTAAGCAAGAAAGAGTTTAATTAGACATCCCGGGGGATTAGAGCCCAGATGAGTCAGGTTTGTAATCTGGCCAGGGTGGCAGGAGCAGTGACACTCAGCCACACAGTTTTGCTCCCCGGGATGTCTCTGTAATCCTCGCACCTCCTGTCTGCTCTGCCTGCCAGTCTTTCATGACCAATTCATTTTGTCTGCTCCCTCCCTTCGTCTCCCACTGCACCTTCTCTTCTTCTCTGTCTCTCCTCCACCTGTAGTAAAAAAAAATACATCTTTTTGTCTTTTTTTTCTCCACTCTGCACACCTGACACCCTTTTTCTCTCTTCATCTGCCTTCCTGTCCAAGTTCCTGCCAACCTTTTCACACCATGGTTGCCCTCTGACCATCAATCTCCTCATTATTTGTCAGGATACAACCCTCTTATGCTATTGGCTGGTTCTCCAAGCCCCTTTTATGCTTTCATCTCATGTCACCGTCCCCCTGCGGGCTTCTAACCCTCTGTCTTCACCTCCTCTTTATATACATAGCATCACTCTGTGCCTCGCTTTTGATCCTTTATCTCATTTCATTCTCATTCCTAATGTCCTATAGCAACTCACGTTTAAATACATGTGTTCAAGGCTAGCACTGCACTCCAGTTTAAAGCACATTTCTCATTAGTCTCATCTTTGTGCTAATTACTAGACAGCAAAAGTTATTAGCGCTTTGCTACATTTCTGTTTTTACTTCCACCAGACATGACTGGACACGACACGAAAAACTTCTAGACTCCAGGGGTCGAACAAAATAAACAACTCTTAAGAATAAAAGTTGATGGTAATGACTGATCGTTAGTGCAGCATAGTCTAGCTAGCTTCATTACACACAAGCACTTTGCTAGCAGTGTCAAAACATTCTGGCTGCAGACTGTAAATCTCTGAAGGCCACTTACACAGACCGTCCATCTGAGACGTCGTCTGTTTCAGAGGTGAAGTGCTTTAATTTGCCGGTAAAATGTTTTAGACTTTTTTTTTCCCCAAATGTAACTATATGTTCATAAATGAAACAGAGAGGAAGATCAGAGGTCTTATCTGGTATTAAATTGAGAATAGTCCCGTTTATGAAAAAGCTACTTGAATGCTGGCTCACGTAGCTTTGCAAGCTTTTGCTAAAGCTAACATAGCTACGTTAGCTACAGTTTAACATGACAACGTATGCCAATGTAGCTAAGTTAGCATTAGCAACATGATCTTTAGCAAACATAGCTAAAGCTAACAGCTATGCTAGCTACATAACTGACATTACAACTAAAGCAGATGTAGCCAAGTTATCTTTAGCAACATGAGCTTTAACAGCCACAGCTAAAGCTAACATAGAGAACGCCTCATGAGCCTATCTTTTTCTATTCTCGCTATGTCACCATCATAGCTATGTAGGTGTGCCAGCTACGTAGCCACAGTATCCTTAAGGCTTATGCAGCTTGTGGAGCTACCATAGACTGTAGAAAGAATTGGACAAAGCCTGTGTGACGTCAGCTGTCTGATTACAACTGGCAGACTCACACAGCTTTTGAAGCCAATCCGTGGCAGCCTCCATACTGAAATCGCTGTCTCAGTGGAATTTTGGATCAACTTAACAAGACAAGACAATAGGCTGCCCACTGAGCTGGACTTCCTGTCAGCTAAGCTAAGCTACTGCTAAAGTCAGCCCTCTGGACGTAGTGTCTGCCTTTCAAGCTATCTGTCAATCAAATCACATTAGTGCACAGTGAGGTTTTTCCTAAATATAATCTAAATGATTATGGTACAAAAAAATTCAACCCCCCTACAGTGAGAGGACATGAAGACATTAGCTAACTGGTTTACAGCCTGGTTTTTTGAACCAGGCTGTAAACCAGTTTATTTCTTGTGGAAAAAACGGCTTATTAACACGTTGTGTACGTGACCTCTGGTGTTCCTGCAGCCAGCCTGGTGTAGCCAGGGAGCTACATAAGCAACGCTTGCTGTGTTAAAATGTTTTCATGGAGGATAAGCTTTTCCTGTAAGCAGCGTGTTTACTCAGCATTATTAAATGTTTTGTAATCAGGTTTTGAGGTCAGGTCTTCGGTATCCTACCTGTTACTTCAACTTTTACCCTAATCTTAAACATGTTTAATCTGACATAAGACATAAAGCATTGTGTTAGTCCATACAGGACGCCGAAGTCATACACTCACCTTCAATAAGCTGACTGCCACCTGACCGAATTATACCTCCCACTGCTGTCAACCAATTACATCTTATTCTCTCAACAAGGTAGTCCATTTAGATATGATTTCTGTCTCGTTGATCAAGGGCTGGCAGCTTTATCACTGCCAAATAAGGGACACAATATTTGCCAAAGCTGTATGTGATGTGTGAATGTTTTGTATTAGTAAGAAATGTGTGATTGATCTGCAATTTCACGTATACTCTATTATTATGTCATTTCATTATAAAACACTCTTTTTGCTCAGAAATACCCCTGAACTGAAAAACTGTACCACAGAGCTCCATCTAAGAATAATTCGATATACAGTGCTTAACAAATTCATTAGACCACCTGTCATATTTGTCTCAGAGACCATCCAGCATTATGAAGTGCTTTAATGCGGCCTCTTTCATTTTCAGTGAGCCTTCCACATTTTACCTTTTTGACCAGCAATGAGGAATTTCAAACTGAATTCACCTTTTATACCCAAATTTGAGCCGGCTCACTGGGCTTCTCTGAGAAGTCAGAAATTAATCAAGCATAACATTCAACCACTAAAACTCATTTTTCTGTTCAGGAATGGAGGTAAATAACAATAATTTGATATATTAATCAAGAAATAATAATGTGCTTTACTATTTTTTCAGTTTTTTTGTAAATCAGTAAATTTGAAAATTCATGGATAACAATAATAATTATATTTTAGCATTAAAAATATCATTTGGGTTAAAGAGCTTCTACATATTGGTGTATTAACATTGCAGAAACATCAAAAATGATTTTGGTAATTACCAATGCTGTTAATTTAGGGCAGCTGTGGCATAAACCTTACTTTGGGTTGTGGTCTAATGAATTTGTTAAGCACTTCATATATTACAGACAGTGAATAAAAACATGACCAGTATTCCCCTATTCTGTTACCTAGAGATTTAATTATTAAAATCTTTGGAGCCCCTGTAACCCCCTTGTTGACCTCTGACAGTCCCTGGACTCCACTTTGAGAGCCTCTCTATTAGAATTTAAATGAAGTGATAAGATAAATCACAGCTTGGAGCCTTACAATAAAAAATAACAAAAAGGGATTTAAACCTATTAGTGAGGCAGGACTCAGCAAGTTCACTGTTCCATGAATACTTCTCACTGCCTCTGACAGCTTCCAGCAGACTTTTGTCCTTTCTCACCCTATGTGCAGAGTTCCCTTAAATGTATCTATCTGGCGTATGAGGGTTTGTTATGTTTGGAAAGTCAAAAGCATACTGCTTGATTAACAGGAAGCATCTTTTGAGCCGAGCCTTCATCACCAAACAAAACTGTTAATCCATTTTTCAATAAATGTTTAAACCTATGACGAGAGTGTTCCTGACTGAAATATCTTTGAATATTTTTCTTAATGAGTGTGCATGAATGCACAGCTAGTTTCAAGGCTCCATGGTCTTCTCTGACACATAAATTTGCAACAGGCACAAGCGCAGTGAAATTCAATTGCCTTCACCAATCAGTCAATCAAACTTTATTTATACAGCACCTTTCAAATAAAATCAGTTGCAATTCAAAGTTCTTTATAAGAGAGCAGAAAAGTGAATGACAAAAAGGTAAAGTGGTGAAAGGATTTTGAGACTAATGCAGGCCAAAATTAATTGAATAGAAAGGTCAGAAAAATGGGTGACTAAAAGAGGAGACAAAATATTAAAACTACTGACAACTACTAATGAAATTTTCAAGATAATTGTCCATAATTTTCATTTCAGTTTAAGTAATTTGCTTGAAATGTTAGGAGGACTGGCTATGGAATTTCCTGGAATTTTTATGGACTTGTTTCAAGAATTTGTTCAGATATTTTGGGGAAACTGCTAGCAAATTTTCAGGTATTTTCATGGAAATGTAGGAAATGTATTTGTGCCTTTTGGGAATTGGGAGGGTCATGGAAATTTCAGGGATTCTGCTTGGGGGAATTTTCTGTCATCTTTATGAAATTTGGGAGAATGTATTTGTAAATGTTTGAGAATTTGATTAAAATAAAATGGAGCGAATTTGCTTTAAAATTTTCAGGAATTTACATGGTTGGCTGTAGTTGCTACAAAGAGATCTCGTCATAAATTCTACCATTTGAAGCAGCATGCTTTGACTTTCCAGGGAGCTCATGGGTAGAAACCCCCATATGGATCGATACATTTATGACCATGCATGTTGTCTACAATAAAATTAGTTCAGAAGAAATGAATCTGTAGTCACATGTATATGAATATGAGGGTGCAACAAGCTTTATGCTTTAAAGGAGGAGGCTGGGGTGGAGGAGGTTAGTTCATGTACATTTTCAGAAGTCATTATTCAGTATTTTCTTTGAAAATATCCAACCTCTCTCTGTCTGTTTTCACCAACAGGCCGAGGAACATTCTGTGGTCAAAGATTAACGACACCTTACCTGAGAGGGCGGAGATTTCTGGCCCCACCTTTCAGATCTCACGTCTCAGCCAAACACACAACGGGACGTACCTATGCCAGGCTCAGAATAACTACGGACGCGCTGCTGATCATTACACCCTACTGGTGTACGGTGAGTATTCTGTCTTTGCACTTTCCCAACAACTTCTGCAAATAATGTTCAGTTCAACAGGTCGCATTTGCTTTTCTCTTGTTTTGATGATATTTTTATAGAAAACTCGAGTTTTATTGACACTTTTACCTTCATGTTGTCTTTGCAGTCTGACTCCTCTCACACCAGGCAGTAGACCCTTTAAATCGGGATGCTTGTCTCATCTGTCTTTCAGGTTTTATTTGTTTTCCTGATTTGGTACACAGCAGGAAACCTCTGCTAAACCTCCTGTGCAATTGATTCAGCAGAGATATTGATCCCACAAGAAAAAAAAAAACGTCAGCTACCGTGCTCGAATACTAGTCACCAACATCATTATTCAGGCTATCTGTTGTAAAGATCCAATTTATCTCGTCCCCTGTGACCCGATCTTCTCTAAGAGGAATTCAGAGCAACTTAAATCTTCAAGTGCAATAAATAAAGAAAGAAGACGTTAAGACAAACAAATGAGTCTCACACGTAGGACAAAGACAACAAGAGTTAAGACTGCTGAATCTGTTGAAAATCTTGATTCGAATTTTTTTGGCAGCAAACAAAAGTAAAACATGTTGCATTTAATATTCAGGAGATTCATGTTTGCTTGTTGCTTGAGTTAGAGTATCAGAGTGAGAGGGAAAGGGGTGGGTAAGAGGCTTTTGTTGGCAGGTTTTCCAAGATGTTGCACCAGGATTCAGTTGTGGTTTTTGAATTCTTAATGAAGGCTGGCCCAGAAAAACTGCACACAGTGGCTCAATGTTTCTTGTATCGCCATGAAGTTCTCCTTCAGACGAAGAAGCGACAAATTGGACAACTTTCTCCCTGAGTTTAAAGCACGTTTGAAAAGCAAGGTTTGATTCATGCGAGTGTTGTGTAATCCACTCAAGAGTAAACTCGCAGTCAAATAAGCACAAAATTGGAATTGTACAACGTTTTAATGGGATGGCAGCAAAGCCAAACCGCAAAGCAAGCTCATCATTAGATGGATCTATGCTTTCACATCCAGTACGTTTGTGGTTTGGCCTAATTACCTGCACTCTACTGTCACTCAGCAGGGTTGCCCTTTTGATCTGAACCCCCCCGATGGCTGCTCCTGTCACTGCGCCCGAGCAACTGATCAGGAGATCAGAGGTGGAAGAATGCATGGAGGGAATTGAGACATGATATCTTATGTAACATTTTTAGGCTGCTATTGGTTAGCGCCCCCTCATCCGTCCATCACACTAACGTTCTCTTCAGCCTTCATACATGCATGTCTTGCATCAAACGGCACACGTAAAGGCAGCTTTCCACAGGCATCCAGGGTGGCAACAGTGGCAAGATGAAAGGTGACATCCCCTCCCACTTCCCCTCCCTCTCTCGCCCGCTCTCCCTCTCTGTGTGTGTCTTCTCCTCTCGCTCCCCATCCTAGAAGGTTAGACACGTCGAGCTTTGATGTGAGCTGCCGCCACTGTAGAAAAATGTTCTGTCTTTCTCCATCCTCCTCAGCTCGCCCTCCCTCGCCATTTTTTAGCTGTCGTCTTCATTTGTTTTCTTCCGTGCCCATTTCTTCTCCTTACGTTTCATCATTCATCTTCTTTATTTCATGCCGTTGCTCTGTGCTGGTCATTAATTTGATTTATCTTGCTTTTTTTAGTTCTCATCCTCCCTCATCCTTAAATGTTATAGTTTAAGTAAAAGAAAAAAAAATCGTGTCTCAACCAAAATCCATAAAAGACCAGAAATCCAACCAATGTAACCCAAGCTTCGCCTCTGCTGCTCTGCACCATGGATTTCCAGCAATCACTTTCTTAAATCCTCCCGCTGTAGCCCCACATCCGTAGTGTTTTGCTGTGCTTTGAAAAAAAATGTACACGCTTCTTTGACAGATGGTTTTAAAACCTTATCACAAAGGCTCTGTGTTGTTGATTCATCCATCATAAATAATGCATAGGCAACTAGAAATTACTCTTAATTTTCCTATAAGTCCCAATTTATAATCTGGCTAAAGCTGAGACATAGGCACAGTTAACTTAACCATTAATTTGTTTACAAGAAAATATAACTTTAATACAAGTACATCAAGTACAATTCTTTAACACAGCGTCTATCATTCAAGTAATGCCAATTAAATAAAAATATGTAATGAAAAATAAGTGACTGCATAAATAATCAAGTGTCTGACAATTCAACAAAGGTCTAATAGTGCTAACTGTGCTAATAGTTTAACAATTAGTGGTTTTTTTTGAAAGCCTATGTCTTTATAACATGGTCATGTGTGTGAATATTCATGATGTAAGAAATTACTTCCTGTTTGATGGCACTTACTGCAGTGTCATGGTGACAGGGTCACAGGGTCACAGGCAGGCCGTTGAACTGTTGATGGCACAGCTCTTGAGATGTTCCACGTCAGTTTTGTGTGAGATCTGACCATGAGCATTTTGATTTAAAAGAAACCTTTTCATGTGAGCAGAAGGGGATACTATGAGCTGATTACATTTTAAAAGTATGAATGTGTTCAGTAGGGGACCATTGTCATGGATGGGAAGTTTGATGTTGATTGACATAAGCACTATGGGATTTTAAGCGTTATTCGTTTTCAGAAACTGTCAAAAAGTTGTCCAACTTTGGGCTCCAGTCACAGCCTCTGCCATTGGTGAAAACTCAAGCTTTTTACAACATTTTATCTCCATCTTGTCTTGAATAATCGCAAATGAATTTGGAGTCATCGCATGAAATCCCTTGGATGAGTTTGTTAAAATGTGCAACCTGTCCATCGCTGAAAAATGTGAAAATTTGACCTTTAGCTGTTATCAGCTCATTTCCCGTACATTTTACAGCAGTGACCACCAACTGGCGGCCCGAGGGTCACATCAGGCCCCATGCATCTTCCCGTCCGGCCCCCAGAACATTATCAAATTCAGAAATATTCAGGGAAAAATATATGGATGTATATTAGGCTTCTTTTTTAAATCCCTACAGCTATTAAAAACATCCAATTAAAACTGAGATTGAAAAAATGCCCAGATTGGTTTAATATTTGATCCATTTTACAGAAATCTACCCATCAGCCATTATTGGCAAATGCAATGCATGATAAACACATACTCCTCAGTTCATTCCCTTACTAAACCTGTGGTTTTCTTTCAAATTCAGGTGTTTTCCTCTGAGAATCAAAACTAAAGACCTGTGTCTTGCATGCTTTTTTTCACCAATCAGAACACAACACATCAGCAGAACATAGTCCGGCAAACATATCTCAATCACCCCCTTGTGGCTGACTATGGTAAAGGGACTGATCTCAGTTTTAGATGCTAAAAACGGCATACATTTGAAAGAAAATCCAGATATTTAAAAAAACATAAAATAAAATAATTATAATAATAAAAGTCTGGCCCTTGTACAAATGTAGTCGATGGCCTCTGTTTTACAGGATGGTCCCAAGAGACCTTTTTTTCTCGTCTGGACATGAATACGGATTTTAATGCATGTGGCCCAAACCTGGCTGAAGGGCTGCTCTCGGTGGAACACTGAGGCATTTTGTGATGAAATTGCCAGAAACCACCAAAATATGAAATTTTGCTAGGGTTCTGAATTTTGTGAGTTTTTAAGCATGTTAAGCCCCCCCCCCGCCCAAATTACCCCGCCCACAGAATAATAATGATATTAACACCAAAGGTTTCAATAGGGCTTGAGTGCTTGAACTTTCATAAATACATAAGCAGAGCTAATGCAACACACATAACCCTCCAACAGTTTTCACATGTGCATAAAAACCATCTAGCAGCAGTGATATACTGGCACATTGCACAACCCCTTGGCACAGCTTACATCACCTGTTATTCAGAAATGTAATGGACATGGGCACTAATGAATGTTTGTATGGGCTCAGCCTGGTGTGAGGGAGCCTAAACCTTCTTCCTGAGGGTAAAAGCTGAAACTCAGAGTGAAGAATGTTGACCGGATCACACATTTTTCTGTGCCTGCCCAAAAACAGGCTGCTCATAGAGTGTTTGGAGAGACGGGTGCTTTTTGACTCCCGTGGTTTCCATTACAGACTGCATGGGACGAGTTATCTGTGATTTTAAGTGACCTACTATGCTGTTATCCTGTAATAATTCTGCGAGGTCCAGAACAAAAACATTTCAGCAAGTAATGGTCTGAAACAAGCGATATGAGTCAGCCCACTCCATAATAACAATCGAACAAAAACCCTGTTTAAATGAACTCGAGGGCAATGTGATAATAAAATTATACTAATAAAGCAGTTCTAATAAAATATTAAAATATTTCTTGTTTCAAGTAAAGGAAGCTTTGTTTTGAAAAACCAAAGTAGAACCAACAGCTCTTGAAAAGGATCTAATTAAAATTAAAAGACTTCATTTTGGACAAATAAAATAAAAGGTGAAGTCTGAGTTTACCCTTTTCTTGTTTTTTTTAATTAGGCTTTTTAATTTTCAAAACCAATTTTTAATAACCAATCTTGGCACATTAAAAATGAAACAGCATAAACGCCTGCTTTGCTCTCTTTTCCTCTTTCTCGTTAATCGTGAGAGAAATTATCTTTGCTGCTCCTGTTAACATTTTGAGCTGAAATTGTATTAGACAATGCCAATGTTTGTTAAGGGATTTATTTGATGACTAAAAATTTGAAGACAAAAGAGCAGAAGAGATCCTGGGTCTTTGTAGTGTCAAATTCAGGTGTTCTTTGGAGACTTTGGGTTTGCTTTGTTCAAACTGAAACTGTCCTTCAACAAAAGAAATCTAAGAAACAAAATAGGATTTGTGTAGAATGAAATACCTTTGTTTTCTATGGTAAAATTGATGAGTCCTACTCAGGGCTTGTTCGGGGTCATTGGCTGTGATGAGGTACACTAATAAGGCGGGTGATGATTATTCCATTTGGGAGTGAAAGCCCATTGGTTCACGAAACCTTGAGCAGAATCAGATCAATGTTGAACAGCTGATGAAGCTGTGCTGAGGTTGTAAATGGGGGCAGATGCACATGAAAGAGGGAGATGTGTAAAGTGACAGTCCTAGAGACCTGTTTCTAGCCAGATGAAGAGAGACAAGAGTCTTGAGGAGTCTTGTTCTGAGCTGACTGGGCTAACTGCACCCCTTTAACAGCTTTTCTCCCTTATTTTGTCATAAACATTCTTTTAATTGAAATTATGATAAAGTATTAACCCTCTGAGACCAATGTTGTTGTAAACAACAAGAAGAGACATAGGTATAACGAAAGTTAAATAATGCCATTAACTCCAATATTGAGCATCTTTAATCCATTTTTTAAAAATCAATTTCTCGATTGTTTCTGTCGCTAGCAGGTAATACTATCCTACATATAGTTTTGACAAATGGGCTGTGATGACCATTGTCAGGCTGCTCTATCATCACATCATGCTTTGTCAAATTGTACATGGAGATCCTGGGGGATCTTTAGTTCATTTCCCATGATAAGGTGCAAATTTTGGTTGTTTTCCAGAGATTTTTTACAAAAGGAGTTAAAGACCCTGCAAAGTGAAATCCAAAATTTGTGTCTAACACACTAGATATATTGGAATATAGTTGCTGTAAACATGTGAATACACTGAGATTTACATGCAACTGAATTTTGGTTTTAGACCATTTGAAAGTTTTTTTACCTCATTCCTGGCTGGGTTTAATTTGGGCGGAGCAAATATGGGGAATGGGGAATGGCTCATCTCAGTACAGTCTGTTGTTAGCTGATGTCACTGCATTTATTGAAATTTAACAGTCAGTTAAATTCTGTCTTTTTGTTTTTTGTGAGGTAAATTTGCCAAATCTATCAGCCGCAGCGGTCCATGGATCATTTAAAGTATCATATATCAGAGATGTGAGCCAGAAAACAGATTTTGTCTCTTCTCTGGACCAGAGCCAGGCATGTGCACTCTGATTACAAAGGTCAGCGTAAGGTCAAGGAGCAGGTTAATAGCATGAGTGCTCCCCTCCATTCAGATCGTAGCATTTTTAAACCTGAGAGGATCGTATTTCTCATGAGTGGGCGGGGCTTCAACTCATTCAATAGAGACACCCACACCATCCTAATGCAGATTTTACTGCCTCATTTTTTATGATTTTGAACTTAATTTTATAAACTTAGAGATGTTTTATTCAATGGAAATTTGACCAGGGGGTTCATAACACAGTGACCTGTCATACAACAAACTTAAATATAGATTTATTTTCACTTTACAGGGTCTTTAAAGACCTTTGAAGAAGAGGAAAAAATCTGTTTTCTGGCTCACATCTCTCTGTTATGATACTTTAAATGATCCGTAGGCCACTGGGCCTGATAGATTTGGCAAATTTACCAAACAGTGAAAAAAAAAAAAAACAGCATTTAACTGACTGTTAACTTTCAATAAAGGCAGTGACATCCATTAATAACAGACTATAATGCAATGAACTGCTCTGTGATTTTATATTGTAGTATTTTGAGGGGCGGGGTCATTCCCCACTGTGGGCTTATGATGTCATGGGCCCACAGTGGGGAATGACCCCAAGCCAGGAAAGAGGTAAAAAAAACTGTCTTACAGTCTCAATCCAAAATTCAGTCACATGTAGATCTCAGTGTTTTCACATGTTTACAGCAACCCTATTCCAACATCACTAGTGTGCTAAGACACAAATTTTTGATTTCACTTTACAGGGTATTTAAACAGGTTAAGATCTAAAGAAAAAGACTTAAAGAAAGTGTACAAATGTATTTTGACTTTGGCCTTTTACACATCATGTAGTTTTAGCTGCAATTTTTATCACAAACATCTTTGTAACCCACCAAAAACAGCTGGACCCACTTTTGGGTCCCAACCCACTAGTTTAGAACAAATGCTTTAGACAGTCTTTTAATTCAGGTCTACCATTGTTTCTCCATGACCTTTTTGCCCTTTATTTCCTGA
This sequence comes from Cheilinus undulatus, assembly GCF_018320785.1. Taxonomy (NCBI): domain Eukaryota; kingdom Metazoa; phylum Chordata; class Actinopteri; order Labriformes; family Labridae; genus Cheilinus; species Cheilinus undulatus. Next base: position 35,453,513 of record NC_054872.1, on the reverse strand, counting down.
ATGTGTCACTACTTTGAGGACACAAAAGTAGCTTAAGATTTGTTTTAATGATTTAAACAGTTGGCAGAGTTGTAGTTGGTGTTTCATAGCACTTCTTTATGCAGGAGTTGCTATAGACTGGTGCAGGAATGAGTCCTAAAATGTGGAAGTGAGTTAGCATTTTAGCACTTCCAGTCCCCTCGTCTGAAAGTCTATGGGATATTTGATTGAGTTTTTGGTTAAATCCCTGAAATAAGATGTGGTGAACACAAGCTCAAGAGAATTTAACGTTTTATCCCACAACATAAAATACATCTGAAACGTACCTGACCTTTGAATTGTGTATCTTTTCACATCTTAATAAAGGCGGTTGCTAAAAGACTGCTAACAAGGACTACAGCGTTTGTCGGGAAGACTAAACGTCATCATCCAAAGTGTGGCAACTGAGCCTGCCGTTCACTTGTATCCGCGGGTGATGACGTTAAATTCAGTTGATTGTGTTGTAGTTCAGTATAGCATGACGTTAGCTTTAGGGATGGGACTGATCCAATCCAATAACGGTATCGGGTTCGATATGGACGTAATCAACAGATCTGACACCTGGCTGACAGCACCGATCCAAGTGACCGATCAAATCTATCCTACAGTTTGCGGTAGACCATTAACGCACCGCAGTCTAACACGAGACAGTCTGTGTGTAACTGAGCTATTAGTTAGGGACGTTCTTATATAATTACCTAGTCGATTAAACGTAGTCTTTATTTAGAATAGTCAAAACTAGTCTAAAGATGAGAGAACACGAAGAAGAGTGGATGTGACGTTAGCCTGATAATACAGCATGGCTAGCATTGAAAGCTAGCACCGCCCGCCTTCATTCCTCTTCGCAGATTAATATCGTGCTTTGATATGTGGCCTCTTTTCACTTTGGGTGAGTAGTCATACGTGAGCTTAACCCTCGACAGCCCACATACCACTTTATTTCCATTTACTCCTTTGGAAAACTCATGTACCTCACAAGGTTGTTATAGTTAACTAAAACTAACTAAATAACTGAAACTAAAATTCAAATATCATTTTAGTTTACTGAAATTAAATAAAAACTAGGCTTTACCAAAAAAACGAAAACTAACTAAAACTGTATAGTGTGCTTACAAAACTAACTAAAATGAAATAAAAATGGAGACAAAATATCCTTAGTTTTAGTCTTTGACACAACCATACTGACTGGCACTGACACCCAAGTCTGGGGAGTGTAAAATTGCCTGATCTGATTGGTTAGGACTTCACAAAGTGGTAGTTTTATGTCTGTAGTTGTATTCAAACATCATCATTAAATAAATAAAATGAGTGAAGAGTAATCTGTTTGAATACATTTTTAAAAATGTATGACGCTCACTCAACCCCAAAATCTATCTGTAAAAAACTAAAACCAATGCTAAAACTAATAAAAACTAAACTAAACTAACAAACCAGCAGTCAAAACTAATAAAAACTAAACTGAAATGGAACACAGAAAGTAAAAACGAAATAAAAATAAAAACTAATGAAAAATCCAAAACTATTATAACCTTGGTACCGCTGTCTTCCTACTTTACGCTAACAGCTTAGCCACCGCTAAGGATAACCTCTTCTCATTGTTTACATCCAGTGAAGGGTCAGAGAGGAAGGCCATTAACTGAAGCTACAGCGGTCTCTAGTGGTGGGAGGTTCATTAAAGATCGTATATACAGGGATTTCAAGCCTGTTTTTTTGAAAATGTTGATTTTTAATTTTTAGTAGTAGTTCAAATAAATTTTTTCGGAATAGATTTAAATTCAATTCATTTTTGTTTTTTTGTTTCTTTTTTTTGCTTTTTAATAAGAGGAGCTGGGTGGTTTACTACAGCCTCATGTAACCTCACACATTATACCAACAACAATAATAACTGTTAAATATATATATGTATATATCGGAATCATTATCCGTATCGGCACATATTTATTGGAATCGGATCGGAACTGAAAAAAAGTGGATCGGTGCATCCCTAGTTAGCTTTTTAGTTTCATCACTTAGATTAACGAACCAGATATGATTCTTATTAAGTTGTGAAGATTATCTTTATGAAAAAACGTGTATGTTTCATAAACTTTATTGGACACAGAGCTTATTTTCAGCAATAATCCAAAAAAACATTGAAAAATACCCATAGGCTCAACACCGAGGGAACCCATGCGACATGAACTTCCGGGTTTGCCTACAAGATTACGTCTGACTGCACCGCTCTATAACCTATTTACCACAGCTGTAAGGAGTTGGCAAAGCTTGAAAATGCACCTTTTAAATGCTTGAAAACTGCTTGAATTGGACCCAAGAAAGTATAAAACCCAATCATTATTCATCTCTATGTGTGGGACCTCTCACATTTTCAACATCTGTTAAGATTAGAAAAATCTCTTCGTTTTGCCCAGACACATAAAGTTAGTATAATTACATTCATCAGACTATCCTTGTGGGTGTTGCATAACTATAACAGTGCATGTCTGCCATACATCACTACCAATGCAAATAAAGCTCCACGCATGATTTGATAAGCTGCTTGTGAAGTGCTACTTCCCTGTAATCAAACTCAAAGTTCATCAGTCAATATGGAAAATAAATATGACTCCTCTCTCTGTAAAAAAATGTTGAAATGACTCATAACACTTCTCCACAGTGTGCTTTTTAGCCATCCCTGCCCACGATGTTACAGTAGGTGTCTTATGTTTTATTTCCAAAAGTGAATATTTCATTTTGTAGCAGAGCTCTTTGCCTAAACCAAAAGACTTTGGAGGTTAAAAAATATAAAATATCAGCCCACTCTTGCTCATCTTCTCCGTGGGCTTTTTTTTTTTCTTTCGGTCAAAACGATTTCAACCTCTCAGTCTCTCTCTCTCTCCTACACCTATCTCCTATTTTTTCCATCATCTTTTGCTTCTACTTTTCCTCAACATCCCTTTCTTTTGCCTGATGTTCTCACCTCTTTACACCACCTGTCCACTTCCTCATCTTTCTCCTCTCCTCCCACGCCCCTACGACTGTTTTTCACCTTGCCACCAGTTTGCCCTCCGTTCTCGGTTCAGCTGCAGTTTAGTGTCTTCACGTTAAGAAGGCTGAGGTTTCTGACAGAAAGAGGTGAGTGAGGGAGAAGAGGATGGAGGGAGGGAAGAAGGACGGTGGAGGTCGGAGGCAGGTTAACATTCAGTACGGCAGCTTGTCAGATAAACGGGATGTCAGTTGAGTTGGCTTCCAGCCTTCCCAGAGGGAATCCCAGGGTGCACTGAGGGAAGGAGGGTGGGGGTGACGCTGGAGGATGTGTGTAGTAAAAGGATGAGTCAGCAGAAAAGGGAATCATTTTATTGTAGGTGCAAAAAAAGAAAAAAAACTAGCAGCACTGCTCCTCCACTCTCTCCTTCCTTCTTATTTCATGTCAACCTTCCCTCTGTGAGAGTTATCTGCCATCAGGGTCTGAACGCCAGCTACAAACTCAGGCGAAAAGTGGCTGCCAATTTGTCGCAGGTGCTTTAGGCGCTGCTACTTTGTGAAGGGAGACGCGCTTAATGCTGGCACAGGAGAACTGAGAACTTGAAGTGGCAGACTGTCCCAGGAGCGCATGTGGCTGCAAATACGTGATGCATTGATGCTGAACTTTATTTGACTGCATGGTCACACTTTTAACTCTGCATAAGCTGTGAGAGTCGATGAGCTTTAATGTGTCAATAACCTTTATTTAAAGATTAAGCCTTTAAAAATCCTGATTTATAGGTATATGCTACAGGAACTTAAATCTAAGCAAGTGGGGTTATTTTGTATTTTCTAGTAAATAAGAATCAAATAGCCTTTATTCTGAGCCACATTCACCTGATAAGTCCAGATAAAAATCCCATTTCAAGATGTACTACTACAAATAAGCTCTGCATTGCTTGTGATAAGAACAAATACCTGCCAACTGGATAAGGTCTGGCTGCAGATTGTACATCTCTGATGGCCACTCTTCCGTACTGTTCATCTGAGACACTCTATATCTCTAAAGGAAGTGCTGTTATCTGCCAATACAACATATTTCCTGTTTTACTTTTTTTTAAATTTAACTTTATTTCTAAACAGTCTAGTATTACTTCCATGAAATAACTACACTGTAAACATAACAAACTGAGCGACATTTCATACGGAAAATTAAGAAAAAGGTCAGAGGTCTAATCTGGGATTAAATCATGCACAGATCCGTTTTAGAAATAGATACCTGAATGGTAGCTTGCTTTAGCTTCATTAGCTTTAACTAAAGCAAACATAGTTAACATTACTGCATAAGCCAAGGTAGTTTAGTTGCTTTAGCAACCTTAGCGCTACCAAACAAAGCAAAAGCTAACATAGCTACATAGATAACATAGATATGTAGCTCATATAGCTGCTTTGTTAGCTTATCTTCAGCTCCATTAGTTGCATAGTTCTGTTAGCTATGTAGCTCCACTAGCTACATAAAGACATTCGTTACAGTCTATATTTGCTATAGCTTGAACAAATGAGAACATAGCTACTTAGATAATGTAGAAACATAGCTTACATAGCTCCTCTGTGAGCTCACTTTCAGCTACATTAGCTACATAGCTATGTTTGCTATTTAGGTCTGTTATCTATGAAGCTCTGTTAGCTTTGTAGCTCCCTAATCTTACGCTGTTAGCTTTAGCAACATGAGCCAACATAGCTTAAGCTAACTTAGCTATGTGAATAATGCAGATTTGTAGCATATGTAGCTGCTCTGTGAACCCAATTCAGCTACATTAGCCATATAGCTATGCTAGTTGTGTAGCTCCATTTTCTATATAGCTCCATTAGCTTCCAACTCCATTATCTAGAGCTAAGTTAGCTTTAGCAGCATGAGCGTTAGCAAACATATCTTAAGGTAACTTAGTTATGTAGATAACCTAGATACATAGCCGTAGATACAGTATGTAGCCTGTGTAGCTATGTTAGCTATATAGCTACATTACCTGCATAGCTTATGCAGCTTGCTGTGTTAGAATGTTTTTATGGAGGAAAATGTTTTTTTTTTTTTTTTTTTTCTTTTTTTCATATAAGCAGACCGTTTACTGGACTTTATTTTTTTGCAATTACTTTTTGCAAGTATGGTTTTTGACTTGTCTTATTTTTTGTACCCTAACCCTAAATGGTGTTTAGTCTGATTTTATTTTTAAAGCTTTAGTTTGTGTTTCTGTTTTTAGATATATGGCATCTTGGGTGAATGAACTGTGAGACTGGCCATCAGAAATGAGCGGTCTGCAGCTGGACTGTCTTGGCCAGCTAGGCAAGCAAATTTTACTAGCTGAGTGTCTTGAAATGAAATGTAGCATGCCAGTTAGTAATTGTGTCTTATTCAAGTAGAATTTGCTAACTCCATTGCAGGGTTGGAAATTAACTTTTTTGACTACCTGACACGGTGGCTGGTGGATTTAAAGTCTGAGGCACTGACTTCTTTACCTGCCACTTTATTTAAACAAGCAGAATAGTGTATATGGTAACTAAAATAATCAAGACTTGTAGTATTGAAGGCTTGGGCTATTTGATAAAGAAAATGGTCCAACTTTTAAAGAAACTACCGGCATGCTCTCTGTCTCATTCATACAGAAAAAGTTTACTTTTGCTTATTTTGAGCCTGGTTAGAGTTTCTATTCCAGTCAGGTCCTCACATGCACATTAAACTGCAGCTAAACCTCAGCTTAGAGGCAAATTAATCAATTTATTGTGATGAGCTTATATTTTGTTCCTCTGTGTGCCTCTGCACACATCATAACGCTTTGTAAACCCTTGTTTTTAAAAGTGTTACAGCTGTGTTATCACAGTCATAAAGGTTGTGCTGGAAAGCCTGAGGGTTTTTTTGGTTGTCACATATAACATTGCTATTTCCATGTGGCCCATGTTTGAAGGCAGCTGGGTGTTTTTAAACTACACAAACTCAGCAAGAGAAAAGAGATACACCTTTCTTTGCAGGGCTCACCAAAAATGTTGTTTTGGCTGTTTATATGAACTCTGTCTGTGACTAAGTATCAGGGACTTGAAGGGTTTCCCTGTTTCATTGGCGGAAATTTCAGGGGTAAATAGAACTTGGAATCAAGAGAAAGGGGTCAAACTTAGAGATGGGATTTGGCCAAACTTGGTGCCAGTGCGAGGACTGTAGCCTCTGCAGTGCCTGCTGTTCTAACTGAGCCCAACCAATACCAACAGAATAAAATTTTTCATCATAAAACATGTTCATCTTCATACTTAATGAGCTGAATTTAACTTTCTGCAACTCTCAGAAAGTGATTCTTTTTTATAAATGTGAAACAAAAATCAAAATGAATCACCCAGCACAGAGACGTAAACACAAACACACACAGGACAAGTTTGTGCCGAATGTGTAAAGGATGTGGCCTCTGTTGGTTGTTTTCATCTCTGTGCCACCATTGTTAAACAGAAATTGGATTTTTTATGTGTGTGCGTCTCTACATCACGGTGCATGTGAAGGCGTGTGCATGTGACTCGGAGGAGAATGTTGCAGATTGTCTGCTGAAAGCCCGGAGGGCTCCCTTATGTAATTGAACTGAGCTGCTGCACTCAGATGAATCGCCAAGCCAATAAAACCCATTAGAATTGAATTGCATGAGAGAGTGTGGGAGATGCAGACAGAGAGAGCGATGGAGAGGTAGAGATTTGGGGATAGAATTGTTCGTTTGCATATGACTCACTGGTACACTTGTGTGTATATGTATCTGTAATATAAAGACGCTAATGGTCATATAGAATGATTCCTGAAAGCAGGGGGGAGTCATAAAGAAGATGAAAGGATGGGAGGATGTTGTAAAGGAGTGGGATACAAGCTGACCAGGGATTAGACTGTGTCTCTTCGGTTGTTGTAATGAGCCGTCAGGATAATTGGAATGAAAAACATAGACCTCCATTTAATGAAGTGAAACTTTCAGAAACATTGAATGAGAGTGGAAGTGGATATAGGTTGGGGGCTTGTGGCAGAGGAAGCCAGACGGAGATAATGCAGAGTCAATTTTGTTTGGAAAAAATCATCTGGAGAACTGTTACCCTCCACACATGACAAACGCAGCTCCATTGGCATCTCGGAGACTTTTGAGCGACTCCTCAGCCAATCAGCATAGGCCTCTCTGGCCTTAGCTGCGGACCTCTGACCAGTGGCCAGCATTCATTGCACTGATTGACAGCTGGAGCTACCACTGCTCTGGGCAAGGCCTCATAATCAGAACTGGTGAACATGAAGGAATAACAGTGCTCTTCCAAAATGGCAGCAGCAGCATCCTCAGGCGCACTTCTGCCAGAATGAGATACGAGGAGAAACGTCATTATCGCAAGTGCCGCCACATCCATCCCTGGAAATAACATGGGCTGTGTGCCTGATTGGCAGCCATATAGTGTTAATGAATAACAATATGATGTGTAAAAAGGGATGCTATCGGCCAAGAGAACGACAGCTGTATGGCATTCTCCTTAATTAAGTTGAAGAGAGGCTGTTAGGGAACGAAGTCAGTGAGGAATGAAACCAGAGACGCAAACGGATGAAGGAGGGAGAGGGGTACAAATGAGGAAAGCAAAACATGGAAAAGCGGTGAGAAATGGTGAAAGGAAGATGAAAAAGTTGGAGAGAGGATGCTTTTTTAGGTCATATGTGATCATCAAGAGAAATTAATCAACGTCCATTTAATTATTGCAGCGCCCCCGGCTATTAATCCTCAGGCAGCGATGACAACCACACATGAAACATTCACAGAGGAGTGAAGCAGCAGATGTACAATCACAGATCATTCCTCCCTTTTCCTTTCTCTGTTTCTAAGAAAACTCACCTCACCTTTTTGTCTTTCCTACAAAATACTCTGTGCATCATGTGCAGTTCTTTACGAGGACGAGACCGCACGGGGCTTTAAGAAAGGAAAAAAGAAAAAGCCGAACGGGGGAGGTATAGTGCTGACATAAGAAGAGTGCAAAAAGAGATTGATGATCTCAGGGCCAGTGGGAGAAAGGGAGAGAAGAGACGGAGGAATACTTACCAATAAATTACTCCTGAGCAGGAAAGGGCAGTGTGTGTGTGCTTTTATGTAGTGTTTGTGTGCTTCATGCTCCTGTATGCCTTTGTGGGTGTGTGTCCATAGCCAATTATGCTTTTATGTGTATGAACATGTAGTCAAGGTTTGTGTGTAAATGACTGCATGAGTTTCTTAAGATGCTGTGTGTGTGTTCTTTTCTAAACTTAGCACAAAAAGTAAGGAAATGTGTGTTTGGTAGATCATTTCTTTGTTTTAACAATGCTTCATGATAGTAAATCTTATACCATTAGAAAGCCTGTTTTATTTTGCTTTTCAATGATGCCACATTTGTAAGGAACATGCATTTGTGGGATGAGCAGCAGAGCTGAGTATGTGGGTTGCACCCATGAAAAATTTGCCAAATCTTCTCATTTAACAAACAGGAGCCTCAGTAGCGTGTGGAAGAACCATACACAGCCACAACAACCTGGCACCTCCTCCTCATGCTGGTCACCAGCCTGGTCACACACTGCTGTGGGATGGCATCCCATTCTTCAACCAGCAATGTGGTTGTGTTGGTCACTCTGGCATGAAACAGCATTCCCAAGCTGATCCCACAAGTGTTCAATGGGGTTGAGATCAGCACTGCTGGCAGGACATTCCATCCATTAAGTCCAAGCAAACGCAACTCTGTAGTATATGGCTCACACAAAAGCATCACTCACTCGGTTACTCAGTTACTCAGTCAGTATCGGGACAGAGCCATCTGTAGGGCCGCCCGCAGCGGACAGCCAAAAATAGTATCCCTGCACAAATCCTTTAAAACAACTAATGAATATTGTGATAAAATATACAGTAAGTGTGAGTTCATAATCCACATTTTATATTTAGTAGCCTATTTAATTTCAATATCCCTAAAAAAGCCAAATCTTCCCCATGGAGGACTGTTTAATCACCTTGGCATATGCCACATCACCAGTCAATCACTACTGGCTTGAAATCTAAAAAAAAATGGTGTCTTAGGTTTAGCAGGATGTTAACTTTTTTTGTGTGCACAAGTCTTTATTTATAATTGTTGTAAGTATTTTTTTTATATAAATCCTGGTTAAATAAGGGTTAATTAAATAAATAAATAAATAAATAAGTTCTCTTTGTATTTCCCAAAAGTCAAAGAGCCCACTGCAAATGAGCAGTGTTTTGCACACTGAGGTAATTTAGTCATGGATTATTAACATTTCAAATGTTTGAGGAAGAAAAAACTCAAATGTTTGCCCCAGCGCTGTCTTTAACATCTCTTTTCAGCCAAAAATGCTTTGTGATGTTTAAGGGGCACTTGGCTGAAAAAAACATTCACAGGGGGTACATCACTGAAAAAACATTAAGAACCACTGCTGTAGAGAATGTGTGATGAAGTGGTTTACTATTCACTCTTTAAGTGCCAATGCACATCCCCAACACGCTTTAACACCCACTCCTCCATTCAAATCCCATCAGCCACTATTTTTGTCTTGAACGCCAATATGAACTTGTCTCTTTCTCCCACTCTACCTACCATTGTGTCTGTGCCATTGATTTCTGAGAATGTGTCAAGATCCAAGCTATTGTTCACTATTGAATGATTCAGTCCCTGCATGGCACTGTTCCATTGGGAATGCATCTGTCACAGACAATGTCTCTGTCTCTCCTGCCATTGTGCCATAGAAAATGTGTCAGTGATAGAGAATGCGTTCCTATATATTCCGAATGTGCCGTCATAGATGAATGTCAAGCTGCCAGGTGTAATTCTCCTCAGCCGCTGCTTTAAAGCACGTCGCTCCCATTGTGAACGTCTTCTTTAACCCCCTCTGCGGGCGCAGAGGCCTGCCAGAGAACACAATTTGTCCATGTCCTTATCGCTTGTCAGGAGTGTAGATCGATTCCGTTTCGCACAAAGAGTCAATTTGAGAAAATAATTAGTAACATTTTTCACTCATATCGAAATGGCATCAGCCTCGATTGCTGATCAGCATATTTGAAATAACTCTCTCCTCCTGTTGTTGTATTTTTCCTCTCTCTTCCTATCCCTGTCTTCAACTGTCGGTCCAATGAGTTTATAGAGCAGGAAGAGCAGTGCAATTAATATCCAGCTGTAATAAAGCATGTATCCTGTTTTATGTGCTGTAACTTTGCTATAAAACCCTGCATCTCCTTTGTTGAAATGTCACTGCATGTTGTAGCATTTGTTTGTGTGTCATCCCATTCCCTGTCTGTCTGTAGATAATGTGTCAGTCACTACCACGGTCCCTCCCACTCCCACCACCCAACCAATCACCTCCCATCCTGTCACCCCAACCCTAATACGCAGTGCAGCCCCGGACGCCAAAGGTAACACACGCACCTCTATATTCTGCTATCTCTCTTCGACCTTCCCTGCTCTCCTTTGGTGCCTTTCACTCCTCTTAACATCTGATGACTCTCAGGTGGCCAACACACACACACACACACACACACACACAACAACAACAACGCAACTCTGCAACCTTCCTTCGCCCTGCATCTACATGAAAGTACGTGCCTGCAGACGCTCGATGTGCACAAACACCTGTCCTCCCTCTCTTTCTTTCTTATCACTTGCTCTTTGATGCTCCCCACACATGCACTGCCTAGTCAGCAATTGTGTATGTGTGATTGTGTGTTGGGGGGAGGGGGTTTGTTGTGGTGGGTACTGTGAATGTATCTGTATTAGGGGTTGAAGAAAACTGGCAACAAACCGGGGCTTTAGCTGACTGATGCTAGTCTCTGAGGGCTAAGGAAGATGCTACACAAACACATTTATCTGCATTTACACAATCACACATACGTATGCAGAAAGTGAGAAAGAAAGAGCTTAAGAAAGACGGATCAGGGTTCCAGGTGGTTGTCTAATCATTTTCTCACAGACGAACGCCGCACAGCAGGAGACAGAAAGTCTGCTTGGCTACACTCTGCTATCCTTTCTTTCCATACCTTCAGCTGCTCTGTGTCTCCTTTCTGTGGAAAAAAGATGAAGCGAGGGGAAACAGAGCATTCTTCTTGATCTTCTTCTGCCGCCGCTGCCTTATGCTGCAGGTAGAGGTTGTTTACCTGCTGGGCATATGTCATAAAGAGTCAGTGGCAAAGTGAAGGCTTTAACAGTTTCAACGTTTAGTCGGTGATGATGCATCATTTTAAGGGTTTGTCAGAGGAACGGCACACTTTTAATACCATTTTATTTCCTGCTGTGCTTTGGGCGGTGGTGGATTAGGAACAGAAGTCTAAAAGGTAAAGTCATAGTAAAGTCATGCTTTTTCATGGCCTGTGATTTACAGATAGCCAGGTTCTTACCCTTTTGATATAAGACTTTGAAAAGGAAGCCATTGTGCTGCCCAGCAAGGTAATATTAGGGCTGTCAAGATTAATCAAGTTAATCCCAATTAATCACAGGCTTTATGTCCCATTCAACACACTTTGGCTAAGGTGTCTGCAGTCACAGTGATGTAAAATAAGTCCACCATTGCTCCTTAATGTCTCATTTTATTCTACAAACGTACAGACACATTGAAGCCCACTGTTAGGGTCTAAAATCAAACTAAGGATGAGCAGAAGATGCTAACTACATGGACATGTATTTGCAATTGACTTACGTCCTCATAGTGCTGTCCAATTACTGATGTCCCTGCCTCCAGCGAGCATGCAGACAGGTGAGCATGAGTTCACACACTGAGAAGGGTCAATTTCAAATACATGACAAACCCCTAAAGTCATGCAGATTGCACTTGGGATGGTGCAGTTTGCACTTTTTGTTATTTCTCCATACTTAAGCATGACCTCCATACTGCTGTTATGGAGAGAGACAGATCAAAAAGTTTGTATAAGGATTTATAATCAAAGCATTACTTTGACTGGGACACAAAGACTTCAGTATAAACCATGTTTAGTTTGTTTTTTTAATTGATTTTACCTTTAATAAAGTCTTGTTTAGATTGGTTCAGATTAACTAGTAAGCTAAGTGCACCTTCCTTCATCATATTTGAGCTTACCCATCACTGCTTGAATCACACATGACCTGTATGCTTGAAGATGCACCTGTATTAATTTTAATCATACACAGGCCAATACTTGAAGATACACACGCAGCAATGTGACGCACTTTGTCACAGCGCTCAATGACACACTTGACCAAGAAATTTATGCCTGAGAGCACACCGTCTCCTCTTGAGCTGTCAATCACTGCTCTTCTTCCTTTACTTCACCTCCACCATCTCTCTCTCTCCTCTTCACTCCTGATCTCAATGCGTTGGCTCCGTATTAATGATTCATGTTTTAATTCTGCTCCGTCAAGGTCCATGAGCTGCATCAATAACTCTGTGTCCTTGCCTCCTATTGGCCTCACAGCTCCTTCACTCAAGCTCTCAGCCCGAACAGGAAAAAGAGCTTTTGTCACTGTCAGCATCTTTGACGATGTCTCAGTATTTAACTCCATGCTTAAAGACCTTCTTTCTTTTGAAAAGCAAGGATTACCTTCATTTGCACTTATACCAACCGTTTCTTTTTCTCTACATCCTTTTCTGTGGTTGGCAGCTGATATTTTCGGGTGAAACTGTGCACAGCCTTGTGTTTGTTCTTAAGTTTGCTTTCTGTTGTTTAAGAACTGCAGCTCACGGCTGGTCTGCTGACGGTGTTGTTGACTAGTGGATTGATTGTTCAGTCAGACATTCTGTATAGATTACAGAAAAACTTAACAAGTTATCAGCACTTGCAGATTCCTTCGTATCAGAAATTTTGCAACCTGCAACTTGCAATTGTATGTTTATCTGATTGGATGACCTTGTAGAAACATTTGAGATTTTTATGTGCAAGAATTTCTTGTTGGCCTGATTGAACAAGTCCTTCTGCTGCTGAAAGGCATTATTTAGAAAGGAGTAAATAATAAATACAGCATATAGATTTATAATAAAAAATTTTACAGTATAAAAAATGAAATAGAGGAATCTTGATGCAGCCATGTCACTCTTTTATTACCATCTGATTTTGCAGTATGAAGTTTGTAAGGGCTCATGCAGCATTTGACGGTAGCAGCTGCACACACTTAAGATGTTTTACCCTTTCATTGATTTTATAAATCAGTCATAGTCGATTAAATTTGGCTTTTTTTTTTTGACTAACAACATCACTAAAAATCTCTGTAATGTCAAAGTGAACACAGATTTCTACAAAAATATGTCAGCTTAACAAAAACATTTATGTGAAGAAAGTCATTGCATAAATATTCACCTTCTTTAAAGTGACTGACCTAATTCAACAGATGCCCAGCCAATCCATGCGAATAGTCTCTCAGTTAGCAAAATGGGGATCACCTGAGTGCAGTGCATGTGTCTCAAGTGATTGCAGTATAAAGATGTCTGTGTCTGGAAGGTCCTGTCACTGGTGAGACAGTTCCTGGCTACTATTACACCATGAAGACAAAAGGACACTCCGAGCATCTCAGAGAAGAAGTTATTGAAAAGTATAAGTAAGGGGACTGATACAAAAAATAATTCCATGGCACCAAACCTCCTTAATCAGTTAAATCAATCATCAAAAAATGGAAGGGATATGGGATGTGTAAATCTGCCCAGATCAGGCTGTGCAAGAAGATTTGTGAAAGACGCCTCTAAGACACCTATGACTACTCTGAAGGAGTTACAAGCTTCAGCAGCTGAGATTGGAGAGACTCTGCATACAACAACAGGTTGCCTGGGTTATTCGCCAGTCAAAGCTTTATGGGAGTGTGGCAACGATAGAGCCACTGTTGAAGACAAGTCTTATTAAACTGTGACTAGAATACACCTAAAGGCATGTGGGAAACTCCATGGTCAAGTGGAAGAAGGTTCTTTGGTCTGATGAAGCCAAAATGGCTTTTCGGCCATCAGACAAGACACTATGTTTGACAGACACCAAACGCTGCACATCACCACAAACACACCATCCCCACTGTGAAGCATCAATCCAAAAGGGAATTTGTGGCTGCTCTTGAAAAGGACTAACCTGACACGGCAGGTCTGATAGAAGGTTTTTGGGAAAGGGCAGAGCCTTTGAAAAAAAAACTCAGAGGGTGATTGGATGAACGTTCTGTCTGTCACATCTTTATGGGCCAATCAGAGCAACAAAACATGTGACGTCATAGCAGCTACCAAGAAAAAAAAAAAATCCATAGAGAACTGCATAATGCAAAACATGGCCACTATAGACATGTCAGTACACGACTTTAACATTTTTGTAAAGAAAACAACTTACTGCTGCTCTATTTTTCTTCTTCTAACAAAGGTATTTCGTCAAGTTCTGATAAAACTGGCACTTTAGCAGCATCAACGCTAATGTCTTCCGCCATAACAGCACTAGTTGCTGCTTGCTTACATCAATTCTGCCGTGCCCAAAAGTACTGCACCTCAATGTTGATTGGTCCTGTCACTTTCTGACCGGGCCCAAACTGTTCAGATGGGAGCTTTGCAAGATGGATTCGCCAGTGAGAAACACAGAAACAGGCATTTTCATCTGCTTTGCAAGGTTAGAAAAGGACCGTTCATGCCCAAATCCTGTTCAACCTCACAGAATTAAAATGTTTATACAGTCACTTATTTTACCTCTCATATTTTTATTAAATTGATAGTGCTTTGTAGAAATCTGTTTTCACTTTGACATTGAAGAGGCTTTTTGTCAACAAAGCCATATTTTTTTTTGTCATGATTGATTTATAAAATCACTACAAGGGTAAAGCATCCAAAGACCCCAGACACCAATTATTAGTTGACTCAATCAATCAATCCAGGGATGAAAAATGTCAAAATTTAATTTTTGAATAATGACAGTTGCTTTGCTGAATAATAATTCTCTTTCTAAATTGTGTTTTATTTTACTATTCCTCTGTTTTTTGTGTCATTTCCTTTAAAGAGGTGTAAAATTGGTAAAAGGTGAGCTTGACATGAATAATTCTTCACCACGCCAGCAATTTTCTACTACAAAGTGTCAAAGAATTTAAGAGTGGTGTGTTTGATTTTATTTCCCAGGGCTGCACCACTCAGTGTAAACACACTCAAAGTTTCCCTCATTTAAAATGCATTGTGGTCTTGACAGGTGCTTGGCTGAAGTGGGTTTTAAGAGGCAGACATACTTATTTCTTTATTCACTCTCTTCATTTCTCCATCATTTCTCACCCTTTTTTTCCTCACTTTCTGCCGTTTTGTGCAGTGGAGGGGTGATGAAAGGTGATAATGCAAGTTGGGTGGAAGATATCGACTTCTCCTTTCTCCTGTCTCACTCCCTGTTCGCTCTCTCCCACGCTGGCGTTTTAATGTGCTTTCTTTCTTCCACTTTTATATATTTTTTTTCTCCTTCAACATCTCTCTTGCTTTCACTTTTGATCCACTTCTCACTTTGTCTGTTTCCCTGCCAGCATTTCTCTTTCCCTTTATCTCCATACTTTCTTTTATATTTACCCTCCCCTACACCCACTCACACTATTTGCCTCTTTTGTTCTTCTTCAGATCCCGGTGCAGTGGTGGAGACTCACAGCGCAGTACCCTATGCGGTGATAGGTGGCGTTCTGGCACTGCTGGTATTCACAGTCATCTGCGTCCTCATTGTCACCATCTGGTGCTCCGTCCGACAGAAAGGTAAAACGCACTCACTCCCATTCACAGCGACGTTTTTTTCTAAGCTGGGGGCACGCTGTGAAAAATGAAAGTACTTTATCACATTTTTCACAGGCACGTTTTCTCATTTCTCCACTTTTTGGTGAAGCGTGCTGTGAAAAAATAATTGCAGGACAGTTACACCTGGATTCCTTGAAAATAATAATTCAAACTGAGGTGTAAAATTGTCAGCATGAAGCAGACAGGATGTGATACTCCTCTGCAGGCGGATGCTGTCTGTGATGGATGACCTTGGCTGAGACAGCTGAAGAAATAGGGTGGGGTGGGAAATGTAGGTGTGGTCCCCATGTTTTATGACTATATGTTAGTGTATCAAGGCTCATCTATTAAAAGCAGCCTCCCTGCGCTCCCTATCTTTTTAAGTGCCCTCACTTGGCAGCTTTTGACTTTGCACCACAGCTGCCAAGAACTGATCTGGGAACAGTGAAAATCACAGGGCAGCAACCAGCCATTACTTAACCCTTTGGCTGGACAAGCTGTCAGTCAACATTCAGTTTGGTTCTGCCGCCAATCAGCGCATAGACAGGACCATTACAACCAAACCATGTTGAAACGGAGCCATTAGAGGCTTTGTCTTCAGCCTGTCAGCATGCCAGTCAGCCAGACTCTGCAGTGAGGGAGAATGAGAGTGTCACTCACCCCCTGGAGTTGAAGGGACACTCAAGCAGGAAGATGACTTGAGCACTTCTTGCTCTCTGTAACCTGCACTGCACCGAATCATTAATCAAACAGACCAGAGGGGTGTTAAAATGTCTTTAATGGGTTTCTGAGTGACGCAAAAGTGCCATTGTTCTCTTGCACCTAACCTCCCCTCCACCCCTTTTCTGCCAATCTCTCCTCCCTCCCTCCCCTCTCTTTTTCTTCTCTGTTATCATCTCCTCCTCTACCCATTCCCACGACCTTAATTTCCGCCTTTAGGCTCGTACCGTACCCGAGAGCCTATTCTAGCTTGGTATTGACCTAACAATCAGTTAACTAATGAATTAATCAGACAGGTACGATAATATGAAGCCCTATTGGTTTGATAATTCTGCACGGGTGCTGCAATGATCATGACGCTTTGCCAACTAACCTTCCCCCTCCAATGTCCCTCTCGGTCTCTCTCTCTCCCTCTATTTCTCTATGTCTCTCCATCTTTTGTCATGTAGGTTCCTATCTTACCCATGAGGCCAGTGGGTTGGACGAACACGGCGAGGTGCAGGAGGCCTTCCTCAACGGGAATGATGCCAGCCAGGGCAAGAAGGAGTACCTACTGTAGCCCTTCTCCCCTCCTACTCCCCCTTCTTTCTTCTGACCTCATCCCCTCTATCTCTCCCTCTCCCTATTTCCCACCTTATATACAACACACACACACACACACACACACCCACACAAACACTTCTACACAATGCGCCAGAACAGGCGGCCTTCTGAAAACGACTGTATACAGATACCGCACACAGCCAATCCATCCCAATCCAATCCACTTCATATGTTCCACATCCACAGACTGAGAAAAAGAGAGCCTATAGACCCACCAGCCATTAACGACTGTGCCATATATACTGTTAGTCGGACAAACTATGGAGAACACAGAGAGAGAGAGAGAGAGAGAGAGAAGAGGGAGGTGAATGCAGACAAAACAACAAAAAAAAACCCCTGAAATGACGCCATAATTATTTTGATCGAGAACGAAGTGGGGGAGCACAAAGAAAAACAGGCACTCTGCCTGTGCAGCCGCCAAAGTGGAAGGGGAATTAGAGGCAGATGACTGCTATAATTCCCTGCCTGGAGAAAACCATCCATTGCACAAAGCTCGATCTTTAACAGGCGCAGGCAGAGGCAGCAGCGTGCGAGTGGAGAGGGAGCTGATGACCAGGAGCTCTTGAATGCTAGATGCTATAAAATTGAAACATTTTTTTAAATTACAGAAGCGTCCATCCTACAGAGGAGAACTTAGTTTTAGTTCTTTCACAACACAGGAGTTTGTAAGCCCTGAGTCCAGAGACCTTTTTCAGACTTTATGGACAAACTAAATGCCTTGTTTTGCTACACTGTAAGACCGAACAGTTGAAGGTTGCTGAAAAATTGAAAAATAACTTAAAAAAAACAATTTTCTAGTTTTCTGAGGCGACTAAACAAATTTTTAGTTTTAAGTTAACAGTACTCAATCATTTGTATTTTGTATTCCTTAATCTGCATAGTTTTCCCAGAATGCCCCTCGGCATTTGACACTTGTGCTCCCTGCATGAAGTTACTGACTCAGTCAGAGAAGTCCTGACTGTAGGAACCATCATCAACATGACAAGGACAAGTAACTGAACTCTGTGAAAGAGTACTGAACAGTTATAGGTTGTTTGAAGTAATGACTTGTGGTAAAACCACCTATTTCAGCTGTATTTTTCTGAATTCATGACACATTTTCTAGTTTTAAGTGAACAGTACTCAGTCATTCTACGTGCAGATTTTTTCACAGAAGGCCTTTTGGTGTTAGACACTTTTGCACCATGAGTGAAGAAATTGACTCAGTTAGACAAGTGGACGGAAACCACAACATACTGAGGATGGTATACTGAATAAGATGGCAGAGGACTGCCTGGTTCAGTATGCATCTTTCAGTAATTGTCCCTTATATGTGGCTTAACAAAAAGTACTCAAACTTGTTGTTTGGAATAGGATATAAACTGAATTTTTAAAGTTTCCACAGTGAAGTTTAAATTAAAACAGTGAAGTAAACCCAGCATAAATATATGAGTCCAAATTAGTTGATATAACTTAAAAGGGCTAAGTACCTGCTACTTAAAATATATTGTTTTTCAGTAATTTATTTTTTATTTTTACTAATATTTGAAGTTCTATTAACTTATCAGGGATTGATTATTTTAAGTTGAGTCTACTCAAAGATGTATCTCCAATACTTAAAGTCCCTGTAAAGTGAAATCCAAACTTTGTGTCTTAACACACTATGTGTTGGAATAAGATTGCTGTTAAGATGTGAAAACACAGATCTACGTGTGACTGACTTTTTTTATTTAGACCCTTAGACAGGTGTTCACCTCTTTCCCAGCTTGGTTTAAGTTAAGTCTTGGGGAATGGCCCTGCCTCCCTTACACTACAACGATATCCAATCACAGAGCAGTTCATCTCAATACAGTCTTGTTGCTGATGTCACTGCCTTCAATGAAAGTTAACAGCCTGCTACATACTGTGTCTTTTTTCATTGTGAAGTAAATTTCCCAAATTTATCAGCTACAGATCATTAAAAGTATCATAATAGAGAGAGTTGTGCCAGAAAACAGTAAATTTAATCCCAGACTTCTGTCTCTAGGCACTATAATCAAAAGCATTGTTTTTATGTGAGAGGATTGTTCTCGTGAGTGAGTATGGCTTCAGCTCATTCAGCTCCATCCTAGAGCACGATTTTAGATTTTAGATCATGATTTTGAAGCTTAATTTCATAAACTTAGAGATGTTTGTCATGTCTGAAATTTGGCCTGGTGGTTCATGACACAGTGGCCTGTCATATGACAAACCAAAAATAAATACTTTTTTTTCGCACTTTACAGGTCCTTTAATAATGTAGACACAATCAGTTTGAACTAATTTTGAATATGTTCAGCTTGCTCGGTTTTACAGTGTACCTCTACCCCTCCTAATGCCAATAATCTATCCAAAAAAATCCACTTTTGGCTGTTTTTTTCCCTTTAGAGAGCAGAAGTTTGTTCTCCTGTCTTTTAATTGACCCTCAGTCTTCTCCTTCTCCGTTCACCTGTTACCATCCTCTCCCTTTCTCTCCGTCTCTCCCCTCCCTCTCTTCATCACTCCTCCCTTTGTTGGCTCCTAATAAAGAAAGGATTAGTGTTGGGCTGCGTTCCTCACAAAGGAGAAACGAATATGACTTGCCAAGGCATTAAAGAAAATTATTTTAGAATGTCATTAAGAGTATCAAAAGGTTTTAGAAGTCGTCATGAGGAGAGCAAAAGGAGTGATAGCAAAAAAAAGGGAGCGAGTGGATGGGTGTTTTTTTCTGAATGCTACACATATGCAGATACATGCACACATTCATACGTACCGTAAACATGTTGACAGAACAAGTATACATATCTCTGAAGTCCTTATTTGTATAAAAAATGAACAACTACATAAATTAAAGGAAACTTTTAAGAAATATGAAGCCGTTTACTATTGAAACACGTTATGAAACATCTATACTAACACAGATATTAGCCTATAGAGGTTCAAAGCCGAACAAACTACTGTCCAGTGATCTTTAAAGAAAAACAAAGAAAAGAATAAAAAAATCATTTGTCTTTATGAGAAACCAGAGGTCTTATTGATTTTTTATTAATTATTATTATTATTTGAACAATTCTGATTGTTGTTAATGTTATTATTATTATTATTATTATTATTGCCGTTGTTATTATTAAAATTGTAAATGTTAAAGAAATGTACACTTCCCATGGTTTGTTTTTGGTTCTACTGTAGAGAAATTGCTGTCTTTTTTCACTCTTACCTTTCCTCTCTTTCCCAATCTTTTTCTCTTTCTCTCTTCTCTGTCTCCTGTGCCTAGTCGTCTCTTCTCCTGTCTATTTCACTCTTGTTTATTTTAGAGTCCATGTGTCATTGTTGATATATAGCTAACTATTTCTTTATAGGGGAAAGATACAAAGCACGACAAAATAAAAAAGATCCAAAAATAACCTTTGGGATTGGGCTGTTTTTTGGATTTTTTTTTCTTCACAACAGGCGCCATTTCCCTGACGAGAAGAGAACAATAGACAGGCCATATGATAACATCAAAGGGAGATGTGAAATTATAGGCGGGGAGATAAAGATTAAAAGAACTGGCAGCCAGCGATAAACAGAATAAACAAACCAGAAGGTTCTGTGGTGACGCTAATGAATCATAAGAACAGATAGTGGGGAAGAAAGGGCGACAGGAGGGTTGAGTCAGATGCACACAGAAAAATATGACTCTGCCATTAACTTCCACACAATCAATACCCGATTCTGTCGAGAAGCACTCAACATGTCCATCTGTGTGCGGGGCTAGATTTGAAAGCCGCCGGAGGTCGCCGGGTGATAGATCGATGTGTTTCTCTTCCATCGATGGCGAGGCTCCACGGTCGCCTGTCATAAAGACAGATTGTCAAACGGCAATCAAAGTAATGGACTTGCCAGGCGCTACCAGCATGAGTTGACACTGTGGCCGGCAAACAGTTCACACACATGCACACACACACAGATCGACAGCAGACATATCTTCAGTTTATGGTGGCGCAATGGTAGCGCAGGTAGCCACTGCTTTGGTTGATGAGTGATAAAAAAGAAAATGTTTTCTCTGTCCTTCAGACAATGTGTTGTTTTCCTGTTGGGTTCTCAGCACTCCGCCTGGTCTGATTCTTTGATGTTCTTATTTCTGCTTTTACTCATAGAAAAAACACAAGATTAAAAGAAAACAGCCAATAGGTTCTTTGCAGATGCAGCAAGCATCTGCGGGGCAGGTGGTGATGTATACATGGAAAAATGCAACCAAAAAGGCCATGTTTTCTGTGGTTTGCAACAATTCCAAGCGTTCAAAGTGTGAAAATGAAAGCATCCTTAAGGTGGATTTAACACTAGGGGCCCGGTACTCTAGTGAGTACACTTGAGCCTTTTCATTTTAGTCAGTATGGGTCTAGTGGACTCTGGCAAGGTTTGAATGAAATGTGAATACAATCGCACTGGAAGTTGTCAGCTATATGACATCAAAGCTAAAAAAAAAAAATAAATCCACATTTTTTCTCAGTTAAAATCAGAATCAAGTCAACAAACACAGTTATGACTCACATTACAGATAATCACAAATTGGAGTTAGCAAGATGAGTTGCAAAAGCAATGAATGTCTCCCATCACCTCAAAACCGCTGTATCTTTGCTGTGCAAGCCCAATAAATCCTCTGAGCTGCATATAAATCTTTAGCTATGGGGAGGGACATTGCTGGATTCTTAAAATCTAAACGGCTCTTCATTTGGTATCAGCTTGGCTTTTTGAATGTGGAATAAATAACACCAAAGGATGGAGGAAAGGAAACCGGCGCTCAAACAGGAGCTAGAAACCACAACTAACATTAAAGGGCAGTTTCGTAGCATAGGCTAATTTGAGAACGAGTGTATCAGCTGACATTAAATCATTTTTTCAATTAGAAGTATTTTTGTGATACAAGATTTTTATTGTATGTGAAAGGGGCTAAGCTAGCCTCTTAGCTCAGTGCAAGACTCTAGACTCCCTTCATCTAGCTAGATGCTATGGGAGGTCTGCAGGACTGAGTTTTCCTGATATTGATCCCCTCTAGGCCAGGTAAATCAATTAAACAGTGGCCTTTTTTTGTGAAGTGTAAGGATTTAATTCGATGTATGTAGAAATTTTCTGATGTTAATTGGAGCATAGAGGTCCATTTAGAGCCTTAAAGTACTAACTTTCATTCCTTATGGCTGTCCCCTACTTCCTTACAACAGGCATTCAGGATCATGTGATTGCAAAGAACCTTTTTCGAGAAAATTTTGAATGTTTTCTATCAATAAATATTTAAATTGTGAACATGTACTGTAACTGACTGCTGCATCCTGGGAAATCAGCCGTGCTGTGACCATAACAATGACACCATTCTGCTAGAAGTGATGACAATCAGACCACTGCAGAGATCATAGAGGGTGATTATCCAATCAATAGACATAAGAGAAAATGAGATCAGAACAAGCCAGACAACAGTCAGTTGAATTCCTCCCTGAGTTTATGACATGCTGTAATAATCCAGCCTGTTAACGACAGCAAGAAATCCATGAATAAGTCATTCTGCTCCTCCATGATGCACGTTTCACAGTTAACATCCTGGAACGGGTTCAGATCAGAGAATTCTTCCTTTATGACCCATTTATGATAGTCGTATATCATTTCTACGAGTTGCAAAAGACATGAAAGTCTATCAAAAGACATTTTTTTCTTCATTTCTGTGGCTACATGGTGGATTGAAGCCCAGCTGGACACTGGACAGTTTTATCCATCTGTAAAACCAACCCTGGTGACCCTGTAGGAAGGCGAACACAGCTTATGTTCACTGGTCTTGGCAGTGGGACTGAAGCAAGGCAGAGAGGTGTGTACAGAGCAGCGGCATAGCATGAAGCATTGATTGAGGTGGCTGAGTGAGTCGAGGCTGAGCATAATCAGGAAGCAGAGAGGCACACAGAACAATTGAACGGGCAGTCGAGCCAGAGAAGCTGGAAAAATCATTCTTTTTTTTCTTCTTTTTTTTTAACTCCGTTTACCAGGTTTCTCCATCAATGTGTTTCAGTCAGAGTTTTTTTGAAATGATGAAAGACACACTGTACTCAGAGCATTGTTTGAGAATACAAAGAGGAGATGGAAGACATGATGAAAGAGAAAATAGCTGTATTAAAACTATCTGTATAGAGGAGGAAAATGGTCGACTAACAACAAAAGTAAACAATCACCAAACCTAGAGCAGGTTGGGGTGTGTGTTTCACACAATTCAACGTTTTCACACAGCTGCCTTTCAGCTTTGATGTCACATTCAGGTTGGGATGGTCAAATTCTTCTGCCAAATCTGACAAATGTTTATGTCTGGATACATCTAATATCTGAAAGGACATCGGGACACATTTCAAGTAGATATTACTTGTTTATCTGAAGTAAACTAGAACTAGAGATAAACTTGTTTACAGCCTGGTTCAAAAAATGAAACAGCTCATTAACTAATGTCTGCATGTCTCCTCACTGTATGGGGGTGATTTTTTTAGTACCACAGTTGTCTAGATTGTATTTAAGTTATTATTCAGGAAAAACCTCACTGCACACTGATTGGTGAGTCTAATTTGATTGACAGATAGCTTGACAGGCAGACGCAACCTCCAGAAGGCTGGCTTTAGTGCTAGCTTAGCTGACAGGAAGTCCAGCTCAGTGGGCAGGCTTTTGTCTGCCGTAAGGTTGATCCAAAGTTTGATTTAGACAGTGATTTCAATATGTAGGCCTCCACGGATTGGCTTCAAAAGCTGTTTGAGTGTGCCTATTGTAAGCAGACGGCTGACGTCACACAAGGTTTGTCCAATCCTTTCTGCAGTCTATGACCACAGCCTGGGGCTAGGGGAGGAGAGCAGCCAAGGTCAAGCTGGACAGCATTTATTTTCACCAGGCCTTTTTACCCCTTGTGATATGCCCAGATACTACTGGTGGTTTCTGAGTCATTTACAGCGTAACCACGGCAGCGCTTCTACCCACAAGGACGGTACCCTAGGCAAGTGGTTCTCAAACTTTACACCCCGCAACCCCCAAAATAAAGGTGCCAGAGACCGGGGACCCCCACTGTACCTGAAGGTGATTGAACACAGTCATGTACAATTTGGAATAGTCATGTGCAAACAAGGCCGTCCACAAAGGGGGATAAATGGGAGAGCATTCTGGCACCCAGCCAAACTGGGGGCCCATGGAGGTCAGCAAAACCATGGTCCATTGTAAAGTTAAGCTGTAATATCCCTATTTCGTATCTAACCTGAAAAAACACTCTTATCAAAGAAACTATCTTTTTTAGATAATTTATGTAGTTAAAAGCCTTCTTAAAAAAAGTATATCCTTTTTGTTTAAAAAAAAAAGGATTAAAATGGTTTAAGAATCGCTCAAATGAGTTAAAAATGGCAAAACAATTGTGGAAAAGGTGGTGGAGTTGGGCATAAATAGTGGTTAGAGGAGTTAAAATGTGGCCTAAATGGCTTTAAATTGGCTATATGGGTGGAAATTTGGGGAAATGTAATGAAAATTTGACATGAACTGGCAAAAATTGGTTAATTGGGAAAGAAAAAATAGGCAGATATTTTGGTTAAACTAGCAGAAAAGGGCATAACAAATGGTGAAATGGGGTTAAAATGGGAGAAAATGCAAGTGGTTAAAAGGGGTTAATAGTAGCAATAATGGGTCATCAGAGGCAACATTGAGCTTAAGTGGTAAGAACTGGTTTAGAAGTGACAAAAACCGGCAGAAAAAAGTGATGGAAAGAGTTTTAGATTGACAGAAATAGTTGTTAAATGGTAAAAATGTTTTAAAATGATGAAAAGGGGTATAAAAAATGGACAAAATTGGTGTAAAGTGGCAACAGTGCAGTTTTAAAAATATTCTTAGTGTTTTAGGGCATCTGGAAGGGGTTCCGACCCCAAGCTCGAGAACTAATGCCCTACGCCATACCTT
Source organism: Cheilinus undulatus (assembly GCF_018320785.1). NCBI lineage: Eukaryota > Metazoa > Chordata > Actinopteri > Labriformes > Labridae > Cheilinus > Cheilinus undulatus. The sequence goes on along the minus strand of NC_054872.1, from coordinate 35,428,588 downwards.
CTTGCCACATCATCCCTCACTCCACACTAAAGGTTTGGCCTTTATTATTTTTTTCAATTGATTATTTCCCAATGCCCCTGGTCATCTGTTAGGACATCCAGAGCCTGACCTGGGTTGTGTCAATCCTCCTTTCAGCCTGATGGTACCCTCAGGCAGACTTACTCGCCATTAGTCACCTTACTTCAGCCACAATTTCTGGCCCAAGCATGCCTATAAGTTCAGCACAGTACTGTATATATATGTTCTCTTTTTTAAAGCATAATCAGTAGGCTAATTCTTCTACAGTTAGTTTGGCTAGCCAACGGCTCATGTTGGCTTTAGCTACTTCACTAGCCAACGTAAACAGCTATATTCAAAATATGAGCAATCATCCACCACCTATTCAAGAGGTGGCTGGATACTAACATTAGCTACTGGCTGACATTAGCCAGTTCACCAGCTATTCCAGGTTAAAAGCCTTACCATTTATTATGAGTTCAACACTTCCTAACAGATTGGCAGCTGAAGACACCATCTTACTGAAACTCTTGAGTGACACTTTGAAAATTTTGATTTGAGAAACCAAAAGATTCAGTAGGCTAAGACAGCAGCAGTGTATTCTTAGCTAGCTACCTAGCTGTGCTTGTGTTTTTGTTATTGTTCTTGTTCTTGTCGAATGCATGGGCCAGGTGTGGCCATTGAAAAGGCCGGGTGGGTCTGGCACTGTGTAACTCCTAGATAGCCATTGTATGCTGATTGTGACATCAGTGGAAAAGGTCACCATGTAAATAAGGTCATTAAAATAAGTATTACCTGTTATTTTAATCCATCAATGATTCCTTTCACCAAAACAGTTCAAGATGAGCAATCCAATTAGTGCAAGCACTTTCCCTTTTTATTAGAAGAGTGCATCAGATTGTATTTACACATTTAATCAAAAACAGTCACCAGGTTAATGATGTTTCCCCTTACAATCCAGCACCCTCTATGGAGCACCGTGTTATTACTGGATATTTAATTAAACGCTGTCACTCATATATCTACATTACCGGTGGTTGGCTTAGCAGAGACTTAGAACAGGCTTAGAATAAGACCCACAGGAAGAGCAGAGAAAGAAAACAAGACATCTGTGATCAGGATGGTAGTCATCATCTGGAGGCTCAACTTTTCATGCTGACATTTGGTGTGGGACCTGGTAATTAGCTGGCCTTTCATTTGCAGAGATATTCATAACGTATGTACATGAGGTTGCTGATTAGCTAAAAAGCCAGCAACAAACAGGAATATGCTGGGTTTGTTATTTTGCAGGCAAGCCGCTTCTCTTAAACATTTGTTTTCTTTCCCACATAACCCAGAAGACACAAATTAATTTAACTGCATGGTGACAAATGTTTATATTAAGATTAACCACCCAGAACTTGCACTCTTCTGAGGATTCAGACCTCTGGGCACACTTTGGCTTTAAGCGAGTGTTTGGCTGAAGCCCACGGAGCTGCCTGCACCGCCTCACACAGAGCCATACGCACAGATTTCCCTCTCGCTGATGCTACCGCAGGTGGAAGATGAGGAACAGAGAGGGGGAAGTTTGCTCGTTCTTGTTTCCGAGGAGGAGTGAAGAGGACCTGGGGCACGAGGCCGTACAGCTGGGAGAGAAATGCGGTGACTGCATGAGCCCAAGCAGGGAGGTTGGTATTGGGTTGGAAAAGCAAGAGAGCGTGGATAATGTGCAGCGGCAGGCATAGCACAACTAAAAGGGAGAGGGATAAAGCAAGGGAACGGACCCGGCTGGAGTCCTGTTTAGGGGGGTCTGCATGACTAAAAGGAGTGCTACTGGGCTTGGTACACAGCAGCTCAAGGTAGATAGCCAGGAGGCAAACTAAGGGAAGCATGAAAACGGTCAGAGCATGCACATAGACTAAAAATTCAGGACTTAAAATTGTATCAGGGGCACACACTCCCCAGTGACTGCTGTGGATCTCAGCGTAGGTGAAGTTGTGTTTGTCTTCCACATAAAACTTTGAGAGAAAGCCTCCATACGGGAGGTACTGTCCAATGACCTTGCGCTCATGGTGATACTTAGGAGGAGGGGAAGAGGTGGTCAAGTTGTCAAGCAGCTCATGGCCAGCTGTCCCCGAGCCTGACCCGCCGTTCTTCCATGTGTCCAGGACATCCAAGCCGATGAACTGGGCGAAGGAAGTGAGTACGGAGAACACCCAGCACAGCAGAACCACACAGAGAGCGCGCTGACGGGTCATCACAGAGGTGTACCTGCATGAGGACATGATAAATGCAATCAAAGCTGTACTCAGAAGAATGATCAAATTCCTCAAAATTGATTACTCGATTTACCTCACTTCTAACAAGAGAAGAGCACTTCAATCAAGAAGCGAATGTCTGTCTTTAGGGACAGATCTTTTCAGATGTAATGTCTACAATTTGTGAGCAAGCTACTTAAGTGGTTCCCCTTGAAAACAATTCTATATGTTGCCAAAATCCCCTCTCACTTACTCGAACAAGCTGCCTATCTGATGGAAAAGACATTGGGCTGACTCTTACTCTGAAAGGATAGATTTGTAGGTTGCTGTCAATCAAACATCTCATTAGAGCGTATTGATATTTACTCAGCCTTTTCTTGTGACAGTGTATTTGTGTAAAAAAAAAAAACGAACAGCCTGGTTTTATTTAACAGTGGCAAATGTTGCCATGTTTGCTGCTTTTTTAATATCTAACCTTTTATTGATTTTCCTCCTATACTGCTGCAACCACACTTAAGTGTTTGTTGACTCTCACCACCCACTTAGTCAACCTCCACCCCCCCCACACACAAGAAAGTATCAAATTAGTGTTCGAGTTAGTGATTAAAATTACATGAATGATGTGTCTAATTCAAGTCATAGTAATCTATATTTGTTGAGTTGTATTATGTTGCAGTTGTAGTAAGCAACATGAACATTTCAGTGGAAAACAGCTGTGTTTTTGTGCAAATTACAGGAAATATGCCAATTTGAAGTTCTAATTGAGCATTATAATAGTCCACATAGTGCATATAAGAGCTGATATTTGGAGGAATTTCTAAATCCTGTTTAAATAAAGAGTTATGCAACAGAGCAATGGTATTTTTCTTCTTATGTTGATAATAGGTATGAAAACACTGAGCTTCATTCACCAATCTCCTCCTAAGATCCTTCTTAATTATGCAACCGTAGATTTCTAAGAGAAACTAACTCATAAGCTATTGATTAATTTTGATCACTTTTTCATCCAGTTGTTGTAATTTAGACACTAAATAATGTTGTGTTTGTGTCCTGATCATGCTATAACTATTGCCTTCCTGTATCTCTGTATTGCCGCTATTTTATTTATGATAATGATTTGCAATTCTTAAAACTCATAGACTACTCAATGTTTATTTAATCTAAACTTAGCAGAAAAAGGAAGGACATTTAGTTAGTTAATGAAGACATTTGCAATTGATAAATTATTCTTTGTTGTAACAATTCTTCTTGTCAACAATTCTTATACTGTTGGAAAGCCTGTTTATTTCCCTTTGAAATGGGGACACATTTGTAAGGAATATGCATTTGTGGGATGAGCAGCAGAGCTGAGGATGTAGTCCGCACCCATGAAAAACTTGCCAAATCTTCTCTGCCAATGCCAAACAGCTTATTCTGCCATTGACTTTTTTTGTGTTTGGTGGAGTGGATGATTGAAGTCTGAAGACACATTGGCAATCTAACAATTTATTCATTTAACAAACACAAACCTCAGTAGTGTGTGGAAGAACCATACACAGCCACTCTGTGGGATGGCATCCCATTCTTCAACCAGCATTTGTTTCAAAAGAGGATGGAATGGTCTGCCAGTAGTCCTAACCCAGTTGAATAATCGTGGGATTAGCTTGGGTGTGCTGTTCTTGCCAGATTGACCACAACAACCACATTGGCTGACTTGTGATTAATGCTGGTTGAAGAATGGGATGCCATCCTATAGCAGTGTGTGACCAGGATGGTGCATGTCCTAGCACGTATGGTTCTTCATAAAGTGGAAACTGGCTTTCATTGACCTGAGAGAAAAATATTATAATTTTCAACCTTGAGTCTTGAGTCAGTAGCAGTACCAGGCCCTAGAATTGAGCTCAGTGTGATTTTTGCAGTCAGTAACACAAGGCTCAGGCTAGCTGTTGTTGTACAGTGTATGAAAAATTGACATGATAAAACTTGTTCCAGAATATCTGTCCCTGAGCACTTAAAGTGACCTTTGATGCTTTTTTAAAAATCATTATTAATTGAATGTTATTATAATGAGTATACTTAATCCATAATACATATCTTTGTTAAAGGTTGTGAGCTAAAGTGGGCTGGTCTGAGCCATGAAACTCCAGGCCTGAAAATGAATCCCACTCCAGTCATGGATGAGGCCCATAGATTGTAAGTTGAACAATGGCTATGGACATTTAGAGAGGTGACTTGAGTTGTGGCAAAGTCAGGTGTTTTATGGTAAGGATGACAATTAGCAGATCACCCTTTCCTGTAGACCGCCATATGCTACAGGTGGGAAGTCAGTAACTCAGTGGATAACTTCACTCATGGTGCAGAAGTGTCTAACAAAAAACAACAATAATTCATCAGACACATGAACAAAGGAATCCCAGTAGTGATCACTGTACAAAAGGCAACATCTAAACACATTGCACAAGGGCATGATGGGAAAACATGGCACCCAGATTGAATGACTGTGGTTGGAGTTAGATCAAATGCCTCCCTTTAGAGTTGGACTAACTCTGAATGCACACAGTCATTTAAGTCAGAATGGAACTGGAATTAAGCTTTGGCAGTTGAAATCAACTCTCAAATGTTTAACACTGAAAATTCAACACTCTAGGTTTTGCTTTGTAAACGTAAAATTACTGGTTTTTAAAATGAACTCATTTTATATTTAAAAAAAAAGTACAAGTAAACAAAACAGCTACGTTATTACAGTCACTTGAATAAATCTTATTCGTTACTTTCCACTCCTGGTTATTTTAAACAACATTGTTATGAAGTAGGACTGTCATGTCAGCACTGTCCCTCATAGCAGGAAGATTCCTGGTTTGAGTTCCTGTCAGACACCTCTCTATGTTGACTTTTCATGTCCTCCACATGCATGTGTGGGTTCTTTCTGGGTACTCTGGCTCCCTCCCACAGTCCAAAGACATGCTCATTAGGTTAATTGGCTACTCTAAATTGCCCGCAGATATGAATGTGAGCGTGACGTGAATGCTTGTTTGTCCCTGTATGGCAGCCAAGTGATTCAGATTCTACCAGTCCACAGTGTACTCAGCCTCTCACCAAATTGTAGCTGGGGCTGCAGCCTAGTGACACTGAATTGCGTAAAGGTTAGATCAGACTGCACCATTTTTTTCTCAGATTTTGATCCTATTGTGCCATCGCCCACCAGATATGAACATAGAGAATGACTAACACTCTGAAAGACTGGCATGTCTGGATTTACCTTGTAACTTTTGTTTAGTTTGACACCCATCTGTAGATTTGAAAAAAGAGAAAAATAATGTGCCAAAGAACGGGAGGGCTGTGTCTGTTACCATGAGATAAAGCAGTGTTTCTTTTTTTTCTTATCTTCCTCTCAGAGCCCAAGACCACCTCTGTTAAAGTCAGGACTGACAGTCCTTTACCTGCCTCCCTGACGTTGCTGAATCAGTCCTTGAGCTAGAGCAGGACAGGATGTTTGTTGCCTAACCTGACATGGGGCTTTCTTAAAAGACAAAAAAAACATATTCAGTCTGATCTAACCATAAGTACTGGAGATCAGTGGTGCTCAACTGGTGACTCAAAACTTCAAAGCAAAGAGTCAACTGTTTTATTAAGCTCAACCCACTGTGATTTTAAATCTGGGGGGATGTGTGGACGAAGTCCCCCATCATGCCCTTGGGCAGTGTTTAGATGTGTTTATATGTGTTTCCTGTTTTATGTGATCTTTTGGTTTGACACATTTATACCAAGGGTGAAGTTATCCACTGAGTTAGAATTCCTGCCTGACTTCAGATGTTCCTAAAAGATGCGTGGTTTTATTCTTCATCATTAGAATTGCCTTGCTATGAGGATGACTCTCTACCTTGTTCTTGCCAGAGAAGACCCACCTTTCCACAGATTATCAAAAGTTAATGCAGCTTCTTCCTACTGTAAAATGTTTAGTACTTTCAAAAATGTAGTTTAATAATATGCAGTGTGGAACAATATCAACAGTTTTCAAGTGTTAAATTTAGTTTAATTAACACTGTTAATTTTGCTGTGGAGGAAGGAAAGATAACATTTCACTGTGCAACTCCTCAGTAGCTACTCAATACTTAAAGTAAATTCTAAATGCAGTACTTTTAACTTTTACTTGAGTAGATTTATAGACCATTACGTTTACCTTTACTCAAGTTAATTTCAACCAGAGTGACTATACTTTTACTTGAGTACAATAGTCATGTACTTTTCTACCTCTGTTGATTGCAAGTAAATTTAAGTATTTGTCCTATGATTTTCACTTATCTCCTTTTCTTTGGATAACAAAGCGAGTTTTTTCAAGATAATGAGAAAATTCCCTGAGAAATAAACACATTTCCAAGCTGTCTTGGGAAAATGGGGTAAAATCAGGTGTATGCGTGCATGTCCTTCTCTAATGATGTACTTTTCTGAACATTTTTTGGTTGTTTGTTTTTTTCTCAGTTATGTTGTGTTCCTTTTGGATTCAAAACTTCAACATATTTCATTAAATAAATTTGAGTGGTTGAATATTTGTTATACATTTTGGTTGTGATTTATTTTAAGGAGGTGGTGGGTAGGTCTTGATACCTGACGACTTGAGAACCAGTGCTTTAGACTTTATCTCAGAGGTAAGGGTCAAAATTTGAGATAGAATTTATTCGTCCAGAAGGTCAAAACACAAAATTTTCACTCAAAAATGTTTTAAAAGGACAATTTATGAGGTATCAACTGATAATCATGAGTTTTGAAGGCCAAAGTACAATAAACTTGTAACTATGTATTTTTAAGGGTCAAATTATGAGATAAATTCAATATCATGAGTTTAAAAGGTCAAAATATGAGATCAAATTTGTTGTCTAAAAGGTCAAATCATGGGATTAAAAATCAAAAATAGGAATTGAAAAGGTCAAATAGAGGGTTAAAAGTCAAAGTTAGGGATTGAAATGGTAAAATACGGATCACAAATCAAGATTAGGAGTTGAAAATGTCCAACTGCAAAACAGAATTCAAGTTAATGACTTGAAAGGGTCAAAACATGCCTCAAAATTGAAGATTGTTCTTAAAGGTGAAATATGAGCTAAAATTTATAGTCTAAAAGGACAAATTATGTGATTAAAAGTCAAAATTAGGTGTTGTAAAGGTCAAAATGTGAGATACAATTCAAGTTAATGAGTAATAAAGGTAGAAATATGACTCAAAATGTAAAACTGTTAATCTAAAACTTCAAAATATAAAATACCAAGTTAAAATCATCAGGACAAGTCATTATTGTCAGATGCCATATCGAAAAAATTAAATACAACTTGATTTTTTCCCACAATTCTGACTTTTTTTCAAATTATTTTTACTCATTACATTTTCACCACAGGCGGGAGTTAGCCCCCGGGCCTTGAGTTTGACACCTCTGCTTTACCTGCTTGATATGATTCAGCTGTCTTTATGACTCACCTGCCTGCCAGGTGATGCATCAGGTGGGCATCCAGTGTAAGCAGCATCAGTAGGAACATGGTGAACTGCCTGACCACCATGGGACAGCAAACCAAGGCGATGCAGGTGTAGAGACACTGTGGGGTTCTCAGGTTAAGCAACACGGTCACAGGGACCCCCACTGCACCCCCTATGGCTCCCACCCAGCCCAGGCACAGGCGCAGACAGCACGAGACGCTCCCTGGCTGGAGTTGTGTTCCCTCACTCCTCTCCTGAACGTCTGAGCGCTGGCTGCTGACTGCAATACACAACCTCACACTGACCACAATCACAGCCACAGACACCGCACACTGGCACAAGGAGTACAGCCACATGAATTCCATCATGTCTGGAAGAGATAAAGAGACACAGACACAGAGACTGAATGAAGGGAAGGAATATATTTGACTACAGATTAAGAAGACATAGCTGATAATAATGTTAAACAGTGAAAACTAAAAGAAAAATCTATCTATGCTTATGCAAATACAGTCTCATTCACTCCCACTCTTTTTGCCACTTCTGCCCTATGCTCCCACGTGGCTGTTTCTGCAAAGATGGACCCCGCAGCATTAGACTCGCACACTCAAGGGAGAGGTCCAACACAGAGAAAGACAGAAAACAAAAGGAATACAAATGAGAACGGAGTGACAAAGGAAGGGAAATTTTGAGGGTAAGCATAGGGGTGTAGGTCAGAATAATAAACTAGCAAGAGCAGGAGAAAAGTACAAATGTGGAAAGGATGGAGAATGTGATGCAAGTTTGTGCTGGGGGCAGAGAGACGGCAGCGAGAGAGCAGATATTTTGATAGGTATTGGAGAGCTGTAAACGTGCCCGGAGAGTGAAAAGGTCAGGCCAGACCAGACTTGACAGAACTTCTCTGGCGAGGATGTGAGCGCCATGCAAACAGGGAGCAACAAGCAGCAAGCCGGGTGGCAACACTGTTAACACTCCGTGTTCTTGCCTCTTTTTTACTCTACTTTGTTTTGCCTCTTTTCTCCCTCCAGCTCACGATGCATTTGCAAGCTCATGTTCTCGAAAACAGCAATAAGCGTGGACATTTATGAAGCATGAGCACTACCTCTCTATCACAGAAACGCACATCCAAAATGAGCTATTTCCAGAGAATACATGCAGACATGATTGGCAGCTAATTCCAGCATATTTTCAAACAATAGTCTTGCACAAAGTGGAGTGGATAAGTGTTGAAATTGCAGTTTGACTGCAGCAATACAGCACCTGTCCATTCCTCGTAATTAGTTTGACCTTTGCAGAACATTTTGTGTTATAGTCGTCACTTTTCCATAATAATCACGACTGGCTGAAATAACCTCTTTATACGGCGTCATAATCACTTTACACAGTTGTCTCCTGTCTCACCACTTGAAGGGCCTCAGCAAAAATTGATTCACTGAAGTAATTAATAGAGTTTAATCCACCTTGTGTGAGTTTTTCAATTCAAGATGGTGGCCGGTCACTCCCAGTGTAATTAATTGACTTAATTAATCAATTAAACTCTTTGAAACAACACTTAAGCAACCTTATAGCATGGTCAGCGCTCTTCAGAGGGATGAAGAGCCAGCATTGCTCGAGTGTCAAAGAAATGAATTAGAATAAAAAGACACAGTTACCTGACGTGAAGCCCAGTGATGACACAGATAGTTTATACAAAGCTCTATAATCTATCCTTTGTATGACTTGGCCGCCTTTTATTTCCCACAGTATCTCTATCTCTCCGTCTCACGTCTCACTCTAAACTGTCTGCCCCCTTCGACAGAAAGTAAACCTGGTTCATAAACCTCTGCTTATCCACCTGCCTTCTATCTCTCGCTCCTGTCTCTGCAAACATATCAATTGTGTCAATGTTGGAGCATGGCTGCCCTTTCCATCTGAAATGTGCAAAGGGCAACAACACTTCTGCCAGCCAGGGAAATATGTAAATAAAGTACACTCATAGACACACATGCCCATTATTCCACATGGGCACACACGCTGAAATAGTCATTGTTCTCTGAGAGTTTCTCTGAATCCTCCAATTTCCCTTCAATGTAGGTGAGACAAAGAAAATACGAGACAGCAGCCCTTTACTTCTAAGGCTTTTTGATAGTGAGTGTGAGATATCAAAGACGTTTTTACTCCATCTTATCTAAAAGCATTGTTCCATCCATGAAAGAAAATAAGCAGACAGCATCGGTGGATTAACTGTGCAGCTATATCTACACAGATTGAATGCATACCCCCAGGAATGATCAGATCATTGCAGCTACTTGATAATACCCATGACCTAATAGAGAAATACAAAAAAAATTAGGTGTTAAAGTGAAATAATTCCAATACTCTTCAGCAAACAAACAAATCACACAGTCTAATCAAAACTGAGGCAAAGTTTGGAGCTTGAAATTTTTGTTTTGTGTGCTCAAAATGTTTACTTTAGTTTTTACATGCAAATGACCTTCATTGAACCACAGGGCTGACAGTGGAAATTATGCCTGTATTTTCAAAAAATTACCGAAGCATATCACTGTTTATACAAATCATTCTCCCACTGTCTGCCAAAAGGGATGAGCTCCAGGCAGGGGCACGCTGAACCCAATCGGGGGCTCCATTTCACAAAAACGTACCCACAAAGCAATTAAAAACAGAGATTAAAATAACTTTTTGCCTGCTGCAAATATAAATACTGCTTCAGGAGCTTGAAGTTGTTAACTGTGGAAGTGGAGACCCTGAGGAGGGCAGAATAAATACAGATTACACAGGCAGAATCATAATAAGCTAACCCTATTGTAATAATGTATCCTTATGTGTGGCTTTTGTCAAAGTCAAAGCCTGTGGGATATACAGTGGCTTGGAAATGCAATGCAAAATTAAAACATCTCAAAAACTTTTGCAAGGCTTGGTCAAAACTTACATTTACCAAAACATCTCTATATTTCATGAAAAAATTCTTAATTGGCAAAACACTTTACAAATGACAAAACAAATTTACATTTTACAAGACAAATGTGCAAAAATTCCAATACAAAATTAGAAAGTCTGAAACCCTTTTAACAAAAACATTTCACGAGACAAATGTAAAATTAAAGCTGCATTTAAAATGTTGAATTTAAATGTTACAAAACATGAAACACTAGTACAAATTTACAAGTTCTTTAACACTTTCACACAAACTATATCTTACTAAAAGGGATTGTACAAAATGCCAGAAGTGGCCCAAGATTAAAGTGTTTCAGAATTTGTAATTTTATATCTTACGTTGTAAAATTGTGTCAAATTTTGTACAAGCGTTTCAGACTTTGTAAATGTGCTTCGAGTTTTGTAAAAAGGGTTAAGAATTTCTAAATCTGTTTCATTCTCAGTAAAAGTGTTTCTGACGTTGCAATTTTGTATCAGACTTTCTAAACGTATTTCAAGTGTTGTAAAAGCGTTTCAGACTTTGTAATTTGGTATCAGACTTTGTAAATGTATTTCAAGTTTTGTACAAGCGTTTCAGGTTTTGTAAATGTATTTTAAGTTTTGTTAAAGTGTTTCAGGCTTTTTAATTTTGTTTCAATGTCAGTAAAAGTGTTTCAGACATTGTAATTTTGGATCAGACTGTAAATGTGATTCAGGTTCTGTAAAACTGTTTTAGACTTTGTAAATTTGTTTCAATTTCAGTAAAAGTGTTTCAGACATTGCAATAATGAACCAACCTTTGTAAATGTATTTCAAGTTTTATAAAAGCGTTTCAGGCTTTGTAAATATTTTAAGTTTTGTTAAAGTGTTTCAGGCTTTGTAATTTTGGATCAGACTCTGTAAATGTGATTCAGGTTCTGTAAAACTGTTTCAGACTTTGTAAATTTGTTTCAATTTCAGTAAAAGTGTTTCAGACGTCGCAATTATGTATCAACCTTTGTAAAAGTGTTTCTGGCTTTATACATTTGTTTCTGGCTTTTTTTTACATTTGTTTTGAGAGAAGTGCATTTGTTTTGTCATTTGTCACAGTGTTTTGCTTATGTAAAGTCGTTTAATGAAATGTGAAAAATCTCTTGGTTAATGTTAGTTTGTTTCAAGCTTTGTCAAAGTGGTCCACACTATGTAAATTTTGTGAAACTTTGTAAAGTTGTTTAAAGTTTTGTAAAAGTGTCAGACTCCTTGATATTGTGTGGCAATTCCAGGCCACCATAGAAAGGATATAGTCCATCAATAAAATCCTTTCTATTCTTTTTTTGTTGCAAATCTTCAAATGTAGACTATGACGTCAGACACATATATCTTAATGGAAACAGTGCTAAGATTTAAGCCAGGAGAGTGTCTTTCGGTGTTTTTGAGGAAAAATACGATGTGCTCAGTGCATTGTGATGAGCTGCATCGATTGAAAAAACAACGCCTCAGTCTCGCGTAATGAAACGAGATTTGCCCGTTTTAACACGGGCTGGAAACCCCGTTCCACCCTCTTCCCTTCGCTGTCCACAAGCAAGGTAAAGCGCTATTTTCCCTCCTCGGATAAATGCTTCAAAATAGCTTCAAACCGTAAGCTTTTAGCTTCTAAATCCGGTTGTGTATAATATTAAGTTCACTTTGACAGGATAGTAGATATGTGTATGGTAAGATGAGGCGTGTTTGTTTGTTATTAAAGACTATTACTTGAATGTAGCGCTCATACAATCTGTCTGGTAGTAATGGCTGCCCCCATGCTACCTCGTTGAGGCCTGCTAGCTAGCTGCTAGCGCTCTCAGTTTAGCTTTCTGTCTAAAGTTAAAACGTGATTTTAATAAGAATATATTCGAACCGAGGTCTTTCTACGCTTCAGTGACGTTCGTGCATTGTTTATTTTGAACGGCTGAAGGTTACGAGTAATTGAAGTGTATGTTCAGAAGGGTCCGATAACGTTAGCTAGGAGTTAGCACTAATGCGTTGCTGGTCAGTGCCGGTTGAAAGTGTGACACTTTGAGCCCCCGCACTTATATTACCGTATAATATTTGGCTTGCTCTCTGTATACATTTATGATAACGTTAATTCGTCTGAACATATTTCCTCACACAAGTACAACAGGCTAGTTATAACCCACATCGTAGTCGGGTAACAAGTGATGATCTCGCACCCTCAGCCCAACGTGATGAGGTTGTTCGTACTGTAGTGAAAGGCAGGCAGCTGTCATGTCTGTAGTTATATGTAATGTAGTCTATATCTGTATTTGTTGCATAGATGCCAGGTGTCACAGTGAAAGACGTCAACCAGCAGGAGTTTGTCCGTGCCCTGGCGGCATTCCTGAAGAAGTGAGTATCTTGAGTTTCAGCACCAATTTGACACGTGTTTGAATGAAATATAAACTGATGAATGATACATTAAATGCAACTGTAGCAGACTTTGAATTACGCTGAAGTGCAATTAATATAGCTACATGCCTTTATTATCAACACTAACATTTCAGAAACTTGAGTTTTTAAATGGAGGTCTATTTGCAACTAGTTAATCGTGACCTATCTCACTCATCCTCAGGTCAGGAAAGCTGAAGGTGCCTGACTGGGTGGACCTCGTCAAGCTGGGCAAGCACAAGGAGCTGGCCCCCAGTGATGAGAACTGGTTCTACATCAGAGCCGGTAAGTCCAAATATATATGCTCATTCTGAGGGTCATATGCCTTTTTTTTCTTTTCTGTGATGCTAGTAATTCAGTGTAGTTTTAAAATGTTCTAGTTGGTAGACAAATCTATGGAGTAATGACTGCTTTGGGGTGTCAAGTCCTAGGGACCCTTTGAGTAGATACTTAGGACCACTACATGTTGTGACCTTCCATTTGAATCATATTCTAACAATAAATAGTGATGTGGATTGCGGGGATGTCTTTTACCAGGTTGTCTGTGGGGTCTTGAAGTATTAAAAGTTAAAGAATAAATCAAGCCAAAAGAGAGGGATTTAAAAAGTTAATCTGAAGGCATGAATGTGAAGTTTTTTATTTTTTAAATTAAAGCTGTTACAGTCCACATGGACTCATGAATGAGATGGGTACAACTCAGTGAAATCAGGCTGTGGTTGATGAGCTGCAATAGTAAAGTTATTGTGCTTTAATGCTTCATAATATGAAGAAATAAGTATTGAGTATTATAATATCTTTTAGTAAGCATTTACAGTTTTTTTTTTCTAAATCTAAGAGCGTGCAGTTCTACTTTTCAGCGTTACATGCAGTGCAAAACTTGTAAATATGATGGATTGTGGTATAACTACTTTTAGGCTCCTTAGGTTATAAATTCCTCAAAGTATCATTTATTTCATTGTCCAATCTCAAAATGCTTCAAGGAAGCCTATTGTACATACAGGAATGACAGTAGGGGCATTTTCTTGCCATAATTTAGTTTTACTATCAGCACAGAACCCACCTGTAACTGTAGTTAATGTAATGAGCTAGAAAAGGATGCAACAGTCTAAAAATATTTGAAGAGTGTCTTGAAAAAAGCGTTTGAAATATTAAATTTCATGTCATATTTTCTGTATACACCCTGTTTACACTGTCCTTAAAGCACAAGAGTGTCTGATATTGCGCTTTGTTGTCCACACTGCATCCATCAAATAGGTTATCCTGTGCTCTGATCTATACATTTTGCTTTCCTCAGGCATAAATATGGAAAGTAGGGCTTTTATTTTGATAATGGAGAAACTGAGGTTTGGTGCTTTGTGTCAGCACACTTTTCACGGCAATGGGCTGAATCGTTTTGCTGAAGTGTTTTTCACAAGTCACAGCACAAACTGTGAATGAAAGACATGGATACTCTTAAAACAATCTTTGTGGGTGAGAAAAGTGAAAGTTATTCAGAATGTTCCTGTTGGATGACTCCAGCATAATGTCTTTCTAAAGTCGTATTTGTCCAAGGCAACACAGGTATAAAGACAAATAGAAACGGCAAGATGGGGTTAAAAATGTGGCAGTGTATCGTGCTGTTTTGCAGTGTATTGCTCACTGGCTGCTAGAACGCTGTATTAAGAATTGATGTAATTGAGCTGATTTTGGTGCTGCCGCGCGCTTGTGACATGCTGTGAGGACTCGCCTCTAGATTGAACATGGAATTGTCCGCGGCACTTTCACGTCACTATTATCCTGAGGGAAATGAGATGTTCTGGGGGCATCAAAACTAAAAAAGATAACATTCAAAATATAGATGTACTTCTGTTCCACAGTACAGTTTTAAAAATTATGTCCCCTTAAACCGCTCCCTGAAAGCACACTTTCAAAGGAATTGTGGCTATGATGTTTATACGTGTTTGCTTAATCAGTGTTTTGATACATATCTGTATTTGTAAAAACAATTTGGCATCTGATTAGCAGTGTCTTAAAGTTCCTGGAGTAGAAAGCACGGGACATTGATGAAGCCTAGAGATGGATGAGGCAATGTGGAAAAGGTTGCTCTTCTGGTGGAGTGTTTGCTGTGGAGTTGGTAATCATCAATTTTAGTCACCTGTATAGCCAGAGTGTCATTTGACAGGGGTGTTTGTGCCATCAGTGCAAAACACTGTATTTCTTAAACTATTGAAATTTCACCACAGTTGACCCTTTTTAATCAGGCACAGGCTATCTGAGCTGATGCAAACACTTGTGTAGAGCATTGACTGACTTGAATAGATTTTGTCTATTTTTTTTGGTGAAATTGTTGTGGAAGTGGGAGCTAGTGGTCATAAAGTGTCCGAGTATACTTAATTGCAGTTCTCTAATCAGATCTTTTTATTAGGTTTAGATGCTAATATAAAAGTAAGGAGCAGGACTTATGAGTTTGTTTTATAGAAAGCTCAGTTGAGAGTGTTTTTATTGAACCACATGCTGCTGTATGAAGCTGGTGTGGCTCCCTGAAGAACTGTTAGCTTTTTACGTTGCCTCACAGATGTACAGATTTTTGTGGATGGAGTTCAAATACTGTGAGATTACTTGTTTTATAAATGTCAGCACAAAACCCAGCCAGGATTCACATGTTGATTTTACTCTAAAGTGACCTTTAGAATATTATATTTCTATTTGTTGTTTTAAATTGCACCATCCCGTAAATAAATCCAGCGAAAATGGTTCCAGAATCGCTCAAATGCTTACCTTGTGATGGCCAATTAGTTAATTTTTGTTTTTAGTTCCCCACAATCACAAGAGAAATAATGGAGACTAAACAATTACTGAGCTTCATGCTGTGCTCAACTTGGTTTGTAAGGCATGATGAATTTTTAGTCTCTGTTGTGATAATTCAGCCACAAAAGTACATCACCACTACCCCCCATAACACAGCTGATTAATTTTCCATTTGTATTGAAATTGTTATTTTCATACGTGTATTTTGTCACTTATTTATTGTCATTTATAGCTTGCTTTTCAAAGTGTTCAGAATGTTAGTGTTATAAGGATGTTTAAATTTGATTAAGGAAATCAGAGTAATCACATTTAATAATCGTTATCTCAACATGGATCAAAATAATCTTGATTGTTTTTTCCATAATGAATCAGTCATATTACCTTGAGACTTCTGGACATGAAAGATGGTGTTAAGTTTTTAAAAGATGTCCATCTTACCAAATGACAGCAGATGACAGACCACTAGGGCCAGTGTTAAAAAAAAAAGGAGAGAAAATCCACATCTTGAATTATAAAAACAAAAAGTGAAAGGAAGGGATGAAGATATTTAATGTTTTCTAAAAGGTCAAAATGGTGTCTTTTAATGATGATCAAACAGTCTAGTGAAATTGGAGTTGACTGTCCCTGCTTATTGATGTAAAACTCTTCACATTTGGTCTCTCCTGAGTCTCTTGGTAAAAAAAAAAAAAAGTTGTCATTAAGTTTCTTTTCATGTATTTTTACTGCAGCCACAAGTTCTTATCCCAGTACATAATATTGTAGCATGCTGAGTGTATCCTCAGAGCTTTAAGTTGCTGCTGGTGAAACATAAAAATTTTATCTTCTCTATTCCCACAGCATCCACAGTCCGTCACCTGTACCTCCGTGGAGGTGCTGGTGTTGGTTCCATGACCAAGATCTATGGAGGCCGCAAGAGGAACGGTGTCTGTCCTGCTCATTACAGTGTAGGATCCAAAAACGTGGCTCGTAAGGTGCTGCAGGCACTGGAGCTGCTCAAGATGATTGAAAAGGATCCCAATGGGTGAGTAAAGTAGTCAATAGGATTTTGTGAGTTTATTAATTTGAAGAGTTGCTTTTATAGGAAGTTGATGTTTTGGTACATTTGTCTCTCTGCTGCTGGGGTCTAGAGGGAACAGCTTTGTCAATTGTGCATGCATTTACTTGAGATGCATGTGAGAACCATAACTTGATTCTTAAAGGGGCTCTGCTAGATGAGACTTAATGTTTAAAAACTAGAAATATCTCCTGTGTATCTTTTGAATCACATGGAATGTTTTTTATAAAACGTTTCTACACGGTTAATACTAAATGAGGTTCTGTGTAATTTGTTTTATATTTAGATATGCATAGTATGTAAGGCTTCTACATTTCACAAAGCCTTTTTATTTTTAAAAAACCTGTGACATAACAGACCCAAGAATGTGATGCTGGATGACTGAAACCTGCAAATGCTTTTGCAGGAATCTCGCTCAAGCTTCAATAGAAATGTAATCACACTGTGACAAGGGGGCTAATTGATTAGCTTGGTTTCTATACAGTGCAAGTAGGCAGGAAAATGATGATTCAATTCTAAATGGCCTTTTGTTTCAGGGTAAATGGGTGATTTTTGCCTATGTGAACAAGTGGGGAATTGATAAGTGCTTTAATAGTGTTAAATGTGGCATAAAAGAAGTACTCAGAGGACTTTTCCTTATTGACTGACTTTATTGTATAGGTTCATGCATTTCATTATGTACTCCTGCTTTCCTGAATTCGATTTTTGTTTCTTTCAGTGGTCGTAGACTTACCTCCCAGGGAACCAGGGACCTGGATAGAATTGCTGGCCAGGTGAGACACTTAACAGTCTTCAGTGATATGTAACTGCACATGTGTGTGAACTTTGATTTAAATAGGACCTCAAAACTACAATCGTTGTGCAGTTTTTGCTTTACAGTAAGTGGTGTAATATTCAAGTTTGTAAACATGCACTAGATCAGTGATTCTCAAATGGTGTGCTTTTAGGCAAATCTGTGTGCTGTTGTAATTTAACAACCATAAATTACAACAATTCATCTTACTACTACATCTGTTGGAGGCAATTTTGCATGGATGTGACTGTGTGGTGTGCCTCGAGATTTTGGCTTGATCTCAGGTGTGCCTTAGGCATTTAAAGGTTAAGAACCGCTTCACTAGAGGCATCTTTAGTAGTGCTGTCAGTCTGTTAAGAAATTAATCCACTCAGATATAGGCTTTGCAGTTAATTAAATACATACATCAATAATTTGATTTTAAGTTTTGGAAACGTTAACAAAACAAAGGACAAGCTTCTGAATAGCATCAAAACTTTCTGCTAGCTTTTGGAACCAGAAAAGTTCGGTCCAAGGACAGATGGTCCTCTTACTAGGATGGTGTTCATCTGAGAATATGGATTTTAGCCATGAAATTATAGAAATTAAGAGCATAGAATATTTGTGTTCCAGCAAGGCTACTTTTTTGTTTTAAGGCATTGAAGTGTGATTAATCCGCATTTATTTTTTATTGCATTTTTCACCCCTGTGATTAATTGAAAATTTAGAGCACGAATCTTTAGATTTTGACTTTGATACCAAAATTTGAGCTAATGGATTATAGATACAAAGTGAGAAATATTGATTGTAGATACCCAAAATCCCACTGATTGATGCTTTCTGCTATGTTGAACCAATCCTTTGCATCTAACAAGTTGATAAACTTGTTTTGTTTATAGTTGTAACACCAGAGTGATTTATCATAATGCAACACCGTCACAATATCTCCCTATCTCTCCTCTGTAATGCCATTGCAGTACCTTAGAAACACTTTGACTCATTAAGTGATGCATTTTACTGTTCTTCTACAAAGGTCTGCACAATTACATTTCATTGGTCCAATATTGACCTTAGTTATTGTGTTTATATGACCATTTCATTCAGGTTATCTCATAAATCTCATTTGTCTTTTAGTTGTGGCATCTGTTCTCTAAACAGTTCTGCTAGACCATGACTGAATCTCACAAAATCCTTGTTGCCATACTTGTTTCCAGCTGTCTGTGTGATTTAAAATAACAAGGGTAGTACATTTTCTGTACTTTATAGGATAACCATTGCATGAGGAACCTCAGTGCATGTGTTTTTGCTGCCTGGCCTGTTAGAATATAAATGCCCTGGCATTGCCAGTCTTTGAACTAAACCTTTGCCTGGCCAGCATGAAGTTGCTATGTTATTCATTCAACAGCTAGGGAGCCTGTTTGTGATACACTCTGGCATTTTATGTGACGTTCAGGCGCTAGCAGCATGGTGCCTCAGGAGTGTGATCACAGAAATATCACCCCTTTGCTTTGATGCAACACCTTGTCTGGTGTGGGAGTACAGGGCCCCAGTGCCACTTGAACATGCAAGATTTTTAAAACGCCTGTCCTTGGGCAAATTTTCCTCTTCCAGCAAGGTGTGTTGTTTTTTTGTGACACGCTGCTTGAATTGTTTGTTGCTTTCACTAAACAAATCACAGTTGGGCCTTGTCAGAAATCAGGAATGAGGCAGCAGCATTGTGATAATCCAAGGGTAAAAGGGGTAAACATGAGGAGGGAATTTCATGCTTGGCAAGTTTGCCGTATGGCAGCAGTTTTCTACATGTTTACCCATGCTAATGAGAAGTATGCAGATGAGCAGACCCGAGCTCCTCCTACCTGCTGCACAAAACTGGCAGGAAGCATGTGTGGCTGCGATAACTTTGCAAGTTCTTGATGTGCTTTATTTTCTGATAGCATTTTATGAGCAATGCTAGCAAAATTTCTGCAAAGTACTGCCAGCAGACTTTTAATGATGTTTTTGGCAACTGAAGGAACACGAGCTGCTTCTCTTCCAAACTGTTCTCAATCTTGAGTCGAGATGAAGTCTCTTTTTGTAGCATATTGCTCCCTTCAAGGGCACATTGCTGTTCAAACACTTATCTAATGTGGATTTTAAAAATGAAGGTGCACTAAGAATATTATGCAGTTAAATTTTTTCATTTGATCGTGAACATTGATAATTAGTTGGGATAATTTCCACCAATTTAAGCTGCATGGTAAAACCAGTATAGTGCAGGTTTTCCCAGCTAGTAATTTGATTTTTGTTTGAAGACTACAATTTTAAAAACCACTTTAAACAAATTGTCTGTGGAATTTGCTTCATGTTCTATTCTCTTTTCCTTCCAGGTTGCAGCTGCAAACAAGAAATCTGTTTAATAAATCTTTTTTGGAGAAACTCATCAATCGTGTGCCTTTTTTTCTTGCTATGAAAATGAAACTGGGGACAATGTTTTGCTCGGGTTTTTTAAGAAGGTATTGCTGTGTCTTAATAAAAGTAAATTACATGAAAAGATATTTAGCTTCATTAGCACTCAACTAAACATGAGCCCTCAGCAGCACTCAGGCTGTTAACCAGATTTATTGAGAGGTAGATGGCTGACCAGATGAGCTCTCTCCAACTGATGTTTTCACATAAAACTGGGCTTGCCAGAGAAAAAACTCCTGCATGAAATTATCACTGCTGGTTTCTGGCTCCCTGGTTTAAATGTCATTTAGTGTAAAGGCTAGAAAATGGCCAATATTTTTTTTTTCTTTTTTCTCTCAAATCCTCTACCCAGCAAACGCTCACAACAGGGTGCAGTTTCATTAGGCTGTTTGAAAAGGCTTCCTGGGAGCAGTTCTATCAGTTAGCCAGTGCAGCTTCTCATCAGTGGCCAACCCTCCACTGTCAAATACAAAATGCACTTTATTAATTTTTCTCCTCCTGACAGTTCATGCATCACATGTAGTTTGAGCTGATTTATCTGATACCATGATAACAGAGGGAAATTGTGCAGCTAATAAATACAGATGATTATGTTTCCATTACATTGGATTCTGAGTATTTGTTGGGATATGATGTCATGATTTAAGCGTACATTCAGGGCCACAGTGCCACCTAGAGACTTCAATAGCAAACAACAAACTCATTCTTGGACTTAATCAGAAGGCTTCAATTATGAACATTAGATGTATTTTGCCAATTACAGCTGAGAAAATGAGTATTTTGAAAATAGGAGTATGAAGTCATTTGAACATTTAATGTATGCAAACAGAAAGCTTAATCAAAGTGGGTGTAAAGCACTACAAGTATTCCTAATCCCACTAGGGCATTTTACATAGGGGGTATTTGTTTTTTGTTTTTTTATTTGCAGCCAAAGCCAGCCTTATTTTCAGTGACAACATGAACATTTTATTCAACTTTGCCTAAGCTCTGTGCTTTTTATGCCTTATGAAGAAAAAGTGTTGGGTGATTCTATTGCATGTTTCCCAATCAGAGATGGAGCTTGAAGGGTCTAATTTGGCTGTGCTTCTGAAATCCTGCAGAGGGTGCCAAAGCCTATAGAATATCCATGATGGCTATACATGTACTTTGGGTTGATTACCTCAGAGTTGTTTCAGCATGAACTATAAGCAGTAAGATGTTTGATCTAAGTCAGTTTGAATGCACACATCAGATAAGGAACAGATGTAGTTTAAGGATTAGTATATCTAAATACAATTTTATGCTTATAATATGAAGACTTTACTGCTTTTCTGGCACGAGCAGTTTATCCCGATTTTGCACAGCTTTAAGATTTTATAAAGTATACACTGCTCCTCCAATTTTTGTTTATCTTAACAGCTTCAGGAGCTTTTCACAAAGAACTGTAATACGCAAAGAAAATTGCCTGCAAAACACCCAATCTGTTTCCACTCTCATTTTCAATTTAGGCCAGTGGAGCTTCATGTGCCTGCGTTTCTCGATCCCCAGCTACCCTCCAGGCAACTAAACTACAAGCACAACCAAATGAGAAGAGGAGGGAAGAGAGCAGCTTTCATGTATATCTGCGTCCCTTTTGAGATAATACAGATTGCTTTTATACTGTTAACTCAATTCATGTCCAGATTTGGGGAACAACAACCAGAAGGCATTGTTTGCTGACAGGGCTGAGCTGTTGCACACGCAGCCTGCTGTGCTTACTGCATGTGTGTGAGGGGGGAGCTTGCTCTGTGCTGTGTTTGCCAGATATTGTGTGTTGTATATCCCTGGACAGTGAGCCTGCAGTGTTTGCCGATCTCTCATCCACTGTATCTGTGTGTGTGCAGTACTCATGATGCTGTGTGCACCCCGCCCATTCAATTGAGCAATCGTGTCCTTTTTGTCATGTCAATCATCATTAGCAGCCTCCATCAATTATTCTGCTCATCTCAGGAAATATCAATCTTTTATAAACACTGCCTCATTCTGCCTCGTCTCTATCTCTCTGCGCCTGTCCTCCATCCGCCCACTCCCTGCTTTTTTCATTTAAAGACCAGCTGTTCCTACACACCTGAACCCACCGTTTCCCCCTCCTCTGGCCCATCCCTCTCCCCCTCCTGTCTCCTGTCATGATCCCTCTTTCTTCTCCACCCTGTAATTTGGGAGAAAGAAGGATAAACATGTCCTTGGGTGGTATGGAGAAATGTGTGGAATCCAACTGATGAGGTCTGCCACGTTTGCTCACGAGCTGCTCTTCGACTGCATTTCTACATGTGTATGCATGCTCGTGTATGTGCTTTGTGCGTGCATATTTGCTGTTACGGTGCCCCATTTTTCAAGGCAATTTCAGCTTCACTTTGTCAATTTGTTTGTGCGTTGATTTGTCATTGTGCTCAGCATACAGGTAATTATCAGCAGGCGCTTCACCATAGCAATTACCCAGTGGAACAATTGCTGTTTTAACAAATGCATTGCCAAGTGGTTGGTTGTACCTTGTGTGTATATGTGCGTGTGGAGGTGGCTGCTCCTACTCACTCTCCCAATTCTCTGGCAGCTCGGCTTGATCACTCTGAGAATGGATGCAGACCTGCCTCTCACCTCCTCAGGGCTGGAAACAGCAGATAACTAAGAAATGTCTCAGCTGCACAAGTCTCTCTAAAATAGAACCACTATCAGGAGGGCTGCTACACACACACACAAACACGCATATGTGCACACACACATTGTCAGCCCACAGCTTCATGCCCTGTGGCATGTTTTCCTCAGAAGACAAGACATACCTCAGAAAGTTTCCCAGCATTCCCATTCTGGCATATTGGAGTTAACTGAGTTTTCTCAGAAAAGCTGAGACAGACCCTGCAGTATACGCTTCTGACTTAACTGAGATAACATCTGCCCCTCTCTGTCCTTCAGCACATTACTTTCTCATAAATGTCAATGCTTTCTTATCCCACACATGATCTTTAGTTTCCATTCAGATACAGTTGAGTTTTCAACCTCAGTTTAAGTCTCTTTCTGTTGTGTGTATTCAAAATACTCAGTACATTTACATGCAGTTGAGTCCAGTTAGTTATATCTAGATTAAGCCATTTGATTGGACTTCTGTCCTAGTCACTGATAAAGCATCTATTCAGTAAAAGAAGTATGCTCCCCCTCTATAATAGATGCTAATTGACCCCTCTCATCTTAGCTACTATTAGACCTTTTATCCAGTTTATCATATTTAAAAGCTAGCAAGCAGCTAGCTGGTTGTATGTACATGTTGTGCATCCTCTAAATCCCCCTAGCCTGGGGTCATTTTAGTCATCACGGCTCTTCCCTATTCAGCTCAGAGAGTCAGCGTATTTTGAAGCATCTCAAATGCCCAACAGTTTTCATCTCCTGTCTCAAACAATTCTTCAAGAGCATCCAAAGTCAAACTTACCGCTGTAATATTTTAACATATCTTTAGGCCGTGTAATCCACTGATTCATTGTATTAATATGTCTAGCTGTACTTTGCTCTACATGAATCCAACTTTATTTGTATAGGACCAACTCAGCTATCCCAGGACAGTTTACAAAGAGCACAGGTCTACACCATATTCATCATACTATTTATAAAGGTGTGACACGAATCCACCATGAGCTCAGCACCAAGCAACATTTTGCAAATTTGCAGTAGCAAGATAAAAATTAACTTTGACAGGCACTTCAGAACTGAGCCAGACTTGTGTATAACCACATCTGCTGAAGCTATGTTGAGGATGAGTGGATAAAGGGGAATGCACAAAAAAAAAAGAGGGAGATGCAGAAAGAGTGAAGGGAGGCGCAGGAAGAGGAGATTTAGTTGCAGATGTTGAAGAGGGAGGAAGAAGAGAAGAGGGAGATTCAGGAATATGAGGATGCAAAAAGAAAGAGGAGGGAAATGCAGAAAAAGAGAAAGGGAGATACAGAATGACTGAAGGGAGATGTGCAAAGAAAAGAGTAAAATGCAGAACAAGAGGAAATGGAGAAAACAGGGACTTGGTGGATGCAGAAAGAAAGGTGGAAAATGCAAAAAAAGAAAGGAGGGAAATACAGACAGACAACAGAGATGCAGAAAGAGAAATGCAGAAAAAGAGCAAGAGAGACATGGAAGAAAAGGAGATGTATAGATAGAAGAGTCGCTTGCAGAAAAGATAAAGGGAGATTCAAAAATTAAAAAACGGAGTCATGAGGAAGATGTAGAAACAGACAAAGGAGATGCAGGAAGTGGAGAATGAGCTGCAGACAGAGAGGAGGGAGGAGAAAGGAAGAGAGGGTTGCAGAAAAAAGAGGAAAAATAAGCAGAAATAGATGAGAGGTGGGGAGAAGAGGGAAATGCAGGAAGATGGGGATGCAGAAAGAAATTACAGAGAAAGAAAAGATGCAGGGATCAAAAAGAGCAAGACAAAGATAGAAAGGAGATGTGCAGAGAGAGAACAGTTCAATGCAGGAAAAGAAAAAATGAAGATGCAGGAAGCGAGAAGAGGGAGATGAGGAAGTGGTGGATGCAAAGGAGAAAGAAAATGCAGAGAAAGGGAGCTTCTGAAAAAGGAAAGTGAAATTCGGAACCTGAAAAACATGCAGCGATGCAACAATTTAAAAGCTAGATCCATGGCTGTTCTGGCTATTAATCCATCTTAAACTAAATTTCTTGCACATGGCTATAATGTCATTAATGATGATAATATGTGAACTTGAAGAACTAGCAGTAACAGCTTTGTTTGATAGAAGTCCAAAATTTTGAAAAATAAAGTAATTTGGGGTGCTTTTTGATGGGCCTGGATAATCAAAATTACTTTGATACCATTTGGTCACTGTTGGCCTATTTTTTTTTTTTTTACATCATTTAATCTTAAGTGTGCCTCATATTTGATGCACACCTATAATGAACACATGTTGAGGTCCTTGAAGCACAAGGCCTCAGGCACTTGCCTACTTTTGCCTAATGGTAAAACAACCTTAGTATGGCTTTAGCTCATGGTGATAGTTGAAGGAATATGACTATGGGATTTCTTCTGTGCTACATATTGATGATCTTCTTCTTGCAGGTCAAAAGTGTGGAGTATGTGCAGAAATGTGGTCCAGTTTGGGTCCGATTGAAGTGTAAACATTGAAGAGTAAAGCAGACTTCAGCCACATTATCAAGGTTTGTTTGCCCAGTTCATCGGTGTGTGACTTAGTATGATCTCAGTCAGCCTAATGTGTTTGCATGCGTTTTTAAAAATCAGTTTTAGTTGGATTTACATATTCATTCACCTTTTACAACAAAATGTGAATACTGGCTGTTCATGTAGAAAGTAATGGTGCTCTCTAGATTCTTGTTTATATGTAGATTTATGTAAATATGTTAATATATTTTGAAACTTAAGTGTCAAAGTGTTGCTTGAGAAGCCAGTGGTTAACCAGCAGAGTGAGCATGATGTAGAGGTCTCTCATGGTGTGTTGATGCTGCGTGCTGTGGGTCGGCCCTGATCTGCAGGACTGTGTTTATAGAAATTAGTCAAAGGTCAAAAGGTCTGTGTTGTTTTAGCGGAGAGCTGAGGCGCTGCCTTCTGCATTACAAGTCTGTGAGCGAGAAAACTCCTCGGCTACAAGAAGCTTGTTTACACTCTTATCAGTCCCAGTGGGGAGCGTAAACGCAGATTGATGGATGGGTCTGTGCGAGTTTTAGATGGAATAAGTTTGACCTCTCTGGCATCATGGATAGTTTGAGGGTTTTTCTATACATCTGTCTGCTGTGCTGCTGCTCTTCTGTCAGCTCTAATCCCTCACCCCGTGTTTGGCCGGAGAGCAGGTGGTGTAAACATGCAGTGTGCCGCTCAGTCTCCCTGGCACCAAAGGGCACTGTAGCTCTGCCTCACAGCAGGTGTGTGTATACGAGTGTGTGTGTGTGTAGGCGAAATACTCACCATGTGTCAGTGACTTTTGGGAGCTGCGAGTGTGTGTCTCCTTAGATCGTGAGGCTGAATCCCCTCCACCTGTCACAGAGGGTGGGGTGCAAAGGGAGGATGACAGGGCGCAGAACAGATGCTGTCTACAAAGCCTGACTCGATGAATTGCACAGTGTGTCTTCTGTGTATGTGTGTTGGCTGTATTGGTTCTATGTTGTGCCCGCGCACACTCAGATCACAGCTTTCAAGTCATTCATACTTTGATGCTGCGGCCCTGCGCTTTCTTCATCGCAGAACAAAAGAGTGACAGAGGAAGACAGCGCGACACCAGCCTGACACCGTGATAGCTGACACAGTGACAGACTTAGATAGGAGGAAGTGTGTTTGTGGCTCTGTGCTTCATCATTTCCCTATCTCTTTCACAGTCTTCCTCTATCTGTCTGTGGCTCTGCAGGAGGGTGCAAAAACCTCCAAAGAGACGCCAAGCAGAGGTGTCAGAAAAACTGACCAGGACATGTATGAGCCAAACTCTCCAGGCCCCGGTATCTCAAACACCAGATTCCTCTTCAGCTGAAGCTCTGACAGGTTTCTGTCCTGTGTTAGCATGAGGAAATATTTCTAAGGTTTGGTGCATAGCTGAGAAGGTTGCTGAGATCCTCTTTAGCATGCTTCATTTGCAAAGATTTGCTGAGCTTTCCTTTCACTTGGAAGCTTTTTGCGGTCTCATGTCATGTCGGATGTACCTAAAGCATGTGCGTTTGCCTGGAAAACCTCAGTCTTATGGCGTTAATAAGCTGAAGAAAACTGATTCTAAGCCGAGCATATCTCCAGACTGTGGCAAAATAAGTGAGCTGAAAGATCATAAAGTCGAAACAGATATTAGATCTAAGATAAAAGGCTATCACAAGCACTCCAGTAGAAAAAAGTACAATCTGCAGCATTTTTCTTAGCTAAATACTGACTCACTCAGTTTAAGATGACTTCAAATGTGAAGCATTAAGATGATTTCATGCGTTTACCTGCGCAGATGACACAAACACAAAGATCAAGACTCTACAAATTGCAATTCATAGCCCTGCTAGTGTCCTGCAGGTATCACAGTGTTCCAGACTGCTGGCCCACTCTCAAATATCCAAACAACTCTGAGATCGATTGCCATGATGTTTTGAACAGACATCCATGGCCCAGAGATAAACAATTATCATGCCTTTAGTAAGTTTGTGGCTTTTCCCCTTTTAAGGGAAAATCAGTATGGATTATTGTGTTATATGAAAAAAATAATCAGAGTCTCTAGCTCTGTGGTTCTCAACTGGTCAGGCATCAGGGCCAAAAACCACCTCCATAAGAAAAATCCAGCTATTTAAAAATGTTCAACCATGTACATCTATTTAAGGAAAACTGTTGCATTTATATGGAACTAAACATGACTGAACAAAGAGAAAGGATAAAACACACATCTTTAAGACAGCAAAGATTTCATTTTACTCCATTTTCTCTGGATATTTGATAATTTCACAAGAAATTTCTTCACTATCTTTGGAAAATCAGCTTGGCTGTCAGGGAAAATGAGGTAAATAAGTTAACATCTTGAGAAAAAGACCAAAATATATTTGCCATTACAAGAAATCTTAAAAAAAAATCTATGGCTGAACTGTTTGTCCACTTACTACGACTTCCGTACATCATAGACTTCATCAATTTAAAAAACTTAGTACAGCCTACAGTAGTCGTTTTCGACTTTTTATTGTTTGCCCAAGGTAGATCTAAGATAAGCCAAAATCTCAAGGCACACCAACTCTATATCTGTGAAAAATAGCCTCTCTAAATCATGGTCCAGTAACCAGAGTTGTTGGATAGTTGTAATAATAATATACAGTTGTACCAATTCCAACAGCACACCCAGATTTGCCTCAGGGCACACCATTTGAGGACCACTGACCTACATGCAACTTCATGCCCATTTTCTTGATCAGAATAGTGACAGATCACTGTTCCTACATGATGCTATTGCTGCTGTCAGTTCACAGATGTTTTCATTAGTTAAGAGAGCATTCTGGCATTAGCCATTAACTAGAGCTACAGTGGCTGTGTTTGCTGAAGAATTGTGGGCCTGAAATTATTTTTAAAAGCATTAATGACTTTAACCAACTAGTACTTTTGACCAATAATGGGGTCAGCTTTAACTATTTAGCTAATTAGTAATGCTCATCTCTGGTTTAGGTAGTGCTCTGTTATTACTTAATTTACCGTGCATCAGTAGTCTTAGGCATTAGAAGTCAAAATATAAAAACTACATCTGTGTTTTAGTAGCTCAGAAAGAGGCACCAGTATTAGTTTCAGTATGTTTTATAACCAGCTAAAAACGTCTTCAAGAGCTTTAACTGAGGCTGAAATAACTCCATATATAATTGGATACAGATACAGAATCTGTTGTACACCACACTACAAACTATTTGGCATCACTGGTTTTAATTTTTTTGATGGCTGCATTGTGTCTCTGGGAGCAGATGTGATTTTTTTTTCTGTGGTTCCAGTGAAGCCAGCGGTCGGCGTTTAATTACTTTTAGGCAAGATTTACATGTCCATGTGGCATTTGTTGAGTTCGAGAAAGTTGTGTGAGAACCAGGATTTGATTTCCTCTAACCATTTAGAGGGGGAGAAGGATGGGAGGTTAGGGTTGGTTGACAGGTAGAGCTGGGTATCATCTGCACAGCAGTGAAAGTTGATTAGCAGAGATTAGCAGTGCCCTAATCCTGTTCATCAGTATTGCTTTGATAATGTAGGATTGGCACCAAACTCCTGACATTTCCGCCACCATTAACTGTGCTTTGTTTTTATTAGAAATGTCTGTATGCTAAGGGTCAAATCCTGGTGGAAATCCAAAGGTGAAAATGGCAATCATTTTATCAGCTAGACATTCCCATCCTGAAAATATCTCATATAATGTTAATATGAGTTGAGGCATTGTCTCACAGAGCTGCTAGCCTGAATGTAGACTCTGAGACTGGGCTCATTGATTATTCTCAAGGTTTTCAGTTTTAAACAAGCAAACTCTCTCTGACTTTTTCTTCCTTTTTCAGTTTTCTCTGACTCATGCCCCTTCCTCCTACTACTCTGTCTTCCAGCCTAAACAATCCCCCAGACTCTCACTTCATCGCTCTAATGATCTTCCTCTTTCAACCTCCCTATTGTGTGTCTGTGTTCCCCCTCTTCCTTCTGTCTTCTTTTTCCTATTCCCCTTTATCCTTTATCCCTTAGTACCATTACTGCCCTATTACCCCTTCCCCCAGCCTTGCTACTGCTCCTCATCAGGACTAAAAGCCCTCAGCTTTTTATGTTGCCATAGTGTCAGTCTATTCCTGGTTTAAAGGTTTTAAGCTTCCTTTAAATCTCTGAACCTCTTATATTCAACATGGATTCAGAATACACCCTCTTTTTAAATGTACATCTTAATGGAAGTTTACATAATGTGCAGTAGAAACAACTCGGTTGACGTTAAACATTTCTGCTGACCATTTTTTACTTTTCGATTTTTTTCCAAGATTTTTCCCCCAGTAAGAGCTTAATAGATCCATAACTAGTCACAAAAGAGCCACCTGCTGCTCAGGAGCTGCTGGTTGAGTATTACAGCTCTAGTTTAGTAATATCCAAAGGCAGCAGATGTGCAACATATTTATGTAGTTTGTCTTATCCTTGTCCAGGTTTTGTCCAACTGAGGCCTATACTTGAAAGAGAAAATCAGTCCCGAGCTACATCATCTAGATTTCACTAAATTTCAGTTGGATTATTACAGTATGTCCTTGTTGCCTCATAGACTTTTACTTATAATATTATCTTCCTTTTAATGATAATATTTGTCATATATTATATATATATTCATATACATATTGTCTCGCCTGGACTTGTCTTAAAAAAGCTAGTAAAACATCAACCTTGTGGTGCACAGTAAAGCTCTAAACATCCATTTCTTTAGAACAATATGGACTGTAAGAATTTGTGCGCTGCAATATCATCACTTCAATTTAAAAAAAAAATTATGGGACTAGAAAGACAAAAGAAAAGAACTAAACAGAATTCAAAACTTAAAGATTTTTAGGTGGGACACACAGTAAACATTAACGATTAAGACTTTTTTGTACAAACTTGTTCTCCCATCTCTTGGAAACCAACAAGTGAAAAAAATAATCATTTGGTGCTTAAAGTCTTCAAGGTCTTGAATTTCTTTGTGTTATATTTATTTGTGCTATTATTCAAAGCAGTTCCTGGCTACAGACACAGAGGGCCACATCACAGGCTCTGTTTCTCTTTTCTCTCCATTATGAGATTCTCTGGCCGTCTCCACCATGACTTGACCCAGTCAGACATGCACAGTTTGGTTAGGCATGATGGGACAATGAAACAGCCTGCCATTGGTTGTCACAGCCCAGTAAGCTAGCAGCAGAAATGATCAAAGATTGATTAAAATTGATTAAATATTGATAACAAAGACCTTCAACATCAGAGTAACTGATTTGGATTAATTCTTAAATACCTTGGAAACTCACCCAAGCTCCTGGCTCACTAGAAAAGCTTCTGTAGGGCTACAAAGGCACAGATAGCATCATTATAATGGCTTAACCCTGCTGAAAGAGGAAAAAAGTGGCTATGACTTTGGTTAAAAGTTGATTAGCTTTTTGTAACCTCTTCTTATCGTATATGACAGTGTTGCTCTCAGAGGGTTAATGTTAGTTGGACAAAAAAAAATAAATCTAGTTTTTTTAACTGAATGTAAATGATTGTGGTGTCCGCTTATACAACACAGTCTGAGGATGCTCTGTTGCCTTGTACACGTTTACTTCCTTTCAATAATAATGTCCTTTTTGCACACTTGGTTCATTCATTAATTTATTCAACCTTTATATAACTTATTCACATCGAAGTAGAGAATACATTTAAACAAATAAACGTGAGACATGAGCAACAAAACAAACAAATGTGGATGGACATAAGTACATAAGCAGGGGAAGTGGGACACAGTTAAAAACAGTTACAATCATGTATGTAATAATTCCTTACACTTCATGGTAGTGATTTAACTTTTTAAACTTGAAGGTGTAATATGCATCATTTCAATCATAACTATAGCAGATTACAGATATTTTACCCAACCTTTATCTTTTGTTGATTCACTCTGAAAAAGAGTAAAGTCAAACCACCTGGGTTTGTTGTCCTCAGCTCTGTGTTCACACTGACAGGATGGTGCTTCCTTTAGCTTCTTTAAATATCTTTCAGGCTTATAAATGAAGAGAAATGTCCCCACCTGCTCAGGTTGCTGTTTGCAGAGGCATATCAGAGGGGTTTCAGTGCAAGCAGACTTTCTAAACAAAAAAAAATACTTTGTTTGGTCTAAAATACTTCAAAACCTGAGGAAAAATAAGAGCTTAGTGATGAGGTGCTACATTTACTATTCTGAAAGTCACATATACCATACTTCTTCATAGAACAGTAACAGAATATCTATCACTTAATCTCTACGGGAAAACAAAATCATGCTCTGATATTACCTTCATATACATTAAAACATCTTTACACAACAATCAGACTGATATAAAGTGTAGTAGATTTCAAATGTTTGAATTAGTCTGAGTTTGGCTCCCTGTCTGCTTGTGTCTGGGATTGTTTTCTTCTTTAATAAAAACATTGGACCATCCAACTAAAAACCATTCAGCGTCTCCTCCCTTACAGCCTGTGTGTCTATAGCTTCAGTGTGATTATCTTGTGACTTTCTAACATGTTTCTTAATTGAATTTATTGACAGTAATTAGATGAAGCAGCAGAGCTGCACAGATTCAGCAGAGTGTCACAGCATTGTACAAGCTTGGCTGTAGTAACTGTACATGAGCTATTTCCTGGACCTTTCCTCATGACTGCCACCCCAGGTGCGCCGTGTGTTTGTGTGTACACCAGGCGAGTGCATGTCAGAGGTTAAGGAACTCATTTCCGGCTGCAGTGGTGCTGTTGGTGTTGTGCTTGTCTATTTTTTTATACACGGACGACCTCTTAAACTCAATCTGATGTCCTCGTCCTTCCTTACGGTTTCATACATGATTGCATTTTTCTATACCTCCTTCCTGTCTTTCTTCTCTGGTCTTCTGGTTTCTTTCCCTTTTCATTTCCTCCCTACAATACTGAACCTCAACTGTATTCATTCTTTGAGCTTGCTGCAACACTCATCATTTTTGTTTCGGGTGCCTGTTTCTTTCCTCACATCCTGCCTGCATGTCTGTCTTAGACTCTTTTTGATATCACAGGCTTTATTACAGTACAATCACTTATT
The DNA here is from genome assembly GCF_018320785.1 of Cheilinus undulatus. Taxonomy (NCBI): domain Eukaryota; kingdom Metazoa; phylum Chordata; class Actinopteri; order Labriformes; family Labridae; genus Cheilinus; species Cheilinus undulatus. The sequence goes on along the minus strand of NC_054872.1, from coordinate 35,396,311 downwards.
TTAATGATTTAGAATAAAAAGTGTGGAAAGAAAAAAAAAATAGCAAATCTCCAGCTGTTTTTAAAATTAAAAGCTGCTGCAAGCAAGAGAGAGAGGAAACTAACTACACTGCACATAATTTGGCAAGTTTTTGTATGGAAATATTGTTATTTGTGTAATTTAGACTGCGAGTTTTCAACAGTAGGAACTTCCCCCTGGAACTAGACATCTTTTGATGAATTCTATCTGTTTCAATAGCAGGAACCAGCATCTAAATGAAGTTCTGGGGTGATCAATCCACACCTTGAAAATTTCCTGGTCAGGGGGGTAGTACTTCCCAATAACCACATGAACTTCATCTAAATCCTTGGCACAGGTCACTGAGGTAGTCAAAAAACTCCGCAGTGACAAGGAGCCAGGTGTAGATGAAAACCACCCTCAGATGCTAAAGGCTTTGGATATTGTTGGGCTGTCTTGGCTGACACCTTTTCAATGTAGAGGTCTGGGACAGTGCCTGTGGAGTGACAAACCAAGATGTGGTTCCCATTTTTAAAAAAGGTGTCTGGATGGTGTGATCCAATTATCAGGGCTTGGCCATTGCTGTGAAGCATCAGGTCCCTGTAAAACCAAAGTAGAAGCTGTGTCCTCATTCTTGGCACAGTTGGACAAGTTCCCAGTGTGTGTTGGCCCCCGCCTTGGCTTCCCCCTGTCCCTGATTCTGTTTGTGATTTTCATGGACAGGCTCTTGAGGCGCTGCCGGAGTGAGGAGGGTTTCCAGTGTTGGGGACCTCAGAATCATAATGTGGTGCTGTTGGCTTTCTCAGCTGGGAACCTCCAGCAGACACTGGGCAGTTTGTAGCTGAGTGCGAAGCAGTTGGGTTGAGGGTCATTACCTCTAAGTCAGAGGCTGTGGTTCTCCGCCAGACAACAGTGGATTGCTCCCTCGGGGTGACAAGTGAATCCTTGCCACAGGTGAAGGAGTTCAAGTATCTTGGGTCTTGTTCATGAGTGAGGGTAAGGGAGAGCATGAGAATGACAGGTGGATTGGTGCAGCAACAGCAGTACTGTGGACAATGAGCTGGTCAGTTGTGGTGAAGAAGGAGATGAGCTGGAAAGCCAAGCTTGCGATTTAGTGGTCGATCAACCTCCCAACCCTCACCTGTGGTTTTGAACTCTGGGTAATGACTGAAAGAATCAGATTGTGGATACAAGTGGCCGCAACAAGTTCTCTCCAGAGGGTGGCTGGGTTCAGCCTCAGAGATAGGATGAGGAGATCAGACTTCTGGAGAGAACTAGAAGTCGAGTCACTGCCCCTTCATACCTAAAGGAACCAGTTAAGGTGGTTCAGGCATCTGAGCAAGGCACGTCCAGATGGGAGGAGACCTCAGGGAAGACCCAGAATGCACTGGAGGTAATATATATACTGTCTGGTCTGGCAACGCCTTAGGATCCTCAGAAAGAGTTGAAAAGTGTCGCTGAGGAGAGGGATGTCTGGGTTGACTTCCTCAGCCTGCTGCCACTACGACCCAGCATCGTTTAAGCGGAAGAAGAAAGAAGATGGATGGATTATCCATTGTCTGTTCCATTTCAAAGACCTAGAACATTGTCAACAATAAAGGCCTAAGATTTAAGACTGCTGTCAGCCCTGAAAAACTCTAATTAAAGAAATAAGAACACTTTGTGACTCAGGAATTGTTTTGAATAGAAAATGAGAGTGTTGAGTCAAAGTGTAACCCCTAGAACTGAAATTAAAACAAATCCTGAGATATTGACTGTTGTTTCACATTAGGGACCCAGGCAAAGTCTGGTTGCATTTGAGCAGTATGGACTTTAACGCACTATACTTAGGCTCCAGGTCTGAGTCAGCTTGAAGAGGCAATTCTAAATGTCTCCTGTCTCCTCAAAAACTTTTAAATGCACACGGAACAGGTCCATTTTATCCTTTGAGCTGCATAATGTGTGTGGAAGTGGGAAGAGGGTTGTTGTTGACATCATGAAAATCATAAAAACATCCACGGTAGCCAGCAAAATATCATAGTAGCTGGCAGGATGGACGCCATAGTCTGCATGGAGCATCGATTAAAGTCAATGGAAGTGGATGCCATGGTTGTCTCTTCTTTTCTTCTTGGCAGATTTACAAACCAACTACATGCCAATGCACAAATTGCAGCCGACTATACCAGACAGAGAACAGATGCATCAGTGCTCAGGCTTGGAGCAATGCTTCTAATGAAAACAGATCAGGAGGGGAGGGGTTAGCTGAAGCTATCAGCTATCAGCATAGTAGGAAACAACTGTGCCAAATGTGAAAGATTCATACTTCTACTGGTCTTGTCTGTTTTCTGTTTTTCATCCTTTGCCACAGATTCCAAGCATATAATAATTATTTTTTTCAAATATGTGTCCTTAGCCTTGGAAGATCTTCCCCGTGTCAGTGAGCTCTTGCTTGTGTATCGTCCCTCCTTTAGGAGATGTAGATAAACCTGACTGTCCTTCACTCTTGTCAATAGGCTTCTGTCTTCCCTTTACCTAGGTTTGTGTGTCTGTGTGTGTGCCCCTCTCAGAGAGCGTGAAGACAGGGGAAGTGTGTGAGACAGAGAGAAAAATCCCAGACACTGCCGGTGTAAATGCCTGCGTGCAGAAACAGTGTGACAGAGAGGTGAGGTTGTGTTAGCAGAAATCTTATTAACTGCTGAGCTGCTTTCAAAGCTTTCTCTTCTCTTTCCCCACAGCTCTCCATCAAAACATCCCTTGAGAAACTTCCTCTCTCTGCTCTGTCCCGGCAAGGAATAAATGATGATTTTAAAACTGGAGCAAATGCAGATTTCTGCACTTGTCACAAAAAAATAAACATAATTTGCCATTCATGCATAATGACACCAGATATAGTATTTTGTATTTCTGCTGTTTTTTTGGAGCCATTTGTTGGTTCACAGACCAAAAGCTGTATTTGACCGCTGACAACAATCATAGAAGTCAAACTCGTCCTCCATGGAAATCCAGGCAAACCATAGGGACCCATCTTGTGGAAAAGCATTTAATTTGACAGCCGGGTCCTGCTTTGGCAGAGGTTTGGTAAAACATTAGGCTAACATTATGCACTCGCCTCTAGGCCTGGCAAACACAGGCAGACAGCAAAGCTCAGGGTCACGCCTCTGCGGGTCCTGATAGAGAAATTGTTCTTCTGGTTTCTCTCTGTCTCATTTTCTCTTCCAATTATTTCATTTTCCATTATACATTTTGTCGCTCTCTCTTTTTTTCCCCATCTGGCTCTCCCAGCTGAGGTCAATACCCATCACTCTGCTGTAACACCAGGACACAGGAATCTCATGAATAGCAATGTAACAAACTGGCAGGCCCCCTGACATTTGGAAAGTGTGAGTAAAGCTAAAACTCATTTTTAATATGTAAAAAGGGCCTGTCCTGTGAATGCTCGTTGATATCGGTGTCAGTAAAATCCATCCATATTTAAAGACAAATGGCCCTTTCACACATGTACCCCCAAAATTTGTGGACAGTTTCAGGATAGCCTGGGGAAGGATTCTGGTGGCAGTGGGTATCTCATGACAAGTATGTCATAGTGGAAGTCACAAGCTATTTCTCAATTCAGGGTGTACATTCTTATGAGTCATAGGGTGTTACATTTTGAAGGCTTGTTCAAATTTGCAGCCTCCTTTTCTGGGCTAACAAACAATTCATCCAGTGCATCCTTCATCCCCAAACATACTCCAAGATTTATTGCACATCAAAATATAAAAGGGGGAATCTAAAACAGATACGTAATACGATTTAAAATGTACTTGTTTGGCTTGAACTCAATTGAAATGCTCCCAATGGCAGGTTTCAGTAAAAGGTGGGGACAGCAGCTTACACAGATGGGAAATCCTTTATAGGTCAGACAGCCTCATTTCTAATGAGTCTGACTCCTACAGAGGTTACAAAGCCATCCAAGATTGTGGACCTAGCAGCAGAGTTCATCACTGATGGCTTTTTTTGTCTTGATATTAATGCTATGTGGCTATATTTCATTAATATATTTTCTGTATTCACACATTGGCTTTGTGGAAATTTCATTTGGAAGCAAGCAGGAAAATGTCTGGTTAAAGTAAGGGTTACATTTTTCCATTTCCATTAACACATTCGTAATTTTCACAGCTAATGAAGCACTGAAGCAAATAATTTCTGATGTGGTTATACCTAAATTAAAACTGCAATTAGTAAACCAGTTGAAACTTAAGAAAACAGTAAGGGAACTGTCAACATTGTGCACTGTTTATTGAAGATAAGTTCAAAACCATTATGGGTAAAAGATCTAAAGCTGGTTTGCAAATGTGGCTAACGTTGGCAGAGCTAGCTTCACCAGCATTGGATCCACTTTGCATTTAACACCCACAATGAATGTTGTCACTCAGTGCTTCAGATATTTTTTAAGTATAACCTGTTATAGTAAGCAACTTAATCTCTATTTTCTACATTGAAACAGTGCTAAACTATACTGTTTCTTTGAGATGCTGTCAGTGCTATCTGTCCACTGTTGTTTACATTCATGTCAAAGAGCAATAGACAGTAGCCATTAATTGGAAGTTCACTGACTGCATTTTTTTCTCTTTCTTGCTTGATGTACATTTCAAGTTGCTTACCAGTGCTGGGTTTCTGTTGTTGTGTTTTGCATGTCAGTGGGAGACACATCTCGACTGTATGCAGGCCAGTCTAATAGCTGCACTGTTTTATTGTAAAGCTTGGCTGTTGCAACTCATGCAGAATGTAGCTTAGTCTTGCTGAAATAAGCAAGGATGTCCCTGAAATAGCTGCAAATTTTGTGCCAAAACTCATATGTACCTTTCTGTATTAAGGCGCCTTTACAGATGTGCAAGTTACCCATGCCATGGGCACTAATACACCTCCCACACTGACACAGATGCAGGTTTTGATGGTCCATTTTCTCTTTACAGATGACTCAACAGTCCTTATTTTCAAAGAACTCTGAAATTTGGTCTCGACAGACCACAGCACACTTTTCCTCCATAGGTCAGTCTATCTGAGACGAGCTCAGGCTAAGAGAGATCAGCCACAGTTCTTGTTGATATATGGCTTTCTTTTTGCATAGTAGAGCCATGACTCACATTTGTAGATGCAATAATACTTTTCTGAAGTATTCCCAAGCCCACGTTGTAATATCTCTCACAGAATGATGTTGGCCTTGCCCCTTACTTGCAAAGATTGCTCCGGATTCTCATAATCTTTTCATAATATTATGGACTGTAGAAAATGTGAAAAAAAAATCAAAATTCCTTGTAAATGAGGAGATTTGTTAATAACTGTCGGTCTATTTGTTTTTGCAGTCTTACCCAAAGTGAAGAACCATGCATCATTGTTTATAGTCAATGATGTGGGCTTTCAAGTGTGCCTTTTTTGTACTCAATCATGATACTACCACCTGCTACCTATACCTACTTACCTGTGAAAATTTCCAAGCATTTTTGAGCACATTCTTAGTATTTTCTTGTCCATGTCCCAACTTTTTTGGATTGTGTTGCAGTCATAAAATTCAGAATATGGGTTTTTTGTGTGTTCACATCACTGTATTCTGTCTTTATTCACATTTTAAACAATATTCCAACTTTTTTGGAATTGGGATTTGAAAATATTTGGTAACTTTCCAGCTCCACTGTTCATAAGCTACAGCAGAACCTGTCTGTTGAGCTCAGGGTGCTAACAGGACTGCGTATGCCCACTACCTTACGATGCCTTGCCACTCTGATTGGCTCATCATGAATGTGAGACGTCCACATCTTCCAATCAGCTTCTGAGAAAGTTCACACATCAGTAGTACAATGCAGCACATGTCCTAAACTTGCGCTATCATTCAGATGAACCGTGCATGCCTATCAGTATCTCTGAGCTTTTTGTAGCGCATTGTATAGTGTTACACACACAGTTCATCTTGTCTTTCTGCTTCTGGCTGTCTGCCTTTTCAAACCAGCTGCTGAAACTCAAGGTCTGACTATAAGGTCAGTCTGAGTTTATTCACATGAATCTTGTCTGCTCCTTTGGTCTGTGTGTGTGTGTGTGTGTGTGTGTGTGATTGGGCACTTTTGAGACAGTTGGATCAAGTTTTACATTTGCTGAGATTATTCAACTAGGCCTGCTCTCATTATCTCTTTTACATTTGGCCAGAATTATTTGACCGACCTTCCTCTTTCTTCTGCATATTTTCCTTCCTGCCTAACTCTGCTCTCTACATTTTCCCTTTTAGCCCCCATCGCCTGCCCACCCACCCACCCACCCACCACAACCACAACCACAACCTATGTTCCCTTTTCTCTCTCTGCTCAGCTGGTGGGCCAGCCAGTAGGCAGAGCATGCGTTTGAGGAGCGTAATCTGCTCTTTCTCCTCTTCCCATTTCCATTTCAATCCTCAGTTCACAGCTGGAACCAAGGCGCTCTGTATGCAGATGAGCAAGAGTTGACTCGTTTTTTTCTACAGTATGTATTCAGACAAGAGATGGGCAGAAGGGGGAAGGAGGAGGAGACGGAAGCGCTGGGGGGATAAAGAGATAGAGGATTGAGAGATTGTGTGATGAACGCAAAGCAACAGTTGCTAACAGGAAATCATTCAGTTCAACTTCATCGTCACTCATCTGTAAAGAAGAGCACAGGGGTGTATAAAACGTCTTTTTGGATATAACAGCAGTCAAACAAGAAAAAAAGACTGACAAGAAAAGGCTGCCTATCAATCAAACAGCAGGTCATGGTACCAAAAAGTAAATCAGAGCAGTATTGAAGAGAACAGTGCAACACAGCCCCCATAGATCAGCTGGTTTCACTTTTACAATGTAATCAATGTCTTATTGCAAATAAAACTAACATTGTGACTCTTCATCATGGATATATGGTTTATATTGCATGTATTCAAATACGAGTGTGCAAAGTAGCGACATGTTTTTGCAGCAGTTTTTCGATGCAAAATCACAAGCAATCAATCACTAGCATTGTCAGTGCTCAACATTTTAAGCACAAAACACTTTGTGTTGTTGCTATGCTCATGACACTTTCAGCTGAAATGGTTCAACATTTGGAATGCTGCTGCCCTTTTTAACATTGCTTCTCCCTTGTAGATCAATAGAATTATGAAGAGGCATGACTTCTGATATCAGCTTTGTCAACAACAATGGCAGGTGAGAAACTAATCTGAAATGTATAGTTTTCACAGTTAGAAAGATAAAGAAACTGTTCACTGAAGCCAGAAATAGTAAATATAGCTGCACACTACGGAGGACCCGTGAGGCTTATCTGACACCTGTATGATTTTAGATATGCATGGCATACTTAGAAACATGGCTTGGCAGTATGACTTTGCAGTAGTTGAGTCCAGGTGCTGAACTGGCCTGCCTGTAGTCCAGACATTTCAACAACAGAAAACTTTTGGCACATCATAAACTGAAAACTCTGGCAAAAAAAGACTGTTGCAAGCTAGAATCCAACATCAAACAAGAAAGAGACAACATGTCTTTCCCAAAACTCCAGCAACAGTTCTCCTCAGTCTTTTGTTAAAAGAGAAGGAGATGCTACAGAATGGTCAACATGCCTCTTTCCCTACTTTTCTGAGATAAATTCAATCTAAAATGAGCTAATATCCTTCATGAAATGAAAAAAAAACTGAATTTCAACATCTGATATGTTCTGTTATGAATAAAATATGGGTTTATGAGATTTGTAAATCATTGCTGTCTTTTTCTCTACATTTTACACAGTGTCCCAACTTTTTTGAAATTTTAGAACATATATTTGGGTATCTGACCTTTTCACTGGCACACTTAACAAGAAATAAGCCAACCCAGTCCTTTGTTCATGCCAGAGCACTCTGGGGAAGAGAGGGGCAGTGAGAAGGAGCTCATTTAGATTTAAAGAGACACACATAAAAACTGAGCATTCAGAGGAAGGCTGCAGTGTTGATTCACCGCTGACCCTTCTGGAACCCGCTCCTCCAAAATTATACCCTTAATGCCAAAGATAACAATCAACATGGCCTTGAATTTGGACTTGCTTTGTGATGCTTCCTTCATTCTTGGTGATGATGGTGTTTTCCAACACACTGACTGCCAATATACACAGGCTTCATCACATGTTATCCTCCCTTAAAAAATGTTGGCTTTCTTCACTTTGTCCAAATGTCTCCACAAATTTGGTTGCATTTTTCCTTTTTACATCAGGAGTCAGGATTTTTGGAACAACTTTGGCACACACTTTTGTCATGTTCAAATTTTAATGCAGATTTGCCGAACTGTCTCTTTATTGATGGAGACCTTTTCTGTTATCATTCTTGTGTTGAGTTGTCGATCATTTTGAACAATTTTTTCGAATTTGTTGAATGCTTCCAGAAGTTTTTGATGTGCACAGGCGCCCAGGATGTTAGTTGTCTTGGCCGTCCTCTCTGCCTTCACAAAATCTTTTGTGCCATTCAAACACACGAATGTAGCATGCAGTGACATACACCTCAGTTAATGTATGAAAAAATAGCTGCCGTTTTAGTTCAATTTCAAAAAAAAAATCTCAGAATTGTAAGTATAAGTAAAAAAATTTGCATTTGCATCAAAAAAATGTTTTTCAGTGGCCCTAATCCTCTTCCGTAGGTGGAAAAGGACTGTTGTTACCTCCGAAAGGTTACCTTACAATTACTACCTTGGGAGGCTATGAGCTAACTTTAGCAACATTTAAATAAACTGGTTATGGAGAGGCCAGAGTAAAAGTATCAGAAACATACAGTGCTTAACAAATTTATTAGACCACCTGTCATATTTGTCTCAAAGACCACCCACCATCATGAAGTGCTTTAATGCGGACTCTTTCATTTTCAGTGAGCTCTCCATGTTTTACCATTTTGAACAGGAATGAGGGATTTCAAACTGAATTCACCCAAATTTGAGCCGGCTCACTGGGCTTCTCTGAGAAGTCAGAAAGGAATCAAGCATAACATTCAACCACTAAAACTCATTTTTCTGTTCAGGAATGCAGGTTAATAACTATTATCATTTTTTCAGGTTTCTTGTAAATCAGTAAATTGGAAAATTCATGGGTAACAATAATTATATTTTAGCATTAAAAATATCATTTGGGTTCAAGAGCTTCTACATATTGGTGTATTAACCATTGCAGAAACATCAAAAATGATTTTGGTAATTACCAATGCTGTTAATTTAGGGCAGCTGTGTAATAAACCTTACTTTGGTCTAATAAATTTGTTAAGCACTGTATGTCTGTGTGAATATCCCTGAATTAGCACAAAGCTACATTTTATTTATAATGAGGCAGGTATATATAGAAAATGAAACTTCAAACATCAAATATAAAATATCTCTCACTGCATAGAAAAGTACTTCATAACATAATAATGAAGGACAGACATGACGTTCAATCTTTTTCATGCTCATAAAATATTTGATGCGACCTTGTATAAATGTAAGTCTGCTTATTATTTAGATTTAATACAGGAGATTAACAATGATTTAAAAACATGAAGGCCATGTGTTCAATTTAATTCAAAGTGCTTTGAAACCTTTAACATAATCCCCCTTCAGAGAGTCAGCGCTGTACAGAATTACACAAAGCTGATTCACTCCATGGAACAAAAAAAGTCTGTAGACCAAAACCAAAGATTATTTTTCATACTTTATCACACATTAGGATCAGAAATGATCTCTTTAAGGTCAAGAGCTTCATCACTCTTTCTTTGACCCTCACAGTGATGACGGATGACCACTTGGTCATCATGTGATTTAACAGTCAGGCTTTTGTTGATGACATCAGAGTGTTGCCTAGCGGTAGAAGCTGACTCACATTGAGTGAACGCAGAGGTTTGTTTTGGACTTAATGCTGTCATATGATCCATTATAATGGCCGTAGATACAAACACACTCACAAACGTACACCCTAATTGATGCCACTGTTATGGGTGGGTGGGTGGGGGGGCCTTAATGCACACTCTTTGAGTGCTGCAGAGCTGAGCGCTCGAGTTTCAGTCGAATCCCATTTACGGTCAAAAACCATCTGCTGCCAATTGATTACAAAAACAGACATTGATTGAAACGGGCAAGCTCAACAGCTAAAGTAATTCAGTCATGAAGAGGCAATGAGGTGAGACTAAATATGTTGACCACTTAATATGCCTGTTTAATCTTTAATGCCACTGTCATTTTCTACTCCTTGAGCTACAAATTGCTTTTAATTTCTTTTTCTTTAAGTGTCACAAATAATAATGAGCTCTGTTGTTTGGATCATTTCTAGCTGATTCACCCTCACAAAGTTTGCTCCTCTGATCACGGCTAGCTTCTTATTCCACAGCGGTGTGATAAACTGCTTCGTTACCCATCCAGATCCAATTGGCCGCCCACTGCAAAGATGCATTAAATCTGGTAATGCCAAGCAGGCCAAGCTAGACAAACTGCACAGCCGGTCAGAGGGGTGCTTGCTTTCACTTCGTATTGACAGAAACCTTCTCTATCCTTTTTGTTTCTCTATCTAAAACACACCAGTCTCTCTTTTCTCCCTTGTGCTTAATTCCTTTGACCGTGGCTGTACTCACTTTCATTCCCTCTCTGCTACATCAGAGCTCTTCCTCCTGCTCCTCCACTAATAGACTCTCCACACCTCTGACAGCCACCTAATGCTTTCTCTTCTTTATTCTCAGTCCCCTTATTTTTCATCCCCTACATCCCTCCCTTTCCCTTTCTCCCCTCCTCTCCCCCACTCTTTCTCTCTCCTAATGCCCTCCTGCAGAGTCACAAAAGTCCGTATTGATGGCAACACTTGGCCATGGTGCATGAGCGTGTGTCACGGTTCCTCAGCCCCCACTGCACAGTCATTGTGGCCATAATGCCATAATTACCCCCATTATGGGCAGGAGAGGGGAAGGGAGAGGTAGTATCAAAAGGGGGGGAGACGGCACAGAGGGAGGGAGGGGAACAGAAGTGAGGAGAGATGGATAAAAAGAGAGAGAGATGTTGCTGGATAAAAAGGAGGACAAAATTGTAGAGGATTTTTATGCTGGTCAGAAAATAGATCAGACTTGTGTCTTTTGTTTGTGTGTCTGTGACAAAGAACCCAGGACAGAGCGTCTCAAGGGTACGGCCTGCTCTTGGCCCCCATCATGGGGGGGCACATCAGTTAAGATGTAATGGTTCAGGCTTCATTGGACACACACAGATGGGCCCTTCGCTTAGGGGCTACAGCAAATATACAAACACACACACACACAGGTGGAATAAAAGATCATGCTGCTCTATAGAGGCAAAGAAATAAATATAATTGGAGCTCAGATGCTTTGATAATGAGTTGTTTACTTGACTGTGAGTAAAGGTCTCTAAAGGACCCTAGATTTAGATTAAAAAGACTCAGTACTCAACCTGTTTACAAGCTTTAAGAATCATAAAAATAATTTGATCTGTGCCTGGCTGCCCTAATGAGACTGCTCCTTCCGTTCACATTTTTTGAATTTCAGCATTAACATTAAAAAAAAACAACCTGAAACCCCATTTCAGTGTAAATAAATCTTCAGTTATGTCAGATTTGGGGTGCACTATATTGGATTTTTGGCTGATACCAAAACAGTGCCTATAAAAAGTATTCACCCCCTTGAATGTTTTAGACTTTTATGTATTTTATAAATCAATTATGATCAATGTATTTGGCATTTTTGACAAAAACCTCTTTAATATCAAAGATAAAAGAGATTTCTACAAATTAATGTCAGTTAGAAGAAAAGAAGGTAAAACACCTTCTAGCGCCGACACTGAGAAGCATCCCCACATCATGATGCTGCCACCATCCTGCTTCACAGTGGGGATGGTGTGCTTGTGGTGATCAGTCTGACAGCCAAAAAGCACCATTTTAGTCTCATAAGACCAGAGAACCTTCTTCCACTTGACCATGGAGTCTTCCACATGCCTTTTGATGAACTTGAGTCCAGAGTTTTCTTGAACCATGGTTTTCTCTTTGCCCCCCTCCCATAAATCTTTGACTGGCGAAGAGCCTGGGCAACAGTTGTATCAGAGTCTCTTCCATCTCAGCTACTGAAGCTTGTAATTCTTCAGAGTAGTCATAGATTTCTTGGTGGCCTCTCTTATTAGTCTCCTTATTGCACAGTCACTCAGTTTGTGAGGACCGCCTCATCTCTGCAGATTTACACATGTGCCATATTCCCTCCATTGGTGTATTGGCCTCTCTTTCATGCAGTAGCCAATACTTTCTGTGGGCCTCTTAAGTAAACACCCTTTCTGGACCTGGCCAGTAGGGCTGTCATTTATGTACAGTCCCATTCGAATTTCATTTATTTTTTTATACAGATTTAGAATAATATTTGAATATTTATGAACATGTTTTTATTAATATGTATATAAAATGTTCAGTTGCTTAAATCACAGTGTAGTTACACATTTGCCCACTAGAGGACCCTCTAAAACTACATTACAGATTGCAATGAAGAAATAATGAGCTGAAAGCAAAAGTAGTTAATGTTAATTGTTACTTGTACTTTCTTAGCCACCTGCACCATTTAGAGGCCTTTAACAGGTATTTTGGTGCTGATGGTCAACTTTTAAACGAACAAACGGGTTAAAAATCTAATGTCAAACAAAAATAAATTAAATTGCGCCACTTACGGTGGTGATGACATCATGTTTATAATGAACAAAACATTTGAAAAATGTTGGCACTATCTTGTCCCTACATGTTTTTACCTAAAAATACGAGGTGGCGATCCACCTTTTCTGAATCAAGAACAGGGCGTTTTTGTTCACTATAGTCCCAGCCATGGAGAAAAACTTCTCTGCCCTGACAGAGGTGCCCGGGATGCACACGTAACGGTGTGCCAGCTGGGACAGGAGAGGATACCTAGACTGGAACTTTCAACACCACGACAGTGGGTTACTGGCGATTGGCAGCGTGGTTTCACTGTCATACATCAGCGACTCCTGTTGATTTTGCGAAGCCCTACTTGCCAAATCACCACCAGTGTGTGCACCCCCTCAACGATAAACATCCCCAAACATCCCCAGTGGTGGCCATTGGCACCTCTGTGTTTTGGTGTGAAAATTTATTGTTCATCATGTGTCATGTGACGAAACATTAGGTTCCTACACCCACATATGGGTGAAGTAGAGTCCAAGGAGAGAGGGGAGAGACTCGAGAATGATTATAAACAGCAAAAATATTTTAAAAACACCCTTGAATAGCAACTTCAGCTTTCAAATATTAATGCGTTTTTAAATATTCGAATTATATTCGAACCCCTAAATTCATTCCAACAGCCTTAAGGGCCAGTGCAGTTTTTCATTTAGGTGTCTGATGATTGGACTAAGTGGATGTTTGGGATCCAGTATGGTTGGAGGTCAAGTGTTATACAACCACGTAGGTGCCCTCCCACACAAATCAACTGGTTTGTGTTGTCTCTGGTGCTAAGGGGAGTAGACAGCTGCCTTTGGGTAGTGATTCGCCAGCATGTAGGTGATAGAGGTCAGATGGGAAGCTTTCTTGCTGCACCTGCTGAAGGAGATGATTCCAATAAAAGTTTTGAAAGTAAAGGAGACATCTTTGGTCAAATTCTTACCAGATACCCAGCAGCCAGCCAGTTCTTCTTGCAAACTAGACTGTAGTAGATTTCTTGGCTAGAGCCCTTTTTTTTTAACTCATTGCTTTTTGAAATGTAATGAAAAACACAACTTACCCCAAAAATATACTAAAGTACAATTACTGAAGAAATGTTCTCAGAAAAGTACAAGTACACAAAAATGTACTCGACACTAATTTGAATAAATGCAATTAGTTACTTTCCACCCCTACTTCAAACCAAACACTGCAGTCCTTAAACTACACCTTAAGGATGAACAAAGAAACAAACCTCATTCTTTAGAACATACTTTAAAAATTAAGAAATGTGGATGAACAAAGAAAAAGACTTCAGCTGGCAAAGGTCTGATGGTCCTGCCTGAGATGTTTGATGAACAAAAATGAACAGTAACCTTGCAAACCTACAGTGTGGCTACAGACCGTAGATCTCACACACCGTTACTGTGAGACGCCGTCTCTGCCAGAACCAGAGTGCTGTAATACATACATAGCTAATGTTAGCTTTGTTAGATATCCTAGCGCTTCATAAGCTTTGGCTTGGGTATGTAGCTCATACTTCCCTTAATTATGTAGCTTACGCAGGTAATAGAGCTATGTAGCTCTGCTTGCTACTTTAGAATGTTTTCACGGAGGAGGAGCTCTTCCTCTAAGCAGGCTGTTTACTCGCCTTCATTGAATCTTTTCTAACTCAGTCTTGCAGGTCAGATTTTTATATTTCAACTTTTGGTGTTCTTACCCTTACCTACCTTTAGCATCTAGCTACAGTCTGCAGCCAGACGCCTCTTATTTTATCAGGACAGGTTCTTTACTAAAAGAACAGCAATGAACTGCGATGAGCAGTTTTCTTGGTGGAGAATAAATTGTTGTAGTTCACTCTTTTGTGGTGGTGCAAGCCAACCTGGTCATCTGTTTTGTTGGTTGGTCTGCAATGAATGTGACAGAACGTTTACCCAATCACCCTCCAAGTTTTTTTTAAAGGTTTTCCCCTTCCCAAACCATGTCTCCATGGGATATGTTTCACACACATCCCATGCCAAGGATATGTGAAATGGTTTATCTGGAGCTTAAATGAGATTCATAATCAGAATATTTGTATCAATTTCTTCTAAAGCAGGCAATGGCTTCCTGTGTTTGCTTAGAAACTTCTCTGTGTGTAGTTATTAGGCTGAATATGTTTAGTATGTTTGAGGGGTTAATGGTTACACAAGAATATGTGTCTACAGTTGAAAATGTACACAGTGAAGTGGCTTTTAAACAGAATAACATATATAGCCTTAGGTCGCATCTGCAAGGCCACCAGGATGGCAGAAACATGCAAATAAGCATGTGCCCACACAAATAAGCACATCATTCAAGTTGGACAGGGGTGGTAACACTTCCATATTCCTATCGTCACCCCGGGGCTGACACACAAAGAAAATGCAATTGCCTGCAATTCATTCAGTGGTGAGAGATGATTAATATTCTATAAAATGGTTTATGTATTCATATTCAAAGCCTGCGGGTTCGAGTGCAGAGACGACGCCAACGTTGGGTTCGTGTAGGAACGATAAATCCACACTACCCAGCAGGCATAGAGGGTTGTGAGTGTATGTGTGTATGTTTGTAAGCAGCAGAAAGTGCAGCAGAGAGACGATGGAGACTTTGAAGGCAAAGAGCTGATTCCTAATTAATTTTCCTCTGAAAGCTGCATTTAAATGCGTTACAGAGAGAGACGTCTGAAGAAAAGCCAACTGCAGTTCAGCGGCATGAAAAAGTAAGCTGCATTAAAAGAGCAATAGTGTAGAATTATATTAATTTAGAGTTTGTTGGGAAGTTGCATTTAAATTATCTTTCTCTTGAAAGTCATTATGTACGTCTTATGTTCCTCTCAGCCTGACTTTATTTTCACTGAAGGTAAGCTTCAATTTGTAATGTAATACAAGATTGTGACTAAAACACTGTTTGAATTAGAGAATATGATAAGCAGGGTTTAAGACATAAGAAGATCAGGTCTAATCTCTGCATCAGATATGACATGCAATTAAGCATAAAGAAAGTAGAGATTAAATGTAAATTAGTGACAAGAAGCATGCTACTTTATGTTATATATATTAAAAATCTCTTCCACAAGAGCAGAGGTGTCCAAACTTGTCCCACTGAGGGCCTTGCACAAAAATATACAAGAATGGTGGGGGCACTTTCATATACCTCACTTTGAGATCATAAAGTTAGTAAAACCAATTTTATGATGGTAAAATATGCTTCGTGATCGGGTATGCTTAAATGGCTAGTTAATGGCTGACAGTCAAACAGCCAATCATTTTAAGGATTTTAGGCAGGCCAATCAGATTTCAGGGGGCCCTGGTTGGCCCCGGCTACTACTGATTCTACCCCTAAAACACCACTGGCGCTGCTTTTAGCCTCCATAATCCATCTGGCCATTACAAAGCAAAATATTGTTATTATTTTGGTTGCCATTATGTTTTCCATTTAGTGTTGTCTCAATTAGGACACAAAAATCTCAAATCAATAAATGTTTCTTGCCAGAATGTATGTTTACAGAATTATCATGGTAGCGCTGCCTTGTGCTAAAACCAAGAAGTATAATAGAGTCAAGCAGAAGCTTCATTATCTAATGTTCCCCATATTTATTATAATGGGTAGAATTTGCTGTGGGTCAATCAAAAATGGGCCGTGGACTATGTTTAGTCCCCAGGTCATAGTTTGGCCACCCCTGCACAAGAGAGGCATGTCCAAGTTAGCATCCATACATAATCACAACTACATTAAAGCCAAACTTAATTTCAGCGACATTAGAAAATTTGAAAAAGGTATCAGATTCTCTCACTTATGGGAGGCCTAAAGTGTTGTACAGGCCACTTTTCATGAGTTTAAATCTATTCAAACCCCACACAAAACTCATGTTTAAACAGTCAAAGAAAAGTCACTGGATCTGGCTTCTATTCGCATGTATCAGGATGACGTAATTGAGTCTGTATCATCTAAAACAGTGGATCTCAATTGGTCAGCTCTCCACCAGACCACCACCATTTATTTAATGAGAAAGCATGGTGCAAATTTCAAAACAATTTCCACAACAAATAGATTGTATCCACAATCACCCTCCAAGATTTATAGTATTTGAAATCAAAACCATTAAATCAACATGCAAATGTCCACAGGGAACAACTTGATCACAAATGTGAAAATTGAGACAAATCAGATGTTTAATATGAGAGTTACGCCAACTTCCTTAAAATGGCGAGATATGGAAAGGCCTTCATGGGCATTTAGGTATCTTGTATTTAAACATGTCAGTGTTGTGGAAATCATTGATTTTCAAATTAGAGCTTGATTGGAATAAACAAATGGCCAAATTGTGTTACTTCCTATTGCCAGTAGGGGGTGCATTGATGAGGTGTTTGCATGTAGCTGTGTTCAGTGTGATACTGTTGTCTTTCTGTAGAATTTTGAAGAGCACAGAATAATTCATACAAAAGTTAAAACAGGTTAAACTCATTTGGCACCATAAAAAAACTTTATTTTTAAATTTACATGAAGCTAGTGGACTTCCTGTTGAGATTCGGGTCTGGGCCAAGAGGCTTTTCTGTTGGTGTAATGATGATGCATAAGCAGACAAAAAATCATGAGGCTAGGTTGAATGTTTTGCATGGGTTGAATGTTTACAGGTTATTTTCTAAAAGAGGGAATTGTCAATTGACCTATGGCTAAGTCCTGCCCTCAAATGCGATGAGCCAATCACAGTGCATATAGCCACTCCATACACTCGGACATTGGCTGCCTGGACGTCCACTGAAATGAATGGGAGAAAGTCAGTTTTCGTCCGGTTTTATGAGGTTTTTTTTTTTAGATTTTAAGTTTAAAAATGGTCAAACAGTGTTCATGAGGTACATGCCACTCCAACACAATGTATCCTGAGAGGCTGAGCGACGGAGTGTATTTTTTACCCTTTCCTAAGCCACATCTAAACCGAGAAAAGTGTCTTCTTTGGATATTATAGTGCGGTAGGCCACAACATCAAGTCAACGTGAATAAAATTAACATCTGTTCTAAGGTAAGCCAACATTGTATTTGAGGCAGCATATTGTCACTTTGCTGGAAAGAAATATAAAGTTATCTTTAACCTCTCTAACGTTAGCTAAAGTTAGCCTAACGTTAGCTCCTAGCTGCGTTGTTCATTATGTCACGTTGTTTGTTGGGAGTTCACTGGCATTTTTTGTTCTAGTTTTTATTCTTTGGTGATCGTACATCATTGTTGGCCGTTGTCCAAAGGGCTCTAGTTAAACTAATATTAACTTCTGGAGCTTAGCTTCATTAACTTATCTGTAATAGCCAAGATAACAACGGTTGGCAAACATTATGCTGAATGAGTCATTGTAAATACTGTAGCACCAAACTAACGGAGAGACACTCTTGGTAAAGATGGTAAAAAGGCCGTTACATTTTTCTCATATTCTGAGCCAAAAAACTTAACTTCAGTGGCACTTTGATTCTGATCCTATATCTTCTGGTCTGACATTGTGATGGCAACGAGATGTGGTTTATCACATTGCCACTGGGACCTGTAAATTTTGGCTTGTAACTGAAGCTTTTTATCGACCTTCTCGCCAATAAAATGATTAATATATCCCTCCAGTGTGTAGTTTAGACCCTTTTGGTGACTTCTAGATGATATGTGATCTTTCTGTCTCCAAAAATCATCAATGGCCTCCTGTGAAATGTCTCCTACTGTGACAACTGCAATAGTGTCTGTCGCTGAATGTTCACTGTTTGTCCGAGTGAGTGGAGGGGGCGTGGCTTAGCCATAGGTCAATTGGCAGAAGGGGGCGCTGTGACAAAGTAAAGATAATGATATATGAATGCATTCAAGCTCAAACTTGATCATTCTTGTGAAGTTGGGTAAAGACTGACAAGCACTGAAAGGTTTTATGGCATTCTTGGAGTTGATAAACTACAAAAAAAGTATGAAAAAGTAGACCATGTTTAAGCTCTGATCACAGCCCTGCCCTATGGTGAAAACTCACAGTTGGCACAATGTTAGATCTCCAGGATGTCTAGAATACACAAAAAAAAGTCTGGAGTCAATCAGATAAAATCCCTTGGATAAGTTTGATTAAATGTGCAACATGCCCATCAGTGAAAAGTGGGAAAATTTGACCTTTTGTACAGTTCCTGTACATTTAAGAGGATGGTCATAACATACTTTTTTGTTGTCTAATTTTAGTACCAATTTTCATACATGAAGGACTTACCCAGTCACCCGACTGATTCATGTGTGATGGACTTGTGCAATACCCCCAAACTACTTACATTTCCACCAGGGGACAGTTTTCTGTTAAGTTTGGTGAGTTTTTGAGCATGTTGAGGACCCCAAATTTCTAATTTATCTGCTGGAATAAGACTAATATGAACACCTGCTGTACAACAAGGTCCTGGCTTTGAGGTTGGTACTCGAGCAGTAATAAGCTGGCCAGAGTTTCATGTGAACATGTCAGCCTGAAGAGGGCATGAGCCTACACTCTGGTTGGTTTGAATATAATTAGGCAACTTAATCCTCTTGGTGCTCTGTACCTGGCTTTGGGCTTGGATCATGCACTGTGTAAATATCAGTATGTAGATGGACACACCCCTTATCTCTTTGCACCAGGTGCTTTAGACAACACACTTCATTATCAAAATGTGTCCCACTGTGTTTTTTGTCCACAGATTGTTATTAAAATCCAGCCCACAAGAATAAAAATATGCAAGTATTGTCATTGCAGATGCTCAAATTTCCATCTTTGGAGTCCTAACATTGAGATTTGAAGGTTTTTAGGTGTTTCTGAAAGCATAGTTAGTGTTTCAAATGATACCTAACCTTGTCAATAGACCTTTAATGAACACATCACATACATTTAAAAAGTCGGGTGCAGTTAAATTCATGCGGTGACAGTGTGATTTAAGCCTGTAACCAACTACAGTAAGAACATGTCATTCTTAAGAAGTGAATCCCATGACCATGAAACAGAAGATAAACTGTGACCAAAATTTTAAAAAGACATATTTCCTATCATGCATAACCAACAAAATGCTCTGAGAAAATGATTGCCATTCTGCAGTAAAGCGGATAGAAAAATGTTTGACCCTGATGTAAAAGTAGATTGTCATTTGTGGGAATAAAACATCCACAACATTGTGTTAGCCTTTGAAGAACAGCGAGACAGATTTCACTGGCTTGTGGCTGTTTTCCTCATGGGCCTGGCAGTACAAATAATACAGAAAAAATTTGAATAGAACAAACAGAATTATAAAACACAATTATTTGTACTGTGCCGAAAATGATATTCTGCCCGGCTTGGGAACATCTCTATGACATTGAGTTAATGGGTAACTTGAGGGGATCGGACCATTTTTATTGGAGATATTAGGCTACACAAGTTTTATGTGAAATTGGGGCTTACAGCTGTGAGTCAGAAAAGGTCCCTGTATCCCAGTTTAATCACTGAGGCTTTGGTAATAGCGTTCTAGGAGCTGTGTCATTATTTGGGAGCTCTTTAGTGTACATTAGATTTTCATTTCAATCCACCTCTCTGCATTTCAGTAGAAAAACAAATATTTAGGTTATTATCCGGGCTGGATTTCCATTTTAAGTAGCAAATACTGAACAAAATTATGGATATGTGTGAGGATGAGTATGAACTAGGGTCATTCACTGACCTTCATAGATACCTGTTTGCTGTTTCACATCAGTTCATGTAGCATCCAGCTGTGAGTGTACTTGTAAATATACTTTCCTCTGTGCAATGCCTGTTACTTGAGAGCACATGAGAGCGCTCAGGCTGTATGAAACTACCTTCTGTGTGGGATGTAAAACAGACACAGTGAGTATGGTGATAATTCTATACTCAAAACAGAATTAATAAATATTAAAAATCAATAGTAAGATCAGATCAACTTGGACTGATGACCACTGGTCTGTCAGTAAACTGTACCCACAACATTTGTCTCCTCCCACAGGAATAATGTTATTAATGACCTAAATCCAAATGGGTGTCTCCTTCTTTAGGAGTTTTTTAATTCTGTCAAAATCTACTCATCAGATAGGTATTTGATGAAAAAATTAAAACAATCTGAACAGCCACAGATGCACTTGGCTGAAAGTCACCAGTTGACTAGGTCACTTTTTGAACTGTAACACCAACTAAAATGTGTTGGGGTTTTTTAAACAGGTTTCAGCAACACTTACAGAAGATGAAGAGAATGAATGTAGTTCTCAGCTTCGCCCACCTCCATAGCTTACTTGTTGTTTTGATGGAGGCTCTTTTAAACAAGAACTGTACTCCATAAGTTGTATTTACTAGGGATGCACCATTTGTAAAGAGTCAGGGTCAATACCAATACTTTTGTTCACATGCAAGCCTGAAAACTGACATTGGTTGTCTTCACAGAGACCTGTTCATGCAAAAAGAAAGGCATAAATGAACAGTATCCAAAAATGCTGCCTACTTCATCTAAGATGAACAAACCTAATTTAGAGGAATCAGCTGTGGTCTGTTGTGCCCAAATTTCAGATTTTTTTTTTTTTTTAGAGATATTGCCCCTTCAGTCCTCTGTGCAAAAGAGGAACAGGACCATCCAGGTTGTTATCAATGCAAAGTTCAAAGCCAGTATCTGTGATGGTGTGGGGGTGTATTAGTGCCCAGTGTTGGGAAAGTACAATTTCTACATGAACTACTTCAAAGTTCAGTTCACAAATTTTAAAATGAACTAGTTCAGTTCATAGTTCATAATTCAAAATTTTTAACTAAGTTCACAGTTCCAAAATTGAACAAGTTCATAGTTCTTTTATTTTTCAATATGTTGCTGCAAGCTATTACCCTTATAATACTGGCATTTCCCCATTGTTGCCACCCATTCAGTCCACACCAGTAGCCAGCTGCAGCTTTCCCCCCTACGGTAT
The DNA here is from genome assembly GCF_018320785.1 of Cheilinus undulatus. NCBI lineage: Eukaryota > Metazoa > Chordata > Actinopteri > Labriformes > Labridae > Cheilinus > Cheilinus undulatus. Next base: position 35,374,767 of record NC_054872.1, on the reverse strand, counting down.
ATTCTCAAAAGCATGAGGAAAAACTTGCTGCTTGAATGGTCTTTTTTAATGAGGAATTGTTAAAACAAAAACAGGACAGTAGTCCTTACGGTGCAAATGTTTTTCCATTTCAATAATTTTCCAAACATACCTTGAAAGGCTAGCCGGGTGCTTTAGTTCAATGTGCCGTTTCAGGTTTGCTGTTGACGTTGTTGATGTACGGAGATGCTTCTTGAAACCCAGCGGGATAAGTTTACGCAAAAAGGTGATTTTTCCCACCCAGTTCCTCACTAACCTTTTCATAAAATTCTGCTGTATTAATTGTGGAGGCAGAGTCTGAGATCGTGCTGCTGCCTTCATTTGTTTTTGCCTCCATGCTTTGCATACTGATGACGCAAGCGGCGGTGCGACTCTGTGGTGGCTGGTGTTGCCAGATTGGGTGTTTTCCCCCTACATATTAAGGCCCGTTTATGGTGTGTTTTAGCCGGGTTTTCGCCTGGAAGGCTCTATGGAAATCTGGCGGGGGCTGGAGCCTATCCCAGCTGTCATTGGGCGAGAGGCAGGGTACACCCTGGACTGGTCGCCAGTCAATCGCAGTAGGTAACATAACAACATAGCTAATGTAGCTGAAAATGTTAGTTACAAAGCTATGTTAGCTTTGGTAAATGTAGCCCAAGCTAATTTAGCTTGACCAGCTCAGACTTTAGCTACACTGGCTACATAGCTGTGTTATCTATAGTTTATGTAGCTTACAAAGCTAATGTAGCTTTGTCAGTTTATGCTTTAGCTACATTTGCTATGTAGCTATGTTAACTACATAGCTCACATAGCTAACGTAGCTTCGATACCTTTAGCCTCAGCCTTAGCTTTATTAAATGCTTTGTAAAACAGGATTTCCAGGTCACATCTTTGACTTTTAACTTTTGGTATCCTAACCCTTATCACAACCCGAACTGGAAGTTTAATCCGATTTTTTTTTTTGAAAGTTAAGCATGTTTATTTACGCTCTGACAGTGGCAGCGTCTCACTGTAGCATTTTAAAAACTTGGGTTTGCAGCCAGACTCTTAATCCTGAGTGGTATACAGGTTTTAGAGCAACACTGGCTTCTATCCAGATGTCTTTTACAGCAAGACAATGCCAAAGGACATTCTGAGTTATGAGCCATGAGTTACAACAGCATGGCTTCACAGTAAAAGAGTAAAGATACAAGAACAATAGACTTACAGTCCAGACTTGAAAAAGTAGCCCATTATGGAACATAAAATATGACAAAACTTGCACTGTTGAACAACTTAAGATAAATTGTACGTACATCAAGTAAAAATTGGGAAGAAATTCCTTTACAGTACTTAAGATGTTAATGTGTTCAGTCCCCAGATGCAAAAAGAAAGTTTTTGAAGAAAAGATGATGTAACATGGTGGTAAACTTGCTCCTGTTCCAACTTCTGTGAACATTTTGCTGGTTTCAAAATTAGAATGTGTGTTTATTTACAAAATAACAATAAAGTTTTGGAGTTTAGACTTAAATATCTTGTCTTCGTGCTGCATTCGATTGAATATACCTTTAAAAGACTTTGTAAGTTGCTGAATTGTGTTTTTACTCATATTTTACACAATATCCCAACTTTTTCAAAAGTGCGTGTAGTTAGACCACAGTCGTCCCTATGTGTAGTGTCGCTACCGCTCAACGCTGACTAGCCAGCTCTATACAAAGGCAGGTTTGTGAGTTTCATATTGTTCAGCATCATTTCCTGTAGCCTGGCCCCGTCTATAGTGAGCATGGCAGATTCCCCTCCCACGGGGTTACTGTCAGAGTGGGTGGCTTTGTGCCTGGCACTCAATAAGGCCAGAGTCCACTGTGATGGACAAAAACATACGCAATCTCAGGGAAATCCTAACCAGCAGCAGCTCATTTAATCTTGTAACAATCAGCACTACTAATGCACATTTGAGAGCACAAGGTTTAGATGCAACTAGGTCCGCTGAGCGGCCTGATTTATGACAGCTATTGCGATTAAAACAGATGAGATAGAAAACACAAAGTGATGTTAGAATGATTCATAATGCTTACTTCATTTTCACCCTGTTGGGTCTGGTGATCATCAGAGCCAATTGGCAGTAATACTATCTACATAACATGCAGCAGTGTTGAATTTCCATAGAAAAGCTACATCACTGCACAAATCACTGCACTGTGACTCATCCTGCTGTGTATCAATGCCTGGAAAACAGCTGTGTGATCGTCTGTAGCTCGGCCAGGAGGAAAGAGGCCAAGAAAGAGGAGGAGGAAGAAGAACAGGAGCAGGATGTGGGGAAAAGGGAGGGGGGGTAATAAAGAGGTATAGAGAGATTAGAGTGGACATAGATGGACAGCCCTTACAGAAGAAGAGACTAAACGAGTGAAACAAAGAGATGGATCAAAGACAGAAGGAGCTAGGGCACATCTTTCATTCATTCTTCGCTGCCTTCCTGGGAGCAGACACAAGAATTCATCCAAGATTACAGCTACCTTCACTTTCTATCACTCCTACTCTTTTTTTTCTCTCTGCCTCTACTTTGCTATTATTCCCTGGGGCAAAATGTTACCCATCCCCTGACTTTGGAATTAAAGTGCTCCCCTCCTCCTCCACTTCTAATCTGTTCTCTTCATTATTCTTTCATTACACATCCTGGTTTCCTTTGTAGTGCCTCCGTGTCTCTGTTTCTCTTTATCCCCTTGCTTTAGGCTGATGTGTCAGATATTCCCCCTGTCAGGTAGCCTAATTTTTGACATGGGTGGGGGTTGTAAATCACATAAAACAGGGGACAAAAAAGTGGGCTGTCTGATTTGTATTTTGTTAAGTGTGACAATTTGTGTCTACTGCATGATTTTGTTGCCCTTGATCTCTAAAACTGCTGACAAGTGCAAGTGCTAGAAAATGTTTTGCTTACATGTTATGATATTAATATGATTAGAACAATGATGGAGTCTGAGAGTCCATTCACCAGACTGACTGGATTTAATAACAGGAGCCACTGACATCTCACAAAAGTAATATACGCCACATGGACAAAAGTATTTGGCCACACCTTTTAACTATTGATTTCAGGTGTTTCAATCAGACCTGTTGCCACAGGTGTATAAAATCAAGCATCTAGCCATGCAGTCTCCTTTTGCAAACATCAGTGATACTAAATGGGTCTTTCTGGAGAGATCAGTGACTTTAAGCATGTTACTGTGATGGATGCAACCTTTGTAATAAAACGGTTTGGGAAATTTCATCCCTGCTGGATATTCCACAGTCAACTATAAGTGAGATTATTAGAAAGTGGAAGTGTTTAAGAACTACAGCAACTCAGCCACAAAGTGGAGGACCACGTAAAATCACAGAGCGGAGTCCACAACTGCGTAAAAAGTTGCCAGCACAGCTGAAGAGTTCAGCTCTTCTGCTAGCATTAATGTAAGCACAAAAACTGTGCAGTGAAAGCTTCATTGTATGGGTTTGCATGTCCAAGCAACTGCATGCAAGCCTCATCATGATCTGAACCAAACAGCCAGATCTTGGTCCAACCAAAAGAGGTGGTCTTGGTCGGGACCAAACCGAGCCACCTTCTGGTTCATACTCAGTGTGACAGCATTATTTTGAACGTTTCAGATCTTAGTATCAATGACAGGAAAATGACAGCATGAGAACCAAGAATGGAAGTCTAACACTGAAACAAAATGAGCCGTGGAAGTACATGGGGAGAAGAGGAGACTGTTTTCTGTTTTATTGACATTTGGTCTGACATAATATTTGGGGCCAACTGAAAAAACACATAACAATATGGAAACTTTCCAATTGTTTTCTTAGAGGATGAAAGAGAGAGATAGGGCTGGAGAAAACAGTGTCACCTGAAGATAAGAAACTGCTGCAGCAGTATATGAAGGTGTGCAATATTCAAAAAGCAGTGCTTCAACAAATCACACCTCTCACCTTCTCTCCCAAGCCAGTGTTGCCATGGCACAGGATTGCATACTGTCTCCTCCTTTCCTGTCTACAGCAGCAAAGTAGTAGTCTAATGAGAAAGCTCATTAGGCAAACTTGGGCTAGCCATATGTCCTGCTCTTCAAGTTGGTGCTGTTGTTAGTAAATCAACAATAGGATGGCGAAAATAACTATCTTATTTATTGTTTACAACATACAAGCACCAGCCAACTAACCAATCAATGTAAACTATAGAGACAAGCGATCCACGTAGTTGATGACGATATCACATAGATTTGTCATGTAGAGCCTGTGAGTCCATTTTCAATAATTGCAGTGTGAAACCAAAACCAACCAAACTAAATATACTCATTGTAACAACAATGCAAACTTGGTCCAGGCTTTCAGTTGTGAAAACAACCTAAGCAGCAGTGATGAGCTTATTTTCCATGATGGGGCATGCAGGAAAAGATTAGTGACATAACTGAATGTGCTGTGAGGGACAAAACGGTATACAAATAATCACGATTAATAAAGAATCTATGCACAAACTTTTTGTCCCTTAATTTGTCACGATTCACAATGACTGTTCTTATCAACAGTTGAAGCTCATAAGACTCTGGTGGGCACAGCGATCAACAGTCGGTCTACCAATCAGAGACGCTGATGTGACACTATGGAATCATCATTAGCAGTGTTTTTTGTCTGAGTGCGAATGAACCATATTCTTCTTAAAACAAGGTTGATATCACACCAAGTAATCTCTTCAACAGCAGTTATACTGTATGTTGAACTTCTGGTAAGAATGGGCAGCACAGCACAACTCTAGCTAATGTTTATTTCTAAAGCAGATGACAAAGTAACTCCTGCAGGACTTAAATTTATTATTTTTATTTCCAGGTCAAAATTTGGTGTGGACACTGGAGCATTCACAGAAAGCCTTGCCCAGTCCGGTCAAACCGAGGTGTATAAAGAGTAATAACTCTCTAACTTCATTATCGAGGTAAGTGGTCCCACATAACAAGATTTCAGTTTGACTAACATGCATTTTAAAAGTCCAGATGTAATCTAACAGTGTTTTGACTTTTATAAGTGAATGTGCTAAGTAGGGATGGACTTAAAAATTCTTCTTAGTTCCCAGAGGATAAATCCCTGTGACTTCTGTGCTCCTTGCTTTTTCTCTCACACTTTGACGTTTGCTACAATTGTTGTAACAAAACACCTCAAAAAGAATCGGATCTGAATAAAACAAATGTTCAGACATTCATGATGCCCAGAGGATAAACCCTATCAAAGTTATGCTGCCATGATTTTCCCTCAAATGGATCTAACAGAATAAAATTTTACCTTCCTTTAGAATTATTTCAACATCTGCAGAATGGATAGGAGGAATTCTTTGTTATTCTCCCAGACGTGTATTTCAAAGACTTTCCTGATCCCCCTGACTTTTCTTCTCACACCACTGAAAGATTCTTTGTCTCAAAAGGGATTACTACAAAAATCTTGGTGCAGACAATATCTCTTTTGGGTTGAATTATAAGAGTTCAGGAGATACCTTAAAGGCAAACTCTACAGATTTAAGACATCAAAGTGTGTTTACAGGCCTCACCGAGGACTACCACTAATTTGAAAGTTGCAAAAAGGGCTCCAGAGAAAGTCACATTAAATCTGATAGACTCCTTTGAATGAACTCACTTGAGGAGAAATAATCCAGCCTTCTCAACTGGTTCTCAACTGGTTTAGGACCCACCACCTCTTTAATAAGAAAGTCTCTCAAGTCACAAGATTTTCGACCGCTCAGATTGTTTTTGATAGAAAAATGTTTCAGTTTGGACCCTAGATGGAACAAAGCATGATTGAACAAAAAGACAGGAAAAAATAGGCATGTTTAAAATCATACTTTTAGAGAGGCCCTGGTAGGATAAGCATACATTTATTCTAAAAACAATTAAACATTGAGATTGCAATATATGACGTTTTAATCACATTTAAATTCCTTTGTGTAGTATTTCAAAACTCAAATATCTAAGTCCATATTAAAAATTCATAGCAACCCTCACTGGTGTTTTGATTTTTGAAGTAAATGAATGCAAAGAGATTAATTTTATGATGTTGACCTTTATATTTTTATTATTGTTTGAATAACGAACTACTTATTTTAATTTTCTGAAAGGAGAACACTGTTACATATGAAAACTCTGCCACTGCTGGCACTTATTTCTGGGTAGTGTTGTTCTTGAATAATGCACAACAGTTTTAGAATGGTGTGTGGTTCAAGGCCATTTTGATAACTCACTGAAGTCTTTCTGTCACATTCATGATGGGTCAATCACAGCGTGAAGACAATATGAGGTAGCACACACACACAGCTCCAGTGCTAACCTGAGCTGTACTAGCACTGCAGGGGTGTGTGAATGGCAAAGCATTTCAGTGGCCAAAATTCATGCTAAAACCTATTAGGAGACATACAAAACCATCTTCTCTGCTAAGAGATGCTTTCAGTGTGGCTCATTGCTCTTTTTTAAATAAAGAAATGTGGTCGAGGTGTGATTAAGCTGGCTTTTTTCTACAGCTACATCCAAGTTTATCGCTACTGTGGCATTAGCCACTGAATACACTGGCTTACAGTCTAAGTCAGCTCCACTTCATACAGATAGCAAGCTCATGATGAAACAGGTCAGCAGAAGAGTGAAAACATCTTTTCTGTCATGGAAATCTTTTAGTTCTGTTCTTTATGGTCCAGCTCTGATAAATCTGCCGCTACACTACAGGTACACCTGAGCTAACTGCTACACTGACAGCAGCCATTGCCAATGGTCACAGTACAACTTACCACCTGTAGCTACCGCCTTGTTTTCCTCAAATGACGCTGATTTGTCTGACTGTTTTATGTTTGGCACAACCTTTGTGGATTGGAGCTTTGCAAGATGGAGCTGCCTGATGACAGTCTGCCAAACCCATTTGGTTAGTTCTTTAGACCCAAGCTCACTACAATGTGCACTGGCCTGCAGTCAGTCGGCACATATTTAACAAGCACTGTTGGTAACCCTTTGAATTTACTTTCATCCACAGGATTATGGCAGTTTGCACACTCCAGTATAGCGCTCTGCTGGCTTTGGTGAAGTGGCTGTCCACTGACGTCAATCAGACAACCCACATCTTAGCCATTTTTAGTATGTCTACTTAACGGTGCATATTACTTTTGACTTGCCAAGTGAGCTGTCCATGAGGTTTTTCTATCAAGGTATCAGTAGGAAGATATCTCTATGATGTGCCATTAAGGCCAAAAATGAGTGCTTATCATGTGCTGAAACAGAGCATGATTAGTGTTATTAAAAAATATATACAGCTAATATAAGACCTAGTTATGATTTACTTATCAACACTTTCACTTTCTAGTTTTTTCATGGCAAAATGATTTTTTTTGTTTTAGAGCACTTCAGGAATTAAGACATCGTAATGGGAAAACCAGCATTGCTATCCCAAGATAAGGACCAAGATATTCTTAGAAAAACAACCAAAATTTACTTGTTACCACAACAAATGAATGAAATTGAATATAGAATCATACTGTATATCTGCATAGGGCTTCTGTACATCATAGACTTTTTGACACAATTTCTGTTTTTTTTTCCAGACACATTTGCAACCTCTGAAAACAGCTCTACACTTACGGGTCCTGACCCACCAGCTGAGAAGCTCTGATCTAGTCTGACAGTAACCTATTCAACCTGCAAGCTTAACACCCAAATGTCAGGCCTGTCTGTCAGCAATTAAACTGTTTGCAGTAAAGTTGTATGGGAGAGTTAAGCAAAAGGTTTCCAACAGGGAAAAAAAGAGCATTATCAACAAATCTTATCACTTTTGCAGTTCAGTTTGGACACTTTTCCTTTGAGAATTGCCTTATTGTGTGCTTGATGGCATTGTGTAATACATTTTTTCATTCACTGCCCAATGTCAGGTCATAAATAAACATATTCTACTGCTTTAATTCATCATTTAACACCTGACAAAACATAATGCCACTCCTACCAGCCCATGTTGTAATTTGTGTTTGGTACATTTATTCCAGGGTGCTGGAGTGATTCCTGCATCTGATAGTCAAAGCCTTGATTAAGGAGGGACAATAGACATTCCTTCTCGGTTATGGAAGAGTGGACTAGCATTGTGTTCTTCCAAGGATACTGGGGGTTCACGGGAGGTCAACTATCCAGCCTCCGTATGTTTTGTGGACTTGCAGAAGGCTTATGACAATACCCCACGGGGTTTCATGTGTGGGGGTGTTGTAGGAACATGAAATGTCTGGATTTAAGGCCATTGATACAAGTCGTGCTGCATTTGCACCCAAGGAAGTTTAAGATGTTGAAGAAACTAACTGATTGCTTGCATCTGACTGTGAAGCTGTTAAGATCTGTACACACACTTCAAAGGCCATTTTCACTCTGTGGAAACATGGTGCATTTTCTGCATCAGGTAGAAGCCAGATGTTTTGCTAAGGGACAAAGTTTCTTGATGTGTTGTATAGTGGCTAGCTATCATGTGGGATTAACTAGCAGATGTTGTAGCATACTGGACTACTGTAGAAGTAGGAAAAGCTTGAAGGCTTATTCTCCAGCCCATCGAACCCTCTCAAGGCTCTGAAATGCTATTTTATAAGGCTTGGACTGTGTTTTGTGTAGGACCCTTGCTCTGTCAGTGAAACTGAGTAAATTGCAGTGGCTCAGGCTTGAGAGAAACGTACCCTCTGGATGTCTTCCTGTAGAGGTATTCTGGGCATGTCTGTTTTTGAGTGGATCCTGGGGCACCCCCAAAACACAACAAAAGGATTAGGTCCCACCTGGCCTGGGAATATATTAATATCCTTGTGGGGAGCTGGAAGACATGGCTGTGGAGACTGATATGTGTTATGTCTGGGGTACCTAGCTTAGCCTGCCCAATTCAAGACTTTAATCACAACGAGCTGCTTAAAATACTGCCCCTTAAAAGTTTTCATCAACCGGTAAGGTACAAAATGGCATAAATCGTATTTTATGGTAGCAAATATTGATCATTTAATTCAAAACTGCAACACCTGTAATAGATTTACCACTGATTTGACTTACGACATGAATATGGCCATGAAAACAGAAGTTTACAGCAGAAGTTGACAGCAGGATAAAAGACAATGGTAGCAGAATGAGGTCAGATTGTGATGAAAAGAAGTTAAGAGAGAAAGAATTATTAAATGTGAAACTTTAATCAAATAAGAGGACCTCCCCTACAACAAAACTGGGACTGAGTGGCCAGCAATTGTGAAAAACCACAAGCTACAGTAGCTAGTGGAGCATTGGCATTACTTTTAGAATGACAGCATTACATTACAAGATTACTGCCATTAAAAGTGACTTGTTACATTCCTGTTTACGTAATTCAGAAGGGCAATGCATCTGAGTACTTTAGCATTACCAGAAATGAAAACCTTCTAGGTACTTGTTCCACATTTCAGTATTTAAAAAGGGCAAGCAGCCTACTTCACATCTGCTTTTTAATGTGTCAGCTGTAACTCTTCAGCCTAATAGCAGAATACCACATGTGATAACTTTTATTGCTCTTTAGTATGCTTGAAATCTGACAACAAACTGGGCAGATGTGTACCGTATTAGGCACAGGCTGTATGCCTCTGTGCCACACAGCCATTTCAGTGAAAACACATTTTTGAACTTATATTTTGCGTTGTTTTTGTTCTTGTCTCCTTTGTCAAATTTTCAATATAGGGGAGATTTTCAGGGTGTAATACTATTCTCTCTGCCATCTCACTAGCTGAGAAAAAACATCTATCTTCCTGGGTTGACGCAGCTGTGTTTACCTTCCTGGTATCTGCTAGTATGCAACTACAAGTCAACGAACCAGCTGTGTAGATGCTTTGTTGTCTTGGTATTTTCTTTTCTGCTAAAAGGGGAATTGGGCAGTGTGTCTCTAATTAATGTAATATGCAACTTGTAATTTGTAACCCACATCACTGGTGGCAGGTAAAAAAACAAAAGGCAATGTCAAGACTATTGTATGAATATACTCTGACTGCACTTACCTTTTAAGAAACACTGATTTCCATAGCTAAATTTTAGCGTTATAATGTGTCACCTATCATGCATGGTGTTGTATCATGTCATAACATGTCATCTCATAGTCTACTGCCTTGGTTCCCAACCTGGGGTCCGGGCTCCCCTTGGAGGGGCACCAGAGAGTTTAGGGGGTGTGTGTGATGGCCTGTCTGCTCTGGGGTTGTTAAAATTAGGTTTACTCAAACTACCTAAAATCATGATAAAACCCACATGAATGGCTCGTACCAAGGTGTTCTGCTTATAACACTTGTAGTTTGGGCTGTTGTGTTTAGCTTTAAACGATGACAACAATTCAAATTTATGTGTAGTTTTGGCCGCAATATGTTACTTTTTTCCATGTGGGTCCTTGGTGGGGGGGCTCTTCTTAGATATGTGAAGGGGGGGCTCAATGGAAAAAAGGTTGGGAACCACTGGTCTATTGTATGGTATGATTTTGTTTAATATTTATTGTTTTTCACCATATTGTATCAAATTCTTCACGGCCACCTTTGTCCAAAGTAAGGCCAGAAGCAAGCAGTCACTGTGCACTACTTGATTGATCGTATATGGCACCCACATCCACAAATAAAGCCAGTGTTAATTCACTGATGTGTTGCCCAGGTAAAGTATGTGTGGAAGACACTGCATGTTCATTACTTTAGTGATCTTTAGCATTCAAACACTGGTCTAATGAGTAAGGGAAAAACCATGCAAACTGATGCCCCCCACAGTTGATGAGACCCTATACAGACCATTAGAGCTCCGTTTGGGGACTGTATTGTCTCATCTTGTTTTGTTTCGTATCATAGTATACCATATTTTACCATATTGTTATTCCGTATCGTGTTGTATCATATCGTATAGTATCGTATCATATTATGTCATTTCTTATTGTATCATATCCAATCGTATCCTATCAAGTAATTTCATAGTCTTTTGTATGATATGATTTTGTTTCATATTCATCATTTTGTATCATATCATATCAAATTGTTCAGGAGTACCTTTGGCCAAAGTGAGGCCTGAAGCAGACACTGTGCACTTATTGATTGTGAATGACACCTATCTCCATAAATAATCTGAGCTTTAATTTACTGATGTGTTGCCCAGACAGATTGTATATATGTGATATTATTCATCCAAACATTTGTTTAATGAACAGGGAAATTGTTCAAAGTGATGCCCTCCGGAGATGATGAGACCCTATACAGAGTGTGTGAGAGTATTGGGCAGTATTTGATCGTATTGTGTCGTTTCATATTGTAATATCATATCATATCGTATCGTATCCTGTCCTGACACGTTCCATCCCGTCCTGTCCCGCCCTGTCTCGTCCCATCCCGCCCCGCCCCCTTCCATCCCATCCTATCCTATTCTATCCCATCCCATCCAATCCCATCCTATCATATCATCTTGTTTGTCATATTGTGTCGAATTATATTATACCGTACGTACCATACTGTATCGTGCTGTTTTGTGTGGTATGGTATGGTATGGTATGGTATTGTCTGGTCTGGTCCGGTACAGTGTGGTACGGTACAGTACAGTACAGCACAGCACAGTACAGTACAGTCTGGTCTGGTCTGGTCTGGTCTGGCCTGGTCTGGTGTGGTCTGGTCTGGTCTGGTCTGGTCTGGTCTGGTCTGTATGGTATGGTCTGTATGGTATGGTCTGTATGGTATGGTCTGGTCTGGTATGGTCTGGTCTGGTCTGGTATGGTCTGGTCTGGTCTGTATGGTATGGTCTGGTCTGGTATGGTCTGTATGGTATGGTCTGGTCTGGTATGGTCTGGTCTGGTATGGTCTGGTATGGTCTGGTCTGGTCTGTATGGTATGGTCTGTATGGTATGGTCTGGTTTGTATGGTATGTATGGTTTGGTTTGGTCTGGTCTGTATGGTATGGTCTGGTTTGTTCTGGTCTGGTTTGTATGGTATGTATGGTTTGGTTTGGTATGGTTTGGTATGGTATGTATGGTTTGGTTTGGTATGGTCTGTATGGTATGGTCTGGTTTGGTCTGGTCTGGTTAGTATGGTCTGTATGGTTTGGTATGGTATGGTCTGTATGGTCTGTATGGTTTGGTTTGTTACTGACGTGTCATGTTGTGTCATTTTACATTGTTTTGTATCATATGGGATCATGTTAACAGGTTAGGTTCTACAGCTCTCTCTATGAAGAAAGTGGATCTTGGGGGTGTTCTTTAATTTGCTTGACTTGAACAACAGTACGATGGCAGTCTGATAACTTTTGTTTACACAAAATAAATCTACAAAGGAAGGTGATCCTACAGATAACCTTCTTTGTGAAGAGCATACCCCAGTGCCTTCAGTGGAACAGGGAACCTTTTATCATTCAAAGACTCCTCTTGTCTTACACTGCTTTTACAAATCAGGTACACAGCCATGCTGGCTTGAAGTTTAACGCCACCAACGGACACCAAAGCAGCAGTTTCTCAGTGAGAATGACTTGGTTCTTTCTGCCTTTTTAGCTGTGAGGCTACTGACTTACCTTTGCAATAATTGTTAGTATAGCATACGTATGTTTTGTGCTATCCCTCTTTGATTTGTGTGAGTGTTATGAGAATTATGTGTTGGTGGGTCTGTTAAAGAGAGCTCTTGTTGGTATGAATGTGTCATTCATCTATGTATGCGTTGGACTTTCCTCAATAAGACTGACTTTGGTAAATATTTTTGCTTGTCTAAAATGGTTGAAAGAATTCAGAATCCCTCTTACTTTCCCTATCTTTCCCAGCTTTGTGTTCACCCTTTTTATCCCAGTTATTTTCATACATTTGCCTCAATCTTCCTTTCCAGGCTCTTCATCAACCTGTCCTTTCTTCTATCCTCATTTCCCTCCGCTCTTCTCTCCTGCAGCTCCATTAGGTAATGAAACCAATACAGTAAATCACAGCAGCAGCTACTGTATGTATGACTAAAGGCCTTACGTAAGACCGCCCTGCACTCGGCTAAATCAGCATTAGCCACAGTTCTGCGGTATGATATAGGTCTTATGTAAGGCTGTATGAGGGTTACCACACTCTGAGTCCTTCACCACAGGACAGAAGTCTGTTAGAGGATTTCATGCCTCTACAACATAAGAGCTGATTATAAGTGGGTCGATATCAGGGATGAGTGGCTGTATTGATGTGAGACAGTTAGTGAGGAGGCTTTTATTCCCTCCTGCTGTCATAGCTAGAAATAGACAGAAAAAATGGGTAAAACAGTTTGAGAGTAAACTATCCATCAAAGTCTCTAGCATCTACAAACTCCTGCCAATGCCTTCTTTATGTGTGCGACAGTTGTGAGCGTGTATTCCAGGCACCTAAACTATGAGATCCCATCCACAGGGGTGACCGTTCACTGTGTGCTGCATAGGTGCAGGTTACACATATCACTTCTCTTCGAACAAGGCTGAGAAAATATTAACCAGCTGTTTCAGACCAACTATGTTTGGAATGTGTGCCTTTGAATGCAACTGTTCTGCAAGGAACTATCATTACCTGCAGGGTGTGTCCATTGTTTCACGGGGCTCTGCCTCAGCCTGGCAGTCTCCAGGAGAAAGAAACTACAATGATGTTGTGACTGCTGTGAACTTAGATCGATATCATAAGGGCGGAGTTTGGCAAAGTTTTGCCCACACTGTAGGGCAAACATTTGTGCCTCTCTTTATTGACTTTGTATTGTATGACTGTGCCTTTTTTTCTACATTTCTCCTTAATCTAACACCAGAAAAATACCCGAGTATGTAGTAGATGCCTCATCAGCAAGCTAAAAATAGAAAAGACAGGCATCTCCGTCTTCTTTTGCTGTACAACAGTGAGGCCAAAATACCTCTGACATGTACACTAATACTGCTTTCCCACTAAAATTAGCATGTAAAAGCGGGTTTTTTAAACTTGGGTAAACCCGCTAACAATCGGCAAGTGACTCCTCTCCCATTGCCAGTAGACCCGGGTCTGATCGCCAGCAGACGAGCTGCGTGGCTGTTTTTTTTTTCCTCTGGTGCATCAAGCTGATGTATCACATTGTTTTTCTAGCTAAGTCGTTCTATAACAAAGATATCTGCTGAGAATAATTGATGTTCTACTGATATATTCAGCTCCTACAGCCTTGAATTTCTCATGGATTATCCAGTAAAGTGCAGCGCTTCCTACTTATGGGCGCAGCTAAATAAAGTACAGCAGAACCTCTTCTAAACAATGTTTCTATTTCAAATTTTCACATCTATCTGCTTCTTGGAAAGATTAGGCAAACATCGATCTTTTTAATGATTTAACATGAAAACTTCCGCTTACCAAACTCCTGTCTTCTCCATCGGCTGCACATCAGGCTTAACAGCTGATAGAGGAGACGACAGAGTTTTCAGACTGAGATTTATGTGTGAAAACTAAAAGAAAGAATATATAGTCATTTCCAAGGAGCAGATACAGTATATGATAAAGGGATATAGAAACAACCTTTTAGAAAAGTCTCCCATTCTCTAGCTACGTTTTTACGCAGGAAGCGCTGCACTTCATGTAATAAACCAAGAGAAATCCAAGGCTGTAGAAGCCTAACTTGTTCACGAAAAAATAATAGCTTTCAGCAGATATCTTCGTTATGACAAGAGTGAGCTAGACAAGCATTTTTGTGTAAATATGTGCTGTTAAACTGCCCTGCCATGCTGTGAAACTTCTGCCTTTAAACTCCTGCATCCTCAGGCTTAAGCCACAGCAGACAGAATAAAGTTTCTGTGCAATAATGACAACATAAAGGATCTATGAGATCACAACAGGCAAGTAATATAAACATATTACTTTTATTAATATAAACGTAGGCACGTTATGCCAAAGTCATCCCGTGTTCACCCGGGTGTGATGTTCCCACTGGAGCCGATCGGAGGCGAGCCAATAGAGTCCATTGCAGGGTCAGTCGACCCGGGTCTGAATGCCGATTAGAGCCTTTCCCACTGCCGACAGGAGCCGATTTTTAGCGAGTTTAAACAGGTTTTTTGGCCAGTGGGAAAGGGGTATAAGACAGTGGTTCCCAAAGTGGGGGTCGAGTACAACTGGGGAAAAATTGTAATGATTTCAAAGAGCATATTTAACCTAACCTGACATGCCAGGTAGACATGCATGGGTATATTTCACATTCACCTGGTAAACCTCCCATACAAAGGGTTTGGGAAGGGCAAGACTTTTAAAAAAAATTCTCTGAAGGTGATTGGACAAATGTTCTGTTTGTTACATTTATTACAAGCCAATCAGAGCGATAAGACAAAATGAGATAGTAATCCTGCACAGCTCTGGCGACACCTGACAGCCATTTCACTGGGCATGTGAGACTTTGACACATCTTAATTCACAGTTTGTTTGCATGTTAACCAGTGAAGGCTTTGAGACTGCCTGTGTGAACACCTGATATGCATGCCTCATGCACGGAGAATCTGAAGAATTGTAGTTTGGCCTATTTTTTCTGCAAGCAATTATTTAGCTAAAATAAACAGGAAAATGATTGAAAGCCATATTTACCTTGTTTAAGCATGTATGTCCTCATTAGAAGAATATGTTTGAAATCTGTTTCTTAATGACCTTGATGAAGGCCACGCGTTTTCTCAGCTTCTGCTATTTGTGAAGCTTTGGGTTTCCACACTAGTATAATATATCAAAAAGTTGCAAAAATGGGTGAAAAGTGTCATTAAAGGGAAAAAAGTAGTAGAAAATTGGCAAAAAGTGGCAAAATGAAGTGACAGAATTGTCAAGATTTGGCAAAAAAGTGGCAAGATTTGGTTAATAAAGTTGCAGAAATTAGTTAAAAGTGGCAAAAGTGGGAAATAGCAGCAAAAAAAGCTGTTCAAAGTAGTGAGGAGAAGTGGGCTACAAGTGGCAAGAAGTAGCAAATATGGGTTAAGAAAGCAAAACAATAGGTTCAATTGGGTAAAAAAGTGGAAAAAAGATGTGGCTAAATGGGTGAAAAGCAGCAAAAATGGCTTAACAATTCAAAAATGGATGGAAACATTGGCAAAACAGGTTTAAAAGTAGAAGCAAGAAGAAATTTCAACATCAGAAACCAATAATAGCTTGACACACTATTCAGCTCCAGAATCAGGTAACTGTTAGCCAGGGTGCTAGCACCAATGCTGCTGATCCAGCACAAATGCTCTGACACCATCAATAAATCACAGCTGGGAAGGGCCCAATCTCTGGGTTTGTCAGGGGCCCAGCCAACTCTGTAGAGAGACAACAGGAGCACTTCTGGTATTACCAGTATTCCTGGAAGGTAATATTCAGTAAGAAGGTCAAACTTAAGAGCAAAAAACACTGGTATAAATTATCCAGGCACTCAGGATGGTGTGAAAAATATACTTTTAATAGAGCTAGAAAAATTAAGAAATATGCCAAAGTGTATCAGTTTACGCCTTCTTCAAGGTGAATAGACTCTCTCAGACAAGTGTCTCAGACAGCTGAGAGACTGGACCTGGATCATTTATTCTAGGAGTGGGAAACTGGGGGTCAGGGAGCCACATGCAGCCTCCTCTTAACTCTAGACTTTAAACTTGAGATAACCAGGCGTACATTCACGCTAATCTTCTTTGTTTAGCTCATTGAAATAAGCATTACCATTACATTTGAGGTTGAAAATATAAAAGTTGATAGAAGCTTCTATATTTGCTCCATTTGTTGAATTCTAAGTTATTATGATTGTCTCATTAAGGATGTACAATGATTTCTAACACTGTGGCCCACTGGCAGTGAGACTCAAATGAATGTGGCGCTCTTGAGAGTTGTCCATCCCTGATAATAACAATGTGTTATGGTTTTAAGTTTCACCCTCTGTTTTTAATTCAGTGGGACATTTTCTTCATGAAACACAAGGGATGCAAAATATCCAATGACAGAGCATGAGTCCTATGAGGCTTTTCTTTCTCAGCAGACACTGAGCATCAAAGTAATCCTTCATTATAGTGATTTGTTGTGTTCTGGTAATAATTGGATCAGTTTGACTCTTAAATGCTTGATTTCAGATATGTTATCCTTTGTTGGTCTTTGTTTTTAGAGTATGTCCCTCTGCTCTCTGTCTCCAGTAAACCACCTTACTGGGGACTGACATCTGTTTATGCTCTACGACTACTAGCTTATGGGCTTTGGCCTAAATCAACTTCTTGAGTCACACAATACCCGCTCCAAGCGCTCAGACTGCTATTATAGCATGGTGAATAAGCCACTTTAGTCCCTGATGATAATTGTATATCTTTACTGTACGTAATACCCCACTAGCCCGTACCATACCCCGTAAATACCCAATCAGATTGTGAGGGGATTACATGTCTAGGAATGAATGGCATGTCTGTCAGTGACAGACAGCTTAGCCTACTCCCAGGGAATGACCTCCAGTTACTCTCCAAAATGAAAATCATTACTTGAGATGCAAGGAAGGGTTGGTCCATGCTGAAAGTCAAGGGAAAGAAATGGAGCAGAGAAGCTACAGAGAGATGATTTTTCTCAATTAGTTTTCGGGGCAAACTTAAAACATGTGAATAATGATTACCTGCAAGATTAATTTATTAGCCTTGAGCTATATTAGATTAAAAAAGAAATCTAATTTCTAAATTGCAAAGTTAAGTCTTTTCCAATTCCCCACTAAAAGGGCTAGATTATTGGCAACCATTATCTCCATCATTTACATGTAATCATATGAATCAAATTTCAAGCTGCTAAGGCTGCTGGTTTTAAGAAGTAGATTAACAATATTACAGGGAAGCAAAGGTGGGGCCTGGGGCCTCTTGCTCCAAGAGACCTCAAGATAAAGCTGATATTATTGTAGATCAATTGTGAGGAATCTAAAATTACTTTCAACAACTGACTTGTACGCAAGTGTAAAGAAGGGCCAAAAGCAAATTAAAAGAAGCAGTATAGATTTGGATCATCCAAAAAGTCCCAGAACAGGACCCCTGGCCAAGGCTGCCCTTAAGGGGGAAAAAGGGGAGAGCTTTCTGCGGAACATGAACACTTTCCTAGTTAAAACTCTGGTAAGTCTTCAGTTATCACCGTGGTGACAGCCCGTTTTATTCATTGGATTTTGATTGATTTGGTGACATAATCAATGCATTTGAAATTGAATGTACTGATAACAGTTTTTTCGTCTATTTCAATATTATTTAATGCATCACTCCTGTACTAACAGACAGAACTCTGTCCATCCAAATAATCTTTAATTGTTACATTTGCTTTAGTTTTTGCTTCTTGGGCAAATGTAACACTTAGTTTTCACTGTAATCAGGGTTAATAAAGCCAGTGACGTTACGAACACACAAGGACAAAACCGTATGTACCAGTAAAAACTTATTTTAATATTCATCGCCAAACTATCAAAGTGAAACACCTGGGCATATGTGTGATGAAAACTTCATTTATTAAACATTATTTCATAATGTTGCACTGGGATTTAGTCTCTCAGAAACTCAAAGACACTTAGGGCACATTCACATCAGAGCTGTTTGTTCCGCTTTAAACAAACTCTGGTCCATTTTACTGGATAGTCCAGTTCGTTTAGAGTTGTGTGAAAGCTCATACGAAGTCTAGTGGAAAACAGGGAGTCTCGATTCACTTCAAAACGAACCCTGGGGCAGTTTGTTTGAGGTGTGAAAGCAAAGCGGACCAACTTGTGAACCAAACGATAAGGTGGCACAAAGCATAATAATTTACAGATTTCTATTTGTGATTAATGCACTCAAATACATGTCAGTACCTTGCTTGGCGTCTGTGTAGCCATAGCAACACATCATAGTCTCTCGCTCACAAGTTGGCTCGCCTTTTTCTTCGGTACCGATTCATTCGTCTCAAATTTAAGAACAACATGCTGGACAGCTCGCTGCTTCACTGACTGCTCATAACGCCCGAAAACAAAAACAAAAAGACCGGCGGAAGGAGATGGATTTCCAGTTTCGTCTTCTTCTACGTCTCCTTTTCTTCTTCGCCGCTCTTGGTTTGGAACAACAGTACCACGACCCTATGATTTGGTTCATTTGACCAGGGCAATGCGAACCAAACCACAGGAAAGTGCAACAATGTTGCAATTTCCATTCTAAAACAGACAGAGTCCCCATGACTATCAGGTGTGAAAACAACCTTAGACTATTAATAATCTTGTTTTCCCCTTCTTTCTCATTTTTGTTAGAGCATAAAGTTATTTGGATTTTATAATCAGTTTGTACCAAGCAAATTGAATCGACCGGATCGTTCTGTATTTAAATGAATCGTCATGATCCAGGTTTTGATTTATTATGTTTCTGAGTTTTCCTATGGTTATCCTTTGTGCATTCTGTGATTTCTAGTTTGATCTTGTATTAGGTTTTGAGTTTATTAGGAGTTTTCTTTAGCCCTCGTGATTCTTGTGTAGTATTTTCCTGTTTCTAGTATTTAGTTACTTCTTGTGTTTTATGTTTTATCACTCCTTGTATTTCATGTCTAGTTATTCTCTGTGCTTCATGTTTAGGTTTCCCTGTGTTTTATGTTTAGTTACTCCTTGCATTTTATGTCTAGTTATTCCTTGTTTCATGTCTAGTTTTACTCCTCGTGTTTCATGTTTAGTAATTCCCTGCTTCATGTTAGTTTTACATTCCCTGTGTTTCATGTTTGGTTAATTCCTGTGTCTCATGTTTTAATTTTACTCCCTGTGTTTGAGTTTCACTCCTTGGTTCTTTGTATCCTCCTGTGTTTTCAGTGTTTCTGTAGTTTAGCTTCTTGTGTTCAGTTTTCAGTCCTTGTGTGCTTCTTGTGTTAGGCCCCATGTTTCCTGTTTTATTTTGTAGTTGCCTTCCCTTGTGTGTGATTCCAGTTTTGCTTCCTGCCTGAGTTTCCCTCCACTTTGGTTATCCTTCACCAGTTTCACCTGTGTCTGATTGTCCACACCTGTCTGCCATTGTTAATCACTCCCTGTGTATATAAGCTCTGTGTCTCCCTGTGTCTGTGTCGGTTTATTGCATATGTCTTCCCCGTGCTTGTTACTCCTCGTGCTTCCTCGTGCTCCTTTGGATTTTGTTTTGTTTCTTTGATTTTGATTCCAGTGTTTTTGTTCAAGTAAGTTCTTTTGTTTCATTAAATCCTTTTTATCTGCATTTGGGTCCTCCATTTTGAGTTTTTTCCCGTAATCCTCGTGACATGAATTGTTGGTGAATTGAATCGTAGCTTGTGAATTGAGATTTAAATGGAATCATCTTGGACAGAGAGATTCACACCCCTAGCAGCTATAAAACATCGTCGGCTCAAAACGCTGCATCATCAGCTCTAGACGTGCCCTTAAACAGGTAGCTCAGTTGTGGTAGGAAAGCAAATCCCCCGCTGCACTCTGCTGCCATGCCGAGTCAAACCAAGTAGAGCCAAGTCGCTTGATGTAATGTAAAAGCCCCATAACTGAATGAAACACCAGCAAGAGAGAGTTTCCCACTTGTCAACCTTGGCTGCCTTTTTGCTGCCCATCAGCCTGCACGCTTGACTTGTAGGGCTTAAGTAGGTTTAGGGATTTCTTCACTGAGCGCTTATTGTTTTAGTAGGGCACTATCTTGTGTTTACTTCAAATTTATAAATTACACTTAGCCTAGAGACATGTTAAAATATTTAGATGGGGAGAGTTTGAGTTATGATGCCTTTTTATGAGCTGATGAAGTAGCTACTGCTGGGTATCTATATTTCAGATATGGGTGTGTCCTGCAGTTGAGATGTTTCAAAATATTTTGTTCACAGATATGATTACGTGGTAAGGGGTCTCATATTAGTCTTTGCCTGAGGCCTCCAGTCCAAATGACTAAACCTGCCCCTGATTCTGTTAATGGGAACACAACATGCATGTGAGCTTGTGTGAGTTTAAACCCCCATTTTTCAGTAAATTTTTAACACCCTGTACTTGTTTTATCTTTCGGATGCGTGATTGGAGTAGCTATGAGTCAGAGAGCCTCATGATAAAATCACTTTTAACTTCCTTTAAAGAAATCCAGCGGGCCCCAGTAGACCTGCGCGATTAGTCAAGCAGGTCTTTTCACTGCAACAGAGAGAGCGAGAGAGAGAGATAGAGCAAGAGAGAGAGAGAGAGAGAGGGGAAGGGAGGGGGCTGTATTGGGAGGGGGTCACCTTTTGTGCAAATATATCAACCAAGAAGAGTACCAGCAGCATCAGATTTCTGTGAGTGTGTGTGTGAGGGAGAGTAAGAGGCACTCGTTTGCAGAGAGAGAGAGAGAGAGAGAGAGAGAGAGGAGAAAGAGAGGGAGAAGTCCAGAAAGCTTAGGAGCATTGAGAGAAGAAAGAAGACTTGCTGCTGCCACATTTACAACATTTTTTCCAACCAAAAACAAAGTGAATACTGCTCCTTGAGAAACTTGGAAGTGCAAGCATGGACGGGATAACATTTGGACGCACCTCGCTGCTGTGCACCTTGCTGCTGTGGGCATTTCAAGGTAAGTGACACTGCTCGGTTCAACTTAAAAACACACAGAAAGTAACTTTAACACGCTTTTAATACCTAAGGGGTTGTTTTCGTGGCTTCTGGCGACACATTTTTCAACTTTGCTGTTTCGCGGAGTTTGGGGTCCACAGCTAACAGGACAAACCTGTCCGAACATGTCGCGGTTAGAAGCGGCTCTTTTAAGTTCTTTTAGTCATTCAAACACTTTGTAGATTTGGTTGTTTGTGCTAAAAAATGTTAAAAAGCCACTTGTAATATGCGTCGATATATGAGGTTGTGATAAAAGCAGGTGTGAGCCGGAATTTTCTCGAAAAAGAGACAAGTCCGCTTGTTTTGGCTAGTTGTCGAACTGCTGCGCTACAGGCTTCAGGTGGAGGCTTATCTTAACAGAGGTATTTTTAAAGGTTTAATGGCGGCTGTAGCACTTTTGGGGTTCTGTGCTTGCTTTGCTGCACTTCTTTTAGCGCTAAAGACTGCAGCAGCAGCAGCACGCCGTTATTCGAAGCGGACACCGCCTCCAATGCAACACATCCTCTACAAGTCAGCAGGACCTGTTTGCTGCCAGGGTACATCACATTTCAGAAAACTAGCAAATTGGCTTCAAATATAAACCTCTGAAAATGGCTTCCAAGATATTTTTACACATGGCTTTTTGCCCCCTAACCTAATGAAATGAGGGGCTTTTATTTTGTAGCCCGGTCTCATTCATGCTGCCCTGTCTGTCTGTCTGCTGCCTGGCTGCAGTTTCCAGCGCTCTTTGATGTCTGATCTGCGGGATTTGCGTCTCCTTTGCTGGCAGTGTGCCTCACCCTGAGCACCCCTGGGTGCTGCCAGAGAGACTAAGCCAATTTAAATTCAACCTGACTTAGGCCTTATAAGAACTTTGTCAAAGAGAAGTTTTTTGATCACTGCCCAGAATGGAATATCCACTTTTTTTAAAGAGTTGCTGGAGAAGTTTTTTTTTTCCGGCCATGAATTTATCATGGAGATTTATCCCCAATGATTACCTTCTAACTGGTTTGTGGCACCACTAGGGAGGTTGTGGTTTTACTGCAGGCAGTTTTATGGTGTTTCAAACTTCTTTTAGTGTCACCATAATATTTCAGCTAATAACCTTATAAAATATGTAACATATTATGTGTTTGATGTGTGCATGTTTTATGTCTTTGACTTAGAAATATGCCTCATCCTCAAGAGAGGTTCTTACTATGTTTGTGTGTAGAGACTGATTTTTCCAGAATACTTTGGACATTTTTTAAAAGTTATTTCAAACTAATTCGATGCCGGTGCAGACAGCCTGTGGTGGTTTGAAGAAGGATGAGCCGCAGGGCGGGGCTGAGCTGATGGGCGAATCCCATTTCCCTGTTCTCCATCACTTCTTTTCTCCCTGACAGTCTTCCTTTATAATTCTCATCCACTTGCAGCTCTGCATTCACCAATTAATTTTTTCTAACTGAAAGCCTAGCTTTTCCAGCATACAGTATACATCTGAGTTTACCTACTTCTATTAAATTTCACAGATCTTCTTCACGCCTCCCCCTTCCCTCCTTCTTGCCCTTAGAGACAGTTGTTGTGCTTTGCTGTCTGTCTACCCTTCATGCAGCCTTTTTACAGCTGCTGAAAAGTGCCTTGTAATTGATGGATGCTGTGTAGATCACACATCACTCCATACAGCTGTGGAGCATTGATTTTAGGTTTCAGCTCCAGGGGCTGACCTCACCCAGTTCCTCATGCTGCCCAGAAATCTTGGCTTAAACAAGTCATTATTTAACTCTAGTGGTGATTTCCTCAAAGAAAAATCGCACAAACCCCTCCAACTATCTCCCCTCTCTCTCTTTCTCTGCATACTTTTGTCTAATAATAGCAGCTCTTGCTGGGTCTAGCTGGGATTCTGTCACACAGACCCACATTCTCTCAGCTGCTGGTCTTCACTTCCAACCTGCAGCTATATTAGCTCTGAGCGCACGAAATAGAACCAGGGGACACACAACACCCAGATGTGTGTCATCTACTTAAAGTGTGACACACACATTTCAAGCATGTTTTACTGCAGTCGTGTATGTTGTGACACATGGATATGGGGCGCCCCAAGGTGCCCAGCATGCCTGTGCCCAGGATCAGGGGGACCTTTTGACCCACTCATCCAGACATGTTGGTAAAAAGCTCCTAAGATGCCATTTGTTGCTGCACCGGCAGCGGTTTGCAGTATTTTAGGTGGTACAATAATATCTCGGCCTCTTTAAGTTGGAAATTTTCTGAGGTAGTGTTGAAGAAAATAAACCCTCTTAAGGAAGTTTCAAGGTTACGAAGAACAAATAACACCAACTGTGTTTCAAGGGAGTAAAGAACTTCACATTGACTGCCCTAGTTTTGCTCTGTATTTTTTGAGACTTTACCAAGGACAAAAAGAACAAAGTGACATGAAAGTAAAGACAGAAGTCAAATGCTCAGATTAGTCTGAGTTAAACTGTAGACACTCCAAAGTGGTCAGAAACAGGTGGAAAGAATTGAAGTGACAAGCATCAGCTGACTTCAAGGTGCTAGAGTCTAACATGCAGCGTCAGCTTCTTTGTCTCTCGCCGCCTTAATTCCCACAGTCATTTCCTCACTTTTAATTTCTGTCCCCCCCTGCCAGCATGGACTCAAAAGTTCCCCCCTGCAGACATGTGTAATTATTGTGGTATTAGGGCCAGAAAAAGAGCCATTTAGACATGAGGAGATAAAAGCCAGGGGACCTCTTTTGCAGCTATCCCGGGGCAGTTAGTTTTATGGTGACACCTTTTTAACACCTTTTTGATACCTTGGTTATGTTCATTCAAGAACACTCCTGTAGTTCATTTCAACATTTTTATTGCAAAATGGATATACAGTTTTACTTGGCTCTGCTCAAAAGATGCTCCCTGGGTTAGTCAAGCAGCATGCTTTGACTTTCCAAGGAGTGCATAGCTAGAAACCCCCATATGGATAGATACATTTATGACAATCTGTAATGAATATAATAAAATAAGTTCAGAGCATTTAATCCATAGTAGCATGAATCTGAATGAGGGTGCAACACGCTTTATGCTATAAAAGAGGTGGCTGGGGTGGAGGAGGTTAAGCTTTGCCAACAGCAGCATGGTGCGCCAGCATTAATGATTAGTGATTGGGATTGGTGGGAAGTATCTCATATTTAAGTACATCACTGTGCTGAGAGAAAGAGCTGTGATTGGATGGCCATCAGCTGGGCGTATGATTACTATGTCCTGCATGAACTAATGCTAAGCCTCATAAAGCTGAAGCTTTTTTATTTACCTAGACAGGTGCTTGGGAGTACCAATTGCAAAGCCGTTTAATTGACCAGATTCTGTGTCTGTCATCAGGCAGATCTATCTAGCAAAACTCCAAGCTGATTGGACCAATCAGCATCATTTGAGGAAAAAGAGGTGGTAGCTTGAGACCTTGTTAATTTGAAGTGGCTGGCAGCCAGTGACAACTGCTATCATGATTTGCTTGGATGTAGCTATAGCATAGTGTCAGTTTTGCAGGAGCAGACAACATTTCTTTACTAAAAGATAATTAAAGAACAACATAGAAGTTTTTCTTGTTGTAAAGAAAAAACACCACTCTACTGATAGTGAACACCTAATACATCAGATGTTTTGTTGCCCTGATTGGCCAAATGTAACAGACAGACAGAACATGTGTTTTGTTTTTCCTGATTTAAGGTTCTGCCCTTTCCAAACACCTTGTATGGGGTGTTGCCCAGGTGGATGTGAAATATCCAACTCTGCGGGTTTGTGCAGTTCAGACAATAAAGATGACTTTGCTTGCAATTTTTGTTCATTGCAAACAATTAAGTTACTAATATGTGGTGCCTAGGACTTCTGTATATCCAGTTTAACATTCTATTATTGTGACAATCCTAGTGCACTCAGAAATTAGTTAAACTTAGCATTAGTTCATGCAGGACATAATAGCTATATGCCAAATTGTGATCAGCTGATGGCCAGCTGATCCCAATTATCGCCTCCCAGCTCCCACAGCCAATCACAGCTCTTTCTCTCAACACTTGATGCACTTCTCCCTTATCCCTGCTTGCATTAATGCTGACGCACCGTACTGCTGCTGGCAAAGCTTAACCTCCTCCACCCCAGCCACCTCTTTTGTAGCTGAAAGCTTGTTGCACCCTCATTCAGATTCATGCTACTATGGATTAATTGATTTTGAACTTATTTTATTATATTATTTATTATATTCATTCATTAAATGTATCTATCCATGTGGGGGTTTCTAGCTATGCACACCTTGGAAAGTCAAAGCATGCTGCTTGACTAACCCAGGGAGCATCTCTTGAGGATAGCCTTCTCTGCCGCCGTATATCCATTTTGCAATAAAACAGTTAAATGTGTTCCTGGATGAAAGCATGTAAGTGATTTACAGGTTGCTACATTCCTGGATTATTCATACAGATCCAAACACTGAGTAATCTTTACATGGTTGCATGTTGATTTAGAGCCCCAAGCTGCAGGATTCTGCATGTTACACAACTCTGAAAACCTTAGCTCATATTGCAGTGAGTGACAGATTGACAGGGGCTGCTTTGGGAGAACAAGTCCATGTTTGCCCCCTTGTCTTCATGCCTCTGGCAGGAGCGGGACCTTGGAATGGCTGGGACTATAGTTATTGAGGTGATTTATCCCCCTCCTTGTGTGTTTTCTGTGTGTTTGTGACAGTGAAGGCACCAGGATGGAATGAGTGGCATTTCTGTGGACACGTCGCAGCTCGCTGTGTGATGTGCGTTTATTTGTCATCACCTCAAATTCTATTGTAAGGGGGCTTCCTTTTCTCGCTTTAAACACCCCCTCTCTGACCGCAAGTCAGAGGCCGTAATCCACGCACAAACACGCAGAGACAAAGCAGCTCTTGAGTGGAGGTTTTACAGGTGCAAAGTTGGAGTTTGTCGCAGGCAGGGTGCATTCTTGTGGTCTGACTGTGGTTCACTCGAGCGAACAAGCAGGGGGCACTGGTTAAACATTAGTCAGTGAAAATAAAGGGAATGTTCTGGATGTTAGGAAGTTTTAAGAAGGGGATTTGAACTCGCCAGTGTTTCTCACACCCACTAGTGCTAAGTATTTGACATGATTGACACATTAAAGTCAGTTCAAACAGGCTAATAGCACACTGATGCTGAAGTGAGCATGCAGTTGGCATGGATAGCAGCTGGGGCTTCCTGCATGTGCTTAATCTGGGTTTGAAGTCAGTTAGGAAGAGTGATTTGGTTCAGGAAAGTTTATCCTCCTTTTTCATCCCTATATCCTCTTCGGAGGCTCAAAGCTGCTACTCACATCTGTGATTACACATCCACAGGTACTCATGCATAAGTGTAGTGTTGCTTCTGTTTCCATCACTTTTTGTCTTTGCCTCCTTCTCAGAAACTTTTATGGGTAGTCTTTGAAAGGATTGTGTGTTTACTTGCTGTGCTGTTGTCTTTCCCCAGCGTGCTTTTGTAAAGGTCACAGCATCATGAGAGTGCCCTGCTGTGTATTAGTGGGAGGAGGCTCTGTTTGCTTTTTACGCCCATTCCTGGAGCTCTTCCTCGACAGATTTATAGCCACTATTGATGCTCTTAGAATAAAACTAGCCATCCTCCCCTGCTTGGCATACTCGGGTTTTAAGATAAATTCCTAAATATTATGTGCCTACGCCCTGTCTGTGCTGCTTTATAGCCTTAACAACCTGCCCTGGATAGACAGAAGGTGAACAAGCGGCCGGTTGTTAGGGTTTGTTCTTTTGCTTTGAGGATGCTCTCTTGTCATTAGTCATAGGGAGGAAAAGGAGGAAGGAAGCAGGGAGGAAGGGACGCAGGGAGAGAGATCAAGGGATGGGATGAGACATGATTACAGCTGACTATTGTGTTGCCACCGTGCAGCCTTGTTGTTCCTGTCTCGGGGGAGGAAGATGATGGCGGTGGGTAATTTCAAATGCAGCCTTGAAAAGAAGCTTCATGTCTATGTGTATGTGGGTGCGTCCTTGTCTTTTCATTTGTGTACTGGTGTTCGTGGGGGAGGCGAGGCAGGTTAGGGAGCAAAATTGTAAATTCAAAAAGCTCTTTGGAGAGATGAGGTTAAGTGCTGCCAATCCATTTAGAAGCAGAGTGTTTGAGGAAGATGTGCATAAGAGCCTCTGGTTTTGCATGTGTTTAAGATGGGAGTATACAAAGTGAATGGTTTTAACTTGAGTTTTCTCTTAGGTGGCTTTCACACTAGGGGCCCGGTGCCGGATCCAAGTGCACTTGAGCCCAAAGTCCAGTTTGTTTGGGTAATGTGAGTGCAAACGAATCACGCCTGGGCACTGGGTCAGGGCCCACTTTAGGAGGTGGTCTCAGGCGCAATTTAAGTGGACTCTGGCACGGTTTGGATGAGATGTGAATGCAACCGCGCTCGGATACAGGACAGAGCGCTGTATCAGCTTATGACATCATCATAAAAACTAAACTTCTTTCCACAGCGTGGCAGTTTGTTCACATTTTTCCTCAATAAAGGGTGGAAATGATCAGAATCCAGCCAATAAACGGTCGGTTGTGACTCACCTTACTTGAACACAAGTTGGAGTCAGTGAGAGGAGGTGCAAAGGCAATAAAAGTCTCCTGTCACCTCAAAAACCTGCGCAGCACGAACCCATTTAATCCTCTGAGCTGTAGTAGATGTGCAGATACAAAGAGTGAAGTTGCTGGCATCTTAAAAGTGATTTTAATTTTCCATGGCTGCAGGATGGACTTTTTGCCGGGTCAAAACGAAAATAATCTTTGCTCAGGTCATGACCCCAGTGGTTGCCATGAAAGCTTCTTCTCTCTCCTTCTTGTTGGGGTTGTAAACCAGCTGTGTGCAAACCGCCACCTGCTGTTTCAGACTGAGTAAATATGCAAGTGGGCCCTGGCACGGTTCAATGTTGCTAGTGTGAAAGCAAGCCAACGGGGAAGGGGGAGGGGGAGGAATCATGCCGCAGCGCGGTTCGAAACAACTGGGCCTAATGTGAAAGTGCCCTTAGTGTGTTGAAGGAATGAAACAGTCTGGTTTTTATGCTAACTGTGATAAAATTTCACCATGTTACCACACTGTTCAAATTTTAATTATCATTAAATCCATACGTGATGACTGTGCTTTAATATCACAGTAAATAGCATGCAGGGGTTGTAGTAATGCTATCTGCTCACTGTGTTAGCGGCACCCAGGCTTAAGTGTTGATAGGCTAGTACCTCATGTCAGTGAGAGAATGAGTGTTGTATTCAGAACATGATATTGTAGAGGGACAAAATAAAGCCAGAGGGGAAGACACTTTGCAGTGGAAACTGAGTAGTACACTTTCTGATTAATCAATTTGATAAATTATCAGTAATATAAAATGCAGATACTTATAATCGGCATATTGCCAGACATCGGCCTCAGTGATTGGCTGGGCCAATGATCAGTTGATCTCCACTACTTACCTATCATTAAAAAAAAAAAAAAAAAAAAAAAAAAAAAAAAAAAAAAAAGGCCTTAGATCCCAGTCAATTGCTCTATTAAAACTGTAATGAAGCCTCCGGCCACTAGTAGCCACTATAGCTTCAGTTATGGCTGCTGCCTTCCTGTCAGAGCTTTCTCCCTGCACTTCGCCAAAGGTAAATATGAGAGGCTTAGCAGTAAGCATGTCATAGGAACAATGCTGTATGACAGTTATGTAACCAGAAAAAGGAACTAAAGTTGTATGTAGGCTGTTGGGGTTTTACTCACATCTCACTACCTAACTGAAGTGGTGATCAACCACATTAAGCATAAGATAATAATCTGCAAAGAGGAACAAAGTCTGGCAGGGCTAGCTGCTAACTTTAGCCTCATCCCTGTGAATAATTTGACTGTTTTCTTTGCATTTTGTCTTCTTTAGTGTAGTTGGCTTGACACAATTAAAATGCATTTTTAGCCCAAAAAGGAAATAGAGGCCTTGGAACATCCTTAGTATTGATAGTATTGATAAGGACTCAGACAGATAAAGGGTTGATAATATGACATCAACCAAGACTTCCTTATTAACTTAGTACCTTTGCTAATACACATTAGATAAGGTTTTCATGTTTGCTGTTAATATGTTCATATTTTAATGTTCTAATACAAAAAGTGTGTTTTGCTTTTTGCTGCTAATTTGATTTTTATCATTCTTCAGTGTGAAACTGATCATTGTGATATTTTAGGTCACAATAACGGCGATATGGAAATGTAATATTGGTACATCTTCAGTGTGTAGTTAAACAGCAATGTCGTGCTGTCGTGTTCATGTTTTCTGCTGCAATAACAACTTTTATCCCAAAAATCTTGTCATGTCCAGCTGTTTGGATCAATCAAACGTAATAAATCAAACAAATGAGATACAGGCAGAGATAGCAGCATTGAGGATCAGACAGGCGGAGTACTCCAGGATTGGGGGATACCAATTAGGAATGGGGAATGTCACCAAAAAAACCTGGATCTGGAGCCAAGGAGATCATTTTCCTGGCAGCAGAGCAGAAATCCTAACCCCTGCGCCCCTCCAACCCTAAACCCTCCATCTGACTGTTGGCTGGCAGAGCGTCCTCTGGGAGCCCCGCAAGCTGTTGCTTTTCAGACATCAACAGTTGCCTCAGCAGCAGTTGTTGAATGCACCCCACTAAAAAAAAAGAGCCCTGTCACCCCTCCTTTCTTCACACACACACTTGGGTTCCATTACCACCTCGTGTCTGTCCTCACCGCCAGCTCAGCTCTGCACTGCGTGGGGGGAGGAGAGAGTCCAACTGTATGTTTGCTGTGAAAGAACCCCTGACATGTTTGTCCCTTACTAGTAAATATCTCTGAAAAATCACTGCTCAGGGTTTTAAACACTTCCCGTGTGGGCAGAGAGATATACTTAAAAGACACCTTTAACCCAGTTATTCTTACTTCCTAAGGAGTGGTTTCATAAATTTTACCCAGGGGCCTCAGGGGATTCTTTTCCTTCCTTATCACTATCGCATAACGATAACCATAGAATGAGGGTGACATAGAGTTCACCAGGCTGCAGAATATCTCTGTTTACACTTCTTTAGAAAAAAGTAAACTTGAGCTAATTTACGCAAACCGCTGCCTCAAGAGTACGTCCAAACCAAGATCATTACTTTTCTCTCTCTTAAGCCACTTCTCATGTCCAATCTCTCCTCTACATCTGTCAGATGACATTCCTGCGCCGCCGCTGACTTTAATCTAGTTAATGGTTAAGCAGCGGTGGTTAACCTCTCCACTGAGGATAGTCACTGTTTGACAATGAGATCTTATTGCTTTAACTGGGCCGGGGGGACCTGAGAGACAGGAGTGAGAACATTAATCCTCCATGCTGGGAAGGAAGAGGAGAAGCAGAAGGTGGAGGAGGGGAAGAAGGGTCATGGAGGTATTTAGGATGTGATGTTTGCAGATTGTGTTACGGCATCCTAACTACATAAATTCTCATTTGCACCATGTCAAATTCAGCAGCTTGATCTCGCAGTGGGCTTCAAAATATGATGATGAAAATCTTAATGATAACATTTCAGATTTTCTTATGTTGAACTTGTTTTTCTTTGTTTTGCAAGTTGTTGATATTTAAAAATGGTCAAAGTTAAACCACAAAATCATCCCAGTTCAGTTTAGTCCAACTATAATAGTTTGGCCTGAGATAAGTATTATGCAGTATTCAGTGTTTTAAGTCCCCAAAGTGTAATCTGAGTTGTGATTGTATTACTGAAAGTCCAAACTCAACCCTCTTTATCAGGGCAAGTCCTGGACAGTTAAAATTTGAGGCTGCCCTGTTTTCCCCTAAATGGTACTTTCACATGTTTTTGCCTCTTTATGCATCCTGAAAGTAACGGTGAACCGTGCAGAGCCTGTCGATTAACCAGATTCCATGACTTCAACTTGAAACATGCCAGGACAGCATCAAAAATTGAAGCTATAGAGTTACTCCAGCAACATACTTTAAGCAGTTGTTTGCTGCCAAAAGTCACAATATTTTACGAGTTACGTGTGAAAATTACTCAGTCAAAATCACATTAGCTATTGTTTGCACCGTCACACTGTGTTCAATGTATAAATAAAAATGACTGCGTATTAATTTAATGTTTAATATGCTAAATATCCTTTTTTAAAATAAATATAGAAGATACTTTTAATTTAGAGGTTGTAAAGTGTCTTCTAAAATGGTGTAGAGTTTTCTTTATTAAAATGTCTTTCAAAAGACCCTTTTGTTAAAAATGAAAAGATTTAGAAATAAAGTATTGCAGTGTTCTCTCACTGGACATTCCATTACTCATTTGAAGCCTTATTTGCACATTAATATAAATATCTAATCAGCCAATCACATGGTAGCAACCAGTGCATTCAAGACATGGTGTTGGGGAACCACTGAAGTTCAAACTGAACATCAAAATTGGAAAGAAAGGTGAATTAAGTGACTTTGAAAGCACCATGTTTTTGGCTGTTTTGCAGGCTTTTATGCCAAATTCAGACTCTGCAATTTAAATGCTGCAACAGAAAAAAAAGAGTCATCAGACCAGGCAATGATTTTCCAGTCTTTTGTCCAATTTCAGTGAGCCCATGAGAATTTAGTCTCAGGTTCCCGCTCTTATGACAGGAGTGTTATCCGGGTGTAGTCAATCTGCTCCAAGGGTTGATATGAGAGATTCAGAGATGTTCTTCTGCATACCTAAGTTCTAACAAGGAGTTATTTACTGTAGTTACTGTTGCCTGTCTGACTATTCTCCTTTTAACTCTACGGTCAACAAGGTATTTTGGCCCATAAGAGCTGCCGCTCTCTGGCTTTCTGGATCATTTCCTGTAAACCCTAGAGATGGTTTTCTGTGAAAATCCCAGTAGATTAGCAGGTTGTGAAATACTTAGACTAGTCTGTCAACAACCATGGTATGTCCAAAGCCACTGAGATCATCTTTTTACCCCGTTCTGATGCTCAGTTTGGTTGTTCTGACCATATCTACATGCCTGAAAGCATTGGTTGCTGCCATGTGTCTGGCTGGTAAGATATTTGGTTGTATTGCGTGGTCCAAATACTCTTGGTTGTCTTTGTTGGCTGTTTGCAATGACTTCATGTCTGTGTGTGAGAAAAGGGGGTTCCCCATGTTACCTGAGAGCCAGGCCTGACTGTCATGACTAAAAAGATCTGGTGTCAGCTCTCAGGCCTTCCTCATCAGGTGACCTGCCCGAGGACTTCTTTGTGTTGCCGAGGTTTCACTTACCTGAGCCCCTCTGAAGCATCGAGCACAGCGCTAAAGTTTCTCCTGCTCGTCTCTGCTCGTGTGAACTTGACTTTGAGAGGAGTAAAGTTACTCTGCTCTGACTGTTAATGTTCTCCTCCAGTCACATCCTCTTCTTAACTTTAGCTTGAGTCTCCTTTTTCTCTCTGTTAGTTACATTCCTCCCTGGAATTCGCTCGTTGCTGTCTTTAACCGCATTGTGCTTCATGCCCAGCTGTGTGAATTATCACTTTTATCACCATGTTTTTTATTCTCTTCAGCTCTCACTCTCATCTGTCTCTCTCCTCTTCTAACTTAGCCTCCTGCTCCTTCCATCATCTGTCTCTCATCCCCACCAGGGACCGGAGTAAAGTACATGAGTCCCTCTGACCATGTGCTGTCTAATCATCACAATAACCTGAACAGAAGGCGCCACATGAAGCAGGGTGTCTGAAATCCCTGGTGATTTTTAGCCGTAGAAGAAGGTAATCTTTTCTTTTTGACTGACAGTACAGTTAATGACGGTTGTCAAAAAGACTTAAACTCACTTTTGTTGGTGCTGCTGTGTTTTTAAAGCTGTGCCAGTTGAGAGTAGCACCGGTGGAAGATAAAGTCCATTCTTCAGGCTTGTTTTTAACGTCAGTTTGAGCTGAATTTCCTGTGCTGTTTTTCATCTTCTTCTATTACAGTAATTCAAGAAGAGTCAAGTTTCATAGCTTCATTTTGATTTTGTGTACCAGGAAAACAGAACAAGCTTGCTCCTGGTCCATATGAATATTTAATCAAAAATCAATAGTATTCAATTGGGTTATGACTCCATCAGGCTAAATGATTCCCAATTACATGTCCCTGCAATCTGCAGCACTGGCAATGTGACGGATAGTTATTGTGAGGATAATGTTGGACTTACAGAGTAGCTAACTGATTTAGTGTCCTGTAATTGAGGGCTAAAACGATTATAACATCAGTGTTTTGCCTCAAGAGCATTTTGCAATCAGCCCTGGTGGTCATGTTTTGGAGGCAAGGCTATCTTTAGTTAATGATTATTTAAACTGCATGCTTATAAAGCGGAAGTTAGCTAGCATACGGTAGATAATCTCTGTTTTGTTTGCCGCTTCATGGCGCTCTAAGAGACACTGAAAGGTCCAGGATAGGCAGCTAAGAGGACCCCCTTTGATCTGCACTCACATCAACCACATGCACTCATGCACATGCACATACACACACTTAAAGATTTGTCTCCATGGAGAATGATGAAAGATGTACCAACTCCCTCTGTCAATTAGCTGTTTGGAGTGTGTGCTACACTGTGTGTCTGTGTTTTTGTGTGCCCGTGCTTTGAAAGCGGTGTGCGAGGGTGGGGTTGGTTAATGGAAGGGGCCGAGAGGACACATGTTCAATAATAAGGCCTGACAAAGGGGGACAGGCAGAGGGAGGATGGGAGGATGATGGAGCAGTCAGAGCTTTTCATTACATCTCTCTGCTACTTAAGGCTGAAAATCAATATCATTGTATTAATGAGAGTGTTGTGCTACATTGAAATAAGCTTTTCTCAATGCCAGAGTTTAAACTTTGATTAGATTCTTTAAAAAAAAACATCAGTGATTGTTGAGATACCACTGGAAGTAAAAACCAAAGTGTATTTCTTTTGCAATTTTTACAGTTCTTTCTCTTCAACTGTGGCAGCTCGTCATTAGAAAAATCACTGAATAGCTGACGTTTTTTAAGATCTATTTGTGGGCTTATTATGCCTTTTTTCTTAGAAGACGACGGTGGATAGAGTGGGAAAAAGGGATAAGGGAGTGGAGGAGAGACATGCAGGAAAGGAGCCGCAGGCAGGACTTGAACCACTAGACTATTTGTGCCCCATGATCTGAAAACTTTAAAGGCTTTCTAACTTTTTTAACTGGGACAAGACATACAGGGATGAGAATCGAGAACCGGTTCCAGTTTGTTCAATCCATCAACACCATTTACTTTTAATCTTAACCTTTCCTTCATGTGGCAGTCAGCAAAGCGAGCAAGAACAGAGAAGTCGAGGAGGTAACCATGATGATGGTCACAAAAACAGGCTAAAGCGGTCGAAGGTGTGACTTGATTTGCAAAGGAATGTGCAACTTGCAACGTCTGTCAAACAGTCATTTCCTGCAAGCCATGCATCTTGTTGAATAAGAACTGTGAATTTTGTTCAAAAGTTCAATTTCAGAGATCCAGGATCCAGGATCCAGAGACTAGTTTAATATTTATTTTAAGGTTTTATCTTCTAAAGAAAATGAGCAGTAGTATTGTATTCTAATTCAAGTTCAGAGATTTAAGATCGTGAGAGCAGTTTGTTTCAACTCAGACATTTCCAACAAAAATAGAATTTTTGCATATTTCACCATCTTCTCCTCTCAAACACTTGATGTTTAACATTTGTAGTTTTCAAAACTGTTTATTATAGCCAATGTCAGTTCTCACCCCTAAAAATATGACTATATTATTAAGCATATGGTAAGTATCTAAAATTCTCATTCTTGTTTTTGACACCTTTAACCAATTTTTGCCACTTTTTAACTGCTTTCTACGATTTCACCACCCATTTTTTTTAGACTTTTAGACTTTCTAACTTTATTTTTGCCACTTTATTCAGGTTGCATATAAAATATGGTTATCACACAATAGACTACGGTTTTGCTGATCTCCATGGGCCCCTGATATGGCTGGGCTGCAGAAAGCTCTCCCCTTTATCCCCCCTTATGGGCGGCCTTGCCGGGGGTTAGCCTAGAGACTATGTCCATGCCCCAGATGCAGTCACAGCGGCCTCTGGTCTAAGTCAGTCAGTTCTTTTCTCACTTTTCTCTCTCCCCAGTTTTCAACCCTATGCACCGTCCTGTTGATAAAAGCATAAAAATGAATACGCGAAAGCAAACAGCCATACTCTCTTTTCCTGGTATTTTCCTTCCAGACACATCGTATATTTTGTCTGTGAAGTCAGGGTAGGCTAATCTGAGAACGAAGCAGGAAATATTTGGGGAAATGCACCACAAGCAAGTGACTGGAGGTGATGTTTATACCCTGGAACCAGCACATGATAACAAACTGCATGTGTTGGACTGATGCAATCTCCATTTACAGGATTAAACAACTTTCTGTTTGCTGTATGCTCTCGACAGACTCTGTTGCTTCAGTCGCCATGTCAGTGTAGTTGCTCTGACACCATGTCTTGCTTTCTGAGATCCATCTCATCTTCCATTTGATTGGGATAATGTCTCTCTCTATGAGGTGTATGTTTGAACAGAAAACAGGAAGATTTTAGGAGAAGTCTGCCCTAAATTTTTCTAAAATTTTCCAGGGAACATGTATGAAAACAGCCTAAGTGGGAATGGCAGTCTCATGTGAAAAGTTGACCTATATATAAGTATAAATATGTTGTTTCGTATGCATTGGCCTCAAGTGTTAGCGCCAGCGTGAGAGCCAAGTGTGTTCTTCTCAGCTCAGACGTAGTGCAGCCATGGGACTCCTCATCGCTGCAGCTTTTAATGTATTTTTCAGAGGACTTTGTCTCTCTGCACCTGAACAAGGCTACATTGTTAAAACATTCCTGTAGGCTGTTGGAATGCAGGTATTAATACTGGGCTGATTACACATGCATACGGCAGAGAGAGAGGAGGAGGAGAGGGCAGGAAAGAGAGGAAGGAAAAAGGAATGGAGAGGAGGTGTGGAGTGAAGGGAGTGGAGGAAGGAGGCACAGTGAAAGGGTGACAAATGGAGGTACTAGTTTGTGTTTACAGTGTGATTGTACACGCATGAGTGGTAACACGTCTGTATGCAGGTGCTTAAGTAATGCGTCATACATGTGAGGAGTCTGTGTCTGGAATGTGTACCCCATTAAGTGAACTAACGCCGCTGTTTGTGTGTGACAAAGCAGTAAGTTAGTGTGTGTGACAGGCCCCCGCTGGTGTGTGTGTGGGCAGCCGTCACTGTGAGCAGTCAGGGCTGTAAGGAGCATGTGAACGTTACTTCAGCCCCGACATGAACTGGAATCTGGACTTAACAGAGGTTATAAATAGGTGTGTGTGTCCCCAATCACACATCGATGGCAGTACCAGCTGGCGACGGGACAGGGGTGGACTTTAGGAGAGCCGACTGCCACATTTAGTGAGGTTGCACATCAGAGCCAGCTCTTGTTCTCCTTCATTTCTCCTGTATTTCTCTCTTAGAAGCCTCAGTTTTTGGCCCAAACATGCCTCAAGTTCTTCACAGTACTCTACATACTGTCAGACTTCAGTGTAATGTCTCAGTTTGGGAACTGTTAAGCATGTGCAGAACGTCTATGCCAGTTTTGGGCTGATTTAGGTGTGTATGCAAGAGTTAATTGATCCCCAGCCATGTTACAGTATATGGGTGTGTCAGCTCAACTTGGTACTAATTAAATAGAACTAACATGCTTCCATGTGTTTACAAAAGTAGTTTAATCAATCCAACATAATAAATAGATTTTTTCTCACAGTGTTTTAAAGTACAGAATGTTAAAATTTCATGTATAAGATGTCATGAAACACATCACAACGCTCAACACTGCCCAAGTGACTGCTGGGCGTATTGCAACATGTGGATCAAATCCACAAGCTTTGAGAGAACCTGCAGAAAAGAGTATGGACACTGCATCTGCATGAAACACAGAGCATAAAGCAGCCTGTAGAGTTAAAGAACAAAACTAAGAACCTAGATAGGAGGCAACAACATCCCTATGCTTCAAATCAAATGATGTTGATTGCTGACAGGCAGTGCACTTAGGCAGTGCAAGAGGTTTAAATATAACTATATTTGTTAGTTTTTCTATCCTTATCATCAACATCAAAGGCTCAGCCGTCATCATGAACCAACATCTTTTTCTTTCTTTTCCCTTTGACCAAAATTAAAATCACATTTGCAGAACTCAAGCGAGAGTCAGTCAAATACCCGCACCAGCATCAGCAAAGCTTCTGATGAAGCAGTATAGACATCTGCTCTTGTCAATTCAGTACCCACTGCAAAATTTATTAGCTCTCCCAAAACATCAAACTGATCCGTCTTCTAAAAAACAGTAGCCTACAAAGATTTTTTCATGGCTGCCTCTTGCAGCTTCAGATTTGCAGCAGCAGAGAATATCTTAATGAAAGTGAATGATTTTGTGGCCTTTGTAACAGTTCTTGCTGGCACATTGCCTAAAATGTATTCATTTCCTATAACTCCTAATAGCATTAAATATTTCACTGAGGTTCTTTACAGAAAGTATGTTTTTATCACTATTTGTTTTTTCCTCCTTGTTTGGAATAATTTATATGATAAATACATTTCCTGCTGGTAATTTTTTCCCAGTTTGCATTGTGTCACATGGAGCCTCCGTGGTTGTGGCTCCTGGCTCGCCAGCTGGTGCTATATGATCCAGGCTGTCAGGGTTAGAGCCAGTTTTTGGCAAGGAAGTCAGCAAAGTAAAGCCAGCCAAAAAAATCCACCATCCACTGCCTACACCCTCTTCTCAAGCCCCTCACCCACACACACCCCCTACCTCGCCCCATCTGTTTGTGGTAGATGGTGAGTGTGTGCATGTGGCGCTGGTTTGGGGGGCAGTTGGTGCAACGGTTCAGGAGAGCATCCAAGCCGGGCCCACCATCGGCATTACGGGGCAAACAAAGTCAGAGCTCAGTATGCCGCAGTAACCCCAAGCTAATGCTAATTTCCTTGGAAAATCAGTGAGAAATGCTACATGCTAGGAGACATGGGCCTTATGGTCACATTTCTATCAGCCAAACAATGGCATGCTTGTCTTCCTGCAGTTCCCACCTGTTCTACTCCCTCGCTTTGGCTTAATCCAAGTATCAGAGCAGGACCTTGTGTCCTTCAAAGAACACTTTCTCTTTTTCTACACCCACTCTGTTCTGCCTTTCTTTCTGCCTTCTCCCAGCAGGCAGGTTTGGCATTTTTAACAGGACAAAAGAAACAGTGGCAGTGACTGAGAAAGAGGAGAGACAGCTGGATGGTCGTGTACTCCAGATCATGTTGCAAGTCTGTGGCTCTTTCTCTCCGTGTCCTCATTTCTTTCTCTCACTGTCTGCTCAACCTTCCCTTTCTTTTGACACTTTCACTTTCTTCCAGATCCTCTGTCTTTCTGTCTTTTCTCATACCACATCCCTTTGATTCTCTCTCTCCCTCTTTCTCTCTGCTTTCACTTTCTTCTTTGAATTTCCATCTTTTCCCACTCCACTCGGCGGTCAGAGCCCCTGCAGTGGATTATCAGTCAGTTGACTCACAGAGGGCAGCCAAAGCCTCCAGTACAAACATGAGACAATATCCAAATGATTGGCTGCTTGGCTGTGGACCGTGGAAACAAGCCTCCATATCAGTCTGAGCCAGGCCCAGTCCACTGGTCTGCCCATAAACCACATTAGCCGGTTACACTGACACACTGCAGCGCTCCTGTTTGTTTGAAGCAGCTGGTTTGGCTGTAGCACGGCACAAGATGGAATGAATTATCAGATAAATACAGAAGCTGCTGTTGGTTATTTTTTCACGAGGCACGTGGGTAGAAGGAGAAGTCTAGACTGTAGAAGTTGTTCAGAGTTATGCTAATAATGTTGTTGAGACTTTCTGTTCAGGTATTTTGGGCTGTAAGTTTTGATTTCCATCTGTTTCAATGACTATATATAGAGATGGATGATGTGTCTTCATCTTCTCTTGGTGTACAAAGTGAGGCCAAAATATCCATTCATGACAGATGCACGTGTGACACCATTTAGAGCCAGTCTTGTCTGTTTTTAAATGCTGCCTCTTCTACCAATCAAAATGCACATCTTACAACTACAGTTGATGATGAGTCTGTTTGTGTCAATTTGATCTTCACATAGTTGCTCCAGTTGTCCTTGATACCTCTCAGAAGACTTTGTGGGTGTACTACTTTGAACTGGTGCCATGAAAAAATCATAAACATGCACATATTTTCTATAAAATCCCCAAATGTTTAGCCAAGTCATCATATGGGGACATTTGCTGAACTCCATTCACCTCAGAAGTCGAATGTTGGAGCTGGGAATGAAGTCACACCCAAGTTGAATACCGGCCCTTTGCTACAAGCTTTAAGCCTTGTGATGCTTTGTTAAAGCCCCACAATAAAGTGCACACACTAAAACTTTGTAAATAAGTCAAAAGGCACAGCTTCAGTGCTCCCTTTATTGTGTTGTGTGGCTTATCACCTCACATACGCACCGGTGCGCAGAGATGCTGAGCCATGATGCAGTTATTTGGGGAAAAAAACAACACCCCTTTTCATGTAAATTGGTCTTTTTGCAATAAGCATCTAATGTTGAGGATGATATCAGCATGGCATGACAGAGTAAATATTAGCCTACTGTCTGCGACAGCTGAATGAATTGCGCTGCACTTTTTTGAAGCACAAACTTTCCAGAGATCAGGAAACAATTTCACCTCTGTATGACTTTAAAATAAATAAATGATGACAAATGATGTGTGTATAATGTTGGAAAATATTACTCCGACACTCCTATTACTAAGCCATAACAAGGAGTTAAATCAGTCAGGGACTCACAGCTGCTTTTTATGCATGACAAGGATGCGATGTTTTCTAAGTGTTTCCTTCATTCAAATAGGAATCTTAATCAGGGTGGTGCTTACATGAACATATCAATTGCCTTTAATTAAACACACTGGCTGTTATTCTGAATATTTAACATGGATTGTCAGAATTCTTGTGGGATGAGGGCAGGACTTGACACACCTGTTGCAGCTGGGGGCGGGAGTGGATGGCATGTGCTGTGAGAGCGGGTCAGAAATCCAGAGGGGGTGGGCGGAGAGGGGTTAATAAAATAGTCCTGTGCAGGGCTGTAGTTTAATTTTCCAATGAAAAGGCTGAGAGAGGTTTAGAAAAATATTAAGCTCCAAATATTTTGACTTCACTTATGAATAGCTCTCATCTTGTCCATATTTTTATACAGTCTATGATCTGTACCAAATTAAAAATTCACTTGAATTTTATCACATAGTTCAGACCCATGCTAACGACTGTCAAGCACTGTCAATGCATTTTTTCTATTTTTTCTGTTACTTATTTGATATTTTGTGGCGAAGCACCCATATTGTGCAAACTGTTCTGGAAGAAGCAACCATTTGGTGTGAACAGAGGGTGAAGAGCATCTGCTAAATGAATGTAATACCACTTTAAACAAGGGAACACCTTCTCCTGCAGCTACTGGGTATTGATGGCCCATCTGCTTCTACTCGTGCACGGCTGAAACTTTAATCTGGAGTGTTATCCCCAAGTGTTTCCTCCATGTGTGTCCCTACTTCGCCTGCCACCTTGGCCTGATGCTCATTATGTGTATATTCTGGGGGCTTCTCTGCCCCCCGACTATCACTTGTGAGCTGAAGAGTTGAAGTCATGGAAGAATCCCTGAGCTCTGCTGATGATAGCTCCCACATCGCCTGTCCGTCAGCTCGGCTCTCTTCTCTTCCACATTCCTCAGCTCACACTTCTTTAACTCTTCACCTCTTCCTGGATTTGACAGCCCCTACTTCTCCTCCACTTTCCTGTCCTTTCTCTTCTCCCTTCACCCCTTCCTGCCATGTACCTGTATGGACAAGCTTCTGCCTGCCTCTGCAAACTCCATCTCAAACGCCATTGTACCCTCCCCACCATAAATGTCAAAATTCGCCCAAGGGTCCCCAGCACACTCGCAGAATGTGTAATTGTAAGCCAGCCATTACAAAAGAGAGCTGTTCTCAAATGACATTTGGTGACATACAGACTCTTTGAGAAAACCCACATTTATGACTCACGTTAAAACAATGACTAAAACCCTGAAAGTGTTAATCCAAAAGCCCACTCATGCCTCATGCTTTGGTTTAAAAAAAAAAAAAAAAACCTTTTTAACAAACCGGTCTGTGATTTTGGACACAGTGTGATGAATAATGAATGAATGATGCTGTTAGGAGGTCCAGCCATGCAGCCGCTGCTGAAGCCTTTGAGTTCATCTAATTGAAACAAGTTCAAAAGTGTCAGGTCTGCTTTTATCTCCATCTTGTTTCCTTTATCCCTCCCTCCCCCGCTCTTATAATGAAAAGCAATGACT
The DNA here is from genome assembly GCF_018320785.1 of Cheilinus undulatus. Taxonomy (NCBI): domain Eukaryota; kingdom Metazoa; phylum Chordata; class Actinopteri; order Labriformes; family Labridae; genus Cheilinus; species Cheilinus undulatus. The sequence goes on along the minus strand of NC_054872.1, from coordinate 35,332,973 downwards.
GGCAGCCCTAAATATAGTCATACATGTCCAATATTATGAGGGCACATTTGATTTTAGAGCTGTCTTATTTTTTTCCTGCAGTTTTCATTAAAAGATAAATGTTTTGATAGATTTCCTTTCTTTATTATCTTTGTCCCTTATTTCCAAAAATGGCTAAAAGAGCAAGCAACACTTGTAGGAAGCTTTATCATACCATCTTAATCTCACTCAGAATAGTCTCCTCTAGCCAGCTACCCTCCATCTAACCCCACCCCGCCTCTCTCCACACGTCCATGCCTCCCTTTCTCCTCGTCTTTTCTCCCTCCCTCCCTTTTCTCCTCAAACACTCAAACATCTCTACATTGTTACCAGATGCTCAGAGTTGGAGAAGATGGATGAGATGGTGCCAGGGTAGCAGAGGTGTTGATAGTAAAGCTTCAACACCTTTGCATACTTCCAGAAGCCTCCTTTCACACAAACCTAAAGACATGCACTCATAGATGCATCATCGTATTTTACTTTCCACCATGATACTTGGTACCAAAATACCTGCAGTTGCAACACCTACCTAGACCATCTGCTGCTGTAAACACCTACAACAAGTCTCGTCTATTTAGAGAGAAGTTTTCTGCCTGGATAAAGCTTGCTAAATAATGCTCAGTTCTATTTTATTTAATCCTGTTTAAACATTGACTGTATGAAACATGGGCATCGTCTTGGTGATGTCAGCTACTGGTTTCTGAAACAGAGTTTTGAAGCTCAATGGTGGCATTCACCGTTTCAGAAATACTGTCTCAAACTAACTAATGGCAGATATTAGCTTCCTACTAAAGAGTTGCAACACAAGCTGCATTTCCATTACAGTTTTTTGCAAAATAAAAGCAGTATTTCTTATATGTCGACTGAGTACAATTGCGCTTTGAATGTGTTTCCATTGAAGGGAGTTTTGGGCAAAAGTCTCGTAATTCTTGTTAAATCTCATCTTGCGACACTCCACTGAAAGGAAGCTGGATGCTCAAAACCTGTTGCGTGTTGGTACGGTTATGATTAAATCTACAGCGGTTGCCTTGACAGCTTTGAACTGAAGACGAAGGCAACGGAAGATAGCTCAGAGGCAAAATCTGCATGTATAGCAAAAGCCACGAGGGCGTTAGTATGATGTCAAGAAAAGTCTTGGTCTCCTCTTCTGTCCACATGTGCCGTGCCATGTCTCGGAGTGAACTGGTCATGTGACACCATACGTTACGTCCTGTGATGTGTAAATACTGAAAAGGTGTTTGCATTGCACTTTTGCAGTATATTTCTATATCAAAACATCTGAAAAGCCTCCTCATGAGAGCGTTAAAGCTTTCTACCGATATTTGAAAGTTTTTTTTAAATCTGGGTGTTTCCATTACCAGTTTTTTATTGCGCTATTTAGATTTTGCACATTTCTAAGGGAAATGGAAACGCAGTTACACTCATCTGTCAGTCAGTATCAGTGTCAGTTTGGCCTCTGGCTATGCATGACTTGGTCTGTCTTGATATAAAGTTGTTAAAATAATCACCCATTAACACAAAGATCCCATGTGAAACAAGTAACACCCCTCCCAAACAAATCTACCAGCTAAAATTCCTTGGCTATCACTTAGTGGGTCGGGACCCAAAAGTGGGCCGCTAAGCCATTTGAACTGGGCTGTAGATGTGTGCCTGGAAAAAAAAATGAGCCAAAATTTTGAGAGGTTTGAATCCCATTTGGTTGACAAGGAGGTGATGGAGGGCCTTGACTCTAGGCCACTGAATTAGATTATTGTGACATTGATAAACTAAACTATGAAGTACTAAAAGAGAGTCCAGTGTTCATCAAAGTTGAATGCCAGCCATTAGACATGGTGTTTCTCTACCAATATATTGTATAGCTTTAAAGTAGTATCAGATGTCGGCTTAAGGTTGGCCAATACTGAAGTCTAGAGAAGGAAAAAAAATGAAATAAAAACCTTCCCTTAAGTCCAGCATAGACATGAAAGTGTCTTTCTCTAGGTCAGGCTGTTCATTAAAGGGGAACATTTCACTCTCCATACCTCTGCCTCTGTGGTATGCTGTAGTCATGATTAAAGTGATACAAGGACACCGTGACATGCTGCTTCCTTATGATTCATGTTTTCTTTGATCTTGGTATGCTGCTGATCTTCATGCCACTTTGCTACATTTCCATTTCTCTCTCTCTTTTTTCTCTTCCTATCAGCGCCTGTCATCCTTATAATCTCCACACGTCAGACTTCATCTTCTTGTCATCGCTTGCTTTCTTTTCTGAATCGTTCTGGCCTCATATGTCTATTGTTTTTCATGATATGGTATCTTAGCTGTGTATGTGTTTGGAGTATTTGCATGTGACTAAAGGTACTGGAGGATATTTTTTAATCAGTGATCAGGTGGTTGGTTGTTGTGGAGGATAACATTTTGTTGAATTGTGGCTTATAGTAGCTACTGTAAAGATAAATGTCAGTTTAGTTCGACAAATAGCTATAGGGTGGCAGATAAAACATTAATGTATTGTATAATTTTTCACCTGCAGTGTACTTATTTTTAAGCTTAATCCTCAAAATCATTTAAAGATTGTCTTTAAAGATTTTTCAGTGAACTTAACCATCACTCTCACTAAAATGAATACCACTCAAGTTTGCTTTAACTCTTGTCTTTAATGCCCTACCCTTACCTTATAAAAAGAGATACCTTTGTTTTTTAGTGGCCAGTAACCCTTTATGGAGGGCCCACATTATTAATGACGTGTCAGTGGGAAACAGAGACCTGGCAGAAGAGTAAATGTGTGCTTTTTTTTAATAAGGTTGAATGATTGTATGTGTTAGTGTATGGGTGCAGTTGGGGTCACGGGCCCATCTGGAGTGAGCTCTCATGGGAGGCCCAAACCGCACACGCAAGCGTTTGACCTTGCTTATGTTCATTCTAAAGGAAAGGAAAGGTTGATGGTGTTTTTGTTGGCTGTTTTTATGCTTGAAAGCAGCACGTGGGTGGTACGCAAGCACTGGAATTATATCTTTATATCAATGCAATGTAAACTCAGACTTACAGTATTCACACTATCACTGAGTGAATGGAAAAGCTCACACTGGGGAGCAGAAAAGAGCATGAATCCACTTCATTACAGTCACAGAGGTAACAGGTCGCAAAGGCTTTTTGCAGGATTTATCACACGCCAGCTCAACAAGACTCAATCATAGTGCTAATACAAAGCTCCTACTACTTAGCCCTAAAACAACCTTGCAAAACCCACAATTTGCACATTCAGGTCTCGGGGTTGGGTGTCCCGATTTATGTTAGAATGGGGAGGTAGGGTGAAGCATTGATGTAGTGCACATGGACCCTTAAACAAGATTTTCCAGAGGCACACTCCAAACTGAATGTCACGGGACATCTCCCAGAATGTCTGGTGAATCTTCTGCAAGATTATGACTATTTAAGATCGAAACTTAAATGAAAATTTCACTGCTATCCCATTTTACTCTGCTACAAGGGGCAAGGGGCACTTGAAATCGAGGGGTATAAATGTAACTGAGCCCAAGTCTTCATGATGAACTTTCTGTAGGAAAAACTCTGACAAAATCAGGGTTAAAGAATTGCACATTTGGGGCACAAATGGTGAGGGCATGCCTCATGAACACTGCAGCCTTGGTTCAAGTCCAGCTTGTGGTTAAAACATAAAAAAATGTAAATTTTAAGGCTGTTAAATAATTAGGTATGTGATGAACTGTGATAGAAATATTATAATGTACTAATTATGGATGTAGTCACAATTATTACATTTATGCTGACAGCTTTTCTACATTTGCATTTTCATGTAGCTTAAGAAGAAAATCAGGAACTTTTCAGGAGTTCTTGCATGTGTGAAAAGGCTCATGTTTAACCTTTGCCCCTTTCTGCCTCCACCCCCCTCCCCTCAGTCGTCTTTGTCTTGTTCCCTTCCATGACGACGTCCCACTGTTTATGTGTGTTTGTTTTTAACTTAGCTGTCCGCCCCAGCAAACCCAACCCCCCTCCGCTCACCCTTACCTGCATCAACCCAATCCCAACCCCCCATCTCACCTCACACACATCCTCCTCAGCCCTTCATCGTCTCTATCTTCCATCTCCTGCTGCTGCTGCAGGTCCATGCAGGTTGAGACGTGTGTTTTGTCTCTCTCAGGTTTCACACATTCCAGATATTATCAGCAGGCTCCGGTTAGCTTAGGTGATAGCCATCTAGACGGGCCAGTCAATCACTTAGACAATGACGGATGGTGCCCTCTGTGTCGGGCCTGATGCCCACTGATGAAAAGCCTGCGTCAGGCGCGGCCTTAACAGGATAATAAGTATATCATGTTGGACAACCATGTGCTTGTCTTGTCAGATGACTTTGCTCACCTGTCAGTTAGATTGTCTTTTTGCTGCTCTATGCAGCCACCACCAGTCAGGAAATGAATATTAAAATCTGTTCTTCATTTCCCTAATTATTTCATCTGTTGTCTCCCATTTCTTTTCTAATCATATCATCATCTGAGCTATGAATAAGGATGTAATGATGCATTAATGAATATGAAAAAGTATTGGGTAGCAGATTGGAATTTCATGACCATTAGAATAATGCGCCCTCTGAACGTCATTGCTGGGACTTGATGTGTAAATGAAGTTAACATTTTTGGTTTCTTGGTCAGAAAATGTTCCAACGATAAGCGTTGTATTCAAAAGAAGCAGGGCCTGGAAATGAAATTATTCATGGCTGACATTTGGTCGTGTTTCATTCAGGGTCTGTCTTCATAAGCGTGCTCTATCAGGTAACTCTTGGACAGTGTTCTGTTTATTTCTGTGTCTGCGTCTGTGCGTGTCCGTCTCTGTGTATCTATCCTCCTCTAATCCAGCCCGGGGCAGCTCCTGTCCCCTGCAGGCTCAATGTCAGCAGCCTGACTTTGATGTCAAGCCACAATTTATTCGTCTGTCTCTGCGGACTCCCCCCGCTGTCCACATAATGTCAGGCAATCAATAATAATGTGACCTACCTATCTACCCCTGCCTACCCACTGCTTAAGTTATTCACCCCCTGGCCCTGTGCCGTTCCAATCTCTGACCTGCCCCTGCCCCTGAAAAAACCCTCTCGTGCCCGTCCTTCCTACTTTTTCCAATAAAGCCTGTCTAGCTATGACAATAACCACTGTGTCTGTTACCGTGGTAACATATACCCCCCTTACAGCAAAGACTAACCGCTGCAGCACTTGTTTAAAAGACAAGGCTTTTCCCTGTGGACACAGATCAAGAGAGGGAGGGCTGAAGATGGATGGAGGGGATGTTTAAAGAAAGAGAGAATTAAAAGACAGGCTGTTTGTTCATCAATATGTTTATTCACCTGCCTAAAACCACAGCTGAATTTTCGTGGAAGTAACAAGGCATTGGGGAAGACAGGTGTGCCATTATGGTGAAGATTAGTAAAGAATGCTGGGAGGTTAACACAGGCAGGAGTTGTCTAACTCCACTCAAATTCCCTTGGGTTTACTTTCAAAATATGCGTGCACAATACGTGATCTGCATGCCGCCTCTGACATGTGTGCGTGCTCTGCCCATGCTGTGTAAAATTTAAAATATGTACTCTGGGTGTGTGAATATGCACGTGTGTGCATACTATACACATCTTTCTTCCGACTCCTTGCCTTACCCATGTATGGGAGAAGAATCAGCCCATCACTATCTCCTTGTCTACGGCTTATCTTCTGCCCTGTCTTGAAGTGTTGGTGCAGAAAATAGCTGCTCCTTTCTTGGATGCATTCTATTTGTCTTTCTACTGTGTAAAATATGCACATTGCATGTCACAAAATGGTACAGAAGATAATGCAGTGCGACATCGGTAATGATGTAGGATGCTTTTAACTGTGTTATCTTTTTATAATCATTTGTCTGCATCCATTTGAGGCAGGAAAGTATTTTAGGAGGGTGTCTGCATACAAATGAGTGTGTATCTTGTGGTGTTGAAATAATCTTTTCCACAATGCATTGTGATGTGGACTTGTAGATTCTGCATTGATGCAGAGGCAGCACATAATGCAGACAAATACTGCTTGTGTATTTCCCCCTGCAGCTGGATCTACCTTAAATACTCAAATACTAACCAGTTTCTCTTGTAAACATGGCCGCTGTCAATGCATTTTAGCAGTAAACTATTTTAAGTGGTGCAGCTTTTCTTGTCTTTGTGGTACCACCATTAACATGTGACGCTACTCAACCAATCAGCTCCTGTGTTAAGGCTAGGCTGGCGCGTCAACCTGGAAATACTCAAAAGTTTGCAGAGAGCAGTCTGCTGAGGTAAGAAGTGAGTCAGACAAAATTAGACATTCAGACAGGGAAAGATAATGCTAGGGTTAGGGTTAGGGTTGCACAATTAGTGCATAAATTTTTTTAATTGCGGTTAATCATATGATTTGTTTTCTCTTTTGAATCCACTTTGGTTAATCCACGACCGTGTCACCCTGCAGCCACAGTGATGTAGAATCAGTCCTGTAGAATAAGGTCTGTGGTTAAAGGGGACATATTATGCAAAATCACTTTTTCAGGCTTTTTTAAAAAAATATTTGCCCCACCCTCTCTTTCTCCACCTTTCAGAAAATGTGTGCTAAAACAAGCCATTCTCAGATTTTCCCCTCATAATATCTTTGAATTATTTATGCCTACAAGGCACTGTTTAAAAAGAATCACTTCAGCATCAGTATCAGAAAAAACCTGAATCATACCCAACCCTACGCTCAGGTATCTACTGTATCTATATCCATAAATATGTAGCACTGACTGTGTTTGCTTGAGTGTGTGCTTTTCTGAGTCCTCCACACACCCAGCTTGTTACTGCATGGTTGTTAGTGGTTTTTCTTAACCTCTCAGCCTTCACTCTTACACCATCCAGCCATGTGGTCCCTCACCACCCTAATTAAACTCACTGTGGTTCCAAACTCCAACCAGAAAGACACAACCTCATTGCCAGGCTGAGTGTCAGCTGCTGCCAAGGCCTGTACATTAGAGAGAGAAAAAACTGAGTGGAGGGAGATCTCATCCCCATATTTACCTCTCATTTTACTCAGTACAGGCAAAGTGCGGAAGAGTCTGCCAAGGAGTAAGAGGAGCAGCGGGGGAAAACAAATAAAAGTGTGGAAGAGGAGACAAAGAAGGATCTACAGTAGACGGAATAATCAAACGGCGGCCTGATGGAGGGGGAGTTTAGTGGATTTAGAAATCAAGACGAAGAAAGAGGGGAATGCCGTAGAATAGTAATTAACTCTGAATTATTCTATCTTGGAGGGATCAGGAGGGGGATTAATAGGAGCTTTGGTTTGGATTGTGCACCTTTCGCTCTGTACGTAAATGTGTGTATGTGTGGTAGGGTGTCTGCATGCGTCTCCAGAAGGCTCCGTGTGTCTGTGCCAGTGGGCTTGTGACCGTATCTCCCTGCCAGCCAGCCGGCCGTCCAGCCAGCCAGCGATTGTGTGTGTACTGATGTGTGACTTTGTACCCCCCACTTACTGAAGTTCATCCAAGCATTATAAGCTAATCCGCCATAATAGGCAAAAAGACAGAAAGTGAGGGGGGAAGGTAGAGAGGGCTAGGGGAGCGGGGAAGTGGGTTGGGAGGTGGGGCATCAAAAGGTAGGGAGAGAGTGACTAACAGTCTGCTGTGTGTGAGGTATTCCAGGCAGGAGACTATACAGATTTAGGGTTAGACGGAGCGTTCTAAATCTGCGGCTTAAACGCTGTTTTGGGACAGCGTGTGTTGATAGCCAGGACAGGAAGACAGCTCACGTCGTTCAGATGAAATCATACCTTCGCCTCCAGCACTGATGCAAACTATAAATCTACCTTAAAATGATAAGAAAGCAGTGATTTAAGAGGGAGGCAAATATTTTTCCAGGAGTGAATCAATGGTGTTTGTAGAGGTGAGAGAGATAAGTTGGAATGCGGTGGTTAAGCTGACAAATGGAGGTCGGTGGTAGCAATGAATAAGCTACGAGAAAAAACACTCAGAGAGGCATTTGTTTTGGGTTTCCTGTATCTCTCGACCTCACACTGAGTGTTGCCACTGTCAACACTGTGCAAGACTGTGTTTATCCAAGACAGGAGGGGGCAAAGAAAAAGGGGAAGAAAGGACCGGAGGGCAGGTGCAGGGGTAATTCTGCCTGTCTGGACGCAGTGACCCATACTGTACACGCCCTGTCTTTGGATCTCTTGATTATCCTCTTGAGTGTGCCTTTTTTCCACAAGGCCTTGCCTGAACTCAACATTTCCCAGCTCCTGTAGCTCGCACTTGAATGTATTTTCAAGGACACGTGTGCACAAAAGGGCACGTTTCTTGTCTCCACACACTTGTGCCCTTTTATTTCTCCCCGTGCCCTATCTCCCTGCCAATGTGTTTACCCCTCTCCTCTCTATCCCTCTATCTGTCCCCCACACACCAGCTTTACCAGCCTGCTGAGCACGATGGCTTCCTTTTTAAAAATGGAGCAATGGATGGATAAGAGAAACAGCAGAGGGATAAGGGATATATAGAAAGGAGAGAAAGGAGGAACAAATCAAAGCATACTCCAGTGGCCTGTTATCTCATTACAGCGGTACCGGCTTGTCACGCCTGGCTGACTAGCCCCCTAAGGAGCGCCCTCGCCCCCTTATAAGACCCCTTTTATTCAGCAGGCGCTCTCGTATTTCAACTCGGGTACAAAGAAGGGTAATTCTCTCTGGTTTCCGAGCTGTCCACACCAGATTTGTGTATCCTAGCCTGGCCGAGGCACACAATCGAACATGCAACCCATGGCATGGACGCGTACACAGAAGCCTTGTTAGCCGCTAGTTATGAAATGATGCTGGCTGATAATGGAGGCTAATAGCAAGAGTGGAGATCCATTTGTTCCACCATTTTCTCCCTATTTCAGCCCTCTCGTACAGAGTCCCATGTGGGTTTGAGAAGAGGGCGTCAAGAGGGAACTGCTGTCAGCTGAAGTAGTGGAAATGGTGTTTCTCTCTCTGGCTTTTTTCCTCCCTCTTCTGCCAAAATGAAGACTCATTAGGAGGGAAGGGAGGGCTGTATCTAAATGAGATGGGCAAAGTGCTACTCAGCACTCCTACAGAGTGAGAATGAGAGACAAGAGGGAGGAGGAGGATGGGAGAGAAGATAGAGAGAATGGTTTTTGCTTTAGAGGCGCAAAATATAAGGATTGGCTTATAACTCCCTAGTTTTTCTTGCAAACTTAAGCTTCAGTCGGGACCACTTTGTCAAGAACACACATGATTTGTGGCTAAACATATTATCTTTATCAGCAGTTATTACTCTGCACTGATTTCTGTGGTATATTTGGCAGTGTGGTTGCTTTGGGATACCCCGACCTCGCCACGAGCCTATGTGGAAAGCATCAGAAAGGCAAAGCACACATTTCTGCCCTTCCTGTGTGTACAAGGAAAGCCTCAGACAGTGGGAGAAGCAGAAAACTCCCAGATCAGAGCAGGCATCAATGACAACAGAATGACATTGATTCAGTCAGAAGCAGAATAAATGAGGAGCTGGGGTGGAGGAGTGTTGTAGCTTGTAGAGGGAGCAGTGAAGCTTAGCCAGGATAGAGCAGTTTAAATATGGCAGCATGACTGTAATTAGCCAATAGCGTGCTTAGGGTTTATCAGCTGGGTGTCAGCTGATGAGGGCTGGTGGAGCTATCTAATCTTATTTATATGGCACTTGACTTCGTGGCTTGTCTGCATGCACCAGTTTTTGGCATTAAAAATAATAGTATAGAAATAGTTCTCATGTATGAAAGTCACAAAAAAAAATTATATTCATTGCTTACTTGCAAAAAGAGTTACAATCTACGAAGAAGTCTCAATCTGAACCCATATACCAAGAAAAATTGCACATCTTTTCATGTAAGCTTGTTTTGTTGAGAAAACTTAAATTTGTGTCTTATATTTTGTCCATTTCTTGAGTCATAATGTGAAGAATCGTTATTTCAGCCCCTGCTACTCTTTCTTCCATTTTCAGTGACTAAATACAGTCAGAATTGCAGTTTAGCTGTTATCTTTAACACAAAACACAAAAATCCAGTCTAAACTCAACAAGGAGAAACATCAGCTAGTAGCATATTGGTGTTATTTACCCAAAAGCCCTCTCTTCCTTCTTTTTTATTTACCTCAGCTTGTGCTGTGTATGTATAACCTATCCACCCAGGAACAGGTCCCTTTGTCCTGCCAACAAAACACCTGGGTGCTACAATTCAGTGCGAGGTGACTGCTGAAGAGAAAAGGGTGTCGGGGGAAGCTCCGGGATTGAGCTGTTGAGATATGAAGGGCAGGCAGGTGTGTTTGAGCATGATCGTGTGAGAGAGAGCTCTGTTTGTGAATGTAACAGAGATCAAACTGTAAATGGACTACTGTAAATAGAACTAGAGACATCAATCCCCACGCTCATATTAAAATACACACGGGCGACTGTTTTAAAAGAGTCCAGAGCTGAAATTTGACATGCGTTGGCCTGCTTTCCTCACCTCACAAGTTATCACAGATCTTACTTCCTCTCTGGAATCAAACTGTCTGAGTCAGTTTCCTTTGTTTTTATTGATATCAAACATACTGAGAGCTATCATATTCCTGAAAACACACACATATCCAAACACTGTAATAGACACACTCCAGTGGGCTCTTTATTACAGTAAATGGCTATAAGAGCTACCTTACACTCAGTGTTTACCCGTGCACTGTGCTAGGAAATGACTTGCAGAATGAATTGATTAAAGGATGGAGGGAGAGAGAGGAGGGAAGCGAGAGACAGCAGCACTTTGTCCTAACCCTTTTAGTGAGATTAGCTGTAGTCTTAATGTCTCTCCCTTTATTTATACTGTGAGTCAGCCTTTCTCCTCGCCCTCTGTCTCTCCTCTCTCTGACGGGCCGTCCTGGCTGCAGGAGACAGAGGTGACAATATGTTTTCATTTTGACAATATAAAAACGATTCATGAAATGAGAGTTTTAGTACCTGCAGATCTCAGGTCGACTGTTTTGTAGAATTGAAATTGAAAGTGTTGTTTCTTCAAGTTAAATGTCAACAAAACTGCAAAAGCAACAGAAGTTCCTATCCTAAGTAACCTCTGTCAAATGAAATCTACTGATGTAACTTTAGTGGTCTGTTCAGAGCTGCTTTGTTGCCACTACACAGCCTGGACCCACGTGAGTTTGGTAAAAACAGAAGGGAAGGACAGTGAATCCTAAGGACATCCTCTTACTGAAGCAATGATGTTCTACCGCACAGTGAAAAACGAGGAACAGAGAAGGTTTTGCAGTCCTAAAAGCACCACTGTTCTATAGATTATCTATAAATACCAGGTTGTAACTACAAAAATTAGTTACGGTTACAGTAAAGGTTTGATTCCCTGGACAATTAAAGCTTTTGATACCACAAAGTCAGCCTCAGATGATCGTGATTACACAATATTAACAGTCTATCTTATATTAATGGTTACATTTGAATGAAATCCCCAAAATATTGATGTTAAGTAAGATTCAAGGGTATTCTCGTGGTTATCTCTGCTACCCACATACAATGACTGTTCTCCTTTCAGTAAGCAGTACAGGTTAACATCAGGCCTGTGGCTCCTTTATACATGCCATTCCTCTCTTTCGGTTCCAGATGCTGGTATAGCTTTTGCTGATTTTGGCCTTTGCCTTTAATTTTAAAGGAGATAGTCCCAGATGTCATTGGGCTGTAATAACAATTAGCATTTTAAAGAGAGAACCTTATGCCTATAGGAGATAGGATAAACTCAGTATTACCTGTATTGCACAATATCTGTATAGAATCCAAATAACAGGAAGGTAACAACAACATGACACATTAGTTTTTATCCTGGTTGGCAAAAAAGCTGCAACTATGTTTCAGTTTGCATTGAGAGACTCAGTATCATCTGCAGAAGTCCCCCAGTGCATGCATCAAAGGGCTGAGGACCAGCATCTAACCTGGGCCAGTGTGGTAAGGAAGCCAGATCTGTTGATGGGCAGGGTTCCTACACACTTTTAGCAATAAAACCTAAGTCTTTTTTAGACATTTTAGGACCTGAGCTAAGGAAAATTAATACCATTTTTTTTTAGGCAAACGGTCAAAAATGAAAGGCATGTGAGATTTCTTGGTAGACCGAACAGAGCTGAAACATCTGGTTTAATGCACTTACAGTGAGATGTCTCTTTATATAGGACAATGAAATTTATTTGGTCATAAAAACAGAAAATTGAGGATCTCATTTCTTTCAATATAACATACAGTGATATTTATCATAACATATGCAACAAGCATATCAAGCCAAAACCTTGTATCTCCATTTTTCATGATTTTAATTCTTTGCATAAATCAGTGCATTTACATCTGTCTGTGGGTTTTAGAGCAGTTGTAAAGCAATAAAAAGTGTCAAAAATATGCTGACTATGACCATTCAGTGTTAAATTGATTAACAAATACAGCGTTTTTCATGCCCCGAAGGTGGTTTGGAGATGCAAGGTTTTGGCCCAGTGCCAGCAATACTCAAAAAAGAACGATTAAAATTGAATAAATGGAAGAAAACAAAGACTGGATAAAGACATGTCTAATTCAAAGAGCCCTCTCGAATGTAAGACCACTCACTAGTAAAAACAAGACTTTTAAGGATCTGTAGGAGCCCTGGATGGGTCATGGGCTGTAGAGATGGAGCTAATCTGGCACACCACATTCTGAGGATGTAGATGTTTTTCATGTTTGAACAGATGTTTTGATCCAAATCAGTGTGCAAATCAACCCAAAGGAAAAACTGAAGCACATAGCTGAACATGTTTGGCACAGTCTATTTGTCCCCTTTTAATATAAAGGATGCTGCACACAAACTCAGTTTGCTTTATCCAACTATCCATCCATTTATCCATCCACATTTAACAGCCAGCTCATCCAATCATCCATCTTGCTAACCAACCAGCTAGCCATCCATCCAGCTATCTAGCGGAAAATCCAGCTGTCTATCTAGCCATCTATCCAACAGCCTGTCCATCCATCCATCATCTTTCTCTCTGTCCCTGTATTAAACATTGAGAGTTCATAGTCCTCCCTGCCTCTCATAGTCACTGAATGAATCTCATTACGAAGCCCCATTATTGACTCCAGCCACATTAGCGCCAACATATGCAAGCAGATTGCCTCAGCCAAACATTGCATATGATTGTGGCCGATGAGAGTCGGTCATTTACCTTGATAAATAGGTAGAGGCTGAGGGGAATTGAAAAGACACATGGGGGCCCTCTTTTCCCTCACTTCATCGTTCTCCTTCTCCTTTGCTCCAGTTTTCTGTCCTGCATCTAAAAAACTCCTGTGCATGGTCTACTTTCTCCAGCTTGATGCCTCTGCCTGCATTAACATGAGCATCCTCCTCTTTGTGCTTATTCTCCACTTTGAGACCCTATAGCCCACTCAACTTGTTCTCATCCAAACTTTGCATCGCTGAACAGTCAAACTCTGCCTCCTCGGTTTCTGAATTTCAACTTTTTGTGCCAGAGGCTGCGTTTTAAGGAAGGAGGGAATGGCAAGAAAGAGAGGGAGAGAGGGGGTAGAAAAAGGACAGGGTGTGTTAATTGGAGCGCCTGGGGCGAGAGGAATGGAAGGAAGAGGGAGAGGAGGCCCAGATTCAGGGGCCCCCGAAACATTAAATATTAACACCTTTTCTCATCTCTGCCCCCTAAGTGACATCCACTGATTGGGTTCTCTCTCAGTCGATCAGGATGCACCCACACACACCCTTTCTCTGTCTTTTTTCACCAAATTGAGTTCCCTTTTGAAAATGAAAGGCAGCCAGGAGGAGACATAGCTGGATAATTGGTGGACTCTCTCAGTTTTGTGCCCTTTGATTCAAAAAGTAATGAAATTCTGCTTGATATTTTTTCCCTGATCTCACAGTTCATTCACCACTCTGGCCTTGCTTTTCTTCTTTTTTTTTTTTTACCTTTTACTACCTGTGCGTATTAAGACCTAAAAGTGATCTCTAATAGGAGCAAGACACCAGCTATTGTCGTGCTAACTTCCTGTTAATGGAGTCACGTATAATAGCAGCAGACTGTGTCAGCTAAAAAAGATATTAGCTTTAATAAATGGCCTACATATTCCAATGTGAGGGATGATTTCAATTTTCATCTAATGGGGAAGGACACTCAGACAATCCTTTGGTTTATCAGTCAGAGCATTTATCAAAGTGACTTTTCCAAAAGCACTTACACAGCACTAAAACTCACAAGACTCATGCATTCAAAGCTCTATTTATAATCTCTTTACACAATGGCTTTGTTTTACTTTTCCCAGCCGTGGCTTTCTGCAGAGAAGACTGCAATGTCAGCTGCACAGATTCATATTCCACTCATGCGCTGCTGTCCTCCCCTTGTGTTTTTCTTCTCCTTGCTCCTACCATCCATCCTTGTCCTCATTTTGTACTCCTGACTCACTGGCTCATGTTCACAGAGGACAAACACACATCCCTCCACACACACTCAATGACCACACAACTCTAAATTCTTCTCTTTGAATGGGGCTGACTTCTCACCCTGTCTCCCGGCCAACAGCACCGTCGAGGGGGAATCTCTTGTTGCACAAAAGAGTGTGTGAAGGGCCGACCTTGTTGCCCACTTCACACTGTTTGTCTTGAACCCCCTAAACTGCAGTGGGATGACACAACACGCACACCAGTAAAGCTGTGATTTATATGTCCCTGTCGTGCACACTGTGATGCTACCTCTCTGCCCTTTACTCCAACACGGCACACACAAAGAGACCCACACACCCGCTGATCAGCCAGCAGTCCTCATTTGCCGAGTCACTGAACTTTGTATGGAATCAAGATTGTTGCAAAACTCAAGAGTGCGTTTTAACATTTTGAGGCATGACTTATTGATTTTGGGTTCAGCTTTCCTTGCTTTTGAGGCCAAAACTTCCTCCTTGTGCTTAGATGTTTTCCTGCATGTGCATGTGCTCAAAATGTTTGCTTGGTCTTAAATCTTTAGTTGCTTGCCCAAATGTCATGCAAACATGTCGATAAAAGTTTTTAGAGCAAGCAGAGAGTCTTTCTCATGCACAGAGATAAAGTTTTAAGTGTACTGATCTAGAGAATGTTTTGAGTGCAAACAGAGAAAGATGCAGAGAAAGTCTAATATAGTTTTGACAGCACACAGATAAAGTATTGAGATGAACAGAGAAAGTTTCATATGTGCACAGGGAAAATTAAAGGGGCAGTTTCACAAACAAACAGAGGCAACCTGATTGGATGGAGAATGTTTCAAGCTCATGGAATTTGAGCAAGCAACTAAAGATTTTAGAGAAAGCAGGTTTTTTTGAGCACAAGCAGAGAAAGTCTAAGCACAAGGAGGCAGTTTTGAGCACAAAGGAAGGTTTGAACAGAAAGTTTGAAGCAACATCTAAGCCCAAAATCAATAAGTCAAGCTCTCAAAATGTCAAGATAAGCCTCTGAGTTTTGCAGAATAAAGGCCTCATAACTCTGCAGTGACTTCGGGCTGTTCCTTTTGACAACATCAAGTCAGATGCCAACATATTTTTTTGTTAATGGCAGTGGAATGACCCAGTGTGTACTCATGCTAATTGCTAATAGCGTTATGTTTGACTCAGCTGCTTTCTGCGTAAACGACAAGTCCCTGGGAACATCAGACCCCGTCTAAACTCATGTCCTTGTCAGCCGTCCTCTGTCTGATCCCGCTAATCAAGTCAACTTCATTCAAAGCATGCTTTACACATCAAACAAGAGAGGAAGGGAGACAATTTCGAGCAACGAGAAAGAGGGTTGAACCATAAAACTTCAGCCTGACAGAGGAGATAAATGGAGCTGCAGGGGCGGAAAACTTTAGATGAATGAAAACAGAAGAATAAAAGGTCACAGGATTGTTATCTAACAGAAACACATCTATTTTCCTCACTTCATCTTGAACAGATACACAGATCTGTAGGATCAAGACCAAACATGAAACCGTCTCCCCCTCTTGACTCAAATGACCTACACAACTAGCTGCTACCTGAAAGAGTGTTTTTAAGTGTGTATATGTGGTGTCGAAAGGCCCCAGGTGTGAATTTTTCTTCCACTCAGGTGGTATATCACCACAAGCCCAGACAGGAAACCAGACAGTCCCCCTTCATATCCTGTAATTGCAGAGTGAGGACTTAACCTGCTGCACTGGAACATCTGCAATCCAACTATCTCACCTTTAATCAAAATCCGCCCCTCGCCCGCCCTTTTCCGGCACACAGAAACCACGGGTTATCATCAGAAATGCAAAACTAAGTTTCACCAAGCAATGAAATTTGAGCATCAAAGATGTTTCTGTGTTTGATTCCTATTGGAGGCTTAGATTTCATCTTTGAAGCACAACAGGGCTCTGCTATCGACTGCAGGAGTTATGACTGCTGAGGCTTTGGACCGGCTTGTGATCAAACAGTCAGATGAGATTTATAAGACTGAGTCTGATGCTCTCATTGCTGTAATTGGTGCTTTAGAGTGCTGAGATCCATGAAAGAAAATCAGTCCTTTAAAAAAAGTTTTTCGAAGGGATTCTTGTGAAGTAGATTGCAGTGAAGCTGTTCTCAAGGAGTTTTGTTTTGGGAAACTTGGTTTCTTTTTTCTCTTCTATCTTTGGTGAAGATAAAGTTTAAAAAACGGAGAAGAAAAATCACAGGAAGTTGTCTTTGGAAGAGTTTTTCAAGGACTCCTATGACTCGATTATGAAAGTACTTTAAGTAACTTATCAGTCCCACTTGGATACATTTCCTTTCTCATGGACCATTATAAGCAAATCAAGACTCAAGAGATAACACAAGACAGCAAAGAGGAAGCAGAGCCATACGTTTTTACTAAAAGATCAAACCAAACTCAATTTTTTTAGCAATGTCAGGAAAACTCTTTTGTGTATCATGTTCTTTGTAAATCAGTAGGTATATGCTGCTATCATTTGGATTGTACTAGATTTGTGTGCATTTTTCCATTGATTGTATTTTTGCACACAGGCCCTGCATAGACTCGGCTGACGGCATTAGTTGCAATGACAGACAATAGGGTAAAATTGTTGCATTTTTAAGGGTTATAAAGAAGACATTAGCCCCTTTCACATATGCACCACACTCTTGGAAATTAAAAAAAAATGGTGCAATGCATATATGAAAACATATTTCTGCTGGAAATTGGGGTGATTTAAACACAGCAGGATAAAATCTTAAAAATGTATTCCAAGTTAAAGGTCAAAATAGTGACCTTTATATCACATAACTAGCCAGAAACCAGTGCAGTCTTGGTAAAAGTGATAAAACTGCTTCATACTTTGTTGCATCATGTTCTCGTTTGTCGTTTTATGTTTTTGGGGTGGTGTGCCTCTGTTTGAACAAGATAGAACAGAGTTTGGCATTGGAAATCAGTGAGAGGGTGAGAGTGGGAAGTAAGCCATAGATTGGATTTGGGTCCGGGCTGCCTGCTATGAGAACTATAGCTTCATACACAGGGCACAACCTAACCACCAGGCCACTGGTGCCCTTTGTTATTGCATTAGTACACGGTGTCAGTGTTGTGTTTTGTGAACTGAGGCACTGAAAATTTGTTTGGCTGGGTTCCTATGTGAAAGGGGCTACTATTTTGAGTTCCTCATCTACTTTTAGCCATCTCTTTCCTTAATCCAACCTTGAAATACAGTTATTAACAATTGTGTATCAGCACTATATCCATATTAGTACTTAACCCTCAAAGGTCTCCACTTGGCAGGACACTGATACATATGGCAGCACTTAATCTGCTCTACACAGCTCATGTATGGATGAACTTTCCATGTGAAGTATCAAAAGAGACATACAGCGACACTGAGCTTCTATTTATGTCACTGTATGTGCATGTTTGTGTGTTTGCTTCCTGTCTCCTTGGTTGCTGAAAGTTTTACTTCTACAAACTCTTCTGGTCTGTTAGCAGGTTGGGAAACTTCCTCTCTCTCTCTCTCTCCCTTGTCTCTGTCTGTCATCTCTATGCGTGTGTGTGTCTCACTCCGTGCCTGTCTTTCTCACTCTCTCCCTGCCCTCTGCATGTGGCATTCATTGTTGGTGACTGTGTGTGAGTGTGAGTGTGTTTAAGCAGCAGCTGCTGCTCCTGCGCTGCACCTGTTCTTGTCTCATCAGTCAGGCGTTGACGGAGCCCAGGCCTTACATGGACCCACCCCCGACACTGGAAGGCTGACCCAGCCTGCCCCCTACCACACACCCCCACACACTCTCTCACTGATGACCGCATACATATTTATCATATAGTATCTATATATACTGTACCATCAATCCTCCAGCTGTTTGAACCATAGGGGCCAGGAATTAAGTAACTGAGAGTTCAGTCTTTTGGTTACTCCCACACAATTGAAGACAGTTTTGCAAGGAGATACACGGTACAATACAATACGATACTAGGGCTGAATAATTTTGGCCAACATTTATATGACGGCCCCTTAATGTCCAGTGATAGGCTACACAGTACATAAAAGTAGCTTAAGTAAAAACTGAATGCTAAAGAGTGTTTGATATTAATCAAGTTATGTAGTGGTGCTAAACATTTTACTTTAATATGGCTGCTTATGTTAGTAATTTTTGTAGTGTTAATGATTAAACTAAGAGACCTTTTCAGCAGACTCTTCTTTGCAGTGTGTCTATTTGTCTTTTATAATGTATAAATCTAGGGTACTTTGCTTCCTGTTTGGAAAATACTCTTATTTTGAAAGAGAAATTAATCGGCAGTTATGATAGCTTGACCATTGGGACCCAATACCCAAAAATGTCTGTAGAATCTCAACCTTTTTAAGCACAACCAAGTTATAGACATCTATCTTTTTGGGACAACCTGAACTATCAGAATATGTGTGTTGTAGGGAAGTCAGATGAATGTATTAAGAATATTATGAACAGAAATAAAAAGCCAAAGAACAAAACATAAATTGAATTTCAAAGAACTTTATACAAATCCCACATGATCAATAATGAACAAGCATTTACACATCTGCATTTAGTACCTACAGGCCTTAGAAGAAATATTAGCTTTCTAACAAACACATCAGAAACTTTCACTATCATTTGTCTCTGTAAAACAATTCACATTTTTACAACATGTTATTCCGATGCATAAAATACAAATAAAACCCTTTTTAGGAGAGCTAATGTCCTCTCTTCATTATTTAGACCATAGAGAGTGATTTTTTCCTACTTTGAACTCCATAAATAATTTTTTTGTCTCTTGTTGATCTTTGGCTGGTCCAAAAAACACAATATATAGTCATATTATCATGGATTTAGCAGTGTAGTATCTCAGTAAACATCATGCTCCTCCCCTTGATTGACACCATAACTGCCAGGAATCTCTACACCTGAAACAGCCAGCGGGTAAAATTAACCCGTCATTAGAGTGCTTTGATTTTTTACTAATGGCACTGATCAAGAGCAGTTATTTTAATCACGGACAATGAAAAGATCATAAACTACAGAAAGAGACCTAGATCACTGGCAATGATGGTCTGTCACACCCAAAACTGTCTCAGGACTGATAGCTGAGTCCTGAAATCCCCCCAGCATCAGAATCTTCTTTATACACAGCATTGAGCAAATATATTGACATTTAACAACAATGAATTCCTTTTTTGTCTGTGGTATCCATATTTAAAGTTGACTTATGACTTTGCACTTTGAAGAACTAGAAAGAAGGTGCTGTCATGATAGCATTTATGGTTTATCTGTTAATGTTAAACAAAAAAGAGGGAAAGTTAATGGTTTCTTTGATTTCTTTCATGTTATTTTGCAGCAGTGACTGGATAAATAGAATACATATACTATATTGTTATACTAATATTTTGTCTCACTCCTGCGCTCCCTGAGCCAGTGAAGTATCACTTCCAAATTTTTGCATACATCAGTTTTAACAAGGGTAGCAAAGTGAGCTTCAAGAGCATCCTTTTGTTTACTTCTCTAGATTTTTCTTCATTTTCCCATCTTACAGCTGGCTCTCTTAGTGAATATCCGATTGGACCAAGTTTATCCACTCAGACAAAAGTCACTGACCAAGCTGAATTTCCTGAAGAGTGCAAACTGCTATGATCCAGCAAGCCAGGCAGACTAATACAAGCACTGAGTGACTCTGAAAGGGTTGTAAACACTGGACTTGAGTCCCATCCAGTCTGCAACATTACCATTAGGAGAGAGAGAGCTGAGGGCAACCTGCCACACCCTGCTGCCACAAACTTAAACCACATGCACAGAGGGTCTATGTTAACACCACTGTGTGTCTGTGGTGTTATTAGCTGTTACAGCTTGTGGTGAAGGTTCAGCCACATTTATATACGTAGATTAAGTCTGGGGCACAGCATTCCCGCTTTAGGCCTCTAGCGTAGAAATTGATTTCCAACATGAAAACCACCATAACAACACAGGAGGGATGTGTCATTCATTATCAGACTGTGTGGTGCTTTCACAGATGAACTGTGGTTACATTCCTTCATCCTGTCTGTGATAGAGGAACCCAGGTGCACACTGAGTCACAAAATATGCCCTCTCTTACTGGAAATGTGAAGATTACAAAGCCCCACTCAACCCTCTGGGACTTAAAGGTTTTATCAGCATTTGAAACTGAAGTTTCCCTAAAAAGTTGATTAAACAGTAAATATGTGCATTTACCTTGAGTTCTTAAATGTGAGGCATTCATACTCTCCTTTTTCCTGTGTTTATATCTTTAGATTTTTGTGCAAAATATTGAATTTAGACTCAGGGGAACTGTAATTGGCATTCATGAGGCTTTGTTGACCAAACAAAGCATTTGATTTACTGACAATTTAATCTCAAGATTCAGCAGTGGAGTGAAAAATCATGAGTTACAGCCAAAAAAAAAAATGCCATGACAAGTCACAGACCTCGCAGTCTCCGACATAATCTCCTGATCGTCATGATAACGGATAATGGAAATAAAAATTGCGAAGTGCCTCAAGAATGCAGAAGTTAGCAGACATTTCTTAAAATCAAGAAGTGGTAGAAGAAAATGGATTCAGTATAAAAATCAGTGTAAAATAAAACTGATACAAAAAGATGAGCCAAACTGTAAAAGTATATTTTAAGAAAGGATTTAAAGTATATCACTTAGAGGCTTTCAGTCTGATAACACACTTCAAAAGGTTAAGATTAAGTTTGACTGTTTATTCAAAGAGACAAGGCAAATTTGAAGACATTAAATGCGCCAGTGTGTGAATGGTGCGGGTAACACTACAGATAACTCGCCACAAGCAAGTGACCTTGGATGTTTATGTCCTGCAAATGCTGCTAAACTGTTGGGATTTTTTTTGCAGATTATGAAACGGCTTGGTACTCTACTCTACTCTTTTATTTATACTCTGAAATGCTCATGTAGCATTGATAATAGGCATGAAACTACAGACTCTTTTCAACACATTGCTCTGTGATGTTTGCAGTATCCCTCTCAAGAGCAAGGACCACACTTGATATTGGTTTTTCAGGGTCAAGGCCAGTTATTAGTAGTTCATGAGACCAATAACCGATAATAAGAACTGATACGCTAAGAGTAAAAAGTAAAATTGCATGATCAAAAAAATTAAGAAAAATCAACAATATATCCCATTGAATATAAGCATGAGGAACAGCACAGAGCAACACAGAAACAGCAGGAAAACAGGAAGTGATACCATGTACTTGCTGACAGTGGTACCCAAGCTTAAGTGCTGACTGGCTAGTACTTGTGTGACATCTAGCCAGTCAGACGGTCGAGTGAAAATAAAGCCAGAGATGATTAACGGTAAAATAAAGTGCTGACAATTGGACCACACCATCAAGAGGATATGATTTGACTTTTGTTTATTGACGATTTTGGAATTATTCTTTTAAACAGTGATTTGAGATGTTTGCTGGCCGTGATTTGGAGGAACTCAGGGAATCTGCCACAGCTCCCAGACCCCCTTTTAGGACTCTACGGATAGGGTAAAGATAGAGATAGAGGAAAGGGGATGGAAGAGAGGATTGTAGAGGAAGAGTCTTGGTTGAGGTGTGGTCCTGCTCCTGATACTTTGCTCTGTAGCATCCCTTAAGAACAAGTTCTACCTTCTGATTGGACCCGATCAGTTGAAACTGAATAATAAAATCATGAAAATAGCTTTAGCTGCGTTTCCCCCAAGCAATCTGGTGCCATATAGTTATGTGTTTACAATTCCACACTAAAAAGTTGGATAAGGAACTATTATAGTAGATCTGTACTGTCTTACTTTTCCAGCACCCTTCCATTGGTGTACCAAGTGAAACATTTGACATTAAAATAGTGCTGATAGACTTAATGCAGTCTGTTGCTTGGTTGAAAGAATCAGCACATCCCATGGAACAGTAATAAACACAAAAGGCATCATGTTTCGAACTGAGCTGTACAGATTTTGTCCCAAACATTTAAATGATAATAAACTTTCAAAAGAAACAGAGATAAACTTTTTGGTAAGATGCAGTCCAGTTAATCTTGGAATTCAGAAATTCCTAAATGCCATCCGGATATGTCATCACAGACACACCCTGAAGTTTGGATTCTAACGTAGAAACTCAAAAGAACTTTGCTGTAACTGGGACACGTTCAACTCAGGTGTGTTGTCATTCATGGCTCTGACATCTAACTTCTGAGATTAATGGAATGCAGCATTATCACTGAGCTGAATCAAATAATCCAGATCTCTAAAATGAGCTGTAATCCACACGGGGGGCACAAGCAGTTCAGGATTTACTGTACCAAACAGGACTGCTTTGTGGAAACACGCTATTTGTTTTGTGTTGATGTCTTAATGACCACCACTGTAGGTGACTTCGCCGTCGTGACATTGCGTCTGAATCTCCTGCAGCACGGTGTTGTTTGCTTTGCCAACAGTCCAACATACTAATCCTGTTAGAGGCCATGTATGCTTTGGACCACACTGAGACAAAAACATACTCACTCAGGTACACAGTCACCCTCTGACATTCATAGTCATTGCTCTTTTAGCTCTGAAGAAAAAGTCCAACAAACACTTGTCTCAGTGTCAGACGTTTTTTTGCTCTCTCTCTGTGAAACCTGCTGTCATACTACATTTCTTACCTTTAGCGCCATCATCCAGGTGTCAACTAATAAAGTCTCAGAGGAGTGGTGTTTGGGTTAACAGGCAGAGACGGTCTATCAGAGAAAGCAGGTTCATGTTGGCTTCATAAAGAGGTTCTAGTTGGGTGACACTCATGTAGGCAAAGCTGGTTTCCACACACACCGTCCCTTGTTCTTTTTCAATCCTTTTATTCTCCCTTTCTGCCCTTTTTTCAAAATTTTCGTTATGCCTCCTCTTGCTCTCTTGCAGCCTTTTTTTCTCTCCTGTTTTTTAAAGCATGCACATGCGCAGATTTGCCTCCCAGGCGAGTTTGTGCGCTGGGTATTAAAGAATGCTCTTTGAGAATGAGGGATGAAAAGGGGAGAAAAAAGAGGATCCTGGTTTTAATGTCCGGACTACAACAGTAGCAGTAGGTGAAGGGGGAGAACAAGAGAGAGAGGATCCAGCTGGTCTTTTTATAATGAGGGGCACCAGCTTGTGTGGGTGTAGGTGTGTAGTATAGAAGGAAAAGGGGGACAGAGAAAGAAATGTAGGCAAAGAGAAGAGATGGTTAAAAAAAAAGCAGACACAGAGAGAGTATTAAAGATGGTTTCACATTAACTTTTCAAGAGATGTGGGACTGACACGATTCTTCGGGTCTCCTCCACTCTGCCACCCTGCTTTGACTGCAGTCTTGGATCTGTTTTTTCTGCACACACTGTACTTAACCGAAGCTTTTCGGGGTGCTTCTGCAGCTCATGAATATCCCATGCATTATAGATATACTGTAGAAGCGTGTGTGCCTGTGTGTGCGGGGTCACAGTCCGACCGTCTCGTTCCCATCTGTCTTTCTACCCGGTCATGCACCCCATCACACACCACCTCACACTCACTTTCCCTCTCTTTGGCTAAATCCGATTAGCCGGCCTGCGTCAGCTAACGAGACCCCCATGAAGCTGGACCCCCCTTTAACACCCCCCCCACCACTACCACCACCACCACCAGCCCCGGCTCTCTCCCTCACTCACAAAGTGACCGCCAACAGCTTGTGTCTCTAAATACACAAACACATGCACGCTTAGATTGGACAGAGAACTCCCTAATCATGTTTTAATTGTCTGTCTCTGTCCGTACAGCTGCCTCGTGTGCTAAAACACAGAGCAGCAGCTTGACTGATCACTCCAGACCAAAAACATATTGCTTATAATGCTAATAGATGTGTGCAAGGGGACAGGAAGGTTGAGAAGGACAATGAAACTAAATGGGAGATGAGGGATGGGGAGAGGAGGAGGAAAACGTGGCACAGATGGCACCAATCATTGGATTAAGTGACAGTAACTGTGTTTAAATGCATGGAGGAACTCAAACCACTCTCAAACAACTTAAAAAACAACTCAGTCAACTACTAAATAATGTAAAGATGTGAAAACATTCTCAGCAGATAGTTTTTCTCTGACTTATTTTTACTCTTTGACTCACAGCCTGCTGTCTGGATGATGTAGAAGTCGACTTTTCCCCCCAAAAGAGACTAATCAGGGTTTGCAGCTTCTCTAAAAGTGAGGAATCAGCAAATCTGATTATATTCCATTATGTCTGGCAGATTTATGCCAGAGGCTGAAAAATGAGCATAAAATATGACACAATAAGAACA
Organism: Cheilinus undulatus; assembly: GCF_018320785.1. NCBI lineage: Eukaryota > Metazoa > Chordata > Actinopteri > Labriformes > Labridae > Cheilinus > Cheilinus undulatus. Next base: position 35,308,208 of record NC_054872.1, on the reverse strand, counting down.
CACAGCTGTTTCCACAGGAAGTGACTGTATAACTTGCAAAGTTAAAAATAAACAGTCATTGCTCTCCAGAAATGCCATAGATTTGTCTGCTACAAACTTAATAGTGTTTTAGTTTTCCCATAGGTTAAAAGACAAATACATCAGAGCTAGGCTTGTGCCACTGTGTTGCTGTACTTTGGCATAGCCATGTTCACTGTGTAAATACTAACATTAGCTGACATACAGTCATGCGCCTAGGTTTAAGCATGTAGGGTGGTAGGATTCATCATGGGGCCCAACATGTCACACACTATCAAGCTTGACACGTGTTGACACAAGTGTTGCTTGGCAGCCAAAATCAAGCTGGACAGCATCTCTTTTGTCCAGGCCATTTCACTCCTGGTAATATGACCAGAGACCGCTGGTGGTTTTTGAGCCTTAAGGGCATTCACAGCTCAACCGAGGGCTCGTGACTCTACTGCCCAACCGGACAGTACACAAGGCCATTCTTACTTGCAACATCCATCCCTTATTCCACCCTAAAGGTGTTGGCTATTTTTTTTAACAGATCATTTCACATGTCCCTGGTAATACTGAAGGATATCCAGAGCACAACCAGGGTTGTGTAAATCCTCTTTCCTGCCTGATGGTGTCCTATGGCAGCATACTTCCACATCTACACCTTATTTCAGCCTCAGTTTTTTCAGTCTCTGCAGATTGGCTTCAAGAGCTGTTTGAGTCTGCCTATTGTAAGCAGACAGCTGACGTCACACAGGGTTTGTCCAATTCTCTCTACAGTCTATGGTTTTTCTTGCCTTCACTGCAAAAATTCATAGAATATGCCAAATTGTTTTGTATTGTGAGCCTGTGGCTCTGTCACTCCTTCAAAATCCTGCTGGATCCATCCTGACAGAGGGCGTCATACAGCAAGTGCTCATGCATCATAGCGCTGACCCAAGTTGAAGAAACAGAGAGCAACTTTATATTTCAGGCTCTGTTATGACCTGTGAGTAGGTTACAACTTTTGCCTTATCTGTTATATTTCCATGGCTGATATCCACATAATACACGTGCAAACTACGGTGTTTGAAGTGAGGTTTTGGTGTGAAAGAGGGAGAAAGAGGGAGGGGTTGGGTGGGGGTGAGCAAGCGAGAGAGAATAAAGCAAAAGGCGCCGAACTGAACCGTCAATAACCAATCTGTTATATTTTCATGGTTGATATCCACATAATAATTGAGCAGTCTTTGGTGTTTAAAGGGAGGTTTCAGTGTGAGAGACAGAGAAAGAGGAAAGGGGTCCGGCGGGTGTGAGCAAGCGAGGAGGAATCATCAGTCATCCATTTAAATGACTTGAACTGTTGAAAAATTTTGCATAAAGTCAAGCCTGTTCCAAAGGCCTTAAATGTGTGTTTTGCAGCCTAATATGTGGAAGATTCCTGTGTTTTTTTCTTTTTAAGGGAGTGTTCGAGTTGAATTCAGGTCCTCTCTGCATGGGCCAGAAAGTCACTTGATTTAATGTGGTATGTGTGTGAGTGTGTATTTTTCCCATGCACCACTTAACGAGACTCTTAAATCCTGAGTGCTGCCTAAAAGCATAGTGCTTCGTTTACTCGCACATTCTTGTACGTTTGCTCGTCCGTCTGCTGTTTGTGTTGGCGTGGAAACTGAGGCAGATTTTCTTTTAGGCTACATCCCTTTCACAAAGTTGGAACATGAGACTCCGTTTGTAAAACTAATGTTGTTTCCCCCGAGAGCTACTGAGCTAATGGGACAAAATATTTAGAAAGAGAGAGGAGGATACTGGATGGGGATCTAGATAGCACAAAAAAGAAAGAAATAAAGGAGCGGAGTAAATATAGAGGCGAGGGAAGTGAAAGAGAAGATAAAAAGGAAGTGAAAGAAAACAGAGGTGGAGGGAGACATGAGGTCTTATTGTCAAATGTCAACTCTTCACCAACCCTTGACCTCAGTGTGGTTTGTGGGTCAATCACAGTATCTGACCTCAGTGGAAAGTGTCTCAATAACACACAGACACACCACTGTGTATCTTTGACAGCTCTTCCTATTATCTCCTCTATATGTACCCTCTGCCCTCTCCTCTCCCTCCATCTCTCGCTCTCTTTCTTCCTCACAGCAGAGTGATAACAAGGCGGTCATCCCTTGGCTCCTCTCCTCTCTCTCTTTAGACGTTTTGAGCAAACAGTCTTTCATCTTCCCGGTCTGCATATCCCTGCTCTGTTATTAAAACCAGCCTGTCAAGAAAACTACCATTCCCTGAAGTCCATCCTCTCTCCTCTTGGCTGTTTTGCACAACAAATAAATTATTAAAGTGTAGATTTTGTAGTCCATAAAATTGATGATATGATTAATTTATGCTAGCATACAGGGCTGGGTTGTTCATTAGCTGAGCACTATGTACATTCTGAAATATGAATATTAAAAGAGATTAGCTTAGGTCTTTTGCTTTTAAAGACACTGAATGTTTGGGCTTTTTGCAGAATAAATGCATTTTATGTATTCATCCATTATTAACTCAACAGCCATTCCTAGTATACTTCTATGAATGTATGATACTGTGTGTTATAATGTAACTACAATGCCATAATCCTGTTTTTTTTTCTCCCTGACTGCTATAAAAGATCACTAAGCCTGCAAATTAGTGTGCATAAATTTGTGCAAGTGGTAGTATCATACTTTATCAATCTGATATTCAGAGCTTGCAAATCTAAAATGCCCCTCTAACCCAAGTTACATAAACAACTCTGCTTTTTCTGTGCAGTTTGTATCCACACATTATAGTAAACTCCCCACAAGCTGTCATGTGTTACTATACTGTAGGATTTATAACACCGTATGTGCTGCAGTCACTTCATTAGCAGAAATGGAGCTCCTTCCCTTCCCCTCCTTAATTTCTCCGCTCTGTAATGTAATCTGCTCGTCACGTTGTTTCTCACTAGCTTGATACACGGAGAGTTTAAGAGCTATAGTGTGCTTTCTATCCCCATAGGATCCAGTTTGGATCCAGTCTGTGCCCTAGCTGCTTCTCTCCCATTGATATCTGGGACACTGTGTGCATCCTAATGTGTCTGTTGAATGGAGAACACTGACAGTGACTGACTCAGGCTCCCTGAACAGATTTCACTGGAGTTCATACACCTTTAAGGGAATACTGATACTCGTAGCTTTCTACTTTTGCAGAAAATGGCTGCTGTGCTGTAGTTACAACCAGGTCTGTCCACAGACTTGGCAGACCCCTAAAAAACACAGTGAATGGGCCGTCCTCAGTTCTGATTTATTTAAAACATCAATGCTGGATTGGTATTGGTGCTATCATCCCAGCTATGAGTTACCTACCTTTAGAGCTGGAAATGTTTTCAAGCTATTCTATTCTATTCTATTCTATTCTATTCTATCATTGGCCTCTGATATTAAAATTATGTTTTCCTGCTACTTTCTTAACAATTTCACCATTTTTCCACTGATTTGCCAGGTTATTTTTTGCCACATTTGACCTAATTGTTTGCCTTTTAGGCTAATTTTTGCTGCTTCTTTTATAAACTTTAACCATTTTTTTGCAGCTTTTGACCCTTTTGACCCCACTTTTTTTTCACCTTTTTGTCACTTTTTTCCCTGTTTTGCCACTTTTGATCAATTTTTGCCTATTTTTGGTGCAACCTTTTACCCTTTTGCTGCTTTTTTGCAACTTGTCTACTATTTTCGTCTCTTCTTTTTGCTGCTTTTGACTCATTTTTGCCAATTTCAACCCATTTTTGCCACTTACTTGCAATTTTCCACCTATTCTTGCCACCTCTATGTGCCACCTTTTACCCTTTATGCCACCTTTTGCCCTTTTTTAATTTTTTTTTTTTTTTGCAATTTGTCCACTATTTTTTGCCACTTCTTTTTGCTTCTTTTCACCCATTTTGTAACTTTTAAGCCACTTTTAACCCATTTTACCACTTTTTTGCCACTTTTAACAAATTTATTCAACTTTTTGCCAATATTTATTATTTTTTGCCACTTCTTTGTGCCACTTTTACCAGTTTTTCACACTTTTGCCCCTTTTACCGTGGCAATTTATTTCCAACTTTAACCAATTTTTGCAACTTTTTGCCCCCCCCCCCACCCCCCCCCTTTCTTTTTTTCCTTATTTTCTGGCATCCTGATGTTTGTCCACATAATGGCCTAGCTATTTGGCATTACTTTCCTAATCATTTATTTCATTTTTCCTGTGCTCATTGTTAATGTAACTAATTTAAAGGTAATTCTGTTTTAAGAAAATGCATTAACAGTCTTTTAAAAAAAATGCTTTATTGTACTGTTGCCTTAAGAAATAAAACATGTGTCTGTTGCTTTGATAAGAGTGGTTATTACCCAGGTTAAAATAAAATATAGTTATCATGGCTTAACTCTATGAACCATGATTTTGCTGACCTCGTTGGGCCCCATTTTTGGCTGGGCCCCAGAAAGCTCATCCCTTTATTCCCCCTTATGGGCAGCCTTGGTTACGGCAGATGCTACTGGAGAGCCAAAATCAGGAAAAGATAACCCATCAAAGGAACTTTGATTATGGGGACAAGTAATAGTGATGCTATGTGCTGGGTCGAAATTCTTTTACTTCTTCATATACTTATACCTGAGTCTGAGAAACTAATTTTTCTTTCTGTTTTTGTGTTTTCTTTTGCAGTATGTAATGGAAGTGTTTCCGTGAATGTGTCTCCTAAAGTGGAAGTTATTAAAGGAGAGACTGCCAAACTTCCCTGTACATACACCGTATCAACATCGAGCAACACTATTGTTGAATGGTTCATTGTAAGTAATTTACATATTGAAGGTCTATATTGAAGAATTTCCTGCATATTTTGTCTGCAAAGGGCAATTTCAGGTCAAATGTATCCTTAGATTTCTCATAAATATTCAACCCCAATTTCAGAAAGCTGGGTTGCAGTGTAAAATGTTCCATAAATGTAAATAGATTTTGATTAGATTATGTAATGTAAAATGTAATGCTACACAATGGTAAACATGGTCCTGTCTCTACTTTTTTAGACGTGTAACTTCCATCAAATTGAAATAAGCAAATATCTTTCATAAAATGGTAAAATGTCTCAGTTTTAACATCTGATGTGTGCCCCAAGTTTTGTGTTTTTGATGTTGTACTTATTCTCATGTTTCTTGCTCCTATGTGTTTATTTATTCAGGAGGAACAAGGAACCAGGACTCGTGTAGCTTTCCGCTCTCAAGGTGGCGAAGGAAAAAGTGACGATGGCACCCCTCTGACAGGGCGTGTCACGATCGGAGAGGACTTCACCTTGACCATCTCGTCGGTTCAGCCTTCTGACGAGCTCTCCTTCTTCTGCCAGGTCACAGCCGGCCCTGCTGGGGTCGGAGAGGGGGTCACAATGCTCAAAGTCTTCTGTGAGTCCACCACTGCCCTTTGACCATTTATAAGACTTTAAGGTGACCTTTCAAGTAGCCCCCCTCTTCACTTTCCCATCAGTGTGCGATGCGGGGAATTTATGGCTTGTTTTGTTGCTGTCAGCGCAACTAAAGTTTTACAGCTTTAATCAGATCTGCGTGTGCCTTCACGCATACTTTCATTCAGCAGTGGCTTAATTGCACCTAATGCAGCCTAATGCATTTTGCTGATTGCATTTTGTACATATTTAAAATAACTCCACATTAAACCTCTTTGCAGATAAGGATATAGTATGTAAAGTATGATTTGTCCTGATTTTCTACATTTACAAATCAAAGAGGAGAATATAGTGAACATTTTTCCATGGTGTGTCTTACTTTGAAACCTTCTTCAGTGACTGTGGTAACAAATTCCCCAAAGGTCAATTAACCACAATCTAATCAATCTTGACACAATTGATAAATAGCTCAATCACACCTGTCATGTCTCATATATATCACCTTAATAACAGTCCAGATTTATCACTGAGGTGCTGGGGCTGACCCTTAGTGCATGCCAGTGCGCCCTTGCCCTTTCCACAGCAAATGCCTCTGCAAACATTAATTACACTTTCAGCATTTACCACTCTAAACAAGATGAATTCCATGCATTTGCATGTAGGATTTGACAGATCAATCAACCTAAAGAAGGATAGGAAAGCAAAGCAGCCCGGTCTTTAGTGAAACCTCCACTTGAAAAGATCTGACAAGTTATCCATTAACATTTATACACTCTGAGGTTTAAAGCAATCTCATAAAATAAGCTATTAATGGTGAAAGAGGCCAGTCAGTAGTAGACAATACCTCAAAGCAGTTTGAAAAAAGGCCTTTAGATGCCCACAAATGTAAGAATACAGCCTGTCTCACAAACCAGGAGTTATTCTTTGCCTGCATTCGAACACTTGACTCATTTAGGGGGTGAATTATAGCGTGCTTGCCCTGCTCTAACATAATAGGAGTGAGTTATGAGGTTTTCTCTGGGTCTGCCTAGTTTCCCTACTACAGCAGAGAATAAACCACACTAAAGGAGAATAGAAAAGCATCTCATTTAATTTTTCTTTGTCGTTTTTATAGTGTTTAGAGTGAAGAAACCTACATTCATTTGTTTCATGTTTTTGTTTTAAGACAGAAAATGACTGAAAAAATGCTTTCCCTGTTTTGGGAGCTGAAAAAACATGTCAGAAAAACAAACAAAAAAAAAAGCCATGAGCAGGTGAGACCAAGAGAGGAATACCCATCTCCTGTTTATTTTTTTAAGCAGTCGACAGCTGCAGGCGGTGATAAGATGACCTTGCATGTGAACAAGTGAGCGAGGGGAATAAACAGAGAAAAGAGAGGGAACACTCACACCTGTGTCGGCATCCTTGTATGTGTGAGTGTGAGCCAGAAAGAGGGGAGTATTTTTTTTGTGATTTGACCCTTATCAGCTCATGTGAGCCAGGTCATGGTGGAATAATGGGAAGCGGAATATTTACTGCTCCACTTAATTAGCAAGGTCGGCAGGCATGCGGGCATGTGTGCAAGTGTGAGTTTCTGTGTGTGCATGCATCTATGTTAAAGGTTTTTCTTCCATTGAATCATAATGATGTAATAATGATTTCTCCTTCCTCTCTCTGTTTTCTTGCTTCAGTTGCTCCAGAGAAGCCTGTTCTCACAAAGCCATCAAGTCAGGCCATTACTGTAGGAGAGCCCACCAGCTCTGAGGTAAGTGGGAGATTTTTGTGGAACTTGAGTATTTTCAGATTCTAGTGAGAAGGTTAAGCCACTGCAGCCTCTTCCTGCAGCTGAACTTCCAGTGTGGGATGCTTCTTCTGAGGCCTAGTCTAGACATCGGCAGATGCTTTTTCTCAAAATCATCTTCCACATGAAACCCCCAAAAATGCACAGTTAAATGCTGTAAAGAGCAGACTATGTCAACAGTAGTCTTTCCTTTACTGTGCTGTTGCAGCAGCTCTCTCAGAGGCAGCAACAATGTCCTTGAAATGAGGATATTTTCTTGCTGTTTGATTTTAAAAGCATGCAAACACCAGCACAAAGTTGTGTATGAAAAGCTAAAACAGAAAAACCTCTATTTCAAATAATACCTGCCTACATGTGCACTAGGCCTACATTTTAGTGGCTTTTTTGAGGGTTTAAAGGGGGACAATGGTATTTGCTCCTGTAGAAGGCACAATTTGTATGATATCTACCTCAGTTTATGGAAAAACATGCTTTATTCCCAAGTTGGGGGAAAATAACTACACTACCCTCAATTCCAGACCAACACAGCAACGTCTCTGATTGGTGGTTAACTGCTGATTACAGCTATCAGCTGCTACGACTGAATGGTTGTGGAAAAAGTGGGTGGTTGCTGTTTAGCCAGATCAGCTGACAAAAAAAATGTCATTGCAGTAGCCAGGTTTCTACCGCTATGCATGGTTCTCACACAAGTAGAATTTAAACACCTTGTTTTTAAACGTCAAGAGTTGGACCATATCTGATCAACAACTGCTGTATAGCCATAAACATAGGTGATAAAAAATGATTTTAGTTTTGATATCATTTCCTTTGTCTGTGTTCAACAGATTGGTACCTGTTCAGCGAAAAATGGGTATCCCCAGGCAAGAATTATCTGGTTCAAGGATGGTCATCCCCTACCTGAAGTTAAGGACAGGAAGGAGGGTAAGTATCCTTTCTGCCTGTTAATCAAAATCAGTAATCAGTTTAATTCAAGTAAAGAATAACTTCTATGCTTTGGTTCTTCTTTCTCCCATCCCTCTTGTCCTTCAGCGACCTACATGATTCCCTCTGTGGTTAAGGAGGCTTCAGGTCTCTACACCATCAAGAGCACCCTGTACATGCGGCCAACCAAGGCTGATAAAGACTCTGTGTTCAGCTGTGTGGTGGAGTACAGCATGCCAGAGGGACAGATCAAACAGAAGAAGTCCGACACTATGAGCATAAATCTCAACTGTGAGTAAAGCCCTACAGGTGCTGATAAATACATTTACTACCTTTGAAAACTACCAAATGAGCTGCTTCCATCTATTAGTCCTTATGGAATCCAATGGAAATAGCTCAACTATGTGTTATATTTGGATGTGCCTTTGATTTTTCTATTTCGATCTTATCAAGAACTTGAGCTTGCTTTACCAGTATGTGCTAGCTTGTTGGATATCAAGGGATATTTTACTATTTGAATCAACTGCTGCATTAATGCTACAACAGGTATAAGTGACAGAGATCAGGCTTATGCAGGATTAAAATGCTAAAATGTTTTTACTTGCCAAGTTCCTGAGCTATGATTTAACAGTGATGTAAAACCCTAAACTACTAATATTTTATGGATAAACAGTTAAAGTCATGAAAAGAGGCGGGAAACTACTAGGGATGGATGAGCTGATTGTAAACTGTAAGACCAAAAAGCTGTTAAAAATTAGCTGTGTTAACTTAAAAATCCAGAATAGCTATTTCAGCTCTATTTTTCTCAGTTGATAGAACACATTTCTAGTTTTAAGTTAACAGGTCTCTATCACTCTAAGTATTTATTGTCATTGTACTCTAATTATTTTGAGTTTTCCCAGAATGCCATTGGGCATTAGACACTTTTTGCACCATGAGTGAAGTTACCCTCTCAGTTAGAGAAATCCCATCTGAAGGGAGCAACTTCAACATAGTTAGTGAGGGCTTTATGGGTGGGAGGAGGATTTTAAACTGGTTACAGTATGAAATAATGAGCCAATGGAGATTTTGAAGGACGGGGCTGATGTGGTCACAAGAGCAGGTGCAGGTCAGGAGGCTGTTTCAGTTCTGGATTTAGTGAAAAATGATGCAGAGATTTCAGATGTGAGGGGAAGTAGTCTGGGTGAAAGGTGAGGTTATAGACAGATTTGGTGGATGATTTGGTGCCAATGATCATGATTGCTGATTTATTTTAAGTAAACCCCTCTGAGACCAGTGTTGTCATATATGACGAGAAAAGATGTGTTATTCAGAGTTAAATGACTTTGAACCATTAATCGTAGCCACTTATTTTTTTATCTGAAAGCCCACCATTGTGCATTCTAAAGATGATATCCATGCCTTTGTAGTTCTTACAGAACGTTTTCTAGGGTGCCTGGAACTTGGCTGACTTCCTGGGTCTTTAAAGATTAAATCCACACCAGTAACTCTGATAATTTGAACGCCTTTTTATCCTGTTATAATCCAATTTTCAATCATTCTGGCAGATAGTGGGTTAGCCTGCTACCATATTGTCTTTTTTTAAACCCAGAATGCATTGTGACTGGGCTGTGACACCCAGTGGCAGGCTGTTCCGTCTTCAGGTCATGTTTTGCTGCAAAGTGCATGTGCACAGACTTTAAAACTGGAGGAGAGGGCTTGGATGACTCATAACAGAGAGACACAGACACAGAAAGGCTTTGATTTGTCACTCTTTGTCACTGTAGACAGGAACTGCTTTAAATAATGATTAAAATTCCCAAAAGTATGATGACTTTTTCTGTAAAAATTTGAATATTTTGAAGACTTTTTGACACAGACTGATTACTTTTTAACTTTTTGGTCTCAAAGAGATAGGAGAACAAGTTTGTGGGAAAAAACCCTCATTAATATTTACTGTGTTTAATGCATACAATCTTTGAGTTTTACTTTCTTTTTAGTGTTTTCTTTTGTCTTTATAGTCCCATAACATTTTTAAAATTAAAGTGACATTGCTGCAGCACACATACTCTTAAAGCCCAGGCTGTCCTGAACAAAAAAAATGTTCAGAGCTTGACTGTGAACCATTAGGTTGATGTTTTACAAGCTTTTTCAGACAACAAGTGCATGCGAGACACAATGGTTGTAAAAGTAGCTTAGGGCGATGAAATGTGCCCCCAGGTTATTATGGCATTAACACAGTTAACTTGGAGTGTGTTTCTCTGGTGATGAAGGTGCTAAAAATGTAGTTGTATGTCGTCAGCATAACAGTCAAATGGAGACCATGGTGACGTTGGATGTTACCAAGGGGGAGCAAGTTTTTAATGAAAAGGAGGGGACCAAGCACTGAATCTTTTGAGACACCTTGGGACAGGGGAGCTAAGGTGGAGAAGCTGTCTGTCCGTGAGATTAGATTTAATCCAGATGTTGTCTAACCTTGCAAAGCAGATGGATACGCCCGTTTCCTTGTTTTTCACTGGCGAATTCATCTTGCAAAGCTCCCATCTGAACCATTTGGGCCCGGTTAGAAAATGACAGGACCAATCAGCGACGAGGGGCAGTACTTTCAGGCCCAGCAGAGTCGTGACATAAACAATCAGCAGCAAGAGGCCGGTGCAATAATGGAGGAAGAGATTAGTGTGGATGCTGCTAAAGCGCCAGTTTTATCAGAACTTGACAACATTTCTTCGTTAAAAGAAGAACAAAGAACAGCAGTGAGTTGTTTTCTTTTCAAAAACGACGAAAGTCGAGTACTAACATGTCTATAGTCACCATGTTCTGCGTTATTCAGTCCAGTAGCTATGCACGCACAGCTCGATAGTGGTTACGTTATGTGTTTTGTTGCTCTGATTGGCCCATAGAGATGTGATAGACAGAACGTTCATCCAGTCACACTCCGAGTTTTTTTTTTTAAATCCTCTGCCTTTTCTCAGATGTTTCCTATTGAAGCTTTCCCAGATGGATGTGTGAAACAAATCCATCTGGCGTGTCAGGTTAGATGTTGTCTGAAAACCGAAAACCTTACTAAACTGAGTAACATCAGAACAGATGTTTAAATAAAGCCTTGTCTTGCCCCCCCCCCCCCCGTTTTGTATGTTTTTGTCGCTATCTTTGAAATCTAGATAAAAGAATGAAAGTTTTGTAAAACTTACATTACTGTAGATTGCATTATAACTAGCTGTGCATGTACAGGTTTGACTTTAGAAAAGACTATAGCGCAGTGCCACCCTTATTTTTCCTTTAGAAATAATGGGTGTTATCTATGCTTCATGGATCCATTCTATTGGCTTCATATCTTTTGTCCTGATAAACACTGAAATTTAACATAGAGTTCAGTGGAATATGATATTCAGCTAAAAAGAGGATGAGGTAAAGAAAAAATCACTGTATCCCACTGGAATGTGTTGCACAGCTCTCATCAATGACACGCAGTACAACAGAGTCTCCAGAGGAGGAATTTTCACCTGTCTCAAATCTGTTCTTGTCCATCTAGATCCCTCTGAGAAAGCGACCTTTACCCTAGTCAACACTGATCCTGTCAAAGAGGGCGACACTGTAACCATGAAGTGTGAGACTGATGGCAACCCTCAGCCGGAGTTTGACTTCACTAAAGATGTACGTGTGCATTCCATATGTCCTGCTTTGAAGCCCCATTTTTTATGCACACACAAATGTGTTTTTCTTTGTTGCCCACCCATTTATATTCATTCATTGCATTTCCTCCAGGGTGAAGTGATCAACGGTGAAGGTGGTCTTCTTACACTCAAATCGGTCAAACGCACAGACAGCGGCGAGTACAAGTGCACAGCCACAGATTTTGATAACCTGGATGCTGACCTGAGTGGAATAATCACCCTGAATGTTGCTTGTGAGTCATGCAAAGAAACACAGACACTAAACAAGATTAAAGTAAAAACACATGAACAAAACAATCCATCTCTTGTTTTTGGAGTTCCCCTCTTTCCAGTAGCAGTTTTTATGAAATCATAGTATCAAAAGAGTATAAAGGGATTGGGTTTAAATGGAATCCTTTCACAAGACTGATATCCAATTCAATTTTTCACAGTTCATCTGTTGCTTTAATGTTTTCCTGACTACTCTCTCTAATTTGATCTTATCACACCCATTATAAGGAGATAGACTACAAATAGCATGGAATAGGCTTAACGTGGCCTTGGAAATAGGCTTAACTTCAGAGTTAGTGCATTAGCTTTGTACTCACAAAAAGAGCAACATATTCTGCTTAGTGCAGCTTTTTGAACCGCCTTGTTACAAGACTGTTCAAGAGATGAGAAGCTCTTTGAGTTTAAGAGCCACTCCTTAAACTCCTGAGTATGTATGTAAAGAATCCGCTTTCAGGTACCTTTTTATATTTCTTCTCTTTCAGACATCGACCCAGTGAGTGTGACCCCTGCCCAGCCTCAGGTCGTCATGCTTGGAGACAGTGTGGAGTGGCAGTGTAAGACCAAGGCCTCTACCAAGCACACCGTCCAGTGGAAAAAGGTATTCTCATTCGTTCATCTTTCCTTTTGAAGTGGTCAACTTTAGGACTGTGTGCTTGTGACTCTCTCTGAGTATTCCCAGATTACAAATCTAGAGAAACAAACTATTCATTCTGAAATATAAACACAACTGTGTGTTTATCTCTCATGTAGATAAATAACATTAATTTGGTTCTTCATGCAGGTCCAGATTTTGACAGTTTTATGTTTCTGGTTTCCGTCAAAGCTTCTTGACTCAACGTTTTCTTTTTAAGACAACTATTATGGTGCAATACAGTAACTTTACTTTGTGTGCAGCTGCTGCACAACGCTGGAGCCTTTAAACAGAAGCAACAATCCCTCTTAAGACAGTTGTGGACTATCTACAGAGGCCGCATTGTTTTGTGTCCAAATGCAGCAACTGGAGAGCAGACGCTGGTCTCAGTTTCATTTGTAAAAAACAAAAGGGGAACAGAACCACAACAGTATTTCAGATTGCATCCTTTACTATTGCCTTCTTGTATAATTTATCATAAATCTTTATATTTGTTTAATAATTCCAACATATGGTGTTATTCTGTGTGTACACTGTCAACTGACTGTTTGAACAGTGTAGAGTCCATTTTTAATGTATGATACAGTGCATTTCCACCAACAAGTCTGTTCAGTGCAGTTTGGTACAACCCTGTCCTTACTTGATTGCAGGTTTTAGGCCAGCAGTGTCTAGTTCCACTCTCTTGGGTTAGAAAGGTAAACTTGATACCCTAACAGAAGGGATCTTAAAACATAGTATGAGTGCATATCAGTTATTTTGGGGCATTTTCAAAACTTTTTACAGTGGATACACCTGTAACCATTGCAGATTGAACTGAACTGACTATTGTCCCCTATTTAAAGATGTCATCTAGAAATGCAGATCTTTACTCACAGGGATCTGATTTGTAAAAGAGGTGTTCTGGTTTCCATTTGTAGTAGATTTTTGGTCAGAGCTGCATTGACCAATCACGTATCAGCTTTTGGTGTGTGCAGGAAAAACAGTCTGTGTGAAAAGAAAGAGCATGTGAAACATTACCTGGTATTGCTTGAATGCTTTATTTGTCCTTGAAAACTAAGGTTGTACAATTTGGGAAAATAATTTCATTTTGATTTTCCCCCTAATATTGCAACTGCAATTTAATATAAAAATTGTTTTTAAATTCTTCATTTTCATGTATTTCTCAACAAACAAGCAAAACACATTTTTTATAACAATCACACTATTTGGTAGATTTAACTAAGACTTAATGATTTTGAAAAAAATATCTAATTGTGATTATTTTGCCTCATTGCACATTCACTAAGAATTGTTGTGTTGAAGGCAATTATGATTTTATGTCTTCTCATTTTTATAAGACAAACATAGAAAACAAGGAAGGAAGATTTTTTGCAAATAATTGTTGGAAACATTGAGACATATGTTACATAATGTGCCTGCATCTCTACCTCAAAAAAGCATTGGACTGGCATTTTGACACACATTTCAGGTCAAAGAATTACTGCACCTTCTGGACATTGCAGTAAGACATATTGCCATTTAATCTCAATTTTGATTAATTTCATTAATTTAACTCAACCCTGCTGTAAACAAATATATGCATTCAAAAAAGCTAAAGACAGATCAAATATCGCAGCATAGGCTTTAAATCCACATGCTGTTCAGCAAACACAATTCCTATCAATTGCAAGTGAATCACAAGAAAATCTGTCTCTTTTTGGGGTAATACCACTGAGGTAAACCAGATTAGAACTGTTTTGTAATATAGGGTGGCTTCACCTCAGGGACCCAGGCCTAGAGCTGAGTAAACTTGTCCCAAAATTGTGGTCAATTTGATTAGTGTGAACACAAATGAGCTGGACTCGTGTGCGGAGTCTGCTTTCACATTAGTTGCTTGGTTCTAGTGGCTGGATACCAGTAGTTGGTTTGCAAATCTATCAAGAAGACCAGAGGAGAGAGCACAACCTTTGCAGCATTCAGGTTTGCATTTAGCTGCATTGAAAATGCCAACAATAAAACTCTTCTGACTTCCACATGTATCTTGCAGTTTGAAGGATGAAATGGGCCATTTCTGCACAGATTCATTGTTTTTTGAAGAGACAGGAGGCATTTAGAACTGACTTACAACCCTGTTCAGGGGTGAGTACCTTTCTTGGATGAGGTTGTGTTCAAATCTCCTATACCGCACCCATTTACACATAAACCATGCCTGAGACCACTGCTTTAAGGTACTCGAGCATGGTGCCCAAATAAAATGCAATTGTGTTCACACTGGCTATATGGAACTGAACTTTAGGGTCAGGGGTCATTAATGTGAAACCACCCCAAAGAGATGGCACTGAACATGATTCATCAAGCACAATTTGCAGGAGATATAAACACAACAATGCTCCAGTATGTGGTACTCATAAGCAAGTTGAGTTGTCTTTTCAGAAGCGTTGTACCCTAGCAGCACAGGCCTTTCGTCCTCTGAGCTGCATGGGAAATGTGGAAGTAGGAAGACGGTCGTTGCTCTTCTGTATGTAACTGGCTAAAAACTGACTGCAACAAAGCACCTGTATGCTGTATATTTTCTGTGGTCAAAAAATAAATTATATATGTATGTACATTTATTTTTTACAAGAAACATACTGTAACACATAAAAGCAATTTGTTTACTCTTTGTTTACTCTTTGTTTCCTTGTTATGTATTTGAAAAGACTCCGTTCATTCTGAGACCAGCGTGGTAGTAGAGGTTTGTTTTGGTATTTTTATTCTGCTCCTCTCCTCCGCTTGTTATGTGCTCTATGCTCCTCCGGTGTCGGGCCTGTTGTTGTAGCCTGTGTATCTGTTGTTGTGTCTCCTGGGGATTACAGACACACAGGCTGCTGGTTTTCTAGGTAGAGAACGTGTTTGTTCTCAGTTAAGACTGATTCCTATGAGAAGAATTTGAGAGGAATTGTAAGAGACAAGTTCATCATGGCCGACTGACTTTGATCTGTTATCACAGTGTTTTCAAGCAGTGTGTGAAGGCTGTGTTTCTGCTTTCCCAGCATAGCAGAGAGCTTTTAAACTGGATATTTTCACTGCTGTCCTGCTCTTATATTCACACACAGAGAACAAAAAAGAAAAGATAGAGGTGTGATAGCATGAGACTAAATTTGTGTGTCTGCTTGTGTGTGTGATACTCCAGGGCTCTGACGTGCTCTCTCAGGACGGCACGCTGTCGATACAAGATGTTTCCTATGATAACGCCGGAGAGTACATGTGTGTTGGAGCCGTGCCATCCGTGCCAGGACTGACAGCAGAGGCTAGTGTCAACCTCACTGTTAAAGGTAACACTCTCACCAAAACACAGACACATGAACTCTTTGACCTACAGCTCCTGAGAGAACTAATAAAACTGTGTTTGGACAAGACTTAAGTAAAGAATTCAGTCCCACCAGCATCTATAAAGTTCATGCAGACACATGAAACAATAAACAATGGCTGATGTGAGGGTGTGTTGGGTATTGTTTTAGCCAGAGGAAGGAAGTTGTGTTGTGAGTGGATGCAACTAGTAGAAGGTGTGGCTTCCTTTGCAGCTGATGGTTTATTATCAATATGAAGCACAGTAGCATACACTGTAAAACATAGTACGAAAGTATTGTGAAAACAACTTATCTTTTGACTGTAAATAAATAAATAAAGCATTAACCATAGGTTTCCAATGATTTTGAAATGTATTGCTTACATTTCTTATTTCAGCAATATCACACATTTGGGAGTGATGTACTGAATATCAGTACTGCTGTGGTTAGGTTGCGGGTTTGACAGGGTGTATCAGCACTTACTCTTGTCCAATCAGAATACTTGGTAGGAGCTCAGTGTTGTATAATCAAGTAGAGCCCTGCACTGGAGCCCTAGGCCCGAGGGGCCCGACAGCCCAAGGGCCGGGCTTCGGGCCAATGACCATATCATTTCTTGGGCCGGGCTCGGGCTCTTGTGTTTTTAACCTGACAATTAGAGCTATTTGTCGTGTTTGTGTTTAACCAATTTAAATGGCAACACTTGAACGCAGCAGCTGCTCTGCCCCTCCCTCCCCGCTCTATGTGTCTGCTTTACATGTCCCGGCCAGCAGTAGCAGCAGCGAGTGCGCTTTCTGCGCAGCTGGAAGAGTGATAGAAGAAAGGAGGACTGGACTTGCCCCTGAAACTGTGGATGCTATTCTTTTTCTGCATGATGCCAAGTAAACAGACTGTTGTCCTTGTGGTGTTTAAAGAACGGAGTTTGCCATGTTAAGCAGCTCACTTATGTTGAATTGGACGTTGCCATGTTCAGACTTGATTAATAGTTCTACTATAGAATAGAAGTGTTTATCTGTTAATAGGCATAGAATTGCTGCAATATGCAGGTCAGCTGTTGCCGTGCGCTGCTGCATCACATGCGCAAAAAAAAAAGTCGGGCTTCATATGGGTTCGGGCCGGGCCGGGCTAGGGTTTCACCCCCTCGGGCCAGGGCCGGACTCGGGCCCAGATAACAGGCCCGTGCAGGGCACTATAATCAAGCAGTAACACAAGAGAAGGAGCGATGTGATTTTGAATATCAGTGCTGTTGTATTTCGGTCGTAAGCACAAGGGTGCTATGTCAGCACTCACTGTATGTCTCTTGTCAAATCAGAATACTTGGTTGGAAGTTGCTGCTGAACAATTAAGCAATATCACATGAGAGAAAGGGATTTTGTACTGAACATCAGCACTGCTGTTATTCATACAGTGCCTCCAGAAAGTATTCAGACCCCCTTCACTTCTTTTGTTTTTCTTATCACAGCAGATTCTACTGTTGGGAAAAAGTACACTACACTCGGTACCCCATCATGACAATGTGATAACAGAATTTTTGATTTAAAAAATCTATGAAAAATGTAAAAACTGAATTATCTCATTTACAAAAATATTCAGACCCCTCACAAAAACATTTGACTTTTACATGGATTTTTTTTTTTTTTTGCAAAGTCTAAGTGGGCTTCTATGTGTTGTGCACTGAGGAGAGACTTCTGTCTTGCCACTCTGCCATAAACCCAGATCAATTTAGGGCTGCAGTGATGGTTGTCCTTCTGGAACTTTGTCCCATCTCCATACATAAACCGTGGAGCTCGGGTTCTCAGTCACCTCTTTTACTAAGGCCCTTCTCCCCTGATTGCTCAGTTTGGCCAAAAAAACAGCTCTTGGAAGAGTCCTGGTTGTGCCAAACTTATTTCATATGAGAACTATTGAGGCCACTGTGCTCTTGGGAACCTTCAGTGCAGCAGAAATTTTTTGTAGCCTTCTCCAGACCTGTGCCTTGCAACAGTCCAGTCTCTGAGCTCTGCAGCAGTTCCTTTGACCTCATGCCTTGGCTTTTGCTGTAGTATGCGTCGTCAGCTGAGAGGCCTTCTATGGAGAGGTGTGTGCCTTTCTAAATCAGGTTTGAGCTTTTTAATTTACCACAGGTGGACTCCAATCAAGGTGTAAAAACTTCTTAGCAAATATTTAGAGAAATGGAAGGCACCTGAGCTAAATCTCAAGTGTTTTTGCAAAGGATCTGAATACTTGTGCCAATTTGATATTTTAGTGCTTTTATTTTTAATAAATCTGCAAACATTTCTAAAAATTTGCTTTTATTTTTCATGATGATGTCCTAAGCTTAGATTAATGATAATTGAAATGTTTTTTTTTACTATAGCATCAGGCTGCAACATGAGAAAAACAAAAAAGGCAAAAGGGTTGTGAATACTTTCTGAATGCGCTCTAAGCGACCGCAGGTAGATTGGCATAGACAATTACAGCAGTGTTGATATTCAGTACAACATCACTCTTTCTCGTTATGTTGCTAAATCATACAACAGCAACTTCTAGCTAAGTATGTTGATTTGTCAAGAGGCATCCGGTGAGTAGTGATATAACACCCTTGTGCTTACGACCTAATCACAGCAGTGCTGATATTCAAAATCACATCACTCCGTCTTTCGTGTTATTGCTTGATTTTACAACAGTAAATTGTAACACATTTCCCCCTCATGTAATATTGCTTTTGAGTATATCTTATATGCAATAGTTTAACAAGCAGCAAATAGTAATAAATAAAAAGTAAAAATCTGCAACAGTTTGGTTTTAACTCCACAAACTCAACTAGTTCCCCAATGTAACTGAAACTAGCACCATACTAAGCTACCAAAACAGTCCAACCCGAGTCGTGTTACTTATTACGAGTTCATGGACACCAGCATTTAATAGCATATTTAATTTAACATGTAACCAAAGAATTATGTGTCATTTTTTGAAATTCTGAGGTATACTATTGGTTTAGAAAGACAAAATCTTTCTTTTGGAATGTCCCGGTGCTGTTGTGCTTTATATCAGCACTCATCAACTGCTGCTTGTCCAATAAGATTGCCTGGTCTGAACTAAGTGACTATTTTTAAATCCACTTTAACAAATTAAAATATGGAGTACATGGCTAAGCGCTCTTGATGTTTAAGTTTTTTCACAATGTAACGAAAAGGAACATGAGCAGAGTTCCGAGCATGCACAGTTTGTGGGATAAAACTCCCTCTTTAGAGACCTGGTCATTTATGCAATCAACAAAGTATAAAGATGGCATAGATTATTAGATAGATTTTTTATTTAACTATTTTCATGTAGCTTGCATGTGCAAGGGAGATTAATGGATTAAGTTAAACGAACCCAAATGGTTTACAGTGCTTGAAAAAGGTGTGTTCATGCTATTTCCGTCTCTTCACTGCTTTCTTCCTCTCTCTACAGGAAAGCCGATGATTGAGACCCCAGCCATAGCAGAAGTGGCAAAGGAAGGAGACACGGTGACCCTGAAGTGCTCAGTTTATGGCTCCCCCGCCCCTCAGTTCACCTGGAAGCCTTCAGGAAAACAAGTACGGATGTAAAAACAAGCAAGATGAGCTGAGATGAAGATATAACATATTATTACCTGATCTGTTTCCCTTCAATCCTGTGCAATTTACAGGAGTCACTCTGTAAACACATGTAATTGCTACCTCTCTGAAAGGATTTGTGGACATTTATCTGTAAATACAGAGGTTAGGACATGATCCAAACAAAGGGGGCTATCACCAACACTGTCATTAGATTGTGTGAGGTTTGATTTTTCAGACCAGCCTAAGATGATAGTATTGCTAGCCTGCTATTCTAAATTTCAAAAGAAAGAAAGAAAAAGGAAGTAGGGAAGCTGCTTGCAGAATTGCATAGAGTCATATTTGATTTTAAATGTTATGTTATTGTGATACATTTGAAAGGAAAATCCCTTATAAAGAAGTTTCTGTGTGGAAAATGCCTAAAAGTTGACATTTAACCAGAAAAATTACTGTAAATGAATAAGACTGCAACTGACTAATAATTTCAGTCACAGCAAAAAGGTGTGTATGTATGATTAAAGGTAAGTTGCACAACTTTGCTTTTACAAGCAAAAATCATGTGCACAAGTGTGGCATAAATCCTCTTTAGAGTGTCAAAAATGATGGGACTCATGATCAAATAGAAAAAAAAAGTTTTTTGAAAAAAAGTGTCCAAAAGATGATAAAAAAATATTTTCAGATCCCAATCATTTTTTCCTCCCTCTGTTCCAGTCTTTGTCGGTAGAAGGTATCAAGTTGGTGAGCACCTTGACCCTGCCAGCTACAGCTGAGGTCATGAAGGACGGGGTGACCTGCGAGGCCTCCAACGAGCATGGAACAGATAGCAAGACCTTCATGGTATCTCTCAAACGAGGTCAGTGTCTGGAGGTGACGTAAAAGAAGAGGCTTCTCTCTCTCTTTCCCCCTTTATGTTTTTTTTCAGTGACGGCTTTTGATGTTCAGATGATCTGTTTTTTCTTTTGGGCTCACAGATTTAAGTTGATTCAAAGAAACAAGTGTTGAAAAGACTTCTTTTAGCTCAAGGAAAATCTGGTTTAAGAACCTACAGATTTTTAAAGGTTGAAATTAAGCCACTTTACAAATGTAAACCACATGGAGACAGAAACTAGTTAATAGGAATAGTTAATAGCTTATTTATTTATGGCTTCTGTGTGTAACTATTATGTAGACAAAATAGTGTGATCCATACATTTTGTCTTCTCTGTTTTCTTGTTATAAAGAGTACTTTTTTTTTTTTTTTTTACTCATATTAATCTTATTTCAGGATAACAACGCTCATTTTCATGTGCAAACAAGATAATGTTTGCCAGAATGCCCTGTTACATTCAGAGTAAAGGTTATTTTGGGAAAAGAGAGGTTTGTTATGAATTGCATAGGCTGTTTGAGTTTAAATTACAGATCAAATACATGGCGTTGCTTTTTTATTACAGTCATGCATCGTACACAATGCTGTGGCACTAAGCTTAAAAAATATCGTGACCCTGATTTGGCACTGAAAGAGTTGCTAACTCTACTTTAGAAGATAGAACATGGGAAAACCAATGTTTTATCTCGTGATAATAAGATGAGTAGGCCCAGATATCAGGGAAAAATTCACATTTATTTGTTTTCACAACAAAATAGTAAATAAAAGTTTGTGTCCTCTCTGGCTTCCATACTGACAACATATAGCCTGTTCGCTTAATATTATGCTAAAGAATAAAAAACATATCACCTGTAGCCCACAAACCTGAGCTTTAACTTGATTATACTCTGACTGAACATAATGACAAGGAACGAAAGTTAATCTAGTAAGTGACTATTTGTCCAAATATCTGCAGCTAGGTTAGCATGAGCAGAAAATAGCCCTTTAGGCTAAATGATAGTGCTAACTCTGAAACTTGCCTATGTCTCCATATAAAAGGTGACATAAGTACATCATAAATGATACGTTATTGTTATGAGGTAACTTAAATATTCTGTTTGCCTTGTATTGTGTTGTTCCTTGAAGTTAAGCAGTGGTTAATATCGCTACAGTGACTTACTGTTTAGACTGAGTGGTACTAAAGGCATTTTTAGCAACTAATTCACATTTTCAAGTTCCAAAGTTAACACTGGAGGCAGCGCTTCAAGAGTCTAATCTGATTTAGTAAAGGCCTAGCTTGAAACTAGCTAGGAGGCTAGCTGCTAATCAACATGAGAGGACTATTCACTAATAATGCAACAGAATCAGGCTTTCTTTGCTGTTTCACCTGCACCGAGCCTGTTCACTAAACACTATCTTCTATTTGCTTGCCACTTGAAAGAGATTTTAAACAAATTGTGGATTAACAAAAACCTGAAGCAAACAAGTCTTCATATGCGCTTCTACTAGCACATTAGCATGCTTGCTAAATCCTTTTTTCCCCCTCTGTTTTCATCTCTTACAGCAATTGACAACTCGGCTGACAGAGGTAGAGCCTTCTCCCTTCTCCTCCTCCTCTCCTCCCTTCTTCTCTCAGGACTCTTTTATGTACAGACCCTTTAATTTAGAAGTCCCCCCTCCACCACCCATCTCCTTTTGCACCGGCCTTTCTTTTACACAAACACACACACATACACACACCCGCAAACATATACACTACTCCCCCTGCTGTACTGTATTCTTGTATATTTGCCCTCTTGCTACCGAACACTGTGGATATTGTATATTGTTATTCTTCTTCTCTTGTCACCTTTGTATGATGTCTGTCCTATATTTTGTGGATGCTACTACAACTTTTTGTGGCCCCTTGGGGAAAATAAAGGATTCTATTCTATTCTATTCCTTCCTTTCTTCTCTTTGTTTCTTCACTGCGTCTTTTTTGTGGTCTCCTCTTCTTTCCGACTGCCTTCTTGTTTCTTGCTTTACCATTTTGTCGTTCCCTCTCGTCGGCGTGCTGTGTGTAGGTCTAACTTTAGCTTTTGGATGCTCTCAGTAGTATGTGTGCTGTGATTGTTGCTTTGCTCTGCTATGCTACTCGGACTGAGAAACTCTCTTTCTCTCAAAGTGCTGCTCTCTGGAAACCCTGTGCTTACGTCAGGTCTGTATTGCTAACCCTCTTGACTTGTGTTTGGCGTATGTCTAGAACTGTAAGTCACTGTGTGTGTATTGATGTCTGTGTACACACACAGGTTAATGTATTTGTGTTTACAAGAGCTAAAGTGTCTGTGTATCTGTACTTTTATCACTCTAGTTGAGAGGATAGACTTTTGGTGAAGTTAGCACAGGAAATGAACTGTCCATTACAGCTCAAAGACCAGGGATTTCTTTTCTCTGAGTCGATATCTTCTGACTGAACCGTTAGAAAGCCCTGCTCCTAAAAATTACCTAAACATAAATTATGTCATTTGAACTTTAAAAAATAATGTAAGGGGTTGTCTGCCTTTAAAGATTGAGTATATTGGAATAAGGTTCCTTGCTGAACCAGACTATTACGTTATCCATTCATGATAAATGGAGCAATGCCTGCAAGCTAGTTCAGTCAGACAGCTCAAGCACCGTGACACCTGTCATACATAATAATCAAATCATGATACACATCCTCCTAATCCTGTGGTCTATTTAAACTTCAAGATTTCTGTTTTCGTCCTTTGCTCTATCCTAAATCAGTGCTTCACACTCACACTTCCTCCACCCTAGCATCCACCTGTAGGCTCCAACCAAGCGGCAACCTCCGGTCTTAAAAAATGAAGCCAATGCGGAAGTGCAAAAAATTGCTATACCGCCACTGTCCACTTGAGGCTGGCTGCAGGAATACTGGAAGTCCTGTCTGCACACAAGTTAAACAGCCGATTTTGACACACAAAATAAACTGGTTTACAGCCTGGTTCAAAACACCAAACGTGTCTCATTAGCTAGTGTCTTATTGTCCTCCCACTGTACGGGGGGTGAATTTTTTTGCACCACGATCTTTTGGATTATATTTAGGATGAAAGCTGATTGGCCCGTCTCATTTGATTGACAGATAGCTCGGCAGGCAGAGGCTCTGTTTCTGTCAACCGGAATGCTAGCTAGCAGGCTGACAGGAAGTTGCGCTTAGTGGGCGGGCCATTAGGTTGATCCAAAGTTCGGTTGAGACCGTGATTTCAATATGGAAGCATAAACGGATTGGCTTCAAAAGCCGTTTGAGTCCGGCTATTGTAAGCAGACGACTGATATCACACAGGGTTTGTCCAATTCTTTCTACAGTCTGTGGCTCCAACTGGAGGCTTAAGATGTTATCCTGTCACTCCTCAGCTGTGCATTTAAGATAACTCTGCAACAGTGATGAAGTTGGAGCCTGGAGCCAAACAAACATGTTATGCTGCCATAAAAATGCTTGAACATTAAAAAACCTGAGTTTACTGACTTGAAATTAGGTTTTGAATCAGAGTCAGAACTTGACTACATTTCTTCATTAAAAGAAAAACAAAGAACAGCCTTGAGTTCCTTTCTGACATGTCTACAGTTGCCTTGGTTCACGTTGCGGCGCACACCTACGACATCACGTGTTTTGTTGCTCTGATTGGCCCGTAAAGATGTGACAGAACGTTTATCCAATTCAACCCATCTCGTTGCATATTTTTGGTCTGAACTGGGCTTAATAGTGCAGAACTGATTCTGGATAGGGCTGGCGATGGCAGAGCTGGAATCTTGTTACTTAAATCATCCACTAAATCAAGAGGATGTTTGTCGATAATGACTCATGTCAAGTGTGAAATCAGCTTGGCATGATTTGTCTGCCTGAAGTAGCTTGCAGGTGTCACTCCATTTAAGATGACAAGAAATTTTATGTTAACATGACCATTTTTTACAGTGTTGAAATAGTCCCATGGATTATGTGGTGACAAAGTCCACTTTTAATAGTCGTAGTATTTTGCACATCATGAGACCTTAAGAACATAACAGCACGCTTAAAGCTAATGCAAAGCAGAGGTGCTATACCATACAGCCATATTTTAAAAAACTCTGTTAACTAGAGAGCTAACAAAGAGCTGCTGGAGGGATTTTATTTCACCAGCGAGGATAGCAAGGCTAGCTTTCACCTTTGGTTGCAGTCTTTATGCTAAACTAAGCAAACTACTCTAGGCTCTTACATGAAAAAGAAAGATAATGGGGTAAAAGGTTCATTTGTCCATGAGAAAAGGAACCAGTGTATGCCCATTATGTAGTTATTCAATACACTACAATGTAGATTTATTCTATTACTTGATTCAGGTAGAAAAATATAAAAAATTGGCATTACTATTGCAATGTTTTGTCCTCTCAAGTATAGTGATAGAAGTGTAGGTGGATGGGTGAGTATGTTCAGTGTTGTTTTCTGCCTCTGGTCAGCTGTTCAGTTTTATCTGTGAGTATTCAGACCCTGTTTTGGGGTCCCATCACTTTTCAGCCATTGCATTTAAAAGGTAGTCTAACCCCACATCCCAATCCCCCCGATCCTTCTTCTCTCCACCCATCCATCCATGTAACCATGCATTGTCTTCATCTGGACCCCGCCCATTCCCATCCTCTCCCTCTCTCCATCCTCCCCCTCCCTGTGCCATTTCCTTTCCTGTACCCCAAATGAAATCATCACCCTGCCTCCCCCTTCTTTCACCCCACAAATCAAAATAATCACTCTACACCCTCCGTGATGCCCCCTCCAAATCAAAAATCACCCCACTCCTTCCCCCTCCCTCACTATGATCAATCCTTCACCCCCCCCTTACGCCCTTCCTCCCACCTCTGTCCATCCCACCAACCCTCCACTCCCAACATCCATCCCTCCATGTGTCCCTTGGTTGCGGTGCTGTAGCTGACAAGCAGCAGGGAGGCTCCAGCGGGGTGGTGATAGCTGTGGTGGTGTGCGTCCTCCTGCTCCTGCTGCTGGTGGCCCTCATCTACTTCCTGAACAAGAAGAGCAAGCTGCCCTGCGGCAAGAAGGACAAGAAGGAAGTGTGAGTGGGAATGGGGAGGGAGGAATGGGGAGACAGAGGGGATTAATGTTGACAGTGATTACCTCATATGTCTCAATACCCACTTTATGTAAACAGCAATGTGTTATTCTTGCAAAGACATTCATAGTTACAAAGATGCTGAACAAACTCTTTTGGATTAGATTCATTAGGGGTTTTATAAAGAAAACAGTCATGATTAAAAAACATGAAGAAGCCTATGCTCCAGCTTGTAAATGATCTTTTTTAGAAAATAAATAAAGACAAATCTGGCACCAATGATTCAAAGCATGAATGGGTAAATAAATCCCCTAGAATTACACACTGTGCTCCATCCAAGCAGCTAAAAAGCTCTCTGAAGAAAGTGCCATTTTTTTCAACAAGTATCAGAGTCTAATTATTACAAAGCTGTTCAATTTAACTTTCTGCCAACAGTCTTGAATGTTGCATTCCTTACAATTTTGCCAAACAACATGTGAAAGGATTCCCCATCTTTCAATAAGCAATATTTTGGCAGAACAGCTAATTATTTGGCTTTTATTTTCTAGTATTTTTGATATACAATTTGTGTAGAATAAACAGCTCAATAGGTTTATGCATTGTTAAAAATGCAGGATTTCTTTGGCTATGAGTAAAGTTTAAATGTAACCAAGTATGAATGTCAGTTCTAATTTGTGTCTGAATTTATGCACTAATGACATTTAAGGCGTTGCACCAGCTGCAGTAGTTCCACCATAGGCATAGGTTACATCTCAAGTTTTAAAATTAACACCTCATAGGTGCAAAATTGACAGTTAAATCTGTTTTTTTTTTTGTGTGTGTGGTGTATTGTTTAAAAGGGCAGAATAACTTTGACAGTGAGGAGGAGGAAAGAGTTACCAGCTGTTTCATGTCAGCAGGAGGACCAACTTGTATGATTTCTTTGTTTCTACTCCTGCATTTGTTTTCCACATGTGGAATTAATTTTTATCTGTCCATGAATAGAAGACAGTTAATTTACCTTATCTTTTGTAGCTGACAATATCCCCCCTTGTCGCCTTTGTTATTATAACCCTACTGCAGATTATAGATGTAGGATGGAGGTGTAGGTAAAAGATTTAGTAGACACCTAACCATAATTCTTTGTCATTTTTAAAATTCATTTTCGTCGCTGTTATGGATTGAAGCTTGTTAACATTACTGATTTTCAGACATAAAAGACTATAAGGTTCAAAAGGCAGCACTGTAAGAAATGCTGCAGTAAAAAATGTTTATTTATTGATTGGTCACATGAAGTTTAAGCCAATGTTGATCTCGGCAGCTACTTTAGATTTCGTCTTAGTCTCTAGATTAAAATATTCTTTAGTTTTAGTCCCATTTTAGTAATTTTCAACCCTTAAAGATTGAGTGTAGTTACTAGAAAACTAACAAACATCCAGTTTTAGTTAATAAAAAGTCCTTAAATTTTGGTCTTCACTTATTCTCAGCATTTATTCTCTTCAATCTAATTGAATCAGCCAAACTGTAAAATTAAAGTCCCTACAAAGTAAAATTCAAAATCTGTATGTAGCAACACTAGATGTAATGGAATAAGGTTGCTATAAATGTGAAAATACTGAGATCTATGTGCAACTGAATTTTGGATTTAGACATTGGAATGTTTTTCACCTCTTCTGTGGCTACATTTAATTTGGGCAGGGCAAATATGGGAGCCCATGATGTCACAGGGCGCTACTTGAGTTCCCTGGCCCCCCTAACACTACAACAATATAAAATCACGAGCGCTGTATCTAGATAGAGTCTGATGTGATAAAAACTGATGTGTTAAAAACTAACAGCTAAATGCTGTGTTATTGTTCATTGTGAGGTAAGTTTGCCATGGTGGCCTATGGATCATTTGAAGTCAAATACAGAGTAATTTGTGACAGAAAACCGACTTCTGTCTCTGCTCTGGCACAGAGCCAGACAGCTGCACTCAGGCCAAACTTCACTGTAAGGTCAGGGGGCAGGCTAATTGGTGGAGTGCTTGTCTATTTTTAACTTGAACAAGGCACATTAGGAACAAATCCATCTTTCACTTGTCTTTAGTCCTGGATGATTAAGAGAAGCAGACTGTGGCTTTGCCTCTCTCAAAGCAGCAACAGTTCGATCCCTCATGTCGTTTAGCACTGTGATGCAATAGAAAGCCTCCAGTTATAGTCACCATTGACAAATTTTGCAAGCAACATCAGGAATTGAGTGTTTTTTTATCAGGTACTTAACAGCATAGATGTCTCATGAAGGAGAGAGCTATAAGTCAGAAAATTAGATATAAGGAATACCTGAAGGGTAAAGACAGAATAAGAAAATGAAACTCAGACTTTGTAGCTCTAAACTGTCTGCCTGTTGTGACATAAATGTCATTGTTTCTCTGGTCACTTAAAAAAGAGGGTTGCAACAGAAGCATAGCAGACAGATGATTCAAGTTGCAGCTTTTTTTTTTTAATTTAAGAGGATTGAATTTCTTGTGGCTTTGGTGCATTCAACCTACATGCTCACGCCATCCTAGAGCAGATATTACTGCCTAATTTTTCATGATTTTAAGGTTAATTTGATATAGTTAGAGATTTTCTTCATAACTGAAGTTTGGCCTGATGGTTCAAAACATCTAAAATAAAGATTTTTTAAAATCACTTTACAGGGACTAAAATATAAATATAAAAAAACTCACATGACTGCAGTACCAGTACTCAGATGGATTTAATATGAGTGGATGAAAATACTACAAATATAGATTCTGAGTGTTGTACAGTACTAACATTTGGTCTTGGTTATTCTTCATGGCGTAAATAATTCTTTTTGTAGCCAAATATCTATATTTAGATTAGATTTAGATTTTTTTTTTTTTTAGTCTCGTCTTCCTCATTGAAAAAGGTGGTCAATGAGCACATTTTGTCATACTTTTATACAATGATATTTGTGACCAAAGCTGGTAAAAACTCCTGCAAGTCGTCCTGGGTCATTTTTGAGTTTTTTACACATTATGAAAGCGTAGATTTCAAGCTTTCAAATGGTGTATTATACACCTTAATCTGAGCATATTTTACGAAGATATGCTCATTTGAATGTTAACTTCTAGTTCCTGTTTGCTCTGAGAAAACCAGGTTCAAAGTTTCAGGACTTTTCCTACCTTCAGGCAGGCCAGGTAATGGGCGTGAACAATAGAGCCACATTTACATAAAGTCCACACAAACCAAGCTTCTGCACGGACTGGTGACGCTCATCAAAATATTCCCATAGGAAATCTGCCTTCATCAAACTCTCACTGTCGAGTGATCCTGAAGTCATCCCAAGTCTGTTGATAATTCTTGCTGCTTCTTCATGTCTCTTCTACTTTTCATGCCGACGGGGTTTGGAGTTTGAGCCATGCGGTGTTTGTTATTGTCCATCTCAATGGATGAAACTGGGGACAATGGCAGGCTGAGTGGCCAATTATCACCCAGCAGTTTCGCTTTCCCCTCCCCTCAATCTCCCCGCAGAAACTACGAAAAGAGAGCATTTTGAAACACAAAATTAACGCTTTTAAATATCACATTTGTGTTACTTTTTCCATCGAATGAGTAGTTTAAATGTCAGACTTGCATAAAATGAGAAAAAAAGTAAAATGATCATTTTGAAGAAAACGACTTTGTATCCATTTTTCTCAACCACCGGAATGCCGACTTGCAGGAACTTTATCTGGCTTCGGTCACATTTATTATACACTTGTTTCAATATCATTTCTAAAACGTTTATTTTTTTCAGTTTTGATATTATAATCTGCCAGTTTAAAAGAGCCTTACATATCCATTGTGCAAACAAATAATGACTCATCTTAAGCTACAAGCAACTAAATTTAGTTTCTACTTAGATTTCATTGTGAACTTTACACCCAAAGTTAAGACATTCTGTAACTACGCAAAGTTGGTGCAACATGCCACTGTTAAATTAATGCAGTCACTCCTTTTTTCACAGCATAAACATGTATGTCAGACCTCCTGTGTGAACGCCTCTTAAGAAATATTTACAGTATATATTTCACTGTAGTGTGTTGTCTTTTAAACGTGTAATCTCAGTATGTAAAAACGAAAAAGTTACATTAAATTCTTAACAACAATTGAGCCTTTTATTTCAAAGAAATCTGTCAAATCTTATACAAATGGCTAGAGGTGAAACCATCTCTAAAGCAATCCAGTTGAACAACACACTGCTAAAAACTCAATAGAACTGGCAACAGTTCTCACTAATGTCTTAATCTGTCAGTTATACAGAGCACATAAGTCAGTTTCTAACATCTTCTTCTCTTGTTTCATCTGCTCCCGTTTTAGGGCCACCGGTGAGGTGAACAACGACATTGTGGTGGAGATGAAGACGGACAAAGCTAACGAAGAGGCCGGTCTCCTCAACAAGAGACCGTCCACAGAACAGGTCAGCAACAGTATAAAAAACATATGCTAATTTAACATATCTGTAGGTAAGAATGATGTCATATTAGGGACCCTGTCCTGGAGCTAAGAACATCAGACTGCAAATATCGGGTCTATGTGGCCAGTGCATTTACACTGACCATGTGGTCACTGTAAATGCACTGGTGCATGATGTCCTTGTCAACTTAAAGAGTTGGTCTTGTGCACTACCGTGGGGTATGTGGGAGATGTGAATGTAACTGTGCCCAGGTAGAGAGTACTCATTAGGGGGTAGAGTTAAAAAGGCAGTCCTAAATGTTTCCTGCCTCTCAAAAACAGATGTTTCCACATAACATTGCACTATTTTAATCCTCTGAGCTGCATAGGAAATGTGTAAAAAAGAAGGGGGTCATTGTTAGCATCTCAAATTGATATAAACCTCTATAGTAGCCCGGAATGAATTCCAGTGTCTGCATGAAGCATAAACAGATGTCAACACATAAGTCATTGCAATGGTTGTCTCCTCTTCTTTCTTGTCCTTGATGGGTTTTCAGACAAATTGCATAAATACAGTTACCTGTAAAGCATACTCAAGTGTGCTTGGGCACAGAATGATTCTGTTTATAAGAAAACAAACCAGTGGGGGAGAGGGGAGGAGAGAGCAATTGCACCTGGGCACAGTATAAAACAATAATGCCTAATAAAATAAAATAAAAAAATAAAATAAAATAAAATGCCCATAAAATATACACAATTAAGTTGTTTAGGAACTCCCACTGTACAACTAATTACAATGTCACTGTTTTAGCAATAGGGGCTCTCGCATTAAAGACACAGCAATAGCCAGAATGTATTGCAATAAAAAAAAAAAAAAAAACATGTTAATGTAAGGGCTGCACTGTTGCCTTACAGCAGGAAGGTTCCTGGTTTGAATCCTTTGCACAGGACCTTTCTGTGCAGAGCTTGCATGTTCTCTTCTCTTTGAGTACCCCGGCTTCCTCTGACTGTCCAGAACCACGCTCCTTAGGTTAATTCTAATTTTCACAGTTTGTCATTAACTCACCGTTCATGGTCTGTCCCGTGCCATGCAGACTTGTAGCAGATATACAGATACCAGATCTTATTCAAAGACTGTATTCATTTCTCTCAATGCTATCCATTTTAATCAGCAGATGTAGTTAAATGAGGTAAATGCTGATTATTTGGATGAGGAGAGAAAAGCAATAGTAACTTATATGCCGTATTATCTGGTTTATTGCAAGACGAAATGGCTGAAAATGGTCATGCAGACGTAAGCCTGCCTTCAAAGATCCTTTATGAGCGATAAGTCTGATGTAAACATGAGCTCTACTGTCAGCAGAGATGTCTTCAGATGAATCTGTCACACTGAAAGCTTGTCTCATGTCAGTTTTAGTTCAAATGGAGCGTGGTTCAAAAAGCTGTCCCTGCAGCCTGAACAACTAAGTGTGACAGCTGGGCACAGTTATCAGAAAGTGTCCTCGCAAATATGAAGCATCTTAAAATTCATGGCAGAGGCAGATTTTATGCGACTGTAAAAGCCAGTTTAAGCAACTTTTGTTTTATGTGATTTCCAGAACTGCCGACAGCAAACCGCCTGACATTTCAGTGAAGCGGTGAGACGCTTTTTAGCTTTGCTTTTGAAATGGATGAAATGAGAAGATGTTAAAGTCGACCTCTCCATATGCTACAAAGTAATGTTTCTTTCCAAAGATGTCATAAAAAAAATATCACCCAGTAAGCTGTCTTCTGAAAGGCTGCAGTGCTGCAAGGCATGGACGCTTTAAATTTTACTCTAAAATTAAATGTTGGCTCATACATTTTTACAACAGATTTATTTTGGATGGTATGTCAGTGTACAAAGTAGATGGATGAAGCAGTAATAGTTTATAATGCTTACAACTTGTAAAGCCAGCTGCGGAAACACTGTATAGTGTTCTGTGACCAAATGTTTTCCATTACTAGATAATCCCTTCCTCCACGACTGATGTTAAATAAAAGAAAACAACAGAATTACAGAAGACTAGTCAGGCAATGGGCTGATTGTTAGCTTTTAGTTTGCGACCAAAAACATCAAACGTCATGGCCTATGACTGCAAATATATAGTTTGAACGTACTTTGTGTTGCACAAGGAAAGCACTTTGCTTACAAGCAGCAGTCTGCATAACTAGTTTGCTTCATACGGTGTTATAAAACAACAGTATAGTATCTATTTTAATGTTAATGTGCTTGTTTTAATGCTGCAGCACTCTAAATGCAAATGGTGACCTACAGTTAATTAGCTCTTAAATAAGCTGTGAGAAAATATGTGGAGGGATTTTTCTGTGTTTATCTATAGTTAGAGATTATTCTCCATTTGCTTTGGGGGTGATTAAACCATGAATATTAAAGTTTCAATTTTGAAGAAAATTTTTGTAAAGTCATAAATATTCTGAGAAAAACAGTCAAAAATATCCAGAGGAAGAAGAACAGCATTTAAGCATTAGCGCTGTACCATTCATCAGTGGTGATGGATGATAATTTGTGACCTGTGTCACTCAGTACATTTGCAGTTGGAGTTGAAGTTAGAAAAAAGTTGATTGACCATTTTAGACTGACTGAAACCTTGCTTTTAGAATACATGGATCAGTCTAATCTAAACTGGTGTAAGCTCTTTGGTGCATGTGTTGTGCACCTGCTTAAGAGCCTGCATCCCCAGCTGACTTTCTGTCCAGCATTCCTTGTTGCCACATTACAACAAAAAAAAAAAAAGATTCACACTTTCCTCGGTAGAACTCACAGCATTGTTTGATGTAGCTTTCCTGATTGCGATTGGCAAATGAAGGAGAAGTGACATTGATGAGTGCTGCTTCCAAAACTGGAACATCTGTCAACTGACAAGGCTTTAAGCGCCATGAAAGAAACAGCTCTGCTGAATGTGGTTTTCGTGTCCAGAATCCTTGACTCCATTGGTTTAAGGCGGCCTTACACCTACAAACGTTTCCTCCAATTTCAAAGTTGCAGACAAAATGCCAATGCCAAATACTTTTTGATGCATTTGTGACCGTTTTAAGCATGTCTACAAACCGGTGTATATTTTTGTGTCATTTTTATTGTAATAAAGGATGAATAAAGACTGAATATAAAAGAAGTCATCTGTAATGGTTGAAAATTCAGTATACTGACGTGATTATTTTTGTGTTTCTCTCTTTCTCTCTGACAGTGATAAAGCAAGACAACGAAAGCAAGCGACAGAGGGATGAAGGGAAGGAGGAGTACAGCGATGAAGACAACAGGGCTATTTTTATTTACTACACTAGACTGAAGGGGGGAAAAAGAGGTGGAGCTTGGACTTGGTTTTGATTTTTAGGGGTGGCGCTGTTTTGGCGTTGGTGTGGGTGTGCTTGTTTTATTACCTGTGGTAGACCTTTATGGAGCTTCTTTCCTCTTCCTTAAAGCAAGAGCTGCCATTCAAAATGAAACTCCATCCATGTTCGCTACCACAGGATTAAAACCATACATGTGCAAAATGTGACATCACTGGACGCTGATAGAATCATGTCTTAATTCTAACTTTCTCACCAATCACATCTTTGGTTGACTCTTCTGCGGAGCAGAGCTGCACAGTGATGCATGTACAACACAATCCAAACACAGTGGCTGAATCTCTCTTATCTACCCCAAATCAAACACAAAATGCCATTAAGCTTCTGTTTTCTGGGTTGTGTGTACATGCAAATGTAACACTGAGCCTCTACTGTGTCTGGGAGTCTGCACTTAAATTCTCTGCTGGGTATATTGGGATAAATTATCACACGCTGCCATTCTGTTTTATCCACATCAGTAAAATGTGATGATTTACGCTCTCAACATTTAATCCCTCAGCACACTGTTTGGCTCACATTTCTGCTAAATCTCTGTGTTCGCTTCGGATGGTGTTTGTTTAATTGCCTTTTTGCCACCTGTGAATGTTTATGTACTTTTGATTTTCCAATATCCCTAATTAGCTTTCTGCAGAAGCAGCCCAGGCTTTTAATAACGCCAATCCTTTCTGTAAAATTGCTTGCCTTTTTTTAAATCCAGCTAAAGCGACTTCAAAAAAAGCAAGCTATTAGGTTGTACAAATTTGTTTTCTCCATTTCCAGCACACATGTATATTATGTCAGTGCATTCACTTGTTTTTTTTTTTCCCCTGTGCGCTTTGGTTTTCTCTGTAAATTTAAACCCTGTCTATCAAGCAGGAGATGTACTGTGCTGACGTGGAGCTCTGAATGTCTGTGGCGACTAGTCTCGGGCTGTGATTGCAACCATTTTTAACAGGCTCTTCTCTAGGATGAAACCATTCTCACAAGCCCAGCAAGCAGCAGCAGCTATGCTCTAAAAGCCCAATTATCATCACCTCTCTGCAAAATAGGTGGAAAATACAGCAAAATGGTCGACAATCTCAAACCTTAGCCTGCTGTGTTGCTCTTTTCCCTTGACAGTTAAATAAGACTTCACAAATTCACCTGAAGAAGAAATCACTGGCACAAGTTCACTCTGGTTTGACCGAACAGGGACGGGAAGGTGTGGGAGGGATCAGGGGTTTGTCGCTGGAGTATGTGATGTACTTTTTGTTTTTACCAAATGAAAGTTTTGAGTGTCACAGCAGGAATGTTTCTGTGTTTAGGTACGCGATACAGGCTGTTTTTTTCTGGTTTTTATTTCCTACACTGTCCAGACCAGAGTGCTCTGATAGCGGGTTGATGTGCCCTTTAACTTGTTGAACACTGGAACTGATGGCCTTGATTTTTCAAAAAGGTCACCTCAAACCACTATCGCCTCCCATATTTTTAATGTCTGTCTACTGATCTTGCCATATTGACTGTTAGCTAACCTGTGGTGGCAGGTGAAGATAGATAAATAAACTTGGAGCATTCTTCTTTTTTATTTTAATGTTTTATATAAAGATATTGTGGTATAAAATTGTTTTTTTAGAAAGGGGAGTCTTTATTTTGGAACTACTGAGTTTTCTTTATTCCCATGCTTTTTCACTCTGCTCTAAGAGGAGAGAGTTTTTTTTTCTTTTTTATTTTATAAGAAATTCTCAGTGCTTTACTTCTCTCTCTCTGTACTGTATGCTGTATATTTTGTGGTACGCTGTTGTGACCTCTGTGGTGTGTTGATGTATCTTTTTATTTTGTTCCAGCTGTGTAGAATTTATAATGAAAAAAAAACAGGAAAACCAATCACAACCTTGTAGTCTGTGTGTTTTCACTCCCATTTTTGCAACAGGCAATTTTGAAAACTACTCTTGGAGTTCACAGCTTTTTTTTTGTCATTACAGCAAACAGGACTAAATTTGTTTTTAAAGTTGTTGCCTTTATGGAGACAAAATTGCATGGGAGCAAGAAAGTGTTCTGGCTCCTAGGACAGGGCAGCTAAAATCTAACACACCACTAAAAAGAAGAATATACAGAATATTTACACTTTAAAATCTATAGTAATTATAAAATGACTACTCCTGTCATTAAAGGATATTGGTGCCAAATATTAAACCTGTTTAAAAGTAGTGCCACATTTTTGTTGAGTATTTCCACATTCTTGACGTGTTGCTTGCAGCTAACTGCAATGTAAGACTGAACTGTAAAAGGCTGGTAAAGTGTACTTAAAAATCCAAAATAGCTGTTTCAGCTCTATTTTTCTGAATTGATAGAACACATGTTCAGCTTTACATAAACAGTAATGTCACTCAAATTATTTGACAATCATCCGTTAGGGTACGGAACACTTTTGCACCATGTGTGAAGTTACTGTATCAGTCAGACAAGCCCCGTCTGTGGGGAGCAACTTAAACATAAAAAAAAAGATGTACTGTACTCTGTGGAAGCGCGCTTTTGGGGTCATATACACCTTTCAGTATTTCACTGTAAGACTGAACAGTTGAAGGTTGTTGGAAGAAAACTAGTTGTAATAACCTAAAAATCCAAAATAGCTATTTCATCTCCATTTTTCCGAGTTGATAGGACATATTTTTAGTTTGAAGTAAACAGTACTCAATCATTTTAAGTATTTTTCGTCATTGTACTAAAATTATTTGACTAATATTCCTGGGAAACGCTTCAGTAGCCACTTTTGCACCATGAGTGAAGTCACTGCCTCAGCTAGACGAGGCCCACCTGTGGGGAGGTACCACAGTGCACAATGGATGGTATGCTGATGGAAGAGGACTTCCTGGTTCATGAAGAGCCTGAAGCTTTACACAAAATACCTTAACCCGATGTTTTGAGTTAATTCATGGAATTTTTTAAGTGTCTAAGTTTTCACAGTGTAGTTGAACTTAAAGAGGTGAACTTAACCTATTATTAATGTTTAAGTCAAATTGAGTCACTGTAACTTAAAATGGTAAAGTGCCTGCTACTCAACAACTACACGTCTTAATTTACTTTATATTTTAACATAATCAGATACCTCTAATGTTCTGAATCTTAAAAATTCATTGGGGATTACTCCAAAAAAATATATTCCCACTACTTAAAATCATTGATGTAGTCAGTTTTAACAAAAACATTTGAGTATTTTTAACTTGTTTGGTTTTACAGTGTAGCAAGAAAGATGAGCCTGGCGAAAGAAATGCCTTTGAACGCTGACAAATTGAGAGAGGTCTGGCTGCAGACCGTAGATCTCAGATGTCCCCTCTTCACTCTCGCAGACCATTACTTGTGAAACACCACATCTGTCAGAACTAAAATACACTCTGAAACTTTCAAAGTAAAACCAGGTTAAACTTTCGGTTATGTAAGGGCAGGGTTAAGGTATAGGTAAGGATAGCAAAAATCTAGGGTGCAAAACGTGGTTACAAAACATTTAATAAAGCTGTGTAAACAATCTGCTAACAGAAGAAAAGCTCACGAAGCTAATGGATACTAGCAAAGCAAGGTTAGCTACACAAGCTCCATAATTTACATAACTCACATAATAATGTTACCTTTTCATTTGCTAAAGCTCATGTTGCCTAAGCTTACTTAACTACACTGGCTTACGTAGTAACATTTACTACATAGCTAGCACTGGTTTATGTTAGCTTTAGCTAAAGCTTACCAAGCTAAAGCATGCCACAGTTCAAGTATCTACTAAAACATGTCTATACATAATTTATCCCGGGTACACCTCAGACCTTTTTGTCTGTTTTATGAAATATTGCTTGGTCTTTAATGATTGCAGTGTAGTTATTTAATGAGTGTAACTGCCAGACTTTGTTTGTAAGTAAATTTGGATAAAAAATGTTCAAAAAAATTCTAAAACTGAAAGTACATTGTACCATCAAATTTCAGCATGTCCGCTCCGAAAAAGATGTCTCAATTCAACGATTAGTCAGAGGGAGCCTCAGGGATCTATGGTCTGCATCCTCTACAGTCTGGGCCAAATACAGTTGTGCACACATTTTATAACCTGACATGCCAGATGGATCTTCAATACTAAGCGTTTGGGAAAGGGCAGAGGCTTTGAAAAAAAAAACTCTGTGATTAGATGCACATTCTGTCTGTCACATCTTTATGGGCCAATCAGAGCAACAAAATACGTGACATAGCCGCAACAAAAGTGTGCGTGTGCAGCCATTGAGGAATAACGAGAACCATGGCGACTATAGACATGTCAGTACACAACTTTTTTACTCACTGCTGTTCTTTGTTCTTCTTTTAACAAAGAAATGTCATCAAGTTCTGATAAAACTGGCGCTTCAGCAGCATCCATGCTAAGCTCTTCCACCATAATTGCACCGGCCTCTTGTTGGTGCTTGCTTACGTCAAAATGCCGCAGCACCTGAAAGTACTGCCCCTTGTTGCTGATTGGTCCTGTCATTTTCTAACCGGGCCCAAACGGATCAGACGAGAGGTTTGCAAGATGGATTAGCCAGTGAGAAACAAGGAAACTAGCGTTTCCATCTGCTTTGCAAGGTTATATGTTTTAGGCATGTAGGGTGTTAAATATTCATCATGGGGCCTAATGTGCCACAAACTGGGGCTGGAGAGGAGGGGAGGGCAGCCAGAGCCAGGCTGGACACATGTTAACACTCATGCCATCTTTTATGATAGTTTTGATTAAGAGCCCCCTGGTGGCAGAACTTACAAACTCTGTGTTGAACAACATCTCTGAAAACTTCATACTCCAGACTAAAATTTAAAAAAAAAAAAGAGCCTATCAGACATCAAATTGCTTTGATGTAATTTCCCGTCTGTGTGTTTTTCTGCAGTTCCCAGAAGATGACATCTAAATTGAGTCCTAGTTTGCAGCAAAGTTTAATCTCTTTGATATAACCGGCATTATGTAAATTCCCCCTCACACTGATTGATCCTCTGATTTGTTGTGACAGAAGTGAGAAATCAAGGAAGCTCATGTTTTGCATCGATAACTGCTGGAGGGACTGGCTCACTGCCAACTTCTTGATGCACACTACTAGCTTTCATTTTCTGAAATGAGCTGAAATGAAGCCATCAATCATCTGTAAATTGCTGGGCTGCTTTGTATATATATCAGTAAAAGTAAGCAGGATGACTCTTATTGATGGCTGTCATAATCATAATTGGTTATTTGTAAATTCATAAATCAGAATCAAACCTTAATCAAAAGACTGGATGGAAGAAATCTTCAAATTTTATTCTGTTATTCTCCACATTATAAATCTCCCCTTCATCCCATGTTTTATCTCACATGAAAGTGTGTTCTACCCTTGTACCACATAGTGACTATTAAAGCAGGACTCTGTACATACAGAGGCTGGGCTCTGGTTACAGGCCTATCAGGGACATTGTGGAAACACACGCCCCCTTACTCTGCACACACTCCATTAGGAAATTAAAAGTCTCCCTTCAGTATGTCCAGAAGAAATCAATCTGTGCCCTGAATACAAAGCAGCAAAAACAGAAGCAAGCACTTAGACGGTATTGGTGGATGGAGGGAATCTATGTAAAATGTAAATAACAGTGTCACCGTCTTCCCCTTCTGCTGCCAGAGAGGTGCGGAGACACAACCACATCTTTAAGACTTTTTTCTGACTATAAACCTTAACGCAATTTATAAAAAGCTTTCCTAAAGAGACAAAAATACACAGATTTATCATCATAGGAAATGACAGTTTCAGTGAGATGAAATGCCTCAAAATTAAACAAAGCTAAATGTTAATTAAAAAATGTGTATTAGTGCGGCGAATATGAACAGAAGAAAAAATAAATTGCAGACAATTAAAAAACAAATTTTCTAATAAGGGTGGTCTGTATAAATGTATTAAATGTGAATGATTAAGGTCCACATTTAGTTCATTAATTTATGAATTGCATACTTGACTGTCCCTTTCAGAACCCCTTAGTTAAGCCACTGCTACTTAATGTCTCATTTCACTCTCATTTCATGAGTCATTCAGGCAGTCTTTCAGTTTATAAGTCAGTTATGCTGTCAACGCATGAAGTTTTTTCTTCTTTTTTTTCCTGGAACTTTATTTCAGGATTGAAATGTACAATGTATTAATGCATAAATTCGAATAAAGCTGTCAATTACGAATATAATGTCAAAGCATGAAGTACTTGGAGGCTTGGAGAACGTCATTAGAACGGTACAACAGAGAGCTTCCAGAGTGAAAAACAAGTGCTTACGACGGTTTTAAAGTTATTCTGATTCGTATCTTCTTGTCCTATATGAAAACGCCATCCCCATGTTTAAAAGAGTATGCATGATGATGCATGCATGATTTAAAATTAATTATAACTTTGAATCATTAACACATATGAAGAGGGAAAATGCATTTTGTGAAGCCTGAAGATGTGACCCATAAACACACACCCCCAGGATGTCCATATTTGAATGTCCTTCCGGATCAATGAAGTATCTATCCATCTATCTGTCTATCCGTCTATCCGTCTATCCGTCTGTCTGTCTGTCTGTCTGTCTATCTATCTATCTGGAAACATTAATACACAGCAAACATAGATTATGCAGATCTGTTAGCTGCATTAATTACTTAGCTGTCATAGCTGTGCTAGCTTTGGCTTTAAAGCTAAAGTGAGCCATCATTCATGCATCTACTTCTAAATCAGGTCTTTAACATGATTTAATCCCAGATTAGAATGTTGCTTTGTCTGTTTTGTTTGCAATGGAGCTATTGCATGAACATAACAGCCAGATATATATCTAAATGAATTTCTTATTTATTTTCCACGTAAAACTGGAGAAATATGTTACCGGCAAATTAAGGTACTCCAGTTCTGACACGGCCAGTGTCTCAAATGAACGGTCTCTGAGAGTAGCCGTCAGAGATGTACGGTCTGCAGCCAGACTATCTTTGAATTTCCTGTTTCCTGTCTTTATCAGACATGTCAAATAAAGACTCCTCCAAATAAAAGCATGTGTACAGCTATTTAAAGCTTAATAGTGTTCTTCCTTCTCAACTCCTTAATCCTAACAACATAGCATGTCAGTCCCTTAATGATAACTCATCTGTGATTCAGCTACACTAACAGTCAAACCACTGTTTATAACCCAAGTACAACTCTAATAACAGACAGTTGATTGCATCTCTGGAACATAAATATTTTGGGGCAATTACTTAAAAGAAGAGAGTACTGTTGTTTTGGCCGAGCCACTGTAACTATAGCTTTTAACAGATCGTAGTCTCTTAGTATCATCTGGCCTCAGTTTGCAGTATTACCAGCTGAGGACATTCCAAGCAGAAAATGACCCAAAAAACCCCAATAAATTAATGAAACTCACCAGGAGGCCGCCATGTTTTGATCAGACTTGGTAGTTAGCTACGCAGTAGCCTACGTACCCATAGCTAAGTTAGCTTTAGCACTGTGAGCTTTAGCAACGCAGCTTATCTTATTCAAATAATTCAAATAATCTTATTTCAACAGCTTCAGAGCAGACAGAGCCTTATGCCGCCCCTGAAATCTCTGGCATTCCCTTAAGAGAGTCCTGGACCTCAGGTTGGGAACCAAGGTCATAGGCCATTATGCTGTAAATACAATGTAGAAGTATAAACCAAGCCTAATGGAATCTGATGGTGAAACTGAGGAGTTAACATTTGAAAGATAATCAGCCCAACTTTCAGTGTTTGATATAGCTTAAGATTATGTGAAGAAAGTGTGTGTTCGTTGTTTTTTTGTGTCTGATCCTCTCATTTGTTTTCCAAAGAATGAGAGGCTCAGAGCTTTTCAGTCTTAGTAACAATGAGGGGGATTACTGTCATTCCTCTCAGTGCCCTTCCCTTCCTCTCTCTCCTGCTTTCCTCTGCCCCCTGTGAGTCTCCTGCTGCCTCTTCTGGGTTTAGTTACAGTAGCTTTAAACTGATTTAGCCATTTAGTGTCAGCCTATTGAGGAATGACAGCCTCTGTCTGTCCCCTCTGCCTGCTCCACCCTGATCTGATGGCTACTCTGGAACTCTGGAGCACTTGGCCTGGATCCAGTATACAGACATAGAGAGAGAAATAGACACATTTTCTTTAGGGGCACTTTTAAGACAGATCCAGGTTGAATAAGGCTCTGGTGACAGCCTCCTTGACAATATGTGCTTTATCTTCTTACATAATCAGCAAACACAGAGTTAACACATGGGAGCCCAGGAGTAATGTAGCTAAAAGAAGACCAGGCTGGAATTAGAGGCTAAAAGAAGACTCCTTTTGTCAAGGGAGGAAAGGAGCAAGGGCTTAGAGTGACTTTTAAAAAATGTTAGAAATTAAAAAAAAAATAAAAGTGTGTTTTTAAGAAAGGTGAGAGGGAGAGTAAACACAAAGGAGAAAAGTGTAGTGCAGGAGGGAGGCGATGCGGCAGTGGGAGGAAGTGAGAGTCATGATTAGTGGCGAAGGACGGAGACAGAAGGTTGCTTGTTAAGATGCCGTAAATCTGCATTCACTATTTATTACTAGCTCTAAAGAAACACAACTGCTGATAAAGGAAGGGAGCAGGAAGAGGAAGGTAAAGAAGAAAGGTGTGCAGAGATAAAGAATGAAAGAAGGCCTGTGTGATTGGTTTAATATCCTGTGTGGCTTATGTGTTTACTGTTTGGGTATCAGAGAGATGATACCAGCATGTACTCAATAAGTATGTGTGTTACATCTACCTGTGCAGGCCTGTATTTATTCGCTGAATTTCTGATAGCTATCGCACAGTATGTGAGATTTGTTTCATCGATTCTATCAGTGAGTGTGCTATTAAGCCGAGTGTGGGCTGATCCCCCGCCGTCTGAGCTTCAGCGAGTATATAAGGCGAGGGAGACTACCTGTGGGATGTGTTGTTATTAAGGCGCAGCTTGGTGCGCTTTAATTTTAATTGGTTATGCTACTTTGTGTTGTGTCTGCTAGAATTTAGAGGCAGGAGATTAAATTTCCAGCAGGGTTTATGAGCTTAACAATGTAAAAAAACTGTCAATAACTACGTAGCATTGATGTGTAGAAGATAAAACGTGATGGCAGATTGAGAGCCGTGTTTATGTGCTTCACTCCCTCAGGCCTCGTCTAAATTAATGGAATGATGTGGAGAGTGTGAGTCAATCCGCGAGGTCAAAAGTCATTACATTTTCCATGACAGACTGCGGTCAACTCCAAGATTCAGTTAAACTATTAAAAGCACAAGGTCAGGGCTATTTTTAACCACTCACATTCAAACACTTAATCCAATAATGGTGCAGCAAAGCACGTTGTAGGGATGCCCTTGCTTTTAAATGTATAAAATTCTCTGTGCAGTTTGAGTGAATGTTTGCAGATGTATGGCCATGTACACAGGGATTTGACTGATTAGATGATGATATTCAATCTGAGCACCATGACATGAAAAAAGATTTAACTCAGCACACTAATGAGAATGTAACATCCTAAAAGTCAGGAACGTGATATATTGGAGAGTTTACTAAGATTTGGTATGAGCCTCTCTCCATCATGGTTAGTTAATCTGACTGTGTAAGAAAGTAGAAAACAAGACAACTTTATTTTAAGCTGTCTCAAAAGCAGGCCTGTCCAGAATCTGCTGGGCCCAGAGATTGGGCCCTCCCCTCTTGTGATTTATTAATGATGTCATTAAATGTGTGTTGAATCAGTAACACTGGGGCTAGCGTCTTAGCTCATTGTTCCTTCATTTTGGAGCTGAAAAGTTTTAGAAGCTTTTATTGGGTTCTAATGTTGTCATAATTTATTTGTGTTACTTTTTAACCCTTTTCAATATGGATGACACTTCTTGTGATGACAACTTTTGCCACTTTTCATCATTTTCTGCTGCTTTCATCAGTTTTCATGTTTTAGCCACTTGTTACCCATTTTTACCATTTTTCGCCACTTTTGACCCCGCTTTGCTTCTTTCCGCACATTTTTGCGTCTTTTGTGCCAATTTCTGAACTTTTTTTTTTTTTACTACTTTAAAATTTTTTTCTGCTTATGCCTGTTTTCTTTTTGGTACATTTTGCCTCTTATTTTTGCCACTTCAACCAATTTTTGCCACATTTTACTTATTTTCCAGTTTGATCTGTATTAGCGGTTGCATCTTTTTCCCACTTTTTTGCTCTTTTATGCTATGCTTTTTATGCTGCTTTGGTTGCCACTTTTGACCTATTTTTGCCACTTTCAACCCTTTTATGCTGCTTTTTGCTGATTTTTGCCACTTCCCACCCATCTGTGCCCCTTCAACCTAATTTTCAGCTTTTTGCCCATTTTTCCAGCTTCTATTTGCAACTTTTAACCCATTTTCCACTTTTTATGGACTTTTAACCCATTTC
This sequence comes from Cheilinus undulatus, assembly GCF_018320785.1. Taxonomy (NCBI): domain Eukaryota; kingdom Metazoa; phylum Chordata; class Actinopteri; order Labriformes; family Labridae; genus Cheilinus; species Cheilinus undulatus. The sequence continues at coordinate 35,264,641 of NC_054872.1, read as the reverse complement.
TTTCCACTTTTTTGCCCATTTTTGCCCCTTATAACCACTTTTTGCAGCTTTCTGCCAATTTTTTGCCACTTTTTGCTGTTATTTATCAGCTCTCACCAATTTTTGCCTCTTCTTACCCATTTTCAACCCATTGTCTCATTTCACAATTATCTTTAAAACTTTAGTTTGAATGTCCACTTTGACACAAGGATGAACCAATTCGATTTTGAATGTTAAAGGTCAAAGGCTCTTAGGCCTGGTGTTTATCCCTTGCCTATAACATTTCTTAGAATCACTCTACCACTGAAATCATCCCAGCCTTTAAGCCCACCCCTGTACTCTTACTGTCTGACAACTGAATACCTCACTGATGTGATTCAAAGCCAAAATAGTAACTAATGAAGAGCCGTTTGGGAGCCGAAAGAGCCGTCTCTTCTTGCTGAGCTGAGCCAAATGATCCAGATCACTAAAAAGAGCTGAAATAGCCCTCACTTATGGCCATAAATATTCATTGATCTGACAGCCAGTTGGATGAAAACTAGGAGACAACATCTTTCAGAATAAATAGAATTCAAATGGATTAAATGTCAACTTCCTTCTCTCAAATCTTAAATATCTTTATATAACTACAATTTTATATTGTGCTTGTCTTTAAGAAAAAATCTTTTACCTTAACATTTAAATTGTTACTCTTTTTTGATAGAAGTCAGACTGAGAATATCCTTATATCTGGAAAGCAACAACACATCTAGGGACTGGGAGATTTTAAAAAGTCGAGTTCTCTGGAGGGGGTTTTATTGATTTATTAAATCAAACTAGCTGCCTAGTTGCAAATATGGTGAGACAACATTTAATGTGATGCTAAAGACTTTAAAAAAAACAGTAGACTGATGAATTAAACTTTAACCTTTACTATAAAAATGGCTGTACTTATAACTTGTTTACCAAAAAGTTTTGAAAAATTGTACTGTATTTATTAAAAATGATCACAGCTGCTAGTTTCACCATAAATTATGCTTTTTTGTACTCTTTTTTCATAATTCCTACAACTGTGAACAGTTAACTTGTAAACTTGGTGGTACTGGGGCAGTTTTGTAATCAGAGAGTGTGATAAACACTGTAAGAGATCATGTCCTAACCAATCAAAACTTCAATAAGCCATACATTTGATTTGGATTGGCCTGCCCGGAGAGGGTCTTGAAGTATTCTAGGGTTAAATGCTCATACTAGTAGTAGAACATGATAAGAAGTAGATTTTGCATCAGATTTACTTAACTGTAACCTCATCTGGTAAAGCTCCACAAGTCATCCATCTTTGTCAAACTGAGTTATGATGGAATTTTATATGGTGTAGATGCATTTGTGCTTGCACAGTCACACACCATGAATGCTGGATTTACCGCCAAAGGCAAAAAGAAATCTCCTGGGGCCTAGCAGAGAGAAAGAGAGAGAGAAAGAGTGATAGAGAAAGGATCAGAGAGGAGAGGGAGTGTTAAAAGGAAAGGGAGAAGGCCCCGGAGGAGCTGAAGAGCAGCTGTTGAGATCTGCTCCTTGGAGAACTTCAGTACATTCAACAGGCTCCTCCCATTGGCTAACATTACAGCACAGCAGCTGCCTGGGGGTTCAAACAATCACACACAGCTTGCACACTTATGTTTTAGGTGATGATTTATACTCAGAAGTGCTGTAACCTCACATCAGCACAGGCAGAAATCAAAATAACACACATAGCTCAGGTATTGACTGTGTGAGTGCGCAGTAAACCTCCTGAAAAGGCATATATACCTGGAAGCATGTTAGGTTGTGTAGCGTAATGAAAGGGTGGAACATTCTTCGCACTTGACCTTGTTGCCCAACTCTCACTGTGAAACGCATCTTAAAAAACACTCATATACACATCTGCCGGAGGCCAAACACAAACACAGAGCCAAGAAAAACACTGGTTTTGTTTACATCATCCAACATTACATTTTAATTTTAAAAGACTTTTGCTATCAGGGTAATTTTAGATAACATCAAGCAAGACATTCTTCCCGGATCTGACTCAAAGCTGGCACAGCTATCAGAGACGTGGCAAAGACATGTTAGATCTGGGCCGAATGTCTTTGCTATGTCCCTGATATCTGTGCCAGCTTTGAGTCCAATCCGGACCAAATGTCTTTGTGATCTCCCTTATAGCTGTACCAGCTTTGAGTCAGATCTGGCTGAATGTCTTTGCTATGTCCTGATAGCAGTGCAAGCTTTGAGTCAGATATGGGACAAATGTCTTTGTGATCTCCCTGATAGCTGTGTCAGCTTTGAGCTTGATCTGGGTCAAAGGTCTGTGTTCTCAGCCTATTTGCACCAAATCAGGCCAACATTAACTTGTTTTATATTAATCTGTAGCCACTCTGGTCCAACACTGTTACATATTCGTCATACGAGTCCACACCAGATCAGGCCCATTGTGCAAAAAGACACTGGGGCAGACCTATTTCCCCACTTTGGACTGCAAACTGGAGTACATCTGGCCCATGTCTGGTCCAGTCACATATTGCAGCGTGGGGCTTCTCTTCGCTGTGATCTTCATCACAAACAGATTCGTGCACTCACACACTGTAAAGTGTTTGTATCCCTTGTGTGTGTAACAGTTATAGCAGTGAGAGCGGCTAAGGACACCCCGAGAGAACACCTGATAATTACCATCATATGCTCCACTGACTTACTAATGGAGCTTGACTATTATATCCCATCCTGTCCTCCCTTTTTTATCTTCTCACTCACGTAGTCACCCTTGACCTTGCTGCTCACAGTAAGCAGAGTACATGTCTTGTTTTGTCAAACCAAAATGACACACAAAGGACTTCCTTTTCCCTTCCTTCCATTTCCATCTCCCTTTTTGACCCCAACTTCTATTTGATTTCACTCTCAGACGATCCCAACCTCACTTTACCTTAATGGGAAAACCAGCTGCTATCTAGTGATGCGGGAGCGTGGCATATTACCGAGCTGGCGAGGTCATGCTGGGCTTTAATAGAAAACACAACACAGCGTTTAGTTGCAGATATCTGCTATGCAAGTGTGTCTACCTGTGTCTGGGTTTTCCCTCTCCTGCATTGCCTCTTTGTTTGGGGAAGTAAGTGAGAGGCCCTGGTATTTCTCTCAGCTGCGTCCTTATCGGCTTATAAGACCTGTCCACTCTATTTGATGCTGAGTCCGAGGACATAGGTCTGCATCAGCTCAAGCACAACCTGGAGAAAGAAAAGGTATGTGTGTTGAGGAGAGAGAGAGAGAGAAAGTATATTTTGTGTGAGATGTTTTGCAGACGATCAACTACTTCATGTCTGAGTCGTTGAGTAAGTTATTAACCATCACAAAGCCAGACTCTCCACCTTTTTCCTTGCACCAACCGGCCATGTCTGTCTCTGACAAACAATTATAAATTAAAAGATAAACCAGATTATTAAGGGCAAATTTTTGCAGACTTCGTTGGTCATGACCTGTCCTTTAAAGCATTTGGGTATGGGCTTCTTTTCTGAGCCACATGCTGCAGGGTAAGGGGGCAGCATGGGTGGGGTTAGAGGGGGCTTACATTCCTTACTAATTGTATGTGTTCTTCAACCCTCCCCACCCTCAGTGTATGCATGTGTCAGTGTGAGTGTGAGTATGCATCTCTTAGTGCTTCATGATGCAGAATAGTTGGGAAATTTGCCGCCAAGACATGCGTTTGTAAAGTCGACCTCTGCCCTGAGGGGGTCAAAGCAGGGGTGAGGTTTTATGTTTCAAAGGTTAGACATTGTGCTACAGTAAGAGCAAGGTCAGGGGCCATATTGAAGAATAGATTGCTTTCTCTGTCTTGACATACAGCCTTCTGTATATATTTCAAAACAATAAGCTGTGACACCAGCCTTATAAATCAGCGTTAGTTTTGCTACATTTGCTTTATTGCCAAAAGATGTAGTGCAATATCGATTCAATCTGCTAGACCCGTAAAAGATTTTACATTTGTTGCTTAAGCCCTCAGGGGAACAGGGGCTTCCAAGCAGGATTCCTTAGCTGCCCATGAAATAATGCATTTTGCTTATAGCTGCAAAAGCAGTTTGCTTACAATTCACTGAAAAGGGAGAAATCAGCTGTTAGCAGTAATGGCTGTCATGGATGCACAGAAAAAAGCATAACAAGGCACCTTAACCAGCTTAAATATGCAGCTAAATGTGATTCATTAAGGTACAATGTGAGGGGATGCAATGCTAGACCATACCACACAGGTTTCCTGCTTGGCACCCCTGCAGTGCCAGGGACAGCAGACCCCCACTATGCTGATGTTAAAGCATAGGACGTTACGCACAGCTGCACAAAGTCACCAAGTCTTTCCCAACATTGGCATTAGCGCACAAAAGACAACAGTGTGAAAAACAATATTTTACACCGTCAAGAGATCGATTGGAAGCAAAATTTGCCATTTGAAATTACTGAAAATATTTCTATATTTTTTGGAAAGCATCTCGCGACACCAGGCTGTAAATGCATTTATTTCAAATCGGTATTTTAACATGGGGTTGTATGCATAGACTGTAAAAAGAATTGGACAAAGCCTGTGTGATGTCAGCCGTTAAATTACAAAAAGCAGACAGCTTTTGAAGCCAGTCCATGCAACTTCCATATTGAAATCACTGTCTTAACTGAACTTTGGATCGGTAGAACCACTGAGCTCAACTTCCTGTCAGCATTTTGTATGATGATAGGTAGCGTCTGTCTGTCAAGCGGTCTGTCAATAAAATGAGACGTACCAATTATTGCGCAGTGAGTTTTTTCCTAAATATAATCGAAACAACTGCTGCCAGCCTCAAGTGGACACTCGTGGTATTGCAGTTGTTTGCACTTCCACATTGGCTTCATTTTTCAGAACTGGAGGTTGCAGCTTGGTTGTATGGGATTTCCAGTGCTTTTGAAGCCAGCCCCAAGTGGACACCTAAGGAACTGCAGCTTTTTGCTCTGTCATTGACTTTATTTTCAACCATAGAGGATGCAACACTGTAAAAAATGAGGCAATGCAATACGGTACAACTCTGTAAGATACAAGGCATACAGTCCACTATGATACATACAACAGCAATACAAAACATTCTCAATCTTCAACTTCTTTTCATGACTATCCAGCACTTCCCCCAGTGGTCATCTAATTATTGTTTTACTCCACTTCAACTTTGTATTCGGATGAATGTTCTCCATTCATATTATCCTTTTTATGTGATAAATGCTACTATGAGGAGTCATGTGGATGGAAGAGGCTGAACGAGGCTTAAGACCTGCATCATATCCTCCTCTATCACACATGGTTAATACTGATAATTCATCACATATTGTTACCGTAATAGCCAAATCCAATGGCCAGGATAGCCTTACATTTATCTTACATGTTGGTGTATCTTTCATGGGATAACATATGAATTAGACCTATATAAAGACTGACTGATATTATATTTGAAAGGCAGAACCTGCCCCTGCAGCCCCTCCTCATCTTTTTTAATAGCATGTAATTGTCATTGGGTTTTTTTTAATGAAAAATACACATTCATCTCCCCATTTCTTGATATAACAAGACGTGTATGTTGGTCAAGTTTAGGTAAAAGTTTCAGGAACAGAGAGTCTGAATCAAAAGATCTTCTATTTTAAATGTCAATATGCTATGGGGATTTTTTCTCAGAAATCAAAACCTCAATAGACAGAATATCCTAAAATAATGAAGAATTTATGTCTGTAGAGTGAAGCAGAAAAACTCAGCTCCCACACGACCACTGAGATGAAATCAGCCTGGCAAATCTTGTGTAAACTTTCAGAAAAGTGACTCTGTGGTGGCATTTTCTCTATTCTGCTGCTGACATTTCTCTGCAGGCGGGGAGTTTCCAGGTCTGCAGTGATACACGAGTCGACTTCTCCACCTTGTGTGACAAACCTATCAATGAGTCCCGGCTTAGCTCAGGGGAGTTGGTCCGACTTTCCTGATGTAAGTGATGGGACATCTCTCTCCGCCCTGGGTTGTGTGTGTGAGAGAGAGATTATGGTGAAAACCTACATTCCATATCTCCTCTTCACTGCAGTAAGCAGCTGTTAGCAGCATTACACACCATGTATCTATTTGTGTAGGATCATTGGGTGTTATTTCTCTGTCTCGCTGCAGTAAAGTGTGCCCCCAGGTGAGGCTTCTCCCCACATTCCTCACACACAAACACACACATTTTCTTAAAGTCTTTAAGACACGCAGGAAACAACATGTTTTGGTATGTAGCCGGAGCGTTAACCAATCCATAGGGATTACAGGCCTCGCAGAGACAGAAAGATACCCTGGAAAAATGACAGGGTAAGAGGAGGGGGGTGTAGTGGTATGTATCCATGGTAACACTGTTGGTCCATGGTGTTTTTAGAGAAGTGTATGATGATTGCAAGGGGAGGTAAATGGATTCCCTGTGGGGTTTACCTCTTTGTAGATTTGGCCCCTTTTTGAGAAAAACATTACTGCAAATGCATCAGTGTCTGTGATCATGCCTGTTCTCCTAACCCTCTTTGTAAAAGAGTACCAGCCACACAAAAGCACCTTCACATTACGGAGTCATGTCTATTTTTATTAGAAAAATCACAGAATCATCAAGTCCAAATTGAGAATAACATGTATACAAACGTCCCTTTGCCTCTTCTGCTCTTTTTTATAATATTCCATGATTTTTGTACTCTAACATAAATGAGTACGTTAGTAACTTAGAGAGATGATGTTTTCAAAAAGCATGTCGGATAAAATCAAGCAGTTTAACTCCCCTTCGTGATATATTCATGTAAATTAGGGCTGTCAAAAAATTACATCTTTTAGTTGAGATTAATGTCAGGATTTCTGTTGAACGTCCACCTTTTTGCATTTGAAGGTGTTTTCGTGGCTTTTTTTTTTTTTTTTTTTTTTTTTTTGGCTGACCACTGAGGTCAGACCTACAGATGGCTCTCTCTGTAGCTGGGTTTCCATTACAGTTTTTCGCAAAATAAAAGCTGTATTTTTAAAATTTTGACTAAGTACAATTTCGCTTTGAATGTGTTTCTATTGAAGAGAGTTTTGGGCAGAAGCCTCACTATTCTCGTAAAATCTCATTTCGTGAGACTACGCTGCAAGGAAGCTGGACGCTCAAAACCTGTTGTGTGTTGGTACGGTTATGATTACATCTACAGCAGTTGCCTTAATAATTTTGAGCAAAAGACAAAGACAACAGATGATAGCTCAGAGATGTATGTCAGTATGTATGGCAAAAGCCAGGTATAAGGGTGTAAGAACAGTGTTGTGAAAAAGTATTTGCCCCCTTTCTGATTCCTGACATTTTTGCATATTTATCACACTTAAATGTTTCAGATCATCAAACCAATTTTTATATTTCACAAAGACAACCTAAGTAAATAGAAAATGAAGTGTCTGAATGATTAGCTAATTTTTAAGGGGGTAAAAAAATCCAAACCTATCTGACCCTGTGTGAAAAGGTAATTGCCCCCCTGAACCTAATATCTAGTTGTGCCGCCCTTGGCAGCAATAGCTGTTGATGAGTCTTTGGCATCGCTGTGGAGGAATTTTGGCCCTCTCTTCTTCGCAGAATTGTTTTAACTCAGCCATATTGGAGGGTTTTCAAGCATGAACTTCCCATTTAAGGTCACGCCACAGCATCTCAATTGGATTTAGGTCCAGCCTTTGACTTGACCACTCCAAAACCTTGTTTTTTTTTTTCTTCTTCTTTTTTTTGGCCATTCAGAGGTGGACTTGCTGGTAGTTTTCGTGTCGTTGTCCTGCTGCATAACCCAAGAGCGCCGGATGTTGGCCTTCAGGATTTTCTGGTAGACAGCAGATTTCATGGTTCCAGCAGTCACAGCAAGTGGTCCAGGTCCTGAAGCAGCAAAGCAGCCCAGACCATCACACTGCCACCACCATGTTTGATGTTGGTATTATGCTCTTTTTATCAATGCTCTGTTATTTTTACTCCAGATGTAACAGGCCGCACACCTTCCAAAAAGTTCAACTTTTGTCTCCTTAGTCCACAGAATATTTCTCCAAAAGTCTTGGGGATCATCAAGATGTTTCTTGGCAAATGTGAGACGAGCCTTTGTGTTCTTTTTTTGTCAGCAGTGGTTTTGGCCTTGGAACTCTCCCATGGATGCCATTTTTCCCCAGTGTCTTTCTTATGGTTGAGTCATGAACTCTAACCTTAACTGAGGCTAGTGAGGCCTGTGGGATGCGGTTCTAGATTCTTTTTACCTGCTGGATGGGTCGTCGTTGCGCTCTTGGAGTCATTTTGGTTGGCTGACCACTCCTGGGAAGGTTCACCACTATTCCCAGGTTTCTCCATTTGTGGATAACGGCTCTGACCGTGGTATGAAGGAGTCCCAGCGCCTTGGAAATGGCTTTGTAACCTTTACCAGGCTGATAGATTTCAATCACTTTGTTTCGCTTTTATTTTTAATTTCTTTGGATCGTATTGATGTGTTTCTTTCTGAGATTTTGTAGTCTACTTCACTTTGCCTGACAGCTTCTATTTAAGTGATTTCTTGATTCAACAAATCTGTCAGTAATCAGGCCTGGGTGTGGCCAGTGAAATAGAACTCAGCTTTCCAAGAACTGTGGTTAATCACAGTTAACTCATGATTTAACAAGAGGGGCAATTACTTTTTCACAAAAGGTCAGATAGGTTTGGATTTTTTTACCCCTTAAAAGATTAAATAATTCTTCAAACACTGCATTTTGTATTTGATTGGGTTGTTTTTGTGAAATATAAAAATTGTTTTGATGATCTGAAACATTTAAGTGTGATAAATATTCAGAAACATCAGGAATCAGAAAGGGGGAAAATACTTTTTCACGGCACTGTATGATGTTTAGAAAAGTCTCAGTCTCTTCTTCTGTCTAAACATACCGTGCCACATTGTCTCGGAGTGAACTGGTCACATGACACTGTACGTTACGTCCTGTGACTTGTAAATGCAGATGAGGTTGCGATATAGTTCTATATCGAAACATCTGAAAAACCTCCACATGAAAGCGTAAAAACTTTTAAGCTGTATTTGAGAGGTTTTTCAAATCCAGGTGTTTCAATTACCTTTTTTTTTATTGCGCTATTTAGATTTTGCACATTTCTAAGGGGAATGGAAGCACAGCTTTTTGTTAGTGCTTATTTGGCTAAGTTCTTTTTCATATACACTGTAAAAAAGCCAACTTGTAAACGTTGAGTGAACAAAGTGTGAATTTTTGGATGCACTTCTGAAAACTGAAGTAGCTATTATGGATAAGAGACATTTTCTTTCAACTTGACATTTTAGCTAGGTGCATGCTGTATCAACTAAATAGCAATATGAAATATTAAGTTTGGCTCATCAACTCATAAAAGCTGTGGAACCTGTGACTAAACTATTTTACATTTGGCCCCCATATATGTTTTTACATGGATGTATACAATCATTTTTGGACCTTTTGTACACATCACAAAGTAAAAAAAGAGTAGAAACAATATACTAACTGTGTAAAAACAGACACGGTAGCATATTAATTGATAGTCATTTTATACTCAAGTCTGTTAAAGGAAAGGCTTTCTGTAGCTCTGGTCATATTTGAGTTGGAAGTATTGCCAGTGAAGTTATTATGCAGCAAACAATGTTCCTTTTATATTGTGCCCGCCCTCGTTTGTGCATGCACTCATGCCATTGCAATGCACTCTGATACTGCGTTTACTAAACAGCTTACAACAATTTAAGTGCACATGCTCATTTAAATGCAAAGAAATGTCCAATATGAATGCATTATGCCTCCCTCACAAAGCCTCAAAAACATGCACACAAACACAGTCATGTGTGTCAGGCTTGGATTGTGGAGGGAGTATGTGCAATCTCACTGCTCCACTTCACTGCTAACTATGATGGAATGGAAAGCGTGTGTGTGTGGGATGGAGGTAGATAACAACAGTATTCATTATTCTATCAGCTTCTGTTTTATAATCATTCACACACACACACAAACACATAAAACACCTCAATCAAAAGACATTATTTTTATTCACTCATGCACCACCTCTCAGGGACAACCACACCATCCCACATGCACAACCACACAAACAAGTACACACTTCTGCCTCTCAGCATGCTCTTGTAGCTATTAGGCTAGTATCATTAAAGCTCTTCAGGCTAATCATCTCCCCTGATGAGCCACAGGTCTCCATGGGATGACTGTGAGAGATCCAGTATGATTGACTTGGCCTGTGTTAGTCCCAATGAGCTATTAGCTTAGCGAGCAGGAGCTCACACATAGTATCCCTCCACACATGCATGCACACAGCAGATTGTGCTAATATATGTCATCTTCCCAAATTCATTTGCATGTTTGTGAAAAGACCTGTCAGTTGTTAGGGGATAAAAATGGAGGGATGATTGTGTGTGTGTGTACAGTGTGTAACTTTTCCATGTTTGTGAGTGTGCAGTTCAGCGCGCGTTCGTCATCTTCCTCTCTCATGAGCCAGGTGCCACGGGGGAATGTTGGGAATGTATGCTGGGCGATGAGTGATGGTGACAGTTTGCCAGAGAAACTGAGCAACGGAGGGAGACGGAGGAAGGGAGGGAGATGCCTCGCGTTTACTCTCCAGATATTGTACCAACCGCTGATAAGCACTGTCACACCCCAGGAAAAAAGATTTCCCCCTTATGGATCGTCGCTCATTTTAATCCTCCTCATTAATCAGTTTGTTCCCGGGCGTTTCTGGCAATTTGGGATGATATTTGTGTTCAATTTAGGCTGTGAGTGCATGCCTGAGTTATTAAAACCAGAAGAGAGAGGAGGTAGAAGGGAGGACTGTTAGGAGTTAGGGAATAATTTACAGAGTAAGGAAAGGAAGGCAGGAAGGAAAGGAGTGATGGTTAACCATTAAGAAACGCAGGCCTGCCCACAGAATCAAGTGGGCCCCCAAAAAACCCAGAGAATGGGCCCACCCCAGTGGGGATGTGTTGATGCTATGAATGCATGTGCGCAATTACTGCTGTTATCAGGTTCTGATATTCAAATAACTTATTCGTGCCACTTTTTAACGCCTTTTCATCACGGATTTCGACCATTCCTTCCACATGATTTCCATAATTTGGCCAATTTTTGCCTTTAAAAGCTATTTTGCAACTATTTTAGCCCCTTTTAACCACATTAGTTGCCTTTCTTGCCACTTTTTGCCTGTTTTTGCCTCTTCAACAATTCTTGGCACTTTTCACCTGTTTTTGGTACTTTTTGCCAACTTTTGACATCATTTGTGCCAACTGCTTTACATTTTTTGCACATTTCAACCCTTTTTGCCTGTCTCACTCTATTTTCCGCTTTTTGCCCATTTTTGCCTCTATTTTATAAAATTGCCATTGATTCCTTGGTTGTGTCATTGTACGTGTTTTTCATGCTGTACACATTCCTGAGATTGTTTTCTGGAGTGGAAATTGATGAGGAGTGAGCTATCTCACATTCTTACTATCTTTACTGAGAGTTGTTGTAATTTAGAATATTTGAGGCATATTACCTCAGTAAGAGCCATCAAGTAATGGTGCACAAGATTATCTACAACCCTAGTTCCAAAAAGTTGAGACGATGTATAAAATGTAAATAAAATTGCATTTGCTAACCTCTCTATATAGTTCAGCATTAATATTCTCTTTTCAGATGTGAAAGCTGTCCATGTCATACCATCAGAGAGGCAGACTTTTGAATCGTGCATAACAAGCTAAACAGACCCCTCTTTTTCATACCGCGGGACACAGCATACATGGTGTCAAAAGGATTTAAAATTTTATTTCATCTGACCACAGAACAGTTTTCCATTTTGGCTCAGTCCATTTTAGATGAGCTCTGGCACAGAGAAGATAGCAGCGTTTCTGGATTGTGTTCGTAAATGGCTTCTTCTTTGCATGATGCAGCTTTAACTTACATTTGTGGTTCCTCTGAGCCCACCCAGGGATTTCCAGCACAGAATCATGTGCGTTTTTAAAGCACTGCCACATGAAGGTCCATAGATAATGAGTACCAATATTGAGCTTCGGCTATGCTCAGAGGGATTTCTTCATACCACGGGTGGAGCAATGGGGTGGGTTGTGGGGCTTCAGCCCTGAATGTTTTCTTACAAGCCCAGAATCTTTCATGTTGGTTTTAAGTATTTTGCTTATGGTCTTGCTGATCACAGTGTGGAAATGTAATTTTTTAAAGGAATTAATTCTAAAATTCAGATACATTTTTTTTTACTTTTATGAACACGTGTGGAGGAGGATTAGGGACATCTAACAAAAAAAAATCCATGAAAAACATGTTTTGACAGGATTTATCACTTTTGATGCTGTAAGTATATCTGATGAATGTGAGGGAGTCTGTGATTGGATGGCAGGTGTCACCTGATGGATGTGATCAGAGATGCGCTACCAGCTGTGTCAGATCTAACAGGATCAATAAAGTGTCATCAGTTATTACACAGAAATGTCTTCAGCATACAGGACGACTCATATCCCACTGTCGACATTATGAAATACAGGAAGTCCCAGCTAATACGGTACAGTTGTCAATTGTAGACCGAGGGCTACAAGCGGCACATAAGGACACAAGAAGAGCCTCTAAAGTGGGAGTCAGACTTGTGTGTACAATTTATTTCACAGCATAAAAATCCCCCAGACCAGCAAGGTCATCTTATCTCTACAACTCCTGATTGTGTTGCTCCATTAAATTCTGCGTGGGAGCTTTGGAAGGTGTAGCTGACCTCTACAGGGCAACAAACAAGAAGAAATAACAATCACTTCTTCGCTGTTATGCTCCGAAGGAAAACTGCCTTTTCCCCGGTCCACCCAAAGACATGTTGGTGTTGGGGCGCTTAATTTGTTCTGTAATTGTAATGACTTGGGGAAACTTTTTTGTCCTCATTGCAAAAAGAATATCACTGGAATGAAAAGAGATAGATGGATGTTACAAATATGAAGAGGATTTAAAATGTACAGTAGGAATAAACAAATACAAATACTTTATCCCCCCCTAAAAAGACTAGAGAAGTGGTTTACCCAAACTTGTCCATTTTGGATTTTTTTTTTCCATTTTTCCAGTTTTCCTAGTTCTGGGTTGTTTCTGTGGATTCTTCTATAGCATGGAGTTGATCTCTGACATGCTGCTCTTGTTTTCTCTTTACTGTATTTTTTTATTGTTTTAATGTTACACTGTAATCAAGGTGTACGCTCTGGTTGTCTGTGTCTGGGTGTTTTCTGTTTGATAGAAACATCCTCACCATTCACAGACACAGTTTTGGTGGCAGCATCCAAGGCATCCCCAAATACTTGGATCTTTGTTTTGGCCCGGGAGATGTGCATTCCCTCCTCACTCAGCGAGTTAAGAGCCCCCACAATGACATCTACATCAGATAGGTATGCTTGTTACACCAGCAGGAGTGTGAATTAGAGCGGAGACTGAGAGCCAGGCCTTCTCGTCCAACATCAGTGTGACCTCACAAATGCGCTTCTGGAAGAATGGTCAAAAATTCCCATGAACACACTCCTAAACCTTGTGGAAAGTCTTCCTAGAAGAACTGAAGCTGTTATAGCTGCAAAGGGTGGACCAACGTCATATTAAACCCTATGGATTAAGAATGGGATGTCACTTAAGCTGATATGTGAGCCAATACTTTTGGCAATGTAGTGTACCTTCAGTTTACCAAACTGAACTGAACCAGATCACCAGGTAGAAGTCATCTACATTTTGCTAACTGCACCATAGCTCTGCTTTTGACAGCTCGACAGAGGAAATGAAAGGTTAAATTACAGCCATAAATTACAGGGAAGAGCTTGGCAGTGGTGTTTGCAGAGGCACATAAGATAACCCTTTTCAATTACTAGAGTTCAGGTAGAGTTTATTAGGGAGAAGCTCTAAATCTCACATGACAAGCCCATTTTGGAGGGAGGATGAAATCTTTCCAGAATTCATAACAAACTACAGATTATTTGGGATTCTGCACAAAAACCAAGATGATATTTGGGTTGAATCCCTCTGGATTTCAGGATTGGGGTATTGGGTATCCAGCCTGAGGGACTAAGTGAAGTGTCTATTACATAAGCCTCTAAATTACAGACATAGTAGCTATTACTCAAATTGGTTTCAGTCAAATGCCCTCCAAATTATAAACAATGGCTATTCAAATTGAGAGAAAAAAACAAACAAACACAAGCAGCAGCTCTTTAAATTCACACCAATTAATATCACACTGCTGTCTGAAGTGACATCCAGCAACCAAAGTCGGCCCCTCAGTTTGTCTTCTGTCCCCCCTGCTGAGGTGAGAGAACAGGGCATGAGGTACGGCAGTGAAATGCTGAGAACAGATGGTGGAGTGGCCCCTGTGTTCAGCTGCCTGGGTGATTATAGACACAGCTGTCAGTCACTTTGCCTGTGTGTGTATTAGATTTTTTAAAGCAGTGTGCTTTGTGTGTCTAAATGTGTGTGTGTATGACTCACCCATGTGTTATCCGCTTCCTTTGTTCTGTGTAATGTTTCATTTGATCTGTGTGTTTATCGCCAGTTTTTACAGGCATACTGGTGTCATGGCAGAGCTAAGATCTAAGATCAGGGTTCCCACAAAACCCTGCAAAGAATGTAAGATTCATGTCACCTGTCCACTCTGACAGGGGCAAAAGATTGCTCTCTCCCTCTACTCTGGACCTTGGAACAGTGTATTATTTTTGTTGGGCTCTACCCCCATCTAGTGGTGTCTCATATTAATGCCGCACAAGTGGACAAAAAAAACCAGCACAAAACAAACCAAAGTAAACCTCATTACCAGGCTAAATCTATCTGACTTAGTTTGTTTTTTCATTCATTTCATTTATCATTGATGTCTTACAAGAAGGATAAAAACATTTTTGTATTCAAGTTCAAATTAACATTTTATTATGTGCAATTCTCAAAACATTAAGCTGACTTTACAATACTATATAAAGTTTACACCCTTTTGGATGTTTTTCCCTTTAATTGGTTTTATAAATTTGTCAGGGTCAATATAATTTGGCTTTTTTCACATAAAAAGCTCAGTAATATCAAAGTGAAATCAGATTTCTACAAAGTTATGTCTATTAAATAAAAATATGTAATTGTGTATGTTAAGTGGCTGCATAAATATTTACTCCCTTTAAAGTGACTGACCTTTTTTAACCAAGGTCAAGCCAAATGGTGCTAGTAGTCTCACAACTTGTGTTCTAACATAACCTGTCTCAAGTGATTGTAGTATAAAGAAACCTGTGTCTGGAAGGTCCAGTCACAGGCAATGTTCCCTCTAATTTTCAAAACTCCTGAGCAGACATTCGACTCCCCTGAGCAACTATTACATCAACTATGGGCGAAATCTGACACGTACGCTACGTCCACATGGCAGCGCCATGGCATCACCTCTCCAAACTCAAATATCATTGACAAGTGACTGTAACTATAATGATTAATAATCACTGTTCAAGTCATGAATGTCACCATTCATTCATTGATTCATTCACATGCCACTCTCAGTTTTAGCTAGCCACAATTTTGATGTCTGGAAATCCTGTTTTTTTAAATCAAGGTTTACATTTTAAGGATTTACAATCCTTTGAAATGTAAAAGTAAACTGTGATTCTAACTTACAAGCATTTGTCCTCAGGTGAAAACAGCCATTAACAAAGTTTGCAGTTGCTTATAAAAAGGTAGAAATCTAGAATGTCTTAGATGAGAAAAAACTCTTGCTCTGTTCCCTTGCTTTATCAACCTTATCAGAGTAAGGTCTCTACCTGCACAAATTTAACAGCACATTATATGAAATGTGTCACACTGTTTGAAACATCAGGGTTTAAATCATTTTGCTATAGGTCCATTATAGGAGATCAACTCTTTCCTGGTCTCATTGTAGATTGTTTTGGCCAGCTTCAATCTTTAAAGCACGTTGTTTACATTAAAAATAGATTTATTTATCCATTTAATGTTACAAAAAATTATAGATAACTACTTATTAAAATAATAGATTATTTGAATGTGTAACATTAAGTTAGCTTGTGGGAAAGATGTAATCAGCCGTTTTAACCCTCATTACTGTAATAAATAAATCTCACTGCAATCATGTAGTTAATCTAGATTAATCTAGATTAAAATGCTAGATTTGAATTTTGCCAAAGACATAAAAAAATGCTTGACCTATCTAAATATTAAGGAAAATGCATCACAGACTGCTTGAGAACACCTCGGTTGCTGACCACTGAACCCTCACTTTAAACATCAAAGTTTGCTTATTTATCATGTGGATTTCAACCATGGAAATATAACAGAGAGATGGCTGAAGGATGATTCAGATCAGCGCCTGTTCTCTCTTGCTCGCTCACCACTGCCCGACCCTCCTCTCTCTCCCTCTCTCGCTCTCTCTGAACCTCACTTTAACACCGTGGTGTCCATGATATCAGTCATGGAAATATAACAGATAAAGGCATATGTTTGTAGCCTACTCCCAGGTCATAACAGAGACAGAATTAAAAAGTTGTTCTCCCTCTCTCAAACTTGTCTTAGCACTGTGACGAGCGTGTGCTGTATGAAGCTCTCTGTCAGGATGGATCCAGCAGGATTTTAAAGGAGTGACGGACAACAAAAAGTCCAGCACAACCTCTGGTTTGTGCTTATGTGCAAACAACATGTAATATTGAATACTGGTTGTAATCACACACCCAAGCATCACTCTTTCATTATCCATCGATGCAGAACTTCGAATGGTCAATGACGACGTCGCGTCGACGGTGTACCTACGCCGTGGATGCAACGCAGAAGTATAAATCAGGCTTAAGCCTGCTCACAGCAGACCCAAACTTCTGCCCTCCTCCCATTGGAAATGACTGGAGGCGTGTTGGTAGCCTACCACGTGCTCGGCAATGTGTCTGTAAGCCCCTTTAGTGAATAGATTAACGTGCAATAATTTTCTTATCACGCGATAAGAGTCTCGCGTTAGCGTAGCACATTAACGCCATTAACGGCCCAGCAATATTAAAAACAGAGAAATTTACAGCTTTACTCTCTTCAGCTGAAGCCTTAAAAGCTTTAAAGCAGGAGAAAAGATCAGCTCTGTGTTGAATCCTTTTCTCCTCTGCAGAAAAAAGCCTAAGGTATACACCACCAACACACTGATCGCTTGTGTTTGTCTGTCTGTGAGTGACGTTAGTGTTTGCGTCGCTGTGTGAAAGGCATGAAGCCAAAAGTGTCTGCGCCAACATGCACGATGGACGCACCGAGACTTGACCATATGGCAGTTATTTCAGGAAAAAAAATTCTCCCTTAATGTGTAAATCAGTCAGTGAAACAAGCATCCAGTTCCCACACACTGGCAATAAGAACCGAGCACAGTTACAGTGAGGTGGAGTTTGTGACCCTGATAAATTTAACTCACCAAAGTGCCTCAATGAGGAACCCCCCGTGGCTGGAATCCACCTGCATTCGGCGGCTGTCAATAACAGGCCCTGCCATTGGTGTGTCAGCTGTTGCATTATCTGGTAGCCACACTTTTCATCTCTCACATATGAGGCACCATGGAGGTAGAAACCCTAGGCTCCAGTATCAGCTAGCCTGCGCAACAATGCGCCTTTGATCACAGCGCATATTAGAAAAAACTGTGAAAACTCATCGGGGATATTTGAGTGTGCAATTTTTTTTTCTTCTGCACAGAGAGGTGGACAGCAGTGTGCAATAGCGCAGAAAACCCCCTTAGAGGGAACAGTGGTCACAACTTGTTTACTGTCAGGTTTAAAGCTAAACTTTGTAACCTGCTGGATAATGTTCATATTTCTGCTACACTTATCTCATGTGTAAAGCAGCAGTGGTTGAAAGAACACCTTCTTAACTTTGGTCAATCATTTTTATAACACTTAACCCTTCCAGAACAAATTAAGAGCAGTGTTAATCATATTTGTGCATCAGAATCATATATTTGCTGTTTCATGCAGTCTCCCATGGAGGTGTTGTGGTTGTAGGAAAGGGCGCATAGCTGTCCATCACCTCTCTAATCCAGTCATTGTACGAACACATCTTGGTGTAGACGCTGGGGTCAGCTGGGTCATAGCAGCCATGCCTGAACCACTGAATACCCTGAAGCTGGCCATCACACACCATCACACTGGCTGCATCGTTCTGCAAGGAAGAGATGAAGGTTGTTTATGGAGCAGTGCTAAAGATGCAGGAACAGAGATTAAAAGGCACAACAGAAAAAAGATAGATAATTTTGATCCCCAGCTTGTTTGTGTGCTCACCAGGCAGTTATCTGTGTCGCTTCGACC
This sequence comes from Cheilinus undulatus, assembly GCF_018320785.1. Taxonomy (NCBI): domain Eukaryota; kingdom Metazoa; phylum Chordata; class Actinopteri; order Labriformes; family Labridae; genus Cheilinus; species Cheilinus undulatus. The sequence goes on along the minus strand of NC_054872.1, from coordinate 35,246,353 downwards.
AGCACAGACCATCCCCGGGCTCCAGTACAGATACTCTGGGAATGTGTTTATGCACGTCTGGTCATCCACAACAGGCACGCTTATACACTTCAGGTATTCATAATCCTCATCTGTGAAAAAGGGAGAGGGGTTTTCTCATTAAAGGTCTAATTTTAATCTTTTAAAGTACACTTCACTTTTCCCATATACGCTGTGCACCATTAATCAATCTGCCAACCAATATTTGACTGAAGTTTCCTTCCATTCTGTCTGCAGGCCTATAGATTACCTCCATGCACAGCTATTTTCAAGGCCTACCTCTTTTAATTAGTCTGGATTACTGGTAGTGACTTTTGACAGACAATGAAAGAACTCCTTTGATTCAAGAAAGCCAGAATATCATTATTAACACAGAATTTTAATTCCTTGTTAGAGCTAAAATGACAAGAATATTAATGTACCTTTAATAACAAGTGAAAACCCACCTGCGCCTCTGGGTCCATAACTCTGATGAGTCATGATGAATTATTTCTTCTATATTCTGTTCTTCAATTTCTGACAAATTTTTTGTGCTTCAAAGTGTTGGATTAGGACTTTTGTGTTACTGGGGGGAATCTTTTGTTGTATGATTATTTTTGCTTTGTGCTAGGAAATAAACCACTTTTTAACTTTTGAGGAACTGTGCTACTGGCTTTCTTGGGAGTGGATGAAGTTTGGGGCAAAATCATGCTATCGGGATGTAACAATGACTTAAAAATATAAGTTATTGACTTTTAAGATAATAATGGAAGTTAGCTCAGCAACCCAAGCCCCTTGTTTGATTCAGAAGACTTTACTGAGTTATTAAAACATACATCTTTAAGTTACAATTAAATACAAGAAGCAGCACTTCTATGAACTCATGTTTCTTTGTTGTGAAATGCAGTAATGCCAACTTTCATAGTCAGCTTAAGGGCTGTCAGAATTGCATCATCAATGCTGAGTATTACGTCAAGAACATTATCCAGCCAGTGCTACTTCCCATACTCACCAGAAAGAAGAAATCGGGCCCCGTCACTGCTAGGAAGATGTTCAACAGGTGTGTGGAAACGGTCTTCATGCAAGATGGTGCCCCCGCACATACTGCTCGTACAACTCAGCAGTGAAGTTCTGAGTGGCTTTCTGCGCAAAGAGGAATGGCCATCCAACTCCCCGGACCTCAACCCGATTGAGAACTGCTGGGGTATCCTGAACAGTTGGGTCTTCCACATCCCACCTCCTACCATTATAAATCAGCTCAATGCGAGGGCTGTGGAGGAGTAGGGCTACATTGAGCCTTCGGTTCGGAAGTAATTAGTGCATTCTATGCCCGACAGGCTGGGGGCAGTAATTAAGATGCAGGGGGGATACACTGGCTTTGGAATAAATACATTTTGTTGAGTATTCCCAATCTGAGTTGACTTTTTCTGTGGTGCACAAACTTTTGGGAAACAGTGTACTTTGAATATCCTGCCATCTACCATACATAATGTCAAAAGATTCAGAGAATCTGGAGAAATCTCTGTGTGCAAGGGACAAGGATAAAGGTCAATATTGGATTCTTGTGATCTTTGGACCCTCAGGTGGCACTCCATTAAAAACAGACATGATTCTGGAAATCACTGAATGGGCTCAGGAACACTTTCAGGAAACATTTTTCATCAACACAGTTCACTGTATCATCAGCAGATACAAGTTAAAGCTGTACCATGCAAAGAAGAAGCCATACGTGAACATGATGAAGAAATGCCACAGTCTTTTCTGGACAGACACTCACTTAAAATGAACGGAGGCTGTATGGAAAACTGTTCTGTGGTCAGATGTATCAAAATGTGAATTTTTTTTGGAAACCACTGACACTGTGTCCCACAGACTAAAGAGGAGAGGGACCATCCAGCTTGTTATCAGTGCACAGTTCAAAAGCCTGCATCTGTGATGGGGTTGCATTAGTACCTGTAGTGTAGGCAGCTTACACATCTAGGAAGGCTTTATCAATGCTGAGAAGTAGGGTTTAGAGGTTTTAGAGCAACATATGCATCCATCCAGACATCTTTTAAGGAAAGGCCTTGAATATTTCATTTAGACAATGTTAATCCACATCCATCATCCATCATAACAGCTTGGCTTCACAGTAGAAGAGTCGGGTGCTGAACTAGCCTGCCTACTCTCCAGAATTCTCATAAAAAAGAAAACCCTCCACAGAAAGATGGACAAGCAGCTAGAATCTTAAAAAAAGACAATGAATGGGACAACATTGCTTTCCTGAAAGTCCTGCAACTGGTCTCCTCACTTCCCAGAAATGTGACTGTTGAACATGGCCTTGTCCCTGTTTATTTTAGATGTGTTGCTGCCATTGAATTCAAAATAAGCTATTGTTGCAATATGTTGTTTATGTTATATTTTGATTAAAACGTGGGTTCATGTGACTAGAAACATTGTTTTTTGTTTTAATTTATATTTTACAAAGCATCCCAACTTTTAGGGATTGAAGTTGTGGATCGGTTTCAATTAGACCACAAGAGGGTGTTGTCTGTCAGCTTAAGTCAGTGTCAGCAGCCACAGTGAGTTTATCTCAATATGAACAATCAGAGTCATATAAATGCAGCACCTCAAGGTTCACGATTATTAACACAGCCAGAGTCTGATGGTTCACTTCCTGTTGCTCCCTAAAACTCAAGAAGATAGACCAATGGAGAAATTCATTTTACTCTTCGTCAGTTTTGTAGCCTTTACAGGTAAGAAATAGTGAGCTGCTGTCACTGTTTAAATTTTATAATGTGTTAAACTGTCGAAGAGTTAGCCTAAATAAAAGGAGTTACAGGAGGCTAAAATGAAGAAGCTAATCAAATGTATGACTGACAAACACAATGTAACTTAAAAAACTGAAATTCATTTGATTATGAACTAATCAGGCTATGAAAAAGAGTTTAGGTAGGCCTATGTGTGTTTTATGCTCCTCACAGCTTTTCCTTTTCAAATCTGTGATTTTCTCTTCCAGGTTTGACTAATGGAGCTGGTTTGTTACCAGACACTATGACGGCAGCAGAGGGAGGGACAGTGATGTTCACTACAGTGTCTCCACCAGCAGGGCCATTTGCATTAATTAACTGGTTGTTTGGTAATAAACCAATAATCATCGCAACTCCTGATCCAGGCACACCTTTTCCAGGTTATGAGGGAAGAGTCACCATCTTCCCTGATACTGGTTCTCTGGAGCTCAGGAATCTGTCTCTCAGTGACAGTGGAGAATACACAGTAAGAATTCTAACTTCAGCTGATCATGCTGGGACAACAACACTGGAGGTTGTCGGTGAGCAAATATTTCACAAGGTCTTTCTGTTGTGGTGCTGAATGGAGATAATGCACAAGTATTATGCAAGAAGTAAATGACTGTGTGTATGTGCGTGTGGATGTCATATATGAATCTGGGAAAGAGATTCAAAATATAGTTGCTTAAACAAATTCATAATTGTAATGGCATGATTATGTTACATGTACATAATACTCGGACAGAATAATCGGGAATATTTGCATTTAAAGTTTCTTAATGTGCCCAAGTGGTAATGTAGCACCAGCACCTTCACTGCCCAACCAAAGCTTGAGGAATGTTGCTTTTTTCCACTTAATTTCTGGCAAACACTGTCAATCCAAACTGATGAAACCTCATCCACAAAACACTCTGATATAGGATAGTGAGGCCTATAAGAGCTGATAATGTAACAGAAGCAAAATGTAACAGCAGCATCTCTTTACATCATCGACCAGTTATTGCATTATACATTTTTGTTACATTATCAGCTCTTACATTGCAACATTAATGTAACAAGAAATGCAATAGAAAATTCATAATGTAATAACAAAATGCCGAGCGCAAAATGTAATCACTTTTTGCTCATAATGTCATAACTTATTACATTTTGCCTCTGATATTAAATTATGACGCAAGCAAAATATTGTTCTCCTAACTGTGTAATAATTTTATTTTATTATTGAGTGAGTCAAATTATGGATTAACATGGTGATTGCTTCACAGTAGAGTGTAGTCTGCACTACAAGCAAGTGCAAATGTTCACCACCCCCACCCCCACCCCCCATACCAACACCACAACATTTTGTGAAATACTACAAGAAATGATCAAAGTCACACATCAGTACCGATTGCAATTCAACTGTAATGCAAAAGCTTTAAGCAACAATGGAAAGTAATTGGATTATACTGTATTGTGTCATTCCCTAGTAAGAAACTCAAATGCTATTGCATCACTGCAAAAAGAGAAGTTAAATTCCTCATTTGAACAGACTTACCATTTTAAGGTTATGTGCTTCAACAGTCTATCAGATAAGTCATACAGTATTTATGATTTTGTCTAGTAGAATTAACAGAAAGAAAACAAATCTCAGCAGTTCAACGGAAATGCAAGAGCTTTAAGCAACAATGGAAAATAATTCCAATGTACTGTGTTAATCATTTGTAAGAAACTGCATACTGTAAAAAATAAATGACATTTCTGATTTATATCACATATCAGAGCTGTCAGTCTGAATGATTTCAAGCAGAAGAGACAGCAGCAACAAGACACTTCAGTAAATATTAGCTTTTAATCCACGGTGAATGTTATTTTGATTATCATATACTCATATTTATTGTATATAATTACAACTTTTAGTAATAGATGCCATTTTAGTGATCAAAATACAGGATTGTTGAGTTTGTCTATGATAAATTTTGGGGGGGAATAGGGATCACATTGACAATAGCAACTATTTTTGTTGCTGCTAATACGGTATATTAGAGGCAATTTTCAGTGACTATAAAAGCACAATGTGTACTTATTATGAATCTGACCACACGTATAATAGTATTTTTATGTGATATAGAGACAAGATTAAACATTTTGTCTGTTAACTTTTTGAGGGAACAGCAAATACCTTAGTTGTCAGAACTATATTGTTGCTGCTAATACAGTATATAAGAAGACATTTTCTGTTAATATGAACAGTACGTAATGTGCATTGACATTAAAATACAATGACAAAGGGATAAAGAAACACAAAACACAAAATAAATCACAGTAATTTACAGCAATTTATTTTACAGATTTATACTGTATATTACAATGATTTACTGTAGTTTTTTACAGGCACAACATTTAACTATAATCCAGTGTACAGTATGTTCTTGTATAAAATTTAAATTACAGAATTTACCTGGCGTCTGAAGTTGCCTGATAAGCACTGATAAATGTTCCCTTTACAGAATGTTGTAGGAAATTCCTTATACATAGAGAAAATGTAACAGACAACTTTAAATCCTAAATGCATCAACACTGCCTTCTAAAGTCACTTTACCAGTAAAATAAAAACAGTCAAAGCTGCAGTAAACACAATACATTTATTAATACTTCATAGTTTTTCAACACATGTTAAAGTTTTTCAAACATGAGCTGTAACAGCTATAAAAATAGGATCTATTTATTACAAACTTGTTTTGACATTAAAGATAACATCCACCTGCATACTGAAGAAAGAAACACTACTGGCTGTGTAGTCAGGTGATGGGAACCCAGGTGTAGGAAGGCAGGTAGCCTGCTGGAAACCCAAGAGAAGAAGAAGTACTGGTCATGTGACACCATCCCATCCAGTCTGCTAAAGCTCAAACACAGAGGCCACTGTGAAAGAGAGCAAAGTTATTTTCTACTTTTCAAACAACAGTATAATTTTTTTTTTTACCAAGAAATATTACTCCTTTATTTTATACTTTTCTTGAATAGTTTACTTTTTACAAAACATTTTCATTTCAGCTGATGTGTGTTTTGATTTTAATTGTTTCAATAAATAACCATACATTGTTTATCTGTACATGTTCTTCTCAATTATTAGTTCTAAAATGATCCAATATTTACAGAACAAACAGAGTCAGCAGTTGGGGTTGAATAATCATTCACTAATTGTAATTGAGGTAAAAAGTTCAATTAATCATGATTTTGATTTTTGCCATAATAACCCAGCCCTTACATATAACGTCTGTTACATCTCCAAAACCACTCAATGCCCTCACAATACACTTAGTAAGTGAATATACTTTAAACTACTAATTTTATACCATCATATTCCAGAGCTTGTCTTCAGCAGAAATTAGCCTGGAATTAGTTTTATAACAGGCACTGTGTTTAATAATCATACGCCACCTTTGATTGAAGCAAAGATTTAAACCTACTTTCATTCAGTTTGATTTGTTGTCAATCATGTGGCTGAAATCACACTACACACACAGAAATTAATTACCAATGATAAATAATCTGAGATATGAGCAAAGCCCTATATAAAGAGAATAAGGTAACATTACTTAATTTTCCAACTCAACTTTATTTATATTGCACATTCAAAATAACCAGGGTTGACCACAGTGCTTCACAGTGTAAAAGGTAAAACATGAAACGGGTACGTCATTATAAAATTATCAAAGCAATTGAAATACAACATCAGAAAATAATGGTAAAAATGTTAATAAAATCTGTTGAGACATAATAATCTCATTTTGAATTGAGCGCATTTAAAATGTTTGCCAGTTGGGGCGGATCTTATATAAAGGGGTTACCTGTTCCACAGTTATGGGGCCGCTACTGCAAAAACTCAATCACCTCTGGATTTGATTCTTGTTTTGGCCACATCCAGGAGCAGCTGGTTTGCAGACCTCAGAGCGCTGGCTGGAGCTTCAATGTGAAGTGGTTCACACAAGTAAGATGCCACCAAACCGTGAATAGCTTTAAAAGCTTCATCAAAATCTTATATTAAATCCTGTAGGGAACAGAGAGATTAACACTGGGGTAATGTGGTCCCTCATTTTTGAGTCTGCTAGGAAGCAAGCAGTTGCATTCTAGACTAACTGCAAACGCTGGACTGAGGAGTGGACTAAGCCCACATACTGACTTACAATAGTCAAGCATATATGGTACGAATGCATGTATCACCCTCTCTAAATCTTTGATAAGCAGATACCACTTTACTTGGGCTATCAGCCTCAGTTAAAAGAAGCTCGACTTTACAACTGTAAAGATCTGCTGATCAAATTTAAAAGCTTCATCAAAATAAACACCAAGACTTTTAACTGAGGAATGCACACGAAAAACAACGAGGGCCAAGTGCGCCTGCTCGCAGATCAGACTGACCAATCACAATGGCCTCAGTCTTGCTGTCATTCAGATTGAAAAAATTCAAGGTCATCTATGTTTTAACATTTTTAAGACAATCAAATTGAGGCTGGAGGGTAACCCTGTTTTTAAGTGTCAGCGGTAGAATTGAACATCATCCACAAAACAGTGAAGTAGACATTCTTTTTTTTCTTTTCTTTGAAAGTATACCACAGTGGCTACATATACATCAAAAATAGGACAGGGCCCAGCACAGTACCTTATGGGACACTAAGTGTAAGAGTGGCTGTCTCAGATGAAGGTTCTGTCTGTCAGATTTTTTATGGGCTGATCACATCAACAAAACATGAAAAAGTAGGCTTGAAGACAGCTTATCAACAGGCATCTACTGTAGCGCCAATACCTGATTCTTCACTATCAGAGTAACCATTCGGTAAATTAAACTCTCTCTGAAGCAGGGAGAGAGAAGAGCAAACGCATATTTTCTACCAAGAAAAGCCTTCTGTTTGGTTCTTTGCTCTTCCTTGATTTAGGAAATGCCCACCTCTGATCATACTGTCTCTGGAGCTGCATCGATGCTAATTTCTACACTGGCCACCATGTTTACAAGCTTGTAGTGACTTTAACTAAACCACACCTGTAGCTAGCTACCATTTCTTTCTCCTTAAATGACATTGGTTGGTTCCATCATTCTTTGGCTGGAAACAAGTGTATGAATTTTAACCTTTGTAAGATGGATCTGCTGTTGAAAGTTCAGTAACACTTTCTATGCCCCCTCTCTATAATGAATTATAACATATAAGTATAGTTATAACTATGGTTAAACAGCATTATAGGTGCGTAACAACACATTATAAGCATCATGACTATATATGTCTTATAACACTCATCATAACTAATTGTAATGTCAGTGTCTATAGGGACTTATGATGTGTTGTAGTGCATTTAGTTATGTCATAATGGACACAGGCATTATAATTAGTCATGCTTACTGTTATAAGGAATTATAAATAGTCATGATTGCTTATAACTGTGGCTATACAGCGGTATAGGTGAGTTATAATATATCTGTTATATAGCACTTTTAAAACAAGGTTTTACAAAGTGCTTGACACGCAGAGAAGCAAAGCAGCAAGACAAAGACAACCCAATAACAAAAAGAGAACACTCAAGGGGAGAGAACCTAAACAAGATGAAAACCTGAACTATACGTTCAGCCCAAACAACTATTACTGAGACATTATTAGAAATAAAAATCCATGGAAGTCATAAGAGCTTTAATATGTTTCACATGACATCACCTGAGACAACCTGAGACGTCATTAAAACAAAGACAAAAGAACCCACGAGTGCCTGGCCAACACAGGAACCCAACCACAGAACCTGAGACCAAAGGCACTGAAGTTTAAAAGGCAAGTAAAAGAGAAGCAATAAGAACTAAAACATTAAGAGGAGTAAAATTGTAAAGGAAGAATAAGTGTAAAAGGATAAGTCTGAGAAACACTAAAATGATACAAGCATCAAGAGGGTAAAGCTAAAACCAGTAAGAATAGCCTAAATTAAAAACTGAAGATCATGGATATAGAAAATCAAAACAGTAAGAGGAGTAAGAGATACTAGACAATTTACTAGACAATACTAGACAATATACAGAGATTACTGAGAGATTTTTATGTATAAAGTGTCAAAAGTCATAATAACTTTCTACTAAAGTTTTCACAATACCAGAATTTTGAACTTTGATTTGGTAATCTAAAAAAATATATCCCATGTGGGACCATAATCTAGTTTAAGTAGAAAGTTTTGATTCCCAGTTTGTGCTTTAGAGAGGGTCAATAACCAAATTTTCAGTAATGGTAAAATAATTTTCAGATTTGTTTATTTATTTATTATCAACATAGTTCAAAAGCCAAAAAACATTTATTGTAACAGAGAATTTCCCAAAAACCCACCAAGGGCTTGTTATCTTTCAGTATTAATTACACTCCAACCTGGACTATTAAGCCAGAAGAGTACATTATACGACAGAATACATAGACAATACAAAAATGAACCACATTACAGCTCCCCAAAAGTGAGGCCAATACTTTTGTACTTACTTTTGTTTAGTTCTGACATTTAATCATGTTGAGAACACAAAATAAGACAAAGCTGAAAAATAATTTTCATTCAAGATGTTTGAAGCTGTTACATTTTCCATTCAAGCTTTCATAGTCTGGTTTCCTGTTTTCTTGTTTTAATGTTTCACATCTCCATGATCTTTTGTCCAACAGAGAGAATTTCAAATCCCTCTATCACACCAACAAACGTGGCGATTGAAGGGAACAATCTCAACTTAATCTGTGACGCTGCTGGCTCTATGCTTACCAGGAAGTGGTTAAAGGATGGATCGGATCTGACTCTGTCTGACAATATTACACTTGATGATGACAACAGAGTGCTGTCCTTTCAGCCTCTGAATAGAGCAGACAGAGGCATATATTCCTGTAACATCACCAACCCCATCAGCACCATGGAGGCTGAACACACCTTGGTTGTGAACTGTAGGTAACTGTACAGTACACATTTATGTTAAAATATTAAGTGGCACAGCAAACACGTCCTACTGAAACTCAATACTTTGATTTTTGAGGGAATTATTTATTACTGTGTTTTAGATGGACCTGACAAAGCTCAAATCAAGGGAGAAAGTAAAATAAACTCGGGATAAACCTTCACATTAACCTGCTCCGCTGAGTCTGAACCATCTGCTAGCTTCACCTGGATACTGAACGGGAAAGTGGTTCACAGTTCTGCTGAGTATAAGAAGAAAGCTGAACCCTCTGACAGTGGAAACTACACCTGCCAGGCAAAGAATAGTATAACTGGGAGATCTTCCTCTGTGATGCATGGATTGACTGTAATAGGTAACTAGATGGTGTTGATTGTAACTTCAGTTGATATGGTTAGGTTTAAGACAGAGGGTGTCCAAAGTACAGCCAACGCAATCTGTGATCAGTTATACTTGGCCTGCAGCAAATTCTTGAAATAAAAACAAATATGGCACGCATTACAAGCTTGACTTTTTTGTACAAATACATTTTAACACTCTGTAGCACCACTGTGCAGGGTCAATTGCATTTACTAGAATTATGATGAAAATGTTTGTAGAAAACCTTTTCTTCCTTGAGGAAGATGAGACTAACAGACTAGAAATAGATCTTTGATGATGAAAACAGACAAGGAAACTAAAGGAGGCTAAATGTCAGTCCTGGACCATAAGACATTAAAATCCATGATTTTGTGTATATAATCTGCTAAGCATATGAAGCAAAAATATTAGTATTTTACTGTCATATTAATGCCACAATGTGTCTTCTTAAGTTTGTTTAAAGAAAAAAAAATGACTTAAGTTTTGACTAAAAGAAAATCCCTTTTTAGTGACTAAAACCTGACAAAATCACTTCAAGATTTTGTCAACTTAAATGACATAAAAAAATAAAAAAGGTTAAAAAAGTCTAAAATGTTACTAAAAGTAATAATTTAAATCAAAAGCCTAATACTTAATTCAAAGGCTGGTAAAAATTGCAGGGGCCCCCTGGTTGTGACGGGGCTCTAAGCAGCCGCTTATATTGCTTATGCCGAGGGCCGGCTCTGCATGGAAGAGAAAGGAAATTTGGCATTTTCCTTTCAATTACGGATAACTTTATTGAAAAAGTAACTAATAACAGGATTACTTGAGTTGTAAAATGAACGCGTTACATTACTCGTTACTACAAAAATGTAATCTGAGTACTCTAACGGATTACTTTGTAATGTGTTACCTCGACACTGATAAGTAACCTTTGCCATCAGTGTGTAAATGACTATAGAAGCTCAAGTTCATTTACCACACTACCACACTGCTATCAACAAGTGCTATACAAAACCCAACTTTAAAAACACTGAAATATCCCTCTAATGTGACATAAATTTCATATTCTGAAAATCCTTTGCTGTCTCATTTTTTTTCTGCATAGTGACTTGCCTATTTAAAGCTTTGAATTTAATTTAGAGCTAAAATTAGGAAACTGAATGCTGAAACTCTTTCTTGTATTCATTAATATCTCAATATTCAAGTCAACTGTAGGACACAACAGAAACGACTGATTAAAACTCCCAAACTGAGCAGTTAAATAATATTATTGAGTTATTCCTGTGGGGAGACACTCCTCTTGTCGCTTTCCCTCAAAATGCAGGCGTCAGGTTTTACAAGGTCGCTGAGGTTTTACGTTCTCATACACTGGGTGAGGGCTCTCATACACTAGATCATACTCTGGCCCAGGGTTTCATACACTAGATCAGGTCTCTCATACACTGGATCAGGTTTCTCATACACTGGATCAGGTTTCTCATACACTGGATCAGGTTTCTCATACACTGGATCACGTTTCACATACACTGGATCAGGTTTCTCATACACTGGATCAGGTTTCTCATACACTGGATCAGGTTTCTCATACACTGGGTGAGGGTTCTGATGAATGTGTACTTGTTTTGGTAGCAGCTCTACAGTGAAGAAAAACAAAAACACCATTTAAATGATCTTAATGTAGGATATTTACATACAATAGAAAGAATTTATTTATCTATTTATTCATTTAGCATTTATTTGACATGGACACACAGTCACATTGATGCTGTGATATTTAATCAAACACAGGTCCCAGATGCACTGCTTTAGGTGTTTATAGCAAAGTGCTAATTTTCAGTTTAGGAAGAAGGATTATTACCTGGTGCATTTGACTGAGGTTTGCTAACACTAAATGCAAAGAAAAAAAGAAATAATGAACAAACAAAGGAATAAATAATTACATACATACATACACATAAGTAAACTTAGCTTATAATACAGTTACATAGTTTCAAAGATTGATTTTCTTGTTGCTTTTTTTAAGTTCTATTTCTTCCCAGTTTGAAAATACATGAGATTGAAGTTTATTGATGAACAAATACAACTGCTACATTGCAGTTCTTAGACAATAAAGATCAAAATTCACCCTTTATTTCTCCATCTTTTAAATTATTTCATTTTTAAGACTGAATAGTTGCTAATGAAACAATTTGGATTGTTTTCTTCATAAAAATTAACACTGAAAAGTGCTGAGAGAAACTTAGGTAGCACACTCTGCTAGTGGGAAAAACTGCATAGCAGCATTTCCTTTGCAGTAAATTAGTTTTTCTTTAACATATATTTTTGGGCTTTCTATGCCTTTATTCCTAGAGGAGGACCGTGCGGCCTTCACCACTGGGCCATCTGTGCCCAAAATGAGCTGTTAGTTTTAATCTATAATACTGGTGTAGTGTAAACATTCAACTAGTACAAAAATATTTGTTTTTAATCTTTGACATGTTATACAATGAAAGTTATGTTACTCACTTCTTTTGATATAAAATGTATCCTCTAGCAGCTGCAGCAGCAGCAACAATCAAACATGCGATTACTATTCCAGCATCAGCTGAAAGACCTCCATCTGCTTTCCCTGAGACACATGAAAAAACAAAACAAAAGTTTATTGCCTCATTCAAAATGGCTTTTGGCCCAGAAAAGACAGCAGTGTTCCTGGACCATGTTCATATGGCTTCTTCTTTGATTGATACCGCTTGCATTTGTGGCTGGCACAGCAAACTGTTCGATAATGATCTCTGGAAGTGTTTCTGGGCCCATGCAGCGATTTTGAGTACAGAATGATGTTTTTAATGTTATGCCACCTGAGTGTAACTTTGCAAAGCAGATGGATGCGCCCGTTTCCCTGTTTCTCACTAGCAAATCCATCTTGCAAAGCTTCTGTCTGGACTGTTTGGGCCTGGTTAGAAAGTGACAGGACGAATCAGCGTCGAGGGGCAGTACTTTTGGGTGTATGCACATTTATTACTTAAGTAGAAATATAGTTACTAGGGTTTAAAAAGACTTCTGTAGAAGTTGAAATATGAACTCAAGCTTTTTACTCAAGTAAAAGTATAAAAGTACTGGTTTCAAAACTACTTAAAGTATCAAAGTAAAAGTAATGTAGGGGGGAAAAATGCCATTAAGGACAAAAGCTTAGGCAACGCCACAGGGGCCTATAGTGCACTACCCCACCTCCCCAAAAAACATTTTTCTAAAGGCCATAATGACTATAATGTTATATTACAATGTTAATGTTGAAAAATCTGGGATGCACCTGTTTCAGCTGCCCATTGAAAATGAACGCATTTTAGTACAATGCAAATTCATTCAAGAACCATATATGTGTTGTAACGGGTTTAGTCGGGGTGCCAGTCAGAGTCGTGTCTGACAATATAAAAGCAAATAAAACTTTTTTTGGTCACCCACACAAAACAATTCACAACTCAGCAGCAGTCAAAACACAATACGATGCATTCAAGCAATGTCAGTAAAACAATTCAGCAACGCAAAGTATACAAGCAAACCCCGGCAGATTTTTCAAATTATATTCAAATCAAGAGCAAGAAGGAAAAGGCACAAAAAAAAAAAAACAAACAAACAATGTGTGTGTGTGGGTGTGTGTGTGGGTGCATGTGTGCGAGTCAGTCCACTGTTCTCAGGTTAATTCAGTTCATCAAAAATTAGAGTCTGTTCCGGTTTTTCCACATCAGAAACAACACAGTTCAGTCCAGTTCAATACAATAGAATTCCACCATCCGCAACAGAAATCCAGTCCGGGTTTTACCACGGACCCCAAAACTTTCCTCAACCCAGGAAAACCAAAACACCAGCGTCTCTTCGCCGTTCACAACACCAGAAATAACACAGAACAGTCACTTGGGCACTCACGGTACTGCCGCTTGGTCGCTGGTCAGTCAGACTTTGGTTGCCACTCCAGCAAACCCTTGGGGCTCCAGACCAGAGAGGACCAGGACTCCGCCAGATGACTCTACATAGGAAACAACACACACTGTAATCCTTCTTCGTCCGACGTGGACCCAGGACTGAAGGTTACACGCACAATAATAGATACGACACGGTATGAAACGGACTAAACTCAACGCGAGTATGGCTAGTTAGCCAGCGTCTTCCTCACTCTCAGCCCAGCCAGAGCAGCCTCAGGCAGACATGCTGAAATACTTCCTGGAGGAAGAGTTTGGACAGCGCGGGGAAAAATGGGTGAGTAGTGATTGGTGGTGGATGGATTGTGGGTGTGGAGGACTGAATACGTGATAGACTGTGCACAGGATGGTGGGGGCTGTGTGATGATGAACATGGATATAGGAACGCTACAGTGTACTACTGAGCATTAACATGTGTTTTATGGAGGGGAAGATATGATGACTAGTTGCGTATAAGTATTGTGAGCCGGAATGAAAACAAGCTGAAATGAAATAAGAGTAACAAGACCATTTTTAAAATGTAAGGAGTAGAAAGTACAGATCATTGCGTGAAGGAGTAGAAGTAAAAAGTCGTCTGGAAAATAATTACTTCAGTAAAGTATGGATACCCAAAATTTCTGCTATCCACAAATTCCAACAGCAGTGATCACTACACAAGGAACATCCTCGGTCATAGCTGGTTGCATCAACTACAGTAAAAGAGGAGTTTACAGATGACCAAGGAGCAGAGAGGACTAACAGTATACTGTTGAACTCCAACAAGTTTGTGGTAAATGTGCAGTAAGCAGCATGAACTGTATGTAAAAACGAAAGGTTTTTGTATGGATGCCACCTTTCTTGCAGAGGGAGGGAATGATGTTGTTTGACTTCCTCTGCAAATTTAGATTTGTGGCTTCTTGGTGCAATGATTAGCCAAGTTGGAGCCACAACCATATTTATCATATCAACACATTATTTTTTTTTTAAGATATATACTGGGGCTCTTATGCTTTTATTTTATGGAGGAGGACAGTGGATTGAGCCAGAAAAAGGGATGAGAGAGTGGGGGAGAGACATGCAGGAAAGAGGCCACAGGCACGTGGAGCGATCCAACCACTAGCATTATTTGTTTGAAGTCACCCAGTTTTAATGTGAGCAAAAGTATTGGAACATGTGACTGACAGGTTTTATGTTGCCCATGTGTGTCCTATTACATTGTTTTTTCTGGGGGTGTCAACGACTAAGGTTTTTCATAGTCGAATTTGATTTGTCAGATTTTGCCTTTAGTCGACTAATAGTCGAACAGCGTTTTCGCTAGATTTTTTTGTCCCCAGACCGGCAGTCTTCAAGAATTCTGGCCATTTAGAACAACTACCAGACATTTGCTTTAACATTATATTGCTGCATTAACAGCAGCAAAACACATAAATCTCTCTTATTTTTTTGTGTAAGTGGTTTAAAGTTTCAAAATGAAAGCTGCGCGCTTTTCCTTACACAAGCAGTCACTTACACAATAAACGCCCACATTTAACTCATAAACAACAGTTAGCTTCATATTAGCAGCGTTAGCCTGTCAGCACATTGGCCACTTCTATAACTTCACAGCTTACAACAGCCAAATACCATCCTCTACCCACAACAACGACGCATCCAAACACATAACAAAACTGCTCTCTTAACTGGACACTCTTAGAACTCTACATTTCAAATGAAAAATGAGTCTTACTGTCAGTTGTCTAATATCAGTCCTCCTGATGATATATAACTGTAACCTCTGCTAAAGCTGGAAATCCAACCATCCTGGTTTTTTTGAAGTAGTCCCGGAAAGACAACAGCTCCACAGCATATAGTCCACTTCTCCTCTCATTAACGGCTTATTCGAGACTACTTCTGCTAATTAGCCAGCGTAGGCCTCTTTCTCTGCTGCTGCATCGGTGTTTACGGCGCTCAGCTATAGTTCCCTTCGTTTCAGCCTCTTCATTACTTGCAGTGATGGCACAAAATCCCTCCATACCGCCGATGATATTAAACCTTTGATTAAAATTCTGCTTTACGAGAAAGCTCTGGTCAAACTTTCCCACTTTCCTTGGATAGTCCCCAGCGATACTGAGCTCGCACAGAGAGATAGACTTGCTTTGATGTCATTATGCATACATAAATAGTCATGTGCTTGCCGTCTGAGGTGATAAACAACCCCAGCACTGCAGGACAGTGGGTGGAGTCTGATTTGACCATGAGGTTCATAGTCGAATCAGACTCCTTCGAATCGAATCGTCAAATTGCCAACTATTCCAGGTCACCCCTAGTTTTTTCAAACAGTAAATAGTACTCAATGTCTACACTTAGTTTCAGATTTGGGTTTTGCCTGTACAGACTGCATTTATAGAGGTGTAACCAACATGACAACCTGAGAGCTGTCTATAGGGTGAGAAACAAGCCATTGTGAAGCTGATGGAAAATAGGAAATCAATCAACCATTGCACAAACATTGGCCATAGCCAGTACAACCATGTGGAACATCCCGAAGAAGAAAGAAACAACTGGTGTACTAAAACAGACATCAAATGGGTAGACCAAGCAAAACAGCAGCAGCTGACAACAGAAACATTGTGAGAACTGTAAAGAAAGACCCTAAAACAACTGTTAGTGACATCAGCAACAACTTCCAGAGGGCAGGAGGGAAGATATCATGATCAAAACAACAAAGGAGTTCATCAGGGGCAAGAAGTGGAAGGTTTTAGAGTGGCCAAGTCGATCTCCAGATGTCAACCCTATAGAGCATGCCTTTTACCTGCTAAAGAGGAGATGGGAGGGAGTAACTGCCAAAACAAACAACAATTTGGTGTTCTGTCACAAGTAATGCTATCTTCTAAAGGCCGCCTTACACCTAATGACTTTTCCTCCCATTTCAAAGTCGCAGACAAAATCCCAAAGTTGGAGTGAAATCATGGGAGTCTTGCTAAAGTCACAGCTCGCTCCCGTTGTCTCAGTTGTCAGGGTTAGATAATATCATACGTGTTTGATATTGTTGTAAATCTTAAGTCTGGTCGTATGCAAATTGTGTTGCTCAATGTCTGTCGCCCAAGACCAATGGGAGCTAAGCACATTAATTCACTTCATTTTTCAAAATATGAACGTAAGCGTAGATCATTCTAAAACTGCTGAATGTCCGCTTATAACTCCAGAGATTGAAAAACCTATCTGCTCAGAGTCACAGTCAAATCTCTGCACCTCTCTTTTTGTGTGCCTTGTCGGACAATTCATTCCAAGCTGACATGACTAAAAATGGCCCTGCTGGTGATGAAAATGTTGTAAATTTTACTGTCTCTCCCACAGCTGCCACCATATTGTTTGGTGGTTGCACACCAGCTCCAATAGTCAAACCTGGAAGACACAAAACATATCAGAAAGAATTACTCTGATAAGATCAGACTATATGAAATGTATTATTAAAATCGATTAGAACATCTTTATTTACAGCCATCAATCTAAAGTGGACAGTCACACCTTAAAAACGGAACTTAGATTAATGCATAATAAGCTACATATTTTAGTTGTGAGCACATTAATACCGCTGAGACAACACTGTAAAAAAAGGATAGTTGGATGAACTTAAAACGCTGCCTAAAGTGGTAAAACACAATTAAATTAAATTGTCCACACTCAGATAAACAAGTTGTTTTAGCACCTTTAAGTTAAATCTAATTAATTTTAAATTATATAAACTCAGTTTTACTCATACATTTGTGTTGGGTTGACTTGACTTTTTTAAGTTAAACACTGGGGGAACTTTCCTACTCTTAGAATTTAGTTTAAATCGGGCGCAGGTGGTCTAGTGGTTTAAGGCAGCCATTCTCAACCTTGGGGTTGCGAGATGATTGCTGGGGGTCGCCAAATCATTTTGGAAAAAATAAATGCACATAATTAATATTAAATTACATAATTTTAGACAAAGAGCTGTTTTAGTTGTTTTCTGCTTCATTATTTGTCCAAAATTCATCGTACCAACTGAGTTTGTATGATCTGAACTGTGCGTGGGAGATTCTGTTCAGTGACGCACAGCGGAAAAAAGAAACAAAGAGAAAGAAAAAAACTGAAAAAGAAAAAGTGTTCCAGCTCAAGACTTGGGTCAGCAGCAGCAGCAGGGGTCCCAAGGTCAGCCACCAGAACGCCTAACAGGAGGACCACCACCTGAGAAACGTAAGGCACTGGGGCCAACACCGGCTGATAGAGCTTCAAGGCTCCGTAAATATCAGCCCGACTTCTTGAAATATGGCTTTTCGTGCATGAAAAAAAAACAACACGGAATACTCAGTGTGTGTCATTTGCTCTGAAGTGCTGGCACACAAGAGCTTGAAACCAGTAAAACTCAAGAGACATTTAGAGTCCCTGCTAAGGCCCTGGCAGCTTCATATGAGGTGGCATATCTGGTGGCTCAATCCCAAAAGGCCCACACGATCGCAGAGAGTCTCATCGGTCACACAGCCGTAGTGATGAAAAGAGCATTGCATGGGGAGAAAATATCTAACACTCTTTTAACCATTCCCCTTTCAAATGACACTGTGGGGCACTGCATTCAGGACATGGCAAATGACATTAAAGATCAACTCATTGACAGAGTGAGGAAGAGTGGAAGATTTTCCCTGCAAATTGATGAGTGCACAGATGTGTCAGGAGATACGCAGCTGCTGGCCTTTGTGAGGTACAGCTACAAAGGGAAAATGCACGAGGATATGTTATTTTGCTCATCAATGGAGGGAACATGCACTTGACGGGACATTTTCAACAAGCTCGACAGTAACATCCAAACTGAGATGGGAGAGCTGCGTATCTGTGTGCACAGATGGAGCTGGAGCTATGCAGGAGGCAAGAAAAGGTTTAAGGGCCTGCATGTTTGAGGTAGCTCCCCATGTGAAATTTCTGCATTGCATAATCCACAGGGAAGCACTCGCTGGCAGGTGTCTCAGGCCAGAGCTTCATGATGTTCTCCAAACATCAGTTGAGATTGTTAATTTTATTCAGTCTCGGCCACTGCAAAGCAGACGCTTCACCACACTCTGTCATGAAATGGGATCAGATCACGAAGCACTTCTGTTTCACACAGAGGTCAGATGGCTTTCTCATGGTAAAGTTTTACCGAGACTAACTGCGTGAAGAAGTCCGGATATTTTTATCAGACTGTAGTTCTCCCCTTGCTGACTATCTCACTGACCCAAAGTGGGTTGCAAGCCTCGCATATTTGGCCAGCGTTTTTGACAAACTAAACAGCTTAAACTTCTCCCTACAAGGCCCAAACACAAATGTCCTTATTCTCTCTGATAAGGTCACAGCATTTAAGAGAAAGCTGGAGCGGTGGGCTGTGCGAGTGGATGAGGGTAGTGTTGAAATGTTCCCTAAGCTTGATGGACAGTTACGACATAACCATTCAAACTATGAAAGGAATTATTGCCTCTCCCCTCATGAGCCTGCGTGAAAGTTTCAATAAGTACTTCCCAAACGATGACACTCTGGAGAAGTACGACTGGATACGCCAGCCTTTCACCACCTTCCATCAGAGCTGCAGGACGCCCTGCTGGATGTCTCCTCTGACCACACATTACAGACTGCTTTCTCGGCATGCAAACTGGAAGAGTTCTGGTTGTCAGTAGCTACAGAAGATGCAGCATTGTCAAAAACTGCAACCGATGTACTGTTTACATTTGCATCCACATATCTGTGCGAAAAGACCTTTTCTGCGCTGACATATACGAAAAACAAATACAGATCACAACTCCTCAGAGTTTAGAGTGATCTTTGCATGGCCGTGTCTAACATAAAGCCAAGAACACAACTGCTTTGTTCAAACAAGCAGGCCCAGCCATCACATTACATAGTTGAAGCTATTTGGCTTTCTGAAAAATAAATAAATAAATAAATAAAAGAAGTGAGATAGAGTTAGGGGTTTTTGTTAACAAAACGTAAACATTTCTGCTTTGACAGGGAAAGGGGCCGAATGAGTGGATTGACAGTGTAAGATTTATAAAGACCCCAAAACACCCTGAAAATGTTGAAAGACCAAACGTTATGTCTTGTTCTTTTTCATGTTTACAAGCCCTCAGCAACATAAATGTTTAAAATGAAACATGGGCCGTTTTGGGCTTTCATTAGTATGTGTTAGTTGTTGTTCTCTTTCATTAAAAAGAAAAATAAAGTTTTTATTATTTTTTTACATTTTAACTGGCTCAACTACCAGCAATATGATGTGATGTAGCGACCATTGTTGGTCTGTTAGAGTTATTGTGATGCTGCTATATGTTTTTCAATAAATGCAAAAGCGATTTGCAAGACCTGTGTCTCAATAGGAAACTGATAGCTTAAGTGTGATCTTAAGTGCTTGATTTGTAAATCAGACAGTATGCTGTATTGGTCGGGCATGCACGCAACAGAAAGGACACGGAACGCCTTTAAAATACAAGAAGTTATTAATTTAGACAGAATTTCATGAAAAATAAATATCAATTGAGATTTACTGCATGTTATTCTTCATATTCAGAAATATCCCTCAAATTCTTGAGTGGAAGCTCAACCCCACAGGCAAAGCTGCTGCTGTTCTCTCTCTCCAGAATGTTTTCTCTCACACTTGTTGACGATTGCTTCACTTAGTTGTGTTTCCGCTATCTTTTGATTTCTCCACTGACATTAGAGTGAAATTAGAGCCAGAGTTTTATTGGCAACCAATAAAGGGAGTAGAATGACAACTCTAAGTACATGGTTCAGTTGACACCGGCATGGGGGGCTGGGGTGCGTGTTTGGGAGGAGCGCAGGCGGGGCTGTGGGATCGCGGACAACAGTGCATGTTAAATTGGGGATTGCGACTCAAAAAGGTTGAGAACCACTGGTTTGAGGGGCGCCCCACGTCAGCCGGGTTCAAATCTGGCCCTGCATGTCTCTTCCCAGCTCTCCCATCCCAGTTTCCAATTCTGTCCACTATTCTCCTCTATCAATAAAAGCATAAAATGCCCTAAATCTTAAAAAAAAAACATCAATTTAGATTGTACTCAAAACATGTTTATGTATTTTTCATAAAGCTACATATCTCTCATCCACTGCAGTTTTCCCTTATTTTTAAGGGATATACTTTTATCTTGAACATTGATGCCACTCAATGAAGGCCAACTTAGGTCAGTGTTTCCCAACCATTTTTCCTTGGAGCCCACCCTACATGCACCTAAGAAAAGCAGAGCCCCCCCAGGACCCAAGAGAGAAGAAAAAGTGACACACTGATGCCAAAAATCAACAAAGATTTGAATTGTTTCACTGATCAAACCCTAAAAAGAGGCCTATGAATGCTTTTATTATCTGAAGACCTTTGCATAAACTACTTACTAACTGTTTTATCATGGTTTTAGTCAATATTTGCACATCTACTTTTGGCAGCCTCAAAGCAGACAAAGCCTTGCGCCCTACCTTGAGATCTTTGGCGCCCCCCTGGGGGGTCCTGGACCCCAGGTTGGGAACCAAGGACTTAAGTGACTAAGATGACAATAACTGAAAGGGCGGTGAATCACCAAAGCTTTGAAACTGGTGTCAGTCTAATGCACTGTGGTGTTTTGATTCCTTGTGTTGGAGCTTGTATCAAATGCAACTGCCATATCATTGATGACGGTTTAAGTTTCGAATGTCACATCTTCAAAGTGTCAGTGCCTGCATGAAATGCTCAAGTGGCTCTTGACAGCAATTATTAGATTAGATGAGGAGCTTGATTTTTATGTAAAGCATTAACTGCATTCTGCAGTGTAGTCTGGTAGAAAATGAAAAACAAAGCCCAACACTGGACTGAAATACTTCTCTGAATATAAATAAGTAAAGGTACAAAATGTTTAAAAAAAAACAAAAAAACAAAAACAAACCCCAACCCATAAGCCCCTGTTCACAAACATGCTCCTTTTGTGTCCCATGTCAGTGTTTCTGTATATTTTCTACTTCAGTGTCAAGGTGTAGAAACATCTCAGCAAGATCCAGAGAAAGGGGAGGAGCCTGAGCTCACTTTAAAATGTTTTTACAAAGGGTCTGAATACTTTTGTCAATATGATATTTCATTTTTTAATTGTTAACAGATTTGCAAACATTTCTAAATTCTGTTTTCACTTGATATCAAACTGGTTGAAGATGAATGAGAATTTTTTTTTTTCAGTTACATAATCAGGCTGCAACATGAGAAAACTGAAGAAAGTGAACAGAGTCATAGTACTTTCTAGATTTACTGTACCTTTACTGCTCTGGTGGACTCAGAAGTAAGGCAGAGGGGTGATTGCCCCCTTGTGCCCTATGTTTAAATAAACCCTGTTAAATACCCTCTTGGATGCCCCTATGGTTAATAAAGGATCATGCCCTGATTCATAGGTGTCCTTCCAGTATATAAATCATGGTGAAGTGCTTTGTACGGTGCCCTCTCACTGGTTAAAACCTTCTGATTTTCCCATAGAGAGCATCTGTGCAACAGTGGTGAAATGGAATGATGTGCTGCAAGCTCCTCAGAGTAAAGTTCATTTACACTGATCCTCACTCTTGTATCTTTGTGAAATGAGAGGTTAAAAATTTGATAATTCCTTGTCAGTTATAAGAAAAAGGTCAATCCTTACCTGGATGTTTAACTTTCACTTCAAATGTAACACAACTTTTGATGTGGTGGTGCCCCACCTCATACAGCAACTGCCCTTTATGATGATTTTACCTCTGGCACTCAGACATCCTGAGTCAGCCACTGCTACTCTGTTTTACATTACTGTTGGAAATCACAGAAGTACGGATGGGGCAACAAAAGGCTGGGAAAATAAGCAGTACTGATGGAAAACAGCTGGATGAGCATTTAGCAACTAATTTGGTTTATTGGCAACAGGTTAGTGACATGCCTGGGTATAAAAGGAGCATTTTAGAGAGGCAGAGTCTCTAAGAAGTCAGAGGTTCACCAACCTTCAAAACACTGCATCCAGAAATTTTACACAATCATTTTACACATTATCATGTTTTAACACATATTTTTTTTAGAAAATCTAGAATCTCTTTCCCAGGCTCCATCAAATACAGACACACAGTCATTTACTTCTTGTATATTTGTGCATTATCTCCATTCAGCACCAAAACAGAAAGACCTTGTGAAATATTTGCTCACCAACGTCCAGTGTTGTTCTCCCATGATGTTCATCTGCTATAATTCTTACTGAGTATTCTCCACTGTCCCTAAGAGACAGATTCCTGAGCTCCAGAGATCCAGTATCAAGGAACATGGTGATTCTTCCTTCATAACCTGGTGAAGGTGTGCCTGGATCAGGAGATGCAACATTTATTAGTTTACCATCAAACCTCCAGGTAATTTGAAATGGCCTGTCTGGTGGAGACACTGTGGTGAACATCACTGTCCCTCCCTCTGCTGCCTTCATAGTATCTGGTAACAAACCAGCTCCATTAGTCAAACCTGGAAGACATGAAACACATCAGAAAATGACCGTAATAAGATCAGACTTTATGAAATGTTTCATTGAGATCAATTCTGAAGTCTTTGAATGACTTCAGGTCGCAATGAAACAGATACAGTCAGTGTTTTATTTACAGCCATTGTACCCGAGCATTTGATCAAAAGTGGACCTTAATTCCAGAAGAGGGAAGTTCACACCAGGGAATAATGCCTGTTTTGTTTTATGTAAAGTATTAAATGGAACTTAGATTAATGAATGACTCTATATGTTTTAGCTTAAACTGAAACAAAACAAGTTTGATGCTTTTGAAGCTAATGTAATGTTTTTATTCCATACAGTGATGCTTGTCCTTTCAAAATCCAACAATCATTGAGCTCCCTGAAGGGAAAGATCAAATCTGTGCTCAAAGGAACGTTCTGAGTCTGTCAGAAGTTAAGAAAAGAACCACAGAGGTTCTGATACACCTGTCTGAAGAAGACCTACCGCCCTGCTTTGAACACTGGAAGACCTGAATGCAGCGTTGTATTGATGCAGAAGGAGACTATATTGAAGGGGAAAGACATGTTTATGTTCAATAAAATTGTATTACAGCAATATTCTCATTTTTAATAGCCATACCTTGTAAACTTAGGCCATTGGCAAACGTTTTTTCTTATTAAGAATCTTCTCAAGTTAAAACTTTAATCAGAAAATAAGAACTGCTAGCTTTTTTTCTGTAGAATAACCATTCATAATGGCTGATATGGCCCTCTGTTTGGTGGCCTTCTGGTATTCACCCACACTACAGATGGCCAGTCTGTCACAGGAAAGAAAAACAGGCAGATGTTATGCCTAACTCTTCAAAACTACTTAAAGACAAACTCATTGAGATTTAGCACTTTTTGTTTGTTCCAGTTCTGACCTTTGAAGCAGAAACTAAGAAAATATCCTAGTGCTGAAGATCGTGAGTTTCCGTGCTCCTCCTGCTCATCTGACTGTTGATGTTTCAACAGTTCCTGCTATCTGTTTTTTTTTTCCAATCTGATTGATATTTTTCCAGCAATGAATCCATGAATGGTCTGTCCAAATCCATTACCTATGCCAGTTTCAGGGACAAACTCTGAGATAACATGGTCTTTGTTAACACAGCTGGTGGAAGGTCTTCATGTGTGTGCCGTAGAATCAGGCATAGCTTACCTGAGATGACTCCCAGGAGGATGACACCTGTCACAGCTTTGTCCATGTCATCTAGAGTATCACTGAGTCTAGCAGAGAAACTAATGGTTTCTTTCACACTTCTGAACAAGCCCTGTGCACAGTTCAGTATCAGAACGAGGATGTGATATGAAGGCAGTATAAAGAAGTGAAGTCTAATGTGCGTTATGTTTACCTGCGTCACCATTTCCTCTAGTTAATCATTGATGCAGCATGATGGGCGACATACAACACAATAACATGGAAGCAGACGTACTAAATGAAAACAACAAAGAAAACACCCGTCTCTTTAACATGCTGGTTTCAGAGGTCACCAAACCGCCTCTAACTAAAAATGAAAATACTGAATGAGGAGGTTGTTTGTTCTAGTTTGAGTGAGAAAACCTTCTGACATCAAATCCAGAGTCCCACTCTTAACAGGCAGGTAGTTAAAGAGTTGTTTTTGGATGTTCAGCTATAGTCACTGCCTTATTGCTATGCTGTTATGAAGAGGAACAGCAGAGCAGGCCCGTTCACTGAAATGACTCCTGAAAGGTTTAAAAGGGCTCTCCTAACGAGTCATTACACTGTTAAAAAAGGGCAACTATATATTTTTTTTGCCTAAAACCATATTTCTGGCTATTATGACTGTAATGACCTGGGTCATATGTTTTGTTGTGCTTGTTTGCAAATTCAGCTTTGCCTCCTCTACTGCAGAGTGTGAGTGGTGGGTGTGGCTGTCAATGAGTGTGGTTGTCTCAGTGAGTGATTCTGTGTCTGATTTGAGTGGGTGAGAATAGATCTTTCTCATTTCACATTTTGGTATCCTTCCTTCCTCCGTTTGCATCATTTCCTCGCATCTCAGCTCCACCCAGCGAGGAAACGAAAGAGAGAAGCAAGGAAGAGACAGGAGGAGAGAGGAGGCACAAATCCTTCACCTCGTGTCAGTCTGAGCGACGTCAGCTACTGATGATGGGCTGATCAGCTGATTCACCCTCATAGCCCAAACATTAGCAGACCCATATTTAAAATAATTTCAAAAACCTTTTGATGACTTACCATAAAAATGGTTAAAAAATAAATAAATAAATAAATAGCAATAAAATGTATTAAGAAAAGCATTCTTCATGTTACATATCTGATTATCAGTGGAAATACGTTGGTTTATAAACTCAACCATTTAATCATTGTTAATATCCTCATCTATGTAACCTACAGATCCATTTTTATTAGCTGATAACTGAGGCTCTCTTCCACATAATCTGTAATCTGATCAATAATCCACCACAGAGCTCTGTGAGTGTTGATTTTTTTCAGTTGAATAGGAACAATAAACAAACTTCTGCCTAAGTGAGGCTGAAATTCTGTGAGATCATACCATCCTGTATAAAGTTAAAACATAAACGTATTTATTATTTAGCCCATATTTTGCTTCAGTTTTAGTGCAGTTAAGCTGTTTAAGGATTTAGCATGAGGAACAAAAGAAATAATATCTGACAGGTTAAATTCACTCTAAATTATGATCTACGTTGTAAGCAGTCTGAGCTCATTATCAACATCTATTAGCCAGCTGTGATAGCAGTTTGTCGAGGCAGATGAGGGTAAGAGAAGAACGGCAGAGAAAAGGGTCATTTCTACTTCATAAATTGCACAGTGAGAGAGTTGAAATACATGATGTCATTTTATTTTTGTTGTTCTTTGAATATACATGTCCCAACTTGTGTACTGTCAGGTTTAAAGCTAAACTTTGTAACCTGCTGGATAATGTTCATATTTCTGCTATACTTATCTCGTGTGTAAAGCAACAGTACTTTCAGCTGCAATGGTTGAAAGAACACCTTCTTAACTTTGGTTGATCATTGTATAAAACTTAACCCTTCCAGAACAAATTAAGAGCAGTGTTAATCATATTTGTGCATCAGAATCATATATTTGCTGTTTCATGCAGTCTCCCATGGAGGTGTTGTGGTTGTAGGAAAGGGCGCATGTCTGTCCATCACCTCTCTAATCCAGTCATTGTATAAACACATCTTGGTGTAGACGCTGGGGTCAGCTGGGTCATAGCAGCCGTGCCTGAACCACTGAATACCCTGAAGCTGGCCATCACACACCATCACACTGGCTGCATCGTTCTGCAAGGAAGAGATGAAGGTTGTTTATGGAGCGGTGCTAAAGATGCAGGAACAGAGATTCAAAGGCACAAAAGAAAAAAGATAGATAATTTTGATCCCCAGCTTGTTTGTGTGCTCACCAGGCAGTTATCTGTGTCGTTACGACCAGCACAGACCATCCCCGGGCTCCAGTACAGATACTCTGGGAATGTGTTCATGCACGTCTGGTCATCCACAACAGGCACGCTTATACACTTCAGGTATTCATAATCCTCATCTGTGAAAAAGGGAGAGGGGTTTTCTGATTAAAGGTCTAATTTTAATCTTTTAAAGTGCACTTCACTTTTCCCATATACGCTGTGCACCATTAATCAATCTGCCAACCAATATTTGGCAGGAGTTTCCTTCTTTCTGTCGGCAGGCCTATAGATTACCTCCATGCACAGCTATTTTCAAGGCCTACCTCTTTTAATTAGTCTGGATTACTGGTAGTGCCTTTTGACAGGCAATGAAAGAACTCCTTTGATTCAAAAAAGCCAGTTTATTCATTATTAGCACAGAATTTTAATTCCTTGTTAGAGCCAAAATGACAAGAATATTAATGTACTTTTAATAACAAGTGAAAACCCACCTGCGCCTCTGGGTTCATAACTCTCATGAGTCATGATGAATTATTTCTTCTATATTCTGTTCTTCAATTTCTGACAATGTTTGACACTTAAAAGTGTTTCAAACACTTCATGTGTTTCATATAAAAACACAATGACAGCAATGAAAATACTGTTTTGATGCATTAAATATGAAAGCTTATTTCCACAACAGAAAAAAGGAAAGTATTTGACAAGTGCACATTTATAATGAGGAGGATATGCCACATAATAAGATACTTTTTATCTCATAGCTTTGACTTTTCTTCAGAATTATGTTTTTTGAACACTGGCTTTGCTGCAGTTATTCTAAATTGTAATGTGGTGACAGGTTAATGAGCAGTTAAAGCCACAGTAGCACCTTTAAATCCACTTACATTGATTGGAGACAGTGGTGCCCCAGCCGCTGACATGGCAGGTCTCTCCAGGCCGCGGGCATCGACTGGGCAGAGGGATGGGCTGGACGTGTTGGTTGAAGCGGGCGGGTTCAGCCAGAAGGACCATGGCCAGGCTGTGGAGGGGTGAGCGGTAGGGACTGTGGATGATAACATCAGCGACTTTGATGTGCTGCTCAGTGCCCTCCTCCTCACTAACATCATGTTCCCCCAGAGATGCGATGCTCTTGTAGAGTCTGTATGGGCGGGAGGAGGCAGACTGTAAATTTATTTAGCTCATGAAAAACCACCTAGACATCTGATTGAAACAGCCCATGATTGAGGAATACACTGCCATAAGCAGACATCTTCAGTAAATGTGCAGTTTCTAAACCATCTTATACTTTGAGCAAAAGATCATTACAAATTTCCAACTGCAATTTTTAACATCATCCATGTTTTTACATAGAGCTATACTTCTAAACTCACAGCAACTCACTTTAATCATGTGTTGAGGTCAGTACTTTCTTTACAGTTTCACTCAATATATAAACAACAAAAACCCTCTTAGATCTGATTTGCATGTAAATGGAGTCTGACATGCAAAAAGACAACACAAGTCGTAATATAAACTAAGCTGTGTTATAGAGAAAAAATGTGACAAAAAAAGACAATTTACAGCACAAAGCCTGTAACAACCACATAAAAGACAAAGGACAGAAAACACAAGTTGAGCTGTACTGATAGATTTAATAATAACAGCATTAATGCATTCATCGTGATTAATGAAGGTCTACAGTCAGTGCATTATTTATTGTTTCTTACTGTGATTAATGGCATGCTTTATTATCACTTTCAGTAGCTTTGGTTTAGCAACTTCAACGTCTCTCTGCAGCCACAGTGATGTAAAATTGATCCACCACTGCACCTTAATGTCCCGTTTCAGTTTGAAAAACTTACAGACAGCTCAGTGGACAAGTCAAAAGTCATTCACATGTTGTGTATCAAACATTTACCTTTTTACTGTTCCCTCTTTCCTTTTCAATCTATGACAAGTTACTTTTCAGTTGTTAAGTTCATTATTTTCTTTCAGATAATAGCAGGTCTGTATTCAAACAGAAGGTTAGTTATCCCTTATTTAGACAGTGCAGAAACCCAAAACGAGATTGAAAAAAAATGTAGTTAATGTATTAACTTAAGTTCGGGAGCAGGGCCACATCAAAACCACGCCCTCAACCACCTGCCTTCGATGCCTTGAGCAATAATAAGTTATATACTTACACTGATTTAAGAACGTGGACTGCCATTTGAGCAATGAGCTGAAACAATAAAGGAAAAACTAACAAAGATCAAGTAACAAATGCCGACAATGCTATGCCTTTTCTAAAAAGCAGAAATACCCAAAATACATCTGCTCTTTATGTCTAACTAATCTGTCGAACACTACAGTGGACTTGTTCTCCTTTACATAAATACTGTTTGCATTAAAATATCTTGGTCAGTCCTACAGCATGGTGAAATGTAAATACTTCAGACCCATTCATCCAGGAGAATTAAAAATATATTTTTAAAATCTGCTCTCTTTGGGAGAATTGTAGATACTTGAGGAGCTTCAGGCCAAAGGACAAACTAAAACAGTCCCTGCTGTCATATGAAAGATAACACAGGGATTATATTATAAGATGCCCAATTTATCAAGAACTCCATCCATGTTTAATAAGACAAATTGTTTTTCACCTTCAGGATTTTACCTAACATTAATACAAATTTGGGGTGTGCATACAGCCTAGTGGTTTAAGGCGCTACCCACATACATGGGCGAATCTGGCCTGTGGCCCTTTGCTGCATGTCTCTCCCCACTCTCACTCCCATTTCTGGCTCTATCCACTGTCCTCCTCTATCCAATAAAGGCACAAAAAAGCCCCAAAATAAATCTTTTTAAAAAATTAGTACAAATTTAATCATAGTGCTGCTTTTGGAGTAAATACATACATTACTGTCAAAACCAATTCATTTTTTTACAACCATAAGACACAAAACACAAATTATGGCTTCTAAAATCTAGTTCTTTTTAACAACTGTACTTACCCGTATGCACAGTCAAAAGAGGTTACTATCCAACTTTCACTGATAAGAGCTCCGCTGCAGGATATTCCATCCCCCTGTATATGGACCATCCAGGGTCTAGAGTGAGGCTGGCACACCTTGCTGTCCGGAAGGGGAGACGCACCTTTGGCACAAGGAGACAATCACTGAGTAGTTTTATAATATCAAATCTGTTCTCTTTTTAAGAAGAAACATTATTAATTTTACCTGCGAGCCCCACAGCAACCATCAAAAGGAGAAGATTCATATTGTCACTCTGCTTTTCAGTTTGGGATACAATAGCTGATTTGATAGGTCAGTTTTTATACCTGCTAGCTATTTAGGACAGGGGGAGGGACGGGCACCTTTATCACCATTCAGCACCATTTCCAGTTTAGCCACAACCTTTGTATGAACCTTATCAGATAAATGTTCACTCTCTCCTTTTAATTATTGTTCCTGTTTAAGTGACACACCTCATTTACAGGAAGTTTTGTTCTTTAAAAGAGGACACAGGAAGTCTTCATTTATGGTGGGTACATTTTATTGTGCAATCCCAGAATCACGAAAAAGTTGGGATGTTACGTAAAATTTGAATTAAAACAGTACAGTGAGTTGCAAATCCTTCTCAACTTATATTTGAGTGAATACAGCACAAAAGCAAGACAATTAATGCTGACACAGATTGAATTTGTTTTTTTCTTTCTTTAAAAATACACACACATACGACTCAGCCAGACTGTCAGATCACTGAAGACCTCACAACCGGCAAATCTGGCCTCAAATCAGGCTTAAAGTCCTGTAGTGTGTAGCCATTCTAAAGGTGTAGAAAAGCAAATATTTGGAGAAATGGGAGGCACTTGAGCTAAATTTCAAGTGTTTTTTCAAAGGGTACAAATACTTAAGCCAGTGTGATAATTCAGTTTTTTATTTTTGATAAATTTGCAAAAATTATGTTTTCACTTTGTCATTATGAACAAAGTACGATTTTGGAAAATAATCTTTGTGATATGCAATTATTCCTTAAGTTATAAATAAATATAAATAAATCATTATTAATCATTATAACCAACACAAAGTAAGTTTAAACAAAGGCTGAAAAATTTTGAAAATAAAAAATCTAATTGTGATGATTTTGAATCATATTGCAAATTGGATAAGAATTATTGCATTGAAGGGAAGGATCATTTTTATGTCATCCTCTTATCTAATCAGAAAAATGTACAAAAATGAAGAAAGTAAGATTTTTTTGTAGACTTTTCTTTAAAAAATGGGTCTTTAATGTTTGCATGATAAGTTATGTGTAACAACTCTACTGATATTTTACTTGGCTTTGTGGGGTCTATACATATTTTTTGAAAGTAAATCTATTTTCAGCATGCTCTAAATTAAAGATAGGTCCTGAATAAATCAACAAAGCAGCACAAGAACTTATTCAGCAATAAAAGAGACAAGATTTCTTGACAAGATTGCACAACTTTGCCCTTTAAGTTCTGGGACATACACATTTGCCAGTAGTATTTAATTGTTTGTAGACTTTGTCACATCTTTGAAGGATTTTTGCACAAGACCAGAGGGTGACTAATGGATAAATTAGATTAGTCAAGGTTACTACATTATGGAAAAGTAGAACATACCCTCCTGATTCCTGCTGACTTCCTTGTTTAGATAATGTTGCTGTCTGTCTTCAGTGGTAAGGGCAGATGTTTATGAAGTGTATTTTGTAACTGTCTTAAGTCAGTAGTACTGTGCAAAAAAGAGTATACATTTCCTTTCGTCCTTTGTGTCCTCTAGTTGTGAGCATTTATGAAATTGAGGAAGGTGAGAGAAAACTACCATACAGCACCTTGCAAAATGACATAATCAGAGAGGACACATCATAGTTTACTTTTTGCCTTCTGTCAGATTAGTCACTTCATATTAAAGAGGGGATCAAATGTTTAAAGCCACAACAACTGTCTGTCAGATGCACTCATATTCATTCAGTCTTGAATAAATATTCACCCTTCAAGTCAGTATTTAGTAGATGCACCTTTGGCTGCAATCACAGCACTGAGTCTATGTGGGTTCGATCAGGCTTGCACATCTGGACACTGCAATTTTACTCAATTCTTTGCAAATCTGCTCAAGCTCTGTCATAGTAGTATTGTCCTCCAGGATTTTCCCATTTTTCGCCAGTTTCATTTTACCCTCTATCTTTACAAGCCTTCCAGGACTGACTGCCAAGAAGCATTCCCACAGCATGATGCTGCCACCACCATGCTTCACAGTGTGGATGGTGTGTTTGTGGTGATTTGCAGTGTTTGGTGTCTGCCAAACATGGCTCCTTGTCTGATTGCTAAAAAAGCACCATTTCTGTCCCACCAGACCAAAGAACTTCCTTCCTCTTGACCATGGACTGTCCCATATGCCCTTTGGCAGACTAGTTGAGATTTACTATGAGTTTTCCTCAACAGTACCTTTCTCTTTTCCACTGACTTTCCTATAAAGTTTTACTGGTGAAGAACCTGGGCAACAGTTGCATGCAGAGTCTCTCCCATCTCAGCTGCTGAAGTTTGTAACTTCCTTCAGAGAAGTCATAGGTGTCTGGTATCCTCTCTCACTAGTCTCCATCTTGTATATCAGTTTGTGAGGACAGCCTGATCTAGGCAGATTTACATGTGTGCCACATTCCTTCCATTCCTTGATGTTGGACTTAACTGAACTCCGGGTGTGTTTAGAGCCTTGAAATATTTGTTGTATCCATCCCCTGATGTATATTTTTCAATAACATTTTCTCTGAGTTGCTTGGAGTGGTCTTTATTCTTCATGGTGTAATGGTAGCCATGATAATGCTTAACTAGTGACTGGACCTTCAAGACACAGGTGTCTTTATACTACAATCACTTGAGACACATTCACTGCACTTAAGTGATCCCCTTTCCACTCACTGTGAGACTACTAGCACCAACTGGCTGTTGAATAAGGTCAGTCACTTTAAAGGGGTGAATATTTATGCAACCACTTTACCTACACAATTACACATTTTTTATGTTTGATTGACATTACTTTGTAGAGATCTGGGTTTGTTTGTTTTGTAATTCATACATATAGATATGAAGTTACACCATAGAAAGAGATTTTTTTTTTAATCAGTGGACATTTTAGTGTGAAAATTCAATGTATTGTACCTTTTAGGTCAATTTTCCTACAGCAGCAGCTGAAGTAGTGTTTTTGGACTTCTGTACACATTACTGTGTATTTGTAATATGCAACACTTTTTAAAAAAAATCAGTTTGATTTTACTTTACAGCCAGTTCATCTCTTGCTCGTGCTGGTTTTAGCGTTGAAAGGAAACAAGACAACGGTTTCTGCATTAATTAAGAATACATTTTTACCATTAAAATTTGCAAGGAATCAGCAAAATGAACCTTATGGTCTTGGGTTGTGTATTATTCTTTGCTGACATTTTACATCTTGTGTCTATTCATATATTATTGATTACAAAAAATATATTGGTTCTCCTGCTGGCTCAGCTGATAAATTCTGCTGCCTCACATTAATAAGTGATCTGTTTCATCAGAGACATAACAAGAATGAGAGGGTTTCCACAAAAAGACAAGCAAAATAACCAAAATGTTTTAGATCAAACATTAAAGTTAATTCTCTTCAACACATGACAGACATCAGGTTTTTAACATATAAATATTTATTTCCAGATATGACACAAATATTCAAATTTTTCAGGTGTCTGATGATTTGAAAGGAAACAAAACCATCAGTTTTGAGACTCAAAGAGCAGCAGCTGTTTGGAGATTTAGATCCACGTGAGCCAAGGCACGGCCGAAATATTGAAAGGAAATTTCAACATCATTGGATGAAGCTTGATAGTCCCTTTTCTGTCAGAAAAAGGAGCTGAGGTCCTTGAAAATAAGTTCATGTTTACTGCTGGGGCCAAAAGGTGTGGTATATCTGGTCACTGGCAACGCCAGAGTAGGTAGACAAAACTTCGACGGTGTCAGTGTAGGCGTTTCTGTTGGGGAAAAACAGAAATAAAATAACAATAAATAAAAATCTCATTTTCTTTACAGTGCAGCAGTGTATCTTGTAATAAATATTCATACCTCATTTTCTCCTCCAACTTTAGGCCCCTGATGCTGTCCAGGTATCCGCTGACACTGCCTACGGCACTGTCATAGTAATAGCTGACTGTGTTTGTAAGCTTGGTGAACGTTCCTGGCTCCTCCTCCTCAGCTTGCCTTGGCACACGGAAGCTCTCAGCACCTTATCAAAACAGGTCAGAGTGGTTAGCTTTTTTATCTGCTTTAGTATTTTTTCTCATTCTATATTGTCAATCAGAGCACTTACTGAGAGCAAGAAGAGCAACCAACACAGTGATGACCAGCAGCTTATTCATGGTGTCACTCGAATCTGCATAGACAGAAAAAATACCTTTTATATCCACTAGAGGGAGACATTTTCAAACATTTATCCACTCTTTTTTTGCATTACCCACCTTAAGTGGGATTTTTCCCTACTATTTAAAAAAAAAGAGTTTTTCCAAGTCAAAATCCTACTAAATACACAACCTAAAATTACTGATTTAGGTTGGATTTTATCACATTAAACCAAACAATTCTGCATTTCATAGGATATCACTCCCTAAAAAAATTCAGTATTTAGAATAAAGTTTAGTTACTCACAGTATGTCTCTCTGCGTAAGAAGAAACCCTGGTAAAAGTGTCTTCTGACCAGACTTATATATATAGGGGAGTAGATGTGTTGACTTGTCACCCTCAGAGCCAAAGTGCACTTTGCAGGAGATAAACCAGCACTGTTGGACTGGTTGCTGTCTGTGGGAGTTTGTGTGTATCCATTAGTTCTTGGTGAAACAGACACCATGGCAATCAATGTTAGCACAAATGAGCATGTAAAGCACTAAAGAGGGCTTTAAGTGTCATTAGAAGCCATAAAGGAATGATGCCTGATTTAATTTCATTAACACAGAGCTGAAGTGTAAACTGAATGATTGGTTTTATCAGAACCAGTCATTCTTCACTGATTAGGTTAGTAGTTCATTAATGCAGCTCGCTCATAAACCTTCATGAGGACACACTTGCTACTTGCATAACTGCGGTGATGCATTCATGTCACACTGCAGCAGTCCTAAGTCCTTTTAGCACAGTCAGAAGTCTGACCACATCACCAGGTCAGTTCAGGTTATGAAATATTACCAAGAGAAAAATAACATTCACTGTAGCTCTGTTTAAGGAAGTCTATTTTTTTTTTCTGTTTTCTGTTTTGTTTTGCTTTTCCTTCTCTTGTCATCCCTGAAAAAGTCATATTTTCTCAAACATAAAACTTTAACAAAAAAGATGCATGGGTATTAAAAATGTCCCTTGTGCTCTTCAAGGGTGAAGTTTCAACAGAGTCCCGCACCAGGCTGACCGGCGACCCGTCGAAATGTTCAGCAATGGGCATGGTTATGCAATTTAACAGGAACCAGTAAAGATAAACGAAATGTGGGCGGGTAGCAGTGTTGTTGCCACTAAATAATACAGAACCACACAGAAGCTGCTCCAAACAAATACTTTCAAATACTGGACAATATATCAAGTATGATATGTTGCATTTTTTTGCCTCATGAAATGTATGAATGGAGATATCGAAACCCTCATGTATAAATGACATGGAAATTTTAAAAAGCTTGTGCAATTCTCTCTTTGGGTTTCCTTCTCCCCTAGTCTCCTCATCTTGGCCCTGGTAATTTTTTCATAACCTTGGCATTTAATTTATTTTTTTACAGGGAAAAAAAACATATATTTACTACCTGCCAATCATTTATTCTGTAAAAATGCAGATCATGTAATTTGATTCTCTTTGTTATCGTGTGCTTATAATATTGTACTGCAGGACAGTTAAAAATGGAAAAAAAAAACATTTTTGTATACAGTAGATTTTTCTGCATTTAGTTTGATTTTGTCTCACTTTTACCTTTTAATGTTGAATTTGCATTGAATGGGAATCCATCACAGTATTAGAATGCAGTTCTCCTACAGATTCAGATGTTTTCATTGCAAAAATATTCATTTTTTCTTGTTGTATGTAATTTTACCTGATTGCGTTTACGTTTAATGTATTATCTAAATTTCTAACTTTTGAAATGACAAGTTTATCATATTTTAATATGTATCGCTTTTAAATTCATGTCATGATTTTATGTGTTTTTTGAGGTGC
Source organism: Cheilinus undulatus (assembly GCF_018320785.1). NCBI lineage: Eukaryota > Metazoa > Chordata > Actinopteri > Labriformes > Labridae > Cheilinus > Cheilinus undulatus. The sequence goes on along the minus strand of NC_054872.1, from coordinate 35,210,316 downwards.
TATATCTAATACAGTGAGTTGCAGTTAAAAAAAAACAACCGATTCTTCATAAAGTCGAGGTTATGCTGAAAAAAATAATACCTAACATGAGAATGGTAAAAATTTTCTGAGAGGTTTATATCGTCAAAATATGGATAAAATGGGGGAAAAAAAACTGACTTCTAAGGGTTAAAATGCAAATTTAGACAGCCAGTGCTGATGTTTTTTCATCATTTGTTTTTGTGGTGTAAGACTCCTACAATACCAACATTTGCTTTCGTGTTCGACCATGAAAACAGACCAGAGTTTCTCTGAAAAGGTGACTTCTCTTTTCCAGTGAACAGTCTATTTGATTCAGCAGTTACGTTCCAGATGGCATGACAACAGATAAACATTGGCTACTGGTATGTGTTCAGGTCATTATTTGCAGATGTTTCTCAACAACACTGATATCAGCTGATACTGATGTTAAACTGACACATCAGTGCACCACAAACAAAAAGTTGTTTGTTAAGGGCTACAGATTCAAAGTACAATCTTGCATATGCTAGGGATAAACAGTAGGTGTCATTTTACAACCGGGTTGGTGATGTGCATGAGTCACATTGCAGGATGTGCACTGTAAGTCACTTGACCTGAAGCCTTCATGCTGCAACTGCTTTGCTGTTTGACAGAAACTAATAGTGCGAGTTGTCTTGTTTTTATGACTAGTCTGCATCTAATCCGGTCTGATATCACCATCAGCACTCAGAGAACTGTGCATGCAGAGTCTACACAGAGAAAGGCTACAGGTGACACAGCTGCTGTCACAGATACAGTGGCATGATGCCTAAAGTGTCTGATTAGGGGTGTAACAATCCATAGATGTGGATTAATATATCAATTGTCCAATCAAATCAACAGAAACTGACTACACTGAGCTACACAACCATCTTTAAGCCATGTTTTTATTTTTGAAATTCCTCCTGCACAACTGTTTGAAAGTTTCTACCCAGATGCACATCATCCTGAACTTTTAAGCAAGCTAGCGGTTAATAAGGGTACAGTCACACTTTGGTGCTTAACCACAATACAGTTGAAGGAAAGAATATAAAATGTTTGCTGCTTTAAAGTAAACGTGTTTAAACATGGATTTATACAGTTTTGAGAATTTAAAAACAGCAGTATCAAAATTAAAACATGTCATAGTGCTGCAAAACATGTCTTTTTAGCTGAAAAGTTTATTTTTCTTTAAAAGCAAAAAACCCTTCAAAAATGATATCACAGACCCTGAAATTGAACTGAAGCTAAATGGATGGATTATAAGTAGATTTCAGAAAAATGTTTATCAACATAAAATTGTGAAGAATATTCTACCATCTAAAGTACATATCATCAAAAGATTCTGAGAATTTGGAGAAATCTGTTGACAAGGGACAAGGCTGAATGTCAATATAAGATGTTCATGATCTTTGGGCCCTCAGGTGGCACTGCATGGAAAACAGGCGTGACTCTGTTCCAGAAATGGTTGCATGGGCTTGAAAACACTCACAGAAATCATGTCTGTCAACACAGTTCACCGTGCCATCCACAAATACAAGTTAAGGCTGTATCATAAGAAGCCATATATGAACATGATTCGAACTGCTTCTTCTTCTCTGGTCAAAAGCTCACACAGCTTATAATATCTTCAAATCAGATATTTATCTGAATTTAAAATTTAAATGTGGCTTATCTTTAGTGTAATATGATATTGATATTTTGTAAAAATGAGCTATCCTACAGACATTCCAAGATTAATCTCTTTTAAAATCTGTAGTCTTTTGACAGTCTTACTTAAAATGTATATTTTTGGCTCTATTTTATAATTTTTTTTCATGAGCAATGGAAGGTAGCATTTTTATTTTATTTTATTTTATTTTTTTTGATTTATTTTTGGGCATTTTTGTGCCTTTTATTAGATAGAGGAGGACAGTGGATAAAGTTGGAAACAGGATCAAGAGTGGGGGAGAGACATGTGGTGAAGGGCCTCAGGCTGGATTCGATTCCGGGCCGCCCGCGTACATGGGGAGCGCCTCTAACCACTAGGCCACCTGCTTCCCAAGATAGCATATTTTTGCTTGAAAAAAAAACAACAACTTTAAAATAAAGATTGTGATACAAAAACAAGGTCTTTACAAGTTCCCTTTTCTCTTGTGACCAAAAAAGTGCAGTTCTAATGTTGATAAGCAAGGCTGATAGATCAATATGTTTTTAAGATACTTCCGAGCACAGTGTTCTTCATTATTTACAATCACAAAAAGAGACAGAACAAGTTAAGAGTTGTTTTTCTCTGTGATGTTGATTAAGACTAGAGCAAACACCCGAGCCCAACATGTGATTCAGCCTCACATGCCATGTTGCCAATGACCGCAAAGCTTGGGTCAGGCAAGGACAGTATTCAAACGGTCAGAGTGCTCATGTTCCTTGTCAAATGCAGCTGACTTGATGCTAAGGATTTGGCAGTATCCATCTTTTAATACCATTAAACCTTCCCAAAATTTTCCCACGGTGTAGCAGGATTTTAAAAACCACATTATTGGAGAAGCAGGTCAGACCAAGCACCTGCCAGTATGTAGGCACAAGTGCAGTGAGCAGAGCGTGTGTTTCATTCAATTTACAAAATGCTCAGAGTCTTAAAAAATAACAAGGATGTTTATTGCTGGTGTGTTGGGAGTGATTACTAGTTGCAATAGTGTTTTCATGCTGCACAGGTTCACTGAGTTGCATACAATGATATTTAGCAGCCACTTTTTATCCAAAGGGACCTGCATCTGGGACTGGTGTTCCTGGCCTTAAGGACTTGCCCAGTGGGCCAACACTGGATACACACTGTGCCCTAACCAGGATCCAAACCCTGGATTTCCTGTACCAACTGTCAGTCATCAATGTAAACCACTGAGTTATCCAGCCAACATCAGGACAAATCAAAGCTTTGTTTCCTTTGTCCTTTTCCCCTTAGGCATATATATTTTCCTCCTTCCACTGGTAACATAAGAAATAATAAAGCACATCTGTCATCAGACAGGAAATGGGAATGTAAAGTAATATTATATGCGCTTTTAAACAAATTAGAATGGGCCTTTAATAATATTTATAGTCACATTATGCGACAATGAAAAGCGCCAATTGACCTCACCTTCACTGAATGGGAAAAAGGGGGAAACAGACTACTTTATAGCCCCAAATAACAGCAACAACTATGGCTAAATGATTTTAAGAAATGTAGAGGAAATGCATGTAACATTGCAGGCAGCGCGAGTCTCTGCTGAGAAGCCATTGAGTATATACTACTGGTGACAGTAATCAGTAGGGAGTAAGCAGTAAGCAGCGTTATTCCAGCAGAAAAGTGCCATAATTTTTATAAATACATCTTGACTATGTTCACCTTGGTCAGCACAGATCCTCAGTTAAACCAACATGTTTATAGAAATGTTTGGACCTCTAACAGTACATAAATAAAGACACAATATGAAGCTGGGCTGTTACAGTAGGCTAACTACAATACGCATTCAGTTAGTGATGAGTGAAAGCTAAACCCGACAATTCTCCTCCTCTTACCATAAAGGAAAATTAAGACTTTTAAATTTTAGTAGATCAACCTTATGGTTAATAAATATCCAAGACAATGGCTCTCAAATGGTTGGGCATCAAAAACCACCACGACCACCTTAGAGACCCTGTAAATTGAAAATGAATCTGCATTTAGGTTTGTTGTATGACAACAAAATGTTGTATGTTGTGAACCTCTAAATCAAATTTTAGTCAAATAAAATATCTCTAAAGTCATGCAATCAAGCTTCAAAATCATTAAAAATGAGGCAGTAAGTTGTTCTCAATAGTCCACTGTGTTTGCAATCATAAGAAGTCCTGTAAAATGGCTGCCAATGTCTTTAGAGTCTCCAGTTTGAAACACCCGGACTTTTCCCCTGAAAACATGTGTTAAAACCTCATTTCCTCTTCTATTGTTACCAACTTTGAACTTGAGCTAGCTACAGTTTTGTGCTTTAATCCAGTCAAATTTTCCAGCTAATGCCACCCAGGTGCAGTCATCAACAGGCCTCTGTTTTACAATAAAAATTCAGGCAGGAGAAAAAACATTTTGTTTTTTGTTGTATTACTCAGTACCAGTAGCAGCTACAGTGAGTCTGACAGATTTGGAAGAAACTTCCTTTCTAAAGACACTTTGTTTGTGCTCGTACTCCAAATGGTTCAAACACAACATTCACTTTAATTCAGGTATACCTGGGTAAGAGTTTTGACTAATTTCTCCCAGAATTCTAAGTGGTTAAATCCTGGAGTTATAACTATGAACATTTCATGAAGTAAACGCTATAACATGACGCTATAACATGACGCTATAACAGTTAATACGACATAATATGTAAGGCGAATCCTGGGCCGTGTGAATTTGTCACATTAAAATAGGTTTAACATTCACAGGGTGATTTTTTTACTGATTAGCTAAAGTTAAAAGAAGTCAACGAAACACTAAAAACCAGAGGAACAGCTGATCTAAAGCTTGATATTGACAAAACTTGAACATAAATTTAGTTTGACATCCATCACTGATGAACTGATGGATGGAACTGGGCTGCTGTGTGCCCTCAGGCTCTGCTTTATGTACTTGAGTCAGGTCCATACAATGTAAAAAAAACTTAATTTAAGTCTGCACATCATTTAAACTTAAAATTTTGGTATCGTCACAACACTACAGCTGAGTCAAGCATCACAAAAAAATGGTCCATTCTTTTAATGGTTTAAACATACCTGCAATACATGGGGAAACGCCCACAACTAAACTTGTACAACTGTGCCACATACACTTGTCAGAGGCATAAGCAGCTAGGTAACATCAATTATTCATACAAATAAATCAGAGTTCCTCTTTGACCACATCTTTATACCAACAATACATATTTGTTATGGTCCAGGCCACTGGTAGTACACAGCACTCCATGCATGATTTGCCCCAGTCACTCGACATCACATTTCCACTGTGTGCTCTCATGTCTCTAAAAGACATGAGATGATGGCTGTTTGAAAGAAATCAGGGCAGCAGGACCCTTCCACCATGATAAAACATGAAATGCACCATGTCCCGAGATGCTGAAGATGCGAAGGCCTGTTCAGTGCAGCCCTAGTTTACTTTTATTTTGTGATTATTTTGTCTGTGTTTCTGCAAATGGCAACATTTTTTTGTAGGAAGATTGAATACATGGTATCACTGTTCTTTTGTTTGGAAACACCCCCACCCACCCATAACGGGGAGTAAAGGGGACAGCTTTCTGGGGCCTAGCCACATTAGGGGCCCATGAAGAGGTGAGAAAAATCATGGTCCATTGTAAAGTTAATCTATGATAACCATGTTTTATTTCTAAATGGAATTGTGACATTTATTTAATTTATTTAATCTATTTATGCAGAAGTATAATATAGACATTTTTTCAAAATGTAAACCCCCGTTTTCTAAGACTTCTTAGCGAAACCATGATGTGCACAAATGTGAAGATGCCAGAGAATGAAGAAGGAATTGAGACACTTTTTAAGTGAAAATAATTTCATAATTAAAGATGGTGGTTTAAAGTGGCCTAATTGGGTTAGAAGTGGGAAAGATTGGGAGGAAGACTGGTTTTAAAACAAAGTGGGGGGCAAAGGGTGTCAAGAAGGGCAACTTCATCCTGGATCGGATGAGTGCCGCCATATCTCATCGTCTCATACTGGAAGTCACTTGAACTTGTCTTCTTCTTGTCTTCCTTGTGCGTCATCATCATATTAATAGAGGCAGGTTTGCCAAGAAAGGAAATTGAAACGGGAGGTGTACCCAATTGCAACACACTTGAGATGGTGAAATAGAAGTAATGTCCTTTAATCAAACTCAGTTCAAATTCACTCAGATGAAACAAATTCAGCAACAAATGATCAGTCTGTGTTAAACAGCCCAGTTGAGGAGAGCCAGAAGATCCAGCAGGAGGAAAACATACTCACTGTATCTAAGAAATGCTTTGAAACACAAGCAGTCTAGGAACTGAGCAGGCAGGATCCAAAACACTGAGGCAAAACTTGAGGTCAGGGACAGAAGACTTACTGTAGGTGTTTTCTGGGGCAGAGACAAGGTTCAGAGGTCAGAGACTGGCAGAGTCGGTACCGTTGAGACAATTCATGGTGAGTGCTGAAAAGTTTTGCATGACGGCTAGGAACAATCTGGTAGAGTCTGAATGAGCAGACGTGGCTTAGAACTAGCTTGATTGAACATGAGAGGCAGCTGAGAGCACAGGTGAGTAGAGTTGGTTGATAAGGTGGGCGTGGCTGGCTGACAGAGTTAAGCTGGCTGGCGTACGCCACTTTCCACGCAAAGGTTGTGATTTATAAAAATAAACTTGGTGGGAGAATGAGTGCACCAGTACGTCAACTTTGATCCTTGCGCACGAACATTTTGGAGACGGGGAACTTGCAGCGCAGATGGTGAGGTGGTGAATTGAAGCCATTCATCTCATACATTTGATGTCATCACATATCAGACTTATAGACCCATGTAATCATAAACACCCAAGTCTGCGGTGTTACAGATGTGTTCCTTTAGTGAGCCATTAGGCCTACTACTGTATGCACCATGTTCATATATCATACCTTCATCTTGAAATGATATAGAGCAGTGGATAGCACTAACTGATTAGAGAACTGGCACGGTGGCCTGGGTCAACACATGACTTATACATCCCGACGCACAGCAGTGTAGGGAACAGACTGCAGATCGCTCTGTGGCACTATGAGACGACGTGCTGCCACTCGCTTGTTTTTCTTTTAGTAGTGATGCCACTACTGTGACCACCAAATAAAATAATTTTTCTGGCCTCCATCTCATCCACAAGCACCTCTGTTTCAGTCTCCATGAAAATTCCTTTTCCTTATCTTCTCTGCCATGATTGAGCGTAAAATGCCATTGAACAGCAGGCTTATTTATACACAAAAACATTCATGAGGTACTTTGCATTGACCATTCATGGTAAAATGTGGGTGTGTAGAGGACAGGATGTGAGATGAATCCACCTGTGCAATTTTTCATGGGGAATGTGATTTATAAAGGGAAAAGTGCTTGCAGGTGTGCATACGCACTGTTTTATAATTAAGATTATTTTTTGGGGCACGCCATTTTCAGCTTTTGGGCGCACGTACACTGCAATGTTTTTATAAATGAGGCCCCAGGCCCGTTAGAGAAGCGTCTGTAAGGGCTACAAAGGCATGGATAGCATTATTAGAACAGCACAATGGAGGGCTTCCAGAGGAAAAATATTCAATTAACTTTTTGTAACCTGTGTCTCTTCTTGTCATGTACAACGTCTGCTTTAGAGGGTTAGTTGTGTTCTCATGTCTTTGGTCTGTAGGTCTCAATTCAGGTCTTATTTCATGCTGTTGGATTCTTGGATTGATATGATCTGTTTCTTAGATTCGCAGTGTCTCTTGGAATCATGTCGTATTTTTTTGCTTCATGTAATGTGTTCCTGGGATCATCCAGGTTCTTGGTGTTTGGGGCTAATTTTGTTCAATTTGGGTTCTTCTGCTGTCGGGGTTTTGGTTTTTGGTGTTTTGTTCTATGCTTTGCTCCCATGTTTGCCTATGCTAATTTGTCAAAGTACATGTTTAATCCCCTGTTTTCAAAAGTGCTCTACAAATAAAGTTAGTCTTTTTATTTTTTTTATGTATTCATTTATACACTACTTTGGCAGTGTGAGGCACATCTTTCATGTTAATGATACTCATTGAACTGAAACTTAAACTTAAATAACTAAGTTTTAACCTGCTGGTTTCAACATAAATGTCAACACTGGATTCATATTTTTCACTCAGGACTTGATCAAGGTTGGTTCAAATGTTGGTATTTGAGCAAGAATGACAAAGACGACTGTCCTGCAGCTGCAGCCAGTGTTCTCAGTCTGAATGTTACTAGCAGGTAATAGCCCTGTCCTTAACATGAAAAAAAAAACAAATTTATATTGTGGATAAAAGTAACAACTCTCTTGAGCATTACGTACAATAACACAATAACTTCATGCATAAATTAAAATCCATCTTTTTCAGAGAAAATAGGTGGAAATGTTTAAAATCTCAATAAAGAAACATCTTTAATGGTATTCAGTTTGTTTTAATGAACAACCTCACAAATGAACACAAAGTCTCACATTGGTTTATGAATCAACACAAAACATGACACTCAGACAATCTGCATACATGGTGTTGACATTTTTGACCTGCTGATTCTTCAGAGGCTGCTGATTGAAAAAGAGGCAAAGGATGGTATTTTCTTTGTGCATTGCCCCTCTCTGTCTTTCTCAATTTCCACTCAGGAAGGAAGGGGGTCCTTCAGTGGGCAGGTACTCATCCAGGATGGGCGTGACCTCCTCAATAAATCGTTGCACATAAGGACCAGTATGCTTGCTCAGATGTCGAGAATACAGGTTGAGCGCTCTTGAACGGGCCCTGCCAACTTCCTCTTCGGGCAGTGCTTGCTTGGCCAGTCCCCTGTATGATATAAAATATATACATAGATATAAATAAAGCACACTACTGGCTATGTCACACAACACCACTCTATCCAGTCCACTACACTGAAGCACTACTGAAGAAAATTCAAACTCCAGGGGGCTCACTTTGAGCGTTTTTCTCTCCCTGCACATCACGCCTCGTTTCCACATACAAATGTGACTGACATCCGTATATCTGAAATATACAGATGATGCCCCCTAGGTTTCAACCCAAGGAACTGCAGTTTTTGATGAATGGATAAAAGCTGATAAATAGGGGAGACTGGGGACAGTTGCAACACTTTTTACATTACTCTCAGTTACTCAGAGACTTTTTGGACTAGACACACCAAATCTTTACATATTCAACTTACATGTGTCTGCTAATTATCCATACCATTTAAAAATGTTATTAGTGGACAAAATTCAAGTTGTTTTAAAACTCTATATGATTCTATATGACATTGTCTATATGACACTGTCTACCTGCCCAGGGACTACAGATGGAAATTAGCTAGCAAGCTAAATCTGGTACAAAGCATCTTTTCTCTTTTGAGACTAATGTAATTTTGTACATTGTCCCTGACACAAATAAACAAAATAAACTAAACTAAACAACAAATAAATTGACCTTTCTCCTGTTTTCACAGGAAAATTTATGTGGCTAGTTTGTCCCATAGTACAACAGATACAACAATAATTGCTCATTTTTGCTCAACAAGTTATTTGGGGAATTATTATGTTTATCATTAGCATTAGTTTCTCATTGTCTTATAATATGATTGCCTGTTCTTTTCATCATGAACAATGAACTATATTAATTGTGCCTATTTTGAACTAAACATCTTCAAAAATACTGTTGTGTGGTCTGTTTTGATATGACTTGCCTAATTACCATGGGGACAGTTGCAACAGTTGCAATGTCCCCATGGTATCACTCATGACAAAGCATCATGTGCTAGCTAGCCACACTGACATTGACACATGCTAACTATGTCACTCAATAGTCAACAAAACAATGACTCAAACTAGGTAAGTTTGGATTAATTCATACAAAAGATCAGGACAGTGTGACAAAAATACAGTTCATGAAAAAAGCTTCTTTCATACCCCCAAAAACAACTTTGTCTTGATAGAAGCAGGACCAGATGCTCAGTATGGCCTCTCTCTTCTTGGTGGGCAGAGGGTCTAACTGAGCATGTGCAGTGTGAGTGTCATCACTCTAGCATGTTTCTGATTGGAGAAATAAGGCTTGTTGCAACCGTCCCTTGTTGCAACTGTCCCCAGTCTCCCCTACCAGTAGCCATTGGGGAGAGATTAATATTTCCTGTTTTGTCGGAAATCAGGAAATCAGGAAATCAGGAAATCAGGAAATAGTGGCAGAAGTTGGCCAACCAGGAAAGCAGCATTATATTTCATATATGGACATATAAATAGCTGAACAGGCTAAACTGAGCTAACGTGTTTAGACATTTAAGTCTTTGTTCATATGTTAAATAACCCATTTTCAATTTTACTATCCCTTCCAACTGTTCACTCAAATATCTAAACGTATCTGACACAACAAAATGATCTTACAGCACTTCATACCGACTGATAAATCCTGACATATTTCATATCAAAGTTGTTAGTCTGACTGAATATCATGTCAAGCAGATAAATATGACTTGTCTCAGCCTGTTATCTAGTTAGCAGCTTGGTCAGCTAGCACACTGCCACACGGTTGAGCTAAAATCTACAGCAAATGTTCAGTTTTTCAACGTACTTGTGGCACATTCCAGACGAAAACGTTACGGAGGGGAGGAGTTTCGTAGGCAGGTCTGACGTCACTTTGATTCCCATAAAAATAAAAGGACTTCGGTTGACTTATTTCCATAACCATACGTGTGTGGAAACGAGGGGACAAGGGGTCAGGCTGGTGTTTGTATCATAAATATGATCAAGGTAATGTATATACAGCATTGACCAAGCATAAACTTTAATAAGTGAATTAACCCTAAAGATATCTAGTTGTGGGATCGGTACCATAGGTGATCAATTAATCAGTGCGCAGTGTCTGCTTGCTCTGCCTCTGTCTCTGCTTCTCATTGACACACACTATCTCTACACTAAAACGTTCTCATCAGGTCTCTGTAAATGAAACCTCTCCTGTTGAATGCCAGCTTCTGCCATTTATAGTTTGTGAATTTAAGATAAAAACTCTGTAAAGTTCTCACTCTGGTTCTGATTGGGAATAAATAAACATCGAACTTCCTCCTGCAGATCAGCTGAGGATGTATATTTTCATGTGATTTGGTAAAAGACAGGCTACTGATGACAACACTCAAGCAGAAACATGGTGAGGGAGAGAAAAAGCGAAACAGATAATCTGCTCAAGGGTGTAGCTTTTGAGGAAAGTCAAAGAGGGGGGTAAGATGAGTTTATTTTAGTCTTATTTTTAGGAATAAAACAGATAGCAGTAATCCCCATTTATTAGCTATAATTAAAATAAAGTAACCCTCAGTTATGACTATTTTTGGTTTTAATGGATGCAGATTGAAATTTAAAATATCTTTATTACTGCAGCAAGGAATATGATCGTTAAAAGGAATGATCCTTTTTTGTCTTTTGTCCATTAATAGTTCTGCTGAAAGACTGGTTTGAGGTAGACTTTGTATATTATCTTTGTCAATGACCTAATTGTAACTCAAATTGCTTTTTATATGTACTTATCTCAAGCTAAATTATAATTACAAAGACATCAGAATTATTTTCCCTTTAGTTATTTTTAGATAAATTTTGAAGGAGTAATGTGAAGTGGGTATATTGGGCTCAGTGTATAGGGCTTCCTGCAGAGTTGAGGGGCCTTTTCAAACAAAAAAAGTTGGTAGACAATGTTTTATTATGGATATAACATTAAACATCCTTTAGCCTAAATAAAATATTTGAAAATAACCTTTCTGGTGTCAGTGGCAGTTTTTAAGGAAAGAGAATTTACATCATCTTAAATCTTTAGAAAGCGGTCAACCAGGAAAACTCATCTCAAATTGGCCTGTCAAACTGGAACCAGTACCCCTCTGGTTTATTTACTACAAGGCCACAAAACTGCTTAAAGAGAACAATATTTTTATAGATTAATCCACATCATTTTGTTCTTAAATGCACAAGACTGATGCATTAAACTTTAAATAATAAAAAACTTCAGTAATTTGTTCTAAGATTATAAAATACTTACTGCACAAGCTGAGTCAGAGATTTAATAATCTTTCTTTAGTTGTAACCGAGGCAGAAAGTTAATCAGGATTTAGATTTTTGTAATTATCACCCCCTTATTACCACCCTTATAAGCATTTACATACAGTGCTTAACAAATTTATTAGACCACCACCCAAAGTAAGGTTTATGCCACAGCTGCCCTAAATTAACAGCATTGGTAATTTAGGGCAAAATCATTTTTGATGTTTCTGCAATGGTTAATGCACCAATATGTAGAAGCTCTTTAACCCAAATTATATTTTTAGTGCTAAATTATAATTATTATTGTTATCCATGAATTTTAAAGTTTACCGATTTCCAAAAAAATGGAAAAAATAGTAAAGCACATTATCATTTCTCAATTTATATGTCAAATTATAGTTATTTACTTGCATTCCTGAACAGAAAAATTACTTTTAGTGGTTGAATGTAATGCTTGATTCACTTCTGACTTCTCAGAGAAGCCCAGTGAGCCGGCTCAAATTTGGGTGAATTCCGTTTGATTCAGTTTCATTCCTGTTCAAAATGGTAAAACATGGAGAGCTCACTGAAAATGAAAGAGTCTGCACTTCATGGTGCTTGATAGTCTTTGAGACAAATATGACAGGTGGTCTAATAAATTTGTTAAGCACACACATCATTGATGATCTTTTAATGGAAACCAACCAGAAATTCACTTACTCCAATAACTGGAGAATGGCTCTGTTTTGAGGGACTTCTGTGAAATCTCTTACAGGTGTCATAACATCATATTTAACTCCAGCCCTCATTAAATGGTAGAAATTCTTCTCATAACGGTGAAAATGACTTAATAACTGAACATTAAGTCCTAATCTGGACACAGACTGTCCTGTGACAAGTGAGGTTGGCATGTTTGATCTTGGCTCAACTCATCCATAATTACACACGGAGATGGCCCCATTCATGATGCATGCAGGGGTGTCAGGGGGATTCAGAGAGTGGACATGAAGAAGAACTACTCTAGGGGCTCAGACATGTGCTTAAAAGTCAAGTTTTCACTCAGCAGGTGAAGGTTTGTATCTCTATAAGCAGTAATAGCGCCGAAGTGCAATGAATCTCCACAAACTCCTCGTCTCTGCCTCCGTCTCTCTGTGGCTCCCCATCTCTCTCTCTCTCTCTCTCTCTCTCTCTCTCTCTAGTAAAAGTAAAATAAGGGTCAGATCAGGCATTGTGGATGACAGGTTGCTGCTTTAAACCCATAAACAGTCATGTTAAATGTATATTTTATAATGAATATTACAGTCTTGTAAATTCATCATCAGTGGGTCCTAAAAACGTTAAAATCTGTAAAAAAAAAAAAAAAAAAAAAAAAAAAGTCATATGTTACAGGGGGCAGCATATTTTTGCCTGACCTGCTTAGATTACCTGCAGGTAAATTCTCTTTCTAAAGTAGCTAATTTACTCTCTAGTATGCAAACCTGCAGCACTCATTAAATTGTACCTACACCTAAATATCTCTTTATAAACATTACAGCAGCCTTTATATCAGCTTTTGTCATATAGATGTTGCTAAAACATTCCCTAGCCAACAGGACATCTCATTGGAGCACATCTGGCCCCCAACCCGAAATGAGTTTGACACCCCTGTGTTTCTGCAGTACAGTATGATTCAGATTTAAAAAATACTGAAAATCCAGCCTATTGTATTTTTCTCTTAATAACATAATAAAAACCCATGTAATACAGCTGATTTGATGCAGAAATACAAATTAACTGCATTAAGTTCTTGATGGAACCTTGGACCAGGTACACTTACTCAGATATTGTACCTGATAACATTAAACCCTAAGAACAGGAGAGTACATGAACTTCAGAAAATGATGAAGAAAAGCCACAAGTTTGTGCATTAAAATCATTTAAGTACAGAGAGTCTTTATTCTCATATCTCTTTGGAGGAGACGTCAGTTTTCACTAATACTTAACCTAACAGATCTTGGTTATAATGCAGATTTTCTTACACTGAATGGAGTTGAATGTGTTATTAGTGGAGCACTGCACACTGTACTGCTTCTGTTAAATCACATTCATATGACGGTCATCAAAGAAGCTGAGGTGAGTGATATTGGGGGGGCCTCACATTGATCTTTGCTTGGGGCCTCCAAGTCACTAAAACCGCCCCTGCTTGAACCTGAACCCTGGCAGCCGAGTGCATGCAGCATAATATTATCTCTCCCATCGTGATTGAAAGATTTAGCTCTATCATTTTTTGTTTATTCTGTTTCCTGTCTGTCCCTCTGCCGTGTACATTATTTTTTCCTGACAGTGGTTTTTTAAGCTACAGCAGCAGCTTCAGCACCAATAAAGCCATCTTTGAGAAAGATAAGACATATGTGACCGAAGCCAGATAAAGTTCCTGCAAGTCGGCATTCCGGTGGTTGAGAAAAATGGATACAAAGTCGTTTTCTTCAAAATGATCATTTTTCGTTTTTTCTCATTTTATGCAAGTCCGACATTTCAACTACTCATTTGATGAAAAAAGTAAGACAAATGTGATATTTAAAAGCGTTAATTTTGTGTTTTAAAATGCCCTATTCTCGCAGTTGCTGCAAGGATATTGAGGGGAGGGGAAAGCAAAACTGCGGGGTGATAATTGGCCGCTCAGTCTGCCATTGTTCCTAGTTTCGCCCATTGAGATGGACAATAACAAACATCGCATGGCTCAAACGCCACCCCCCTCGGCACGTATACAGCTGTTTCTAGTTATCACCTTTAACAACAAGCCTCAAGATGCACCCTGCAGCGAAGAAAAGTAGAAGAGATGATGAAGAAGCAGCAAGAATTATCAACAGACTTCGGACAACTTCAGGATCACTCGACAGTAAAAGTTTGATGACGGTGGATTTCCTGTAGGAATATTTTGATGAGCGTCACCAGTCCGATTCAGAAGCTTGGTTTGGGTGGACTTTATGTAAATATGGCTCTATTGTTTACGGCCATCTCCCGGCCTGCCTGAAGGTAGGAGCAGTCCTGAAACTTTGAGCCTGTTTTTCTCAGAACAAACAGGAACTAGAAGTTAACATTCATATGAGCATATCTTTGTAAAATATGATCAGATTAAGGTGTATGATACACCATTTGAAAGCTTGGAATCTACGCTTTCAAAATGTGTAAAAAACTCAAAAATGACCCAGGACGACTTGCAGGAGTTTTTACCAGCTTTGGTCACAAATTTGTGCATATCATAAACGTCGACACTGGACTCATATTTTTAACTCAGGACTTGATCAAGGTTGTTGAGCAAGAATGACAAAGAGTTCTGTCCTGCAGCTGCAGCATGCTATCTGAGCTTTATCAGCCAGGTACTTATTATGGTTGGATTTGATACAAATATAACCACTAGCATACACAGAGGAGCTATAAATTCATCCTACATAATAGCTCTTGCTGTCTTGGTCCCACTGCTTCACACAGAAATCTGAACACACTCTTGCACTCTCCCTGCTCTCTCATCAAATCTGGGTGTTTGAACAGATTACATGCAGTGGACAGATATCAGAGATTTTGAATGTCTGACAGTTTTGATCATCAAAGATTCATTTTTAGCGGGTAATAGCCCTGTCTTTAACATGGAAAAAAATCATTTTTATTTTTATTGTTATGGATAAAAGTAACAACTCTCCTGAGCATTACACACAATAATACAATAACTTCATGCATGAATTAAAATCCGGCTTTTTCAGAGAAAATGAGGTGGAAATGTTTGAAATCTCAATAAAGAAACATCTTAAATGGTATTTAGTTTGTTTTAATGAACAACCTCACAAATGAACACGAAGTCTTACGTTGGTTTATGAATCAACACAAAACATGATACTCAGACAATCTGCATACATGGTGTTGACATTTTTGACCTGCTGATTCTTCAGAGGCTGCTGATTGAAAAAGAGGCAAAAGATGGTATTTTCTTTGTGCATTGCCCCTCTCTGTCTTTCTCAATTTCCCCTCAGGAAGGAAGGGGGTCCTTCAGTAGGCAGGTGCTCATCCAGGAAGGGTGTGACCCCTTCATTGATAAATGTCCTTATACGTTCACCAAGCACCCCGCGCAGATGGTCAGAATACAGGTTCAGTAGTAGTGAACGGGCCCTGCCAACTCCCTCTTCGGGCACTGCTTGCTTGGCCAGTCCCCTGTATGATACAAAATATATATAAATATGTAACAATTACAAAAATGTATCACTTGGCCCTAGACCAGGAGATGCCATCTATCTATCTATCTATCTATCTATCTATCTATCTATCTATCTATCTATCTAGCTGTCTGACTATCTCTCTGACTATAAGCATCAGAGGGGCTCTTGCGTGTTATGACACCATCATGTGATGTTCAGAGTCTATATCTATATAGATATAGATATATCTATATATCTATATCTATATCTATATATATATAGATATATATCTATATATATATATCTCTCTCTCTCTCTCTCTCTCTCTCTCTCTCTCTCTCTCTATATATATATATATATATATATATATTATTATTATTATTATTATTATTATTATTAATCATGATTTGGATTTCTGCCATTATCACCCAGCCCTTATAAATATATAAATATATGTATATATACACATCATTGATTTTTTTTTTTTTAAGAAACCAGAAATTCACTTACCCCAAAAACTGGAGAATTGCTCTGTTTTCAGGAGTGTCAGCGAATTCTTTAACAGAAGTCAGAACACCCTCGGCCCTCTCATTAACATTTGGCAAGTGTGCCCTGAGGTTGTCAATCCGTCGTTGGAATTTTGCTGTCATTTCGTTATAACTTTCAAGAAGGTCCGCTGGCACTTCAGCCTCACCACCATGGTCACACAGGCTCAAAGAGACTGGAATCAAATCAGAATTGTAGGATTATTGTAATGTCGCTGTTGTTAAAGACATACTGATGAATTTTAATTCTTTAAATCTTATAGAGGAATTAAAAAGTAAATTGTAACAAATCAATTTTCAAATTAAAGCTGCTTAGTTTGCTTTGCTCCTTTTTTCTTGTCTTTGCATCCAATTTAGCATATTTATTATTTATAGTTACACCTGGGTAAGAGAAGTAGCAAAAATATTTGATAAGGCTGGTCTCCAATATATATATAGGAATAAATTAAGGTGTCATGTCAACCAAATCAAATCAATACTTTTTGAGAAGTATAAACAAAATTGGGCTGAGGAAGTTTTATGTAAACCTAAATTAAGAACTTATAATCTGGTTAAAAGAGTTTATAGTCCAGAGCTTTATGTCACTCTAAACCTAACCAGGGCTCAGAGATCTGTCTGTGCTCAGCTCAGATGTGGCATTCTTCCTCTTGCCCTGGAAACAGGTCGCTTCCATGCTGTTCCTGAGGAAGAGCGAATGTGTGTGTTGTGTGATTTGGGTGAAGTTGAAAATGAAATGCACTTTTTATTCTATTGTCCTCTGTATCACAACTTAAGATGTCAGCTTTTCTTTCAAATGTCTGCAGAGTGTCCTGATTTGTTTTCTATGTCTGATGAAGAAAGACTCAAATTTTTGTTTACTCACAAAGTGTTTCAACTTGCACAATTTGTGCTGAATGCTTTTCAACAGCGTAAGAGGACACTTTATATTTGACTAAAGCTGCTGTCTAATAACAAGTGTATAGTCTAATTGCAAATGAGCAACATTTTGTTAACACTTGATCTGTTCCTGTCTGATATGTACTGTGATGAGTTGCTCTTATCTTTGCTTGATTGCTCTTATTTGTTTTGTATTTCAGTGTCTTGTAAGCCCGTGAGGGCTGGGCACCTCTTTTTGTGTATGGCACGATGAAATAATAATAAAATAAAACTAAAAAAAAACATTTATTATTTTTCCTTACCTAAACGTGCTCCAGCTGGTTAGTTTGATTTTTGGAGTGTAGGAATTGTTTCATCATAACACATTTGAATGTAATAACAGCAACATCTCTATTCTGCATATGTTCTAAAAAAATGACCAGATCTCTGGACAATTACAGGAAGTTATACAAAATCTGTTGATTTAGATGGTTGTATTATTACGTTCCACATACTTATGTTTCAGTGCCACATTCAAATTGCATGGGGATGATTTCTTACCCTGCAGAACGAGGATCAGTGCCACAACGTATTTGGCATTCATCTCTGAAAACACAAATAAAACATTTTTAAAGTATTACATTACTCTCCACTTATAATATGGCATTTTAATGCAAAGTGGTGAAAATTCAGTCATCAAACTGCAGTAATCCAATGTTAGAATGAAATATCTGAGTGTTAAATAAAGTTTGAATGAAGTCTCAGGAGAGAATGTGCTGAAGGATGATTACCTGCTGTTGAGATGGGCGTACAGACCTAAGAAGTGACAGTCTTCTCTGAGGACTAGTTGTAACTCTGAGCTCACATCTGGGCTATAGCAGCCCGCTAGAATCATTTTATAACGAGAGTTCAGTGGTCAACATGTCAATCAACCAGGATCAGTAAACAAATGTGCTGATGAAGCAAGGGCAGTGCATGCTGGGATTTCCGCCTCCCACCTTAAACCTGAACCCTGGCAGCAGAGTGCATGTAGCATAACATTATGAACAGCCGCAGCTTCAGCAAGATTAATCCACATCATTTTGTTCTTAAATGCACAAGACTGATGCATTAAACTTTAAATAATAAAAATCTTCAGTAATTTGTTCTAAGATTATAAAATACTTACTGCACAAGCTGAGTCAGAGATTTAATAATCTTTCTTTAGTTGTAACCGAGGCAGAAAGTTAATCAGGATTTAGATTTTTGTAATTATCACCCCCTTATTACCACCCTTATAAGCATTTACATACAGTGCTTAACAAATTTATTAGACCACCACCCAAAGTAAGGTTTATGCCACAGCTGCCCTAAATTAACAGCATTGGTAATTTAGGGCAAAATCATTTTTGATGTTTCTGCAATGGTTAATGCACCAATATGTAGAGGCTCTTTAACCCAAATTATATTTTTAGTGCTAAATTATAATTATTATTGTTATCCATGAATTTTAAAGTTTACCGATTTCCAAAAAAATGGAAAAAATAGTAAAGCACATTATCATTTCTCAATTTATATGTCAAATTATAGTTATTTACTTGCATTCCTGAACAGAAAAATTACTTTTAGTGGTTGAATGTAATGCTTGATTCACTTCTGACTTCTCAGAGAAGCCCAGTGAGCCGGCTCAAATTTGGGTGAATTCCGTTTGATTCAGTTTCATTCCTGTTCAAAATGGTAAAACATGGAGAGCTCACTGAAAATGAGCGCAGATGGTCAGAATACAGGTTCAGTAGTAGTGAACGGGCCCTGCCAACTCCCTCTTCGGGCACTGCTTGCTTGGCCAGTCCCCTGTATGATACAAAATATATATAAATATGTAACAATTACAAAAATGTATCACTTGGCCCTAGACCAGGAGATGCCATCTATCTATCTATCTATCTATCTATCTATCTATCTATCTAGCTGTCTGACTATCTCTCTGACTATAAGCATCAGAGGGGCTCTTGCGTGTTATGACACCATCGTGATGTTCAGAGTCTATATCTATATAGATATAGATATATCTATTTATCTATCTATCTATCTATATATATATATATATATATATTATTATTATTATTATTATTATTATTATTAATCATGATTGTGATTTCTGCCATTATCACCCAGCCCTTATAAATATATAAATATATGTATATATACACATCATTGATTTTTTTTTTTTTAAGAAACCAGAAATTCACTTACCCCAAAAACTGGAGAATTGCTCTGTTTTCAGGAGTGTCAGCGAATTCTTTAACAGAAGTCAGAGCACCCCCGGCCCTCTCATTAACATTTGGCAAGTGTGCCCTAAGGTTGTCAATCCGTCGTTGGAATTTTGCTGTCATTTCGTTATAACTTTCAAGAAGGTCCGCTGGCACTTCAGCCTCACCACCATGGTCACACAGGCTCAAAGAGACTGGAATCAAATCAGAATTGCAGGATTATTGTAATGTCGCTGTTGTTAAAGACATACTGATGAATTTTAATTCTTTAAATCTTATAGAGGAATTAAAAAGTAAATTGTAACAAATCAATTTTCAAATTAAAGCTGCTTAGTTTGCTCCTTTTTTCTTGTCTTTGCATCCAATTTAGCATATTTATTATTTATAGTTACACCTGGGTAAGAGAAGTAGCAAAAATATTTGATAAGGCTGGTCTCCAATATATATATAGGAATAAATTAAGGTGTCATGTCAACCAAATCAAATCAATACTTTTTGAGAAGTATAAACAAAATTGGGCTGAGGAAGTTTTATGTAAACCTAAATTAAGAACTTATAATCTGGTTAAAAGAGTTTATAGTCCAGAGCTTTATGTCACTCTAAACCTAACCAGGGCTCAGAGATCTGTCTGTGCTCAGCTCAGATGTGGCATTCTTCCTCTTGCCCTGGAAACAGGTCGCCATGCTGTTCCTGAGGAAGAGCGAATGTGTGTGTTGTGTGATTTGGGTGAAGTTGAAAATGAAATGCACTTTTTATTCTATTGTCCTCTGTATCACAACTTAAGATGTCAGCTTTTCTGTCAAATGTCTGCAGAGTGTCCTGATTTGTTTTCTATGTCTGATGAAGAAAGACTCAAATTTTTGTTTACTCACAAAGTGTTTCAACTTGCACAATTTGTGCTGAATGCTTTTCAACAGCGTAAGAGGACACTTTATATTTGACTAAAGCTGCTGTCTAATAACAAGTGTATAGTCTAATTGCAAATGAGCAACATTTTGTTAACACTTGATCTGTTCCTGTCTGATATGTACTGTGATGAGTTGCTCTTATCTTTGCTTGATTGCTCTTATTTGTTTTGTATTTCAGTGTCTTGTAAGCCCGTGAGGGCTGGGCACCTCTTTTTGTGTATGGCACGATGAAATAATAATAAAATAAAACTAAAAAAAAACATTTATTATTTTTCCTTACCTAAACGTGCTCCAGCTGGTTAGTTTGATTTTTGGAGTGTAGGAATTGTTTCATCATAACACATTTGAATGTAATAACAGCAACATCTCTATTCTGCATATGTTCTAAAAAAAAATGACCAGATCTCTGGACAATTACAGGAAGTTATACAAAATCTGTTGATTTAGATGGTTGTATTATTACGTTCCACATACTTATGTTTCAGTGCCACATTCAAATTGCATGGGGATGATTTCTTACCCTGCAGAACGAGGATCAGTGCCACAACGTATTTGGCATTCATCTCTGAAAACACAAATAAAACATTTTTAAAGTATTACATTACTCTCCACTTATAATATGGCATTTTAATGCAAAGTGGTGAAAATTCAGTCATCAAACTGCAGTAATCCAATGTTAGAATGAAATATCTGAGTGTTAAATAAAGTTTGAATGAAGTCTCAGGAGAGAATGTGCTGAAGGATGATTACCTGCTGTTGAGATGGGCGTACAGACCTAAGAAGTGACAGTCTTCTCTGAGGACTAGTTGTAACTCTGAGCTCACATCTGGGCTATAGCAGCCCGCTAGAATCATTTTATAACGAGAGTTCAGTGGTCAACATGTCAATCAACCAGGATCAGTAAACAAATGTGCTGATGAAGCAAGGGCAGTGCATGCTGGGATTTCCGCCTCCCACCTTAAACCTGAACCCTGGCAGCAGAGTGCATGTAGCATAACATTATGAACAGCAGCTTCAGCAAGATTAATCCACATCATTTTGTTCTTAAATGCACAAGACTGATGCATTAAACTTTAAATAATAAAAATCTTCAGTAATTTGTTCTAAGATTATAAAATACTTACTGCACAAGCTGAGTCAGAGATTTAATAATCTTTCTTTAGTTGTAACCGAGGCAGAAAGTTAATCAGGATTTAGATTTTTGTAATTATCACCCCCTTATTACCACCCTTATAAGCATTTACATACAGTGCTTAACAAATTTATTAGACCACCACCCAAAGTAAGGTTTATGCCACAGCTGCCCTAAATTAACAGCATTGGTAATTTAGGGCAAAATCATTTTTGATGTTTCTGCAATGGTTAATGCACCAATATGTAGAGGCTCTTTAACCCAAATTATATTTTTAGTGCTAAATTATAATTATTATTGTTATCCATGAATTTTAAAGTTTACCGATTTCCAAAAAAATGGAAAAAATAGTAAAGCACATTATCATTTCTCAATTTATATGTCAAATTATAGTTATTTACTTGCATTCCTGAACAGAAAAATTACTTTTAGTGGTTGAATGTAATGCTTGATTCACTTCTGACTTCTCAGAGAAGCCCAGTGAGCTCAAATTTGGGTGAATTCCGTTTGATTCAGTTTCATTCCTGTTCAAAATGGTAAAACATGGAGAGCTCACTGAAAATGAAAGAGTCCGCACTTCATGATGCTTGATAGTCTTTGAGACAAATATGACAGGTGGTCTAATAAATTTGTTAAGCACACACATCATTGATGATCTTTTAATGGAAACCAACCAGAAATTCACTTACTCCAATAACTGGAGAATGGCTCTGTTTTGAGGGACTTCTGTGAAATCTCTTACAGGTGTCATAACATCATATTTAACTCCAGCCCTCATTAAATGGTAGAAATTCTTCTCATAACGGTGAAAATGACTTAATAACTGAACATTAAGTCCTAATCTGGACACAGACTGTCCTATGACAAGTGAGGTTGGCATGTTTGATCTTGGCTCAACTCATCCATAATTACACACGGAGATGGCCCCATTCATGATGCATGCAGGGGTGTCAGGGGGATTCAGAGAGTGGACATGAAGAAGAACTACTCTAGGGGCTCAGACATGTGCTTAAAAGTCAAGTTTTCACTCAGCAGGTGAAGGTTTGTATCTCTATAAGCAGTAATAGCGCCGAAGTGCAATGAATCTCCACAAGCTCCTCGTCTCTGCCTCCGTCTCTCTGTGGCTCCCCATCTCTCTCTCTCTCTCTCTCTCTCTCTCTCTCTCTCTGTCTCTCTCTCTCTCTCTCTAGTAAAAGTAAAATAAGGGTCAGATCAGGCATTGTGGATGACAGGTTGCTGCTTTAAACCCATAAACAGTCATGTTAAATGTATATTTTATAATGAATATTACAGTCTTGTAAATTCATCATCAGTGGGTCCTAAAAACGTTAAAATCTGTAAAAAAAAAAAAAAAAAAAAAAAGTCATATGTTACAGGGGGCAGCATATTTTTGCCTGACCTGCTTAGATTACCTGCAGGTAAATTCTCTTTCTAAAGTAGCTAATTTACTCTCTAGTATGCAAACCTGCAGCACTCATTAAATTGTACCTACACCTAAATATCTCTTTATAAACATTACAGCAGCCTTTATATCAGCTTTTGTCATATAGATGTTGCTAAAACATTCCCTAACCAACAGGACATCTCATTGGAGCACATCTGGCCCCCAACCCGAAATGAGTTTGACACCCCTGTGTTTCTGCAGTACAGTATGATTCAGATTAAAAAAATACTGAAAATCCAGCCTATTGTATTTTTCTCTTAATAACATAATAAAAACCCATGTAATACAGCTGATTTGATGCAGAAATACAAATTAACTGCATTAAGTTCTTGATGGAACCTTGGACCAGGTACACTTACTCAGATATTGTACCTGATAACATTAAACCCTAAGAACAGGAGAGTACATGAACTTCAGAAAATGATGAAGAAAAGCCACAAGTTTGTGCATTAAAATCATTTAAGTACAGAGAGTCTTTATTCTCATATCTCTTTGGAGGAGACGTCAGTTTTCACTAATACTTAACCTAACAGATCTTGGTTATAATGCAGATTTTCTTACACTGAATGGAGTTGAATGTGTTATTAGTGGAGCACTGCACACTGTACTGCTTCTGTTAAATCACATTCATATGACGGTCATCAAAGAAGCTGAGGTGAGTGATATTGGGGGGGCCTCACATTGATCTTTGCTTGGGGCCTCCAAGTCACTAAAACCGCCCCTGCTTGAACCTGAACCCTGGCAGCCGAGTGCATGCAGCATAATATTATCTCTCCCATCGTGATTGAAAGATTTAGCTCTATCATTTTTTGTTTATTCTGTTTCCTGTCTGTCCCTCTGCCGTGTACATTATTTTTTCCTGACAGTGGTTTTTTAAGCTACAGCAGCAGCTTCAGCACCAATAAAGCCATCTTTGAGAAAGATAAGACATATGTGACCGAAGCCAGATAAAGTTCCTGCAAGTCGGCATTCCGGTGGTTGAGAAAAATGGATACAAAGTCGTTTTCTTCAAAATGATCATTTTTCGTTTTTTCTCATTTTATGCAAGTCCGACATTTCAACTACTCATTTGATGAAAAAAGTAAGACAAATGTGATATTTAAAAGCGTTAATTTTGTGTTTTAAAATGCCCTATTCTCGCAGTTGCTGCAAGGATATTGAGGGGAGGGGAAAGCAAAACTGCGGGGTGATAATTGGCCGCTCAGTCTGCCATTGTTCCTAGTTTCGCCCATTGAGATGGACAATAACAAACATCGCATGGCTCAAACGCCACCCCCCTCGGCACGTATACAGCTGTTTCTAGTTATCACCTTTAACAACAAGCCTCAAGATGCACCCTGCAGCGAAGAAAAGTAGAAGAGATGATGAAGAAGCAGCAAGAATTATCAACAGACTTCGGACAACTTCAGGATCACTCGACAGTAAAAGTTTGATGACGGTGGATTTCCTGTAGGAATATTTTGATGAGCGTCACCAGTCCGATTCAGAAGCTTGGTTTGGGTGGACTTTATGTAAATGTGGCTCTATTGTTCACGGCCATCTCCCGGCCTGCCTGAAGGTAGGAGCAGTCCTGAAACTTTGAGCCTGTTTTTCTCAGAACAGTCAGGAACTAGAAGTTAACATTCATATGAGCATATCTTTGTAAAATATGATCAGATTAAGGTGTATGATACACCATTTGAAAGCTTGGAATCTACGCTTTCAAAATGTGTAAAAAACTCAAAAATGACCCAGGACGACTTGCAGGAGTTTTTACCAGCTTTGGTCACATATTTGTGCATATCATAAACGTCGACACTGGACTCATATTTTTAACTCAGGACTTGATCAAAGTTGTTGAGCAAGAATGACAAAGAGTTCTGTCCTGCAGCTGCAGCATGCTATCTGAGCTTTATCAGCCAGGTACTTATTATGGTTGGATTTGATACAAATATAACCACTAGCATACACAGAGGAGCTATAAATTCATCCTACATAATAGCTCTTGCTGTCTTGGTCCCACTGCTTCACACAGAAATCTGAACACACTCTTGCACTCTCCCTGCTCTCTCATCAAATCTGGGTGTTTGAACAGATTACATGCAGTGGACAGATATCAGAGATTTTGAATGTCTGACAGTTTTGATCATCAAAGATTCATTTTTAGCGGGTAATAGCCCTGTCTTTAACATGGAAAAAAATCATTTTTATTTTTATTGTTATGGATAAAAGTAACAACTCTCCTGAGCATTACACACAATAATACAATAACTTCATGCATGAATTAAAATCCGGCTTTTTCAGAGAAAATAGGTGGAAATGTTTAAAATCTCAATAAAGAAACATCTTTAATGGTATTCAGTTTGTTTTAATGAACAACCTCACAAATGAACACAAAGTCTCACATTGGTTTATGAATCAACACAAAACATGACACTCAGACAATCTGCATACATGGTGTTGACATTTTTGACCTGCTGATTCTTCAGAGGCTGCTGATTGAAAAAGAGGCAAAGGATGGTATTTTCTTTGTGCATTGCCCCTCTCTGTCTTTCTCAATTTCCCCTCAGGAAGGAAGGGGGTCCTTCAGTAGGCAGGTGCTCATCCAGGAAGGGTGTGACCCCTTCATTGATAAATGTCCTTATACGTTCACCAAGCACCCCGCGCAGATGGTCAGAATACAGGTTCAGTAGTAGTGAACGGGCCCTGCCAACTCCCTCTTCGGGCACTGCTTGCTTGGCCAGTCCCCTGTATGATACAAAATATATATAAATATGTAACAATTACAAAAATGTATCACTTGGCCCTAGACCAGGAGATGCCATCTATCTATCTATCTATCTATCTATCTATCTATCTATCTAGCTGTCTGACTATCTCTCTGACTATAAGCATCAGAGGGGCTCTTGCGTGTTATGACACCATCGTGATGTTCAGAGTCTATATCTATATAGATATAGATATATCTATTTATCTATCTATCTATCTATATATATATATATATATATATTATTATTATTATTATTATTATTATTATTAATCATGATTGTGATTTCTGCCATTATCACCCAGCCCTTATAAATATATAAATATATGTATATATACACATCATTGATTTTTTTTTAAGAAACCAGAAATTCACTTACCCCAAAAACTGGAGAAGTGCTCTGTTTTCAGGAGTGTCAGCGAATTCTTTAACAGAAGTCAGAGCACCCCCGGCCCTCTCATTAACATTTGGCAAGTGTGCCCTAAGGTTGTCAATCCGTCGTTGGAATTTTGCTGTCATTTCGTTATAACTTTCAAGAAGGTCCGCTGGCACTTCAGCCTCACCACCATGGTCACACAGGCTCAAAGAGACTGGAATCAAATCAGAATTGCAGGATTATTGTAATGTCGCTGTTGTTAAAGACATACTGATGAATTTTAATTCTTTAAATCTTATAGAGGAATTAAAAAGTAAATTGTAACAAATCAATTTTCAAATTAAAGCTGCTTAGTTTGCTCCTTTTTCTTGTCTTTGCATCCAATTTAGCATATTTATTATTTATAGTTACACCTGGGTAAGAGAAGTAGCAAAAATATTTGATAAGGCTGGTCTCCAATATATATATAGGAATAAATTAAGGTGTCATGTCAACCAAATCAAATCAATACTTTTTGAGAAGTATAAACAAAATTGGGCTGAGGAAGTTTTATGTAAACCTAAATTAAGAACTTATAATCTGGTTAAAAGAGTTTATAGTCCAGAGCTTTATGTCACTCTAAACCTAACCAGGGCTCAGAGATCTGTCTGTGCTCAGCTCAGATGTGGCATTCTTCCTCTTGCCCTGGAAACAGGTCGCTTCCATGCTGTTCCTGAGGAAGAGCGAATGTGTGTTGTGTGATTTGGGTGAAGTTGAAAATGAAATGCACTTTTATTCTATTGTCCTCTGTATCACAACTTAAGATGTCAGCTTTTCTGTCAAATGTCTGCAGAGTGTCCTGATTTGTTTTCTATGTCTGATGAAGAAAGACTCAAATTTTTGTTTACTCACAAAGTGTTTCAACTTGCACAATTTGTGCTGAATGCTTTTCAACAGCGTAAGAGGACACTTTATATTTGACTAAAGCTGCTGTCTAATAACAAGTGTATAGTCTAATTGCAAATGAGCAACATTTTGTTAACACTTGATCTGTTCCTGTCTGATATGTACTGTGATGAGTTGCTCTTATCTTTGCTTGATTGCTCTTATTTGTTTTGTATTTCAGTGTCTTGTAAGCCCGTGAGGGCTGGGCACCTCTTTTTGTGTATGGCACGATGAAATAATAATAAAATAAAACTAAAAAAAAACATTTATTATTTTTCCTTACCTAAACGTGCTCCAGCTGGTTAGTTTGATTTTTGGAGTGTAGGAATTGTTTCATCATAACACATTTGAATGTAATAACAGCAACATCTCTATTCTGCATATGTTCTAAAAAAATGACCAGATCTCTGGACAATTACAGGAAGTTATACAAAATCTGTTGATTTAGATGGTTGTATTATTACGTTCCACATACTTATGTTTCAGTGCCACATTCAAATTGCATGGGGATGATTTCTTACCCTGCAGAACGAGGATCAGTGCCACAACGTATTTGGCATTCATCTCTGAAAACACAAATAAAACATTTTTAAAGTATTACATTACTCTCCACTTATAATATGGCATTTTAATGCAAAGTGGTGAAAATTCAGTCATCAAACTGCAGTAATCCAATGTTAGAATGAAATATCTGAGTGTTAAATAAAGTTTGAATGAAGTCTCAGGAGAGAATGTGCTGAAGGATGATTACCTGCTGTTGAGATGGGCGTACAGACCTAAGAAGTGACAGTCTTCTCTGAGGACTAGTTGTAACTCTGAGCTCACATCTGGGCTATAGCAGCCCGCTAGAATCATTTTATAACGAGAGTTCAGTGGTCAACATGTCAATCAACCAGGATCAGTAAACAAATGTGCTGATGAAGCAAGGGCAGTGCATGCTGGGATTTCCGCCTCCCACCTTAAACCTGAACCCTGGCAGCAGAGTGCATGTAGCATAACATTATGAACAGCCGCAGCTTCAGCAAGATTAATCCACATCATTTTGTTCTTAAATGCACAAGACTGATGCATTAAACTTTAAATAATAAAAATCTTCAGTAATTTGTTCTAAGATTATAAAATACTTACTGCACAAGCTGAGTCAGAGATTTAATAATCTTTCTTTAGTTGTAACCGAGGCAGAAAGTTAATCAGGATTTAGATTTTTGTAATTATCACCCCCTTATTACCACCCTTATAAGCATTTACATACAGTGCTTAACAAATTTATTAGACCACCACCCAAAGTAAGGTTTATGCCACAGCTGCCCTAAATTAACAGCATTGGTAATTTAGGGCAAAATCATTTTTGATGTTTCTGCAATGGTTAATGCACCAATATGTAGAGGCTCTTTAACCCAAATTATATTTTTAGTGCTAAATTATAATTATTATTGTTATCCATGAATTTTAAAGTTTACCGATTTCCAAAAAAATGGAAAAAATAGTAAAGCACATTATCATTTCTCAATTTATATGTCAAATTATAGTTATTTACTTGCATTCCTGAACAGAAAAATTACTTTTAGTGGTTGAATGTAATGCTTGATTCACTTCTGACTTCTCAGAGAAGCCCAGTGAGCCGGCTCAAATTTGGGTGAATTCCGTTTGATTCAGTTTCATTCCTGTTCAAAATGGTAAAACATGGAGAGCTCACTGAAAATGAAAGAGTCCGCACTTCATGATGCTTGATAGTCTTTGAGACAAATATGACAGGTGGTCTAATAAATTTGTTAAGCACACACATCATTGATGATCTTTTAATGGAAACCAACCAGAAATTCACTTACTCCAATAACTGGAGAATGGCTCTGTTTTGAGGGACTTCTGTGAAATCTCTTACAGGTGTCATAACATCATATTTAACTCCAGCCCTCATTAAATGGTAGAAATTCTTCTCATAACGGTGAAAATGACTTAATAACTGAACATTAAGTCCTAATCTGGACACAGACTGTCCTATGACAAGTGAGGTTGGCATGTTTGATCTTGGCTCAACTCATCCATAATTACACACGGAGATGGCCCCATTCATGATGCATGCAGGGGTGTCAGGGGGATTCAGAGAGTGGACATGAAGAAGAACTACTCTAGGGGCTCAGACATGTGCTTAAAAGTCAAGTTTTCACTCAGCAGGTGAAGGTTTGTATCTCTATAAGCAGTAATAGCGCCGAAGTGCAATGAATCTCCACAAACTCCTCGTCTCTGCCTCCGTCTCTCTGTGGCTCCCCATCTCTCTCTCTCTCTCTCTCTCTGTCTCTCTCTCTCTCTCTCTAGTAAAAGTAAAATAAGGGTCAGATCAGGCATTGTGGATGACAGGTTGCTGCTTTAAACCCATAAACAGTCATGTTAAATGTATATTTTATAATGAATATTACAGTCTTGTAAATTCATCATCAGTGGGTCCTAAAAACGTTAAAATCTGTAAAAAAAAAAAAAAAAAAAAAAAGTCATATGTTACAGGGGGCAGCATATTTTTGCCTGACCTGCTTAGATTACCTGCAGGTAAATTCTCTTTCTAAAGTAGCTAATTTACTCTCTAGTATGCAAACCTGCAGCACTCATTAAATTGTACCTACACCTAAATATCTCTTTATAAACATTACAGCAGCCTTTATATCAGCTTTTGTCATATAGATGTTGCTAAAACATTCCCTAACCAACAGGACATCTCATTGGAGCACATCTGGCCCCCAACCCGAAATGAGTTTGACACCCCTGTGTTTCTGCAGTACAGTATGATTCAGATTAAAAAAATACTGAAAATCCAGCCTATTGTATTTTTCTCTTAATAACATAATAAAAACCCATGTAATACAGCTGATTTGATGCAGAAATACAAATTAACTGCATTAAGTTCTTGATGGAACCTTGGACCAGGTACACTTACTCAGATATTGTACCTGATAACATTAAACCCTAAGAACAGGAGAGTACATGAACTTCAGAAAATGATGAAGAAAAGCCACAAGTTTGTGCATTAAAATCATTTAAGTACAGAGAGTCTTTATTCTCATATCTCTTTGGAGGAGACGTCAGTTTTCACTAATACTTAACCTAACAGATCTTGGTTATAATGCAGATTTTCTTACACTGAATGGAGTTGAATGTGTTATTAGTGGAGCACTGCACACTGTACTGCTTCTGTTAAATCACATTCATATGACGGTCATCAAAGAAGCTGAGGTGAGTGATATTGGGGGGGCCTCACATTGATCTTTGCTTGGGGCCTCCAAGTCACTAAAACCGCCCCTGCTTGAACCTGAACCCTGGCAGCCGAGTGCATGCAGCATAATATTATCTCTCCCATCGTGATTGAAAGATTTAGCTCTATCATTTTTTGTTTATTCTGTTTCCTGTCTGTCCCTCTGCCGTGTACATTATTTTTTCCTGACAGTGGTTTTTTAAGCTACAGCAGCAGCTTCAGCACCAATAAAGCCATCTTTGAGAAAGATAAGACATATGTGACCGAAGCCAGATAAAGTTCCTGCAAGTCGGCATTCCGGTGGTTGAGAAAAATGGATACAAAGTCGTTTTCTTCAAAATGATCATTTTTCGTTTTTTCTCATTTTATGCAAGTCCGACATTTCAACTACTCATTTGATGAAAAAAGTAAGACAAATGTGATATTTAAAAGCGTTAATTTTGTGTTTTAAAATGCCCTATTCTCGCAGTTGCTGCAAGGATATTGAGGGGAGGGGAAAGCAAAACTGCGGGGTGATAATTGGCCGCTCAGTCTGCCATTGTTCCTAGTTTCGCCCATTGAGATGGACAATAACAAACATCGCATGGCTCAAACGCCACCCCCCTCGGCACGTATACAGCTGTTTCTAGTTATCACCTTTAACAACAAGCCTCAAGATGCACCCTGCAGCGAAGAAAAGTAGAAGAGATGATGAAGAAGCAGCAAGAATTATCAACAGACTTCGGACAACTTCAGGATCACTCGACAGTAAAAGTTTGATGACGGTGGATTTCCTGTAGGAATATTTTGATGAGCGTCACCAGTCCGATTCAGAAGCTTGGTTTGGGTGGACTTTATGTAAATGTGGCTCTATTGTTCACGGCCATCTCCCGGCCTGCCTGAAGGTAGGAGCAGTCCTGAAACTTTGAGCCTGTTTTTCTCAGAACAGTCAGGAACTAGAAGTTAACATTCATATGAGCATATCTTTGTAAAATATGATCAGATTAAGGTGTATGATACACCATTTGAAAGCTTGGAATCTACGCTTTCAAAATGTGTAAAAAACTCAAAAATGACCCAGGACGACTTGCAGGAGTTTTTACCAGCTTTGGTCACATATTTGTGCATATCATAAACGTCGACACTGGACTCATATTTTTAACTCAGGACTTGATCAAAGTTGTTGAGCAAGAATGACAAAGAGTTCTGTCCTGCAGCTGCAGCATGCTATCTGAGCTTTATCAGCCAGGTACTTATTATGGTTGGATTTGATACAAATATAACCACTAGCATACACAGAGGAGCTATAAATTCATCCTACATAATAGCTCTTGCTGTCTTGGTCCCACTGCTTCACACAGAAATCTGAACACACTCTTGCACTCTCCCTGCTCTCTCATCAAATCTGGGTGTTTGAACAGATTACATGCAGTGGACAGATATCAGAGATTTTGAATGTCTGACAGTTTTGATCATCAAAGATTCATTTTTAGCGGGTAATAGCCCTGTCTTTAACATGGAAAAAAATCATTTTTATTTTTATTGTTATGGATAAAAGTAACAACTCTCCTGAGCATTACACACAATAATACAATAACTTCATGCATGAATTAAAATCCGGCTTTTTCAGAGAAAATAGGTGGAAATGTTTAAAATCTCAATAAAGAAACATCTTTAATGGTATTCAGTTTGTTTTAATGAACAACCTCACAAATGAACACAAAGTCTCACATTGGTTTATGAATCAACACAAAACATGACACTCAGACAATCTGCATACATGGTGTTGACATTTTTGACCTGCTGATTCTTCAGAGGCTGCTGATTGAAAAAGAGGCAAAGGATGGTATTTTCTTTGTGCATTGCCCCTCTCTGTCTTTCTCAATTTCCCCTCAGGAAGGAAGGGGGTCCTTCAGTAGGCAGGTGCTCATCCAGGAAGGGTGTGACCCCTTCATTGATAAATGTCCTTATACGTTCACCAAGCACCCCGCGCAGATGGTCAGAATCCAGGTTCAGTAGTAGTGAACGGGCCCTGCCAACTCCCTCTTCGGGCACTGCTTGCTTGGCCAGTCCCCTGTATGATACAAAATATATATAAATATGTAACAATTACAAAAATGTATCACTTGGCCCTAGACCAGGAGATGCCATCTATCTATCTATCTATCTATCTATCTATCTATCTATCTATCTATCTATCTATCTAGCTGTCTGACTATCTCTCTGACTATAAGCATCAGAGGGGCTCTTGCGTGTTATGACACCATCGTGATGTTCAGAGTCTATATCTATATAGATATAGATATATCTATTTATCTATCTATCTATCTCTATATATATATATATATATATTATTATTATTATTATTATTATTATTATTATTAATCATGATTGTGATTTCTGCCATTATCACCCAGCCCTTATAAATATATAAATATATGTATATATACACATCATTGATTTTTTTTTTTTTAAGAAACCAGAAATTCACTTACCCCAAAAACTGGAGAATTGCTCTGTTTTCAGAAGTGTCAGCGAATTCTTTAACAGAAGTCAGAGCACCCCCGGCCCTCTCATTAACATTTGGCAAGTGTGCCCTAAGGTTGTCAATCCGTCGTTGGAATTTTGCTGTCATTTCGTTATAACTTTCAAGAAGGTCCGCTGGCACTTCAGCCTCACCACCATGGTCACACAGGCTCAAAGAGACTGGAATCAAATCAGAATTGCAGGATTATTGTAATGTCGCTGTTGTTAAAGACATACTGATGAATTTTAATTCTTTAAATCTTATAGAGGAATTAAAAAGTAAATTGTAACAAATCAATTTTCAAATTAAAGCTGCTTAGTTTGCTCCTTTTTTCTTGTCTTTGCATCCAATTTAGCATATTTATTATTTATAGTTACACCTGGGTAAGAGAAGTAGCAAAAATATTTGATAAGGCTGGTCTCCAATATATATATAGGAATAAATTAAGGTGTCATGTCAACCAAATCAAATCAATACTTTTTGAGAAGTATAAACAAAATTGGGCTGAGGAAGTTTTATGTAAACCTAAATTAAGAACTTATAATCTGGTTAAAAGAGTTTATAGTCCAGAGCTTTATGTCACTCTAAACCTAACCAGGGCTCAGAGATCTGTCTGTGCTCAGCTCAGATGTGGCATTCTTCCTCTTGCCCTGGAAACAGGTCGCTTCCATGCTGTTCCTGAGGAAGAGCGAATGTGTGTGTTGTGTGATTTGGGTGAAGTTGAAAATGAAATGCACTTTTTATTCTATTGTCCTCTGTATCACAACTTAAGATGTCAGCTTTTCTGTCAAATGTCTGCAGAGTGTCCTGATTTGTTTTCTATGTCTGATGAAGAAAGACTCAAATTTTTGTTTACTCACAAAGTGTTTCAACTTGCACAATTTGTGCTGAATGCTTTTCAACAGCGTAAGAGGACACTTTATATTTGACTAAAGCTGCTGTCTAATAACAAGTGTATAGTCTAATTGCAAATGAGCAACATTTTGTTAACACTTGATCTGTTCCTGTCTGATATGTACTGTGATGAGTTGCTCTTATCTTTGCTTGATTGCTCTTATTTGTTTTGTATTTCAGTGTCTTGTAAGCCCGTGAGGGCTGGGCACCTCTTTTTGTGTATGGCACGATGAAATAATAATAAAATAAAACTAAAAAAAAACATTTATTATTTTTCCTTACCTAAACGTGCTCCAGCTGGTTAGTTTGATTTTTGGAGTGTAGGAATTGTTTCATCATAACACATTTGAATGTAATAACAGCAACATCTCTATTCTGCATATGTTCTAAAAAAATGACCAGATCTCTGGACAATTACAGGAAGTTATACAAAATCTGTTGATTTAGATGGTTGTATTATTACGTTCCACATACTTATGTTTCAGTGCCACATTCAAATTGCATGGGGATGATTTCTTACCCTGCAGAACGAGGATCAGTGCCACAACGTATTTGGCATTCATCTCTGAAAACACAAATAAAACATTTTTAAAGTATTACATTACTCTCCACTTATAATATGGCATTTTAATGCAAAGTGGTGAAAATTCAGTCATCAAACTGCAGTAATCCAATGTTAGAATGAAATATCTGAGTGTTAAATAAAGTTTGAATGAAGTCTCAGGAGAGAATGTGCTGAAGGATGATTACCTGCTGTTGAGATGGGCGTACAGACCTAAGAAGTGACAGTCTTCTCTGAGGACTAGTTGTAACTCTGAGCTCACATCTGGGCTATAGCAGCCCGCTAGAATCATTTTATAACGAGAGTTCAGTGGTCAACATGTCAATCAACCAGGATCAGTA
The DNA here is from genome assembly GCF_018320785.1 of Cheilinus undulatus. NCBI lineage: Eukaryota > Metazoa > Chordata > Actinopteri > Labriformes > Labridae > Cheilinus > Cheilinus undulatus. The sequence goes on along the minus strand of NC_054872.1, from coordinate 35,175,707 downwards.
AACAAATGTGCTGATGAAGCAAGGGCAGTGCATGCTGGGATTTCCGCCTCCCACCTTAAACCTGAACCCTGGCAGCAGAGTGCATGTAGCATAACATTATGAACAGCCGCAGCTTCAGCAACAATAAAGCCATCTTTCGAAATGATCAGATATATTTGTGCATATCTTCAGCATGAGAATCGTGAGCCTCGGATAAAAAGTCTTACTAAAGAAATGTTGCAGGTAACACTTATAAAGAAATGTCCAGGTGGATTTCAAAATGTCAATTCCATGCCATCCCCTCTTCAGGTTTGTGGCAGAGTGAGCGTATGGGTTATATAGGGGGAGTGGTGTAATAAGGGATGGGGGCAAACTAAAGCAAAAGGCACAACAGTTTCTGATTTTATTGAAAATCTGTACATATTTATGACGTTTTTTATGGCACCTGTTTTGAACTAGTACAAGGAAGAAGTCTGCTGAGAGGTTTGTAGGACAATTGGAGCAATGGTGTGGTGTACAAATCGAGACAGACACACAGACATGCCACCAATTATAATAGTAGGACACATCCGATTCTATTGAATTTTGATGTGATGTCCTCCTCTTATCTTTGTTTTGACCTTTTTTTTTTAAATGCACTTTGATGAGCTAACACTTTCTCTGCCTTTAGTTTATAATGATTTATATCTTTATCTAATATAACCACCTTAAAGACAGTCAGATTACAAATAGTGGCAAGAATCATGGGTGTTTCGTGACGTAAGACCATAAATTTATTATCAGCTTTTCTTCCATCTACAGGGCTTTGATCAGCTTGCGTGGATGCTCTCAGTGACCTGTAGTTATCAGTGGTTGTCTGGATCTTCCCCCACATAGGCTTCACACTTGAGGCTCAGCCAATAAACCTGTCAGTCACCGGTTGGATGTGGTCTTGACTGTTAACCCCAGAAAATCCTGCTCCTTTTCCAAAACCCTGGACTTCAGCTTTGGCTCCTTTCTGACACACAAAAGCACACAAATGAGTCATTAAGTACATCCAACAAGCAAACACAACCACACTGAAGAATATTACGATTCTGGTGAGTGAAAATATTTGCAGAATAGACTCTTTTTTCATGCACAGCAACAACTACAAAAAAAATACATTCAAGCAAGTGTATACTTCATGTCCCATCTAAAATGTCTAATTTCTCATGTTTTTTTTCACTGGAGTGTTTTCATTAGAGTTATGGGACTTTAAAGATGAGAAAATAATAAATTAAAAATCAAATTTCAATGTAAAACAGACAGTAAACAATGATGACTTTTTTGCAAATACATGTTCTCCCATCTTTTGGGGACCAAAAGTAAAAGAAATAACCCTTCTGTGACACAAGGTCTTCAAAACATTCACATATTTACATTTACATTTACATAAAAAGTCCTTAAGATTTTTGGAAATCTGCTTCTTTTGACTCAGTTTTCAAAGCAGTTCCGGTCGCTGAGACACAGAGAGCCGCATCACAAGTTCTCTGTGTCTCTTTCTCTACATTATGATCCACTCAGGCTCTCTCCTCCTCTCCAGTTTCTAAGCACACATGCACTGACAACAGAGCAGCATGCCATTGGTTGTCACAGCCCGTCACAGTGAATTGTGGGAAAACGATATGGTGGAGAATGTGAAGGCTAGTGGCAGAAAAGATCAAAAAATGGACTATAAAACTGATAAAAAAGAGGTTCAATATCAGACATCAGCTGGTGTTGATTTAGTCTTTAAAGACCTCAGAAAGTCACCCAAGTTCCAGGCTCACTAGAAAGCATCTGTAAAGGCTACAAAGGCATACACAGAACCATTAGAAAGGCAAAATGGAGGGATTCAGGAGGAGTAAAAGTAATGGGCTATGATTTATGGGTCAAAAGTTATTTGACTTTTTGTAACCTGTGTCCTTTCTTGTTGTATACAACATCAGTCACAGAGGGTTAATGCTCTCAAGATAAAATAACTGTGGTGTCATATGGAATATCAATCAATCAATCAATCAATCAAACTTTATTTATAAAGCGCTTTTCATACATAACATGTAACTCAAAGTGCTTTACATAGACAAATAAAAACATTCCCTCAAACCCACCCACCTTTTGCTTAACATAGACAATTAAGGTAATTCCCTCACACCCACACACCCGCAAACACCCTATCCCACTATCAACCACCCCACAGACAACAGTGACATGTACACCCAGTCACACACATGCACGCACTGTTTCACAAACATGCACACACACACACTAAAATAGTGGACATTAGGCTGAGTACAAGAGGCTGAGTACAGATGAACCAGTTGAGAAAGCGTCATCAGAGGATCAAAATAAAACTACTACCAGGGTTTAATGTCTCCATGACTTTTACAATTGCTGGACAGTGAAGGTATTGACCTATAGGTCAAGAAGTTTAAGCTTGACCTCAAGTCTTTGTAAAGATTTGGACCAAATTTGATGAAAAACCGCCATTTCATTCTTGATATGTAGTGCTCACAAGATTTGAGGCCACAGTGACCTTGATCTATGACCCAAAAATCTATATCATTCATCCCTGAGTCAGAGAGGACATTTGTGTAAAGTATGAAGAAAATCCCTCAAAGCATACTCAAGATTTCAGGTATAAACATGGAGCAAAAAAAAAAAAAAAAAAAAAAAAACATGATATGTCACCAGCCTGTCCTAGTAAGACACTTAAGACCCTTCCAGCTTCTCTGGCTCCCTATAAAATCAAGAATAGAATTTAAAATCCATTTCATTATTTTAAATTTCAGTGATCATTGCTTCATCTATTAACGTCCTCCTTGTATTGTCATTACTAGAACAGTTTTAATAAATCTAAGAGCAATTCAACTTCACTGCCATATTTATTAATGATAGTTCCCTCCATTACCATCCTCTCTACTCATGCCAATACTTCATTTTTTATGTTTTCTATCACCTCTGTTTTCTATCAATCACAGCTGTTACTGCTAATGTTTCACATTTTGCAACCATCATCAAAAAAGTTACAGCAATTTCTGACAAAATGGGAGCTAAGTTTATGGTCACAACTGCCATAAATTTGTCTTTTATTTTGTATTCTGTGACTCTCTCAGTTTCTTAGCCATTTATAGCATATACGTGCATATTCTCATGTTCAGGTTTTTCTGGCAATTGAAAATAACATAAATTTAGTTTCACTTGCATCATGACAAATTTATGGTTGGTTAAAGAATCCTAGGAGAGCTTAACGCAAGCTTCAAGCTTTTGATGGCTAATTGTACAGAGTACAGAGTGCAGATGGATACACCTGTTTCTGTGTTTCTTACTGGCGAATCTGTCTTGCAAAGCTTCCGTCTGAACAATTTGGATCAAGTTAGAAAGTGACAGGACCAATCAGCCTCGAGGGGCAGTACTTTTGGGCAGGGCGGAGTCGTGACGTAAGCAAGCAGCAACAAGAGGCCGGTGCCATTATGCAGAAGACATTAGCATGGATGCTGCTAAAGCACCAGTTTTATCAGGACTTGATGATATTTCTACTATTGAAGAAGAAGAACAAAGAACAGCATTGAGTTGTTTTCTTTTCAAAAAAAAAACAAAATTCATGTACTGACATGTCTACAGTTGCCATGGTTCATGTGATTCAGTCCTTATGGAGTTTACTCTTTTGGTAGGGGTGCGGCTACGTAGCAGCTCTGTCACATTTTGTTGCTCTAATTGGCCTGTAAAGATGTGACAGACAGAACGTTCATCCAATCACGCTATGAGATTTTTTCAAAGCATCTGCCCTTTCTGAAACGCTGTATATAAGTGGTTTTCCAGATGGATGTGTGAAACAAATCCATGTGGCATGTCAGGTCACCAGACAGTGTCATCTGAAAAATATTCAAATCTTCTATTACATCTTAATACAAGGGAAACATATTTCCAGATTTTAGGAGATTTTCCTGTTCAAATGGAAAGATTGATCATAATGTAATGTTTAAAAATTGTTTTATTTTTTTTAAGAAAAAAAAAAAGCTATCTATATCCTCCCCTGTAGATCTGAAGTCAAGGACTGTAGGGCCCGTAGAACCTCAGAGAGTGTGAGGGAATGAAAAGAGAAGAAAAATGTACCTAATGCTTTATAAATCACAGCATCATTTGTCTTTCTTTGAGAAGCACACTTCTTTCAAAGTCAACTTGTCACAAACTTCAAAAATACAGCCCTGTTTAATGATTCTTGAAGCTTGTAGATCAGGCTAATTCAATCAGTGGCCCAGGGGGCACGTGCGGCCCATAACCAACCCCCAGGTTGCCCAGGCTGTGGTCATGGCAGAGGTGCAGAGGGCAACCTGTTTCACCAATTTTCATTAATTTCCACAGTATTTTAGACCATGAATGCAACACTCTGCAGTCTACCTACAGTGCACTGTGTTCATCCAGCCATATACCAGTGAAACATCCGCCACACAATGCCCAGCAGCCAGTGCTCACCTCTTGGATCCTCACAGCAGACAGTGCCTCTCAATCACAGCCACCTCAGTGTTTCTCAATCGTGGCACACCTGCACTCAGACGCACTACCACTTAAGCCCCCCCCCCCAGCAGTCCCACAGCCTTCTTGCCTTACAGAAGCTTAGCTAGCGATGCTGACAGAAGTAGCACCAAAATACCAAGTATAAAACATGTCCTTTCAACTGTTGCTACAACTGTGCAAATGTAGTTTTTATGCACTTTGATATATACCTGGCTAAGATGTGACCAAATAATTATTTACAGAATTTCATTTTATTTTTCATTCTATTGATTTTCATTCTATTTTTAAGTAAGTGAAAAAAATGTTTCTACTGCCTTAGGTTATGTTCAAATACAGCTGTGTTGTGTTTTTATGCACTTTTTGATGTGATTTTGTCATGTTGCCAAATCAAAAAGGGAGACTATGAATAAAAAGTGCATATTTTTCATCAAATTGATCTGTATTGGTTCCAGATTTGACATTACCAGCTGCTTACTGGACATCAAACATGTCTGCCTGGCTACATTACTTGATTTTAAAATTTGGCCCAGTTGAATTTGTAATTGAATGCGCCTGTTGTAGATTGTGCGATTTAACAAACAGTGGATTTCTTTGGCACATGATTAATTTTGCAGCTTACTAAGTTTCTCTTCCTTTTACAGTCTTTATTAACTTCAAACTTATACTACAAGGAGTAGACTGAGCTCTCCTGCTTATGAACTACTATGATATAATAACTCCATGCATGAACAAAATGGGGTGGAAATTGTTGAAGATCTCAAAGACAAAATGCATCATACTTGCATTCAGTTTGTTTTAATGAACAAACGCACAAATAAACACAGTCTCACTTTAGTTAGTGAATTGAACACAAAATACTACACATGCACAATCCATATACATGGTGTTGACATGTTTGCCTTGTTTTTTGCATGAATCAAAAAGAGACAAAACATGGTATTTTCTTTGTGCATCACTCCTCTTTTTCTAATCTTTCACGTTCTATCATGAATCATTTAATGCATGCTGCTGACAGTCTTCTTCACTGTGGAGCGGGAAAGTACTGGTCCAGGAATGGCGAGATCTTGTTGGTGATTACATCGTCCAGCGTCTGTCCGTAGTTAGGGCGCACATATTGTTCATACAGACCCAGTAGTGCTGAACGGGCCCTGTCCACCATGGGGGATGCCTCCTGGACTAGGGCACTATATGATTCAAAGAAAAGAAAGTATTTCAAACAATTGAAGGATTAAGTGTTGGCTCATCACCAAAAGTGATATATAGAAGTCATACTTCATTGTAAATATGTAGTTACTCAGGAGATAGTTCTTCAATATTAGCAACATGATATTCACTCACGTGGCCAGCTTGACAAAAGCTTGGGTCTCTGGTTTTCCCTGCAGGTCTTCCACATATTCTCTAATAGCTGTTGTCTGTTCATTTTGTCCCACATTCTCCACCATAGGAGCAGCAGCTGCCTGTGCCTTTTCGTAAAGGTTCATTATTCGGCTGATGAATGTTGTTCTCAATCGATTATACTTCTCAACAAGCTCCGCTGATGGTTGGGGAACCTCACACAGGCTCATGGAGACTGGAAGAAAATCAGAAATGAAGTACTGTTGTGTCAGTGCTGTGGTTAATTTGAAAGAAGAAAAACATTCTCATCAATTATTGTATCAAGGGAATTTAAAAGCAACCCTTTTCTGCATGGATGTTCCAAGTTAAAGCTGCACTCTGTTACTTTGTTTCTCTCTTGGTAATTGCCTCTAATATCAGCTATTCTTTTATTTAAAGCTTTAAGCTTTCTGGTCCAGTTTAGTTGTAGAGTGTAGGAGCCAGGGGTGGAAAGTAACTAATTACATTTACTCAAATTATTGTAACTGAGTTGCTTTTTTGTATATCTTTACTTTTTTGACTAGTTTTAAAGATCAGTGTTTTACTTCATTACACTTAGAAAAGAATCAAGTACTAAGTAAAAAAAAATCAAACATGGAGGTCTAACAGTTCTGTTGGCAGCATGAAACTGGACAGATGTTTGGCTTTGACTACATATGACAGTCGGTAGCACATAGCAAGAGGATGATTCCACATTACATCCAAAAATAGCTGTTGCATTTTTCTTTATTATAAAGTTATGACTTTATTCACTTTTTTCATGTTTTTATTGCCTATAATGAAAGATTAGGAAGAAGTACCACTTCCTGAAGTGGTAAATTGCCTCACTTCTTATGCATACTTGTACTCATTAATCTACTTACCTGACTTATTATTAATTTGATTAAATTGAATTACTTTACCGTACTCAAATACTGCAAGTAATAATTGAATTCCCTGTAACTCAGATGCTGAAAGAAAGCTGGTAAAATGCTTCACCTTGCATGCATTTTGCACTAAAATAAATCAATGCTGTAAGAAGGCTATCTGTGTTAAAATGCTTCACTTGATGTGCATATTTGCACTAATTACTTATCCTACTAACTGCTTATTTAATTTTTACCTGTACTTAAATGTTGCAAGTAACTAATCTATTCACTGTAACTCAAATGCAGTAAGAAGGCTCTCTGTGGTAAAATGCCCACATTGCTGCATGTTTTATACTCTGATCATGTCTTATCAGCATCCCAGCACCTTTTGCACATCTGCCATCAATACACATGGACTTAACAGAAATAATACCTACAAGAGCTTGTACATATTTAATCTTAATGTTTATACTTCTTAAGCTTATTTATTTTTGTATTCATTGTTTAATTCCTGTACATTGAGAGTAAAGCTAACCAGAGTCACATTACTTGTTGCATAGGCATACTTGGTCAACAAAGCTGATTCTGATTTTACTGTAAAGCTCCTTAGTCAAAACCCAGAACTTTAAGTAAAGCTTACATGCAAGATTTTTTAATTTCACTTGAGTAGAACTTTACTTCTAGATTTTAGAAGTAGTAGTAGATTTTGACCAGAGTAACTGTGCTTTCACTTGAGTTCCTGCAGCTTTTCCACCTGTGGTAGTATCTAGCTGTAAGACTATGGTAGATCCATTATAACACATTTTGACTGTAACGAAAGCAACATCTCTATTTTGCTTTTGGCCTAAGTGATATAAAGCATGAACAACAAAAAGAAGTTACATCGGCTGGTTTTTGTGGTTAGTCTTTTCTATTTTTCTCATACTTATGCTTCAGTTTCAAAAAATCAGATTGCAAAGGTTTGTTTTCTTACCCTGCAGGGCGAGGATCAGTGCCACAACGTATTTGGCATTCATCTCTGAAAAACAGAAAAATACCTTTTTAAAGTGTTGATTAAAAAAAAAACCTCTCCACTTACCAAATATGACCTTTCAGTATAAAGTGGTGAAATGAATGCAAAGATGACAAAAGTCTTTTCAGAGGTGAATCTGCTGTAGGATGATTACCTGCTGCTGAGATGGACGTACAGACCCAAGAAGTGACAGTCTTCTCTGAAGGACCAGTTGTCTGTAACTTGGAGCTCACATCTGGACACGATGATATAGGGGGGGACAGCAAACAAACATACACACATCTTTACACACACCCATGCATGCACATGCACGTATGCACGTACATTCACCCTACACAAAGTCCACTGTACGTGACATTCACTCTGAATACTGCATGTTGAAATGTGAGAGGGGGATTAGGCAATGCTGCTCTAATGTAACTATCTGTTTCATATGGCGATGCACTCTGAGCACTCTGATGCTATACAAAATGCGTGTCAGAGTGCATGTGTGTCATAACCAACAACTCTCATCTAGAGGCTTCTTGCAGCAGTGTGAGATAGTGTGAAATAGATTAACTCAAGCTAATCTCACTTCTACAGCAGCCTGTCACAATCATGTTAGAATTAGAGGTTAGAGATCACCAGGTCAGTCAGCCAGGATCAGTTTAGATACAATGTGCTGATGCTACAGAGATGCATGCTGGGATTTCTGCTTCCACTTTCATCCTAAGACTACATGCAGGGTGATACATTTACTAATGTGTCATGATTCAAAGGTTTGCTTTAAGCATTGACCAGCCTTTCTCATACTAATGCATCACACATTGTATAGGGGGCTTTTCCACTATGACTTTAGGCCACTGACCCAAATCAAGCCATGCTGATTTACTTTTTCATCACCAGTTTGGGCATGCCAAGCTGTGCCAAGAATGGTCCTGCTCTGAAGCAGGGCCTAAGCGCACTGCTGTGACATCACAGTGGTTCATCATCATTCGGGGACACCTAACAGATAAACTATATTGCCAAAAGTATTCACTCACCCATCCAATTGAAATCAGGTGTTCCAATCACTTCCATGGCCACAGGTGTATAAAATCAAACACCTTGGCATGCAGATGGTTTCTACAATTAATTGTGAAAGAATGGGTCGCTCTCAGGAGCTCAATGAATTCCAGCGTGGTACTGTGATGGGATGCCACCTGTGCAACAAGTCCAGTCAAGAAATTTCCTCGCTCCTAAATATTCCACAGTGAATTGTCAGTGGTATTATAACAAAGTGGAAGTGATTGGGAATGACAGCAACTCAGCCACGAAGTGGTAGGCCACGTAAAATGATGGTGCGAGGTCAGTGGATGCTGAGGCGCATAGCGCGCATAGGTCACCAACTTTCTGCAGAGTCAATTGCTACAGACCTCCAAACTTCATGTGGCCTCCAGATTAGCTCAAGAGCAGTGTGTAGAGAGCTTCATGGAATGGGTTTCCATGGCCGAGCAGCTTCATCCAAGCCATACATCGCCAAGTGCAATGCAAAGCGTCAGATGCAGTGGTGTAAAGCAGTGGAGACGCATTCTCTGGAGTGACAAATCGTGCTTCTCCATCTGGCAATCTGATGGACAAGTCTGGGTTTGGCGGTTGCCAGGAGAAAAGTACTTGTCTGACTGCATCGTACCAAATGTAAAGTTTGGTGGAGGGGTGATTATGGTGTGGGGTTGTTTTTCAGGAGCTGGGCTTGGCCCCTTAGTTCCAATGAAAGGATCTCTGAATGCTTCAGCATACCAAGAGATTTTAGACAATTCCATGCTCCTAACTTTGTGGGAACAGTTTGAGGATGGCCCTTTCCTGTTCCAACATGACTGTGCACCAGTGCACAAAGCAAGGTCCATAAAGACATGGATGAGAGAGTTTGGCTAGGATGAACTTGACTGGCCTGCACAGAGTCCTGACCTCAACCTGATAGAACACCTTTGGGATGAATTAGAGCAGAGACTGAGAGCCAGGCCTTCTCGTCCAACATCAGTGTGTGACCTCACAAATGTGCCTCTGGAAGAATGGTCAAGAATTCCCATACTTCAGCTTCATCCAACAGTACAAAGACATGCTGCAGTAAGGGGACTGCTGACTCTAAATTGCCCGTAGGTGAGGGTGTGACTGCTTGTCTGTTGGCTTTGTGATTGACTGATGTCCAGTTCAGGGTGTACCCTGCATATCATCCGGTGGCAGCTGGCTTTGGCTCAAGACCCCCTTCATCCCCAAATGGGATAAGAGGTGTTGATAATAGATGAGTTGATATAGATATGTTTATAAAGAGAAGACTTATGTATTTTCTCATAGTTTACTCATCCTTTATAACCTATACTAATTATTGAATGTTCCCAATGACACTTTTTTCCAATAAAGCATTTATATTTTTTCTTTAAATGACATATAGATTAGTTAATGTTCTATAAAGGATGAATGAAGCTTATCCTATTCCTGCTTTACTGATGCCTAATAGTGTGTAGTAAATTTTAATGCCATGGCATGAGTCAGCTACAAAAAAGATCAGATATAGATCAGATTGCCATTGATATGAGTTTTTGTTGTTTTTAAACTGCATTTTTGTTTGGAGCTCATCTTAGATCAGATTTTGTGAAAACTTCTTTGTCTTTTATTTAAAATTGTCATAAAAACTCAGGCCCATGCAGCCAAATCTAGCTGATTGATGTAAGCCTGACAGGGAGGGTGGTTTTTAATCTTGAATAATCAATTTAAAGACATGATCAGATTGCAAAGAGTGACAAGAATCAAGTTATGAGTTAAGAACATGAATTTATTATCAGCCTGTCTTCAGTTTGCAGGGCTTTATTCATCTGCTGCGGATGCTTTCAGTGGATTGTAGTGATCAAAGGTGCTCTGGACCTTCTCCAACATAGAGTTCTTCATGTTCGAAGCCCATCCAATGTATCTGTCAGTCATCGGTTGGATGTGGTCTTCATAGTAAGTTCCAGCAAAGCCCATTGCAAGGTCCCCATATCCCTGGACTTTAGCTTTGGCTGCTCTGTGACAGACAAAGTACACAAATGAGTCACAAAGTACATCCAACAATCAAACACAAACACATCAAATGATGCTACAATTCTGATAACTGAAAATAATTTACAGGGAAGTGAAACTTATTACAAGCAAAGCAGGCCTTTAATGGAGTTTATAAAAGTTTTATAAAAGATGGAGTTAGATTTGTTTTCATACAGATTAAATAAGTACACTTGTTTAACTGAGTTTCTGCTGAGTAGCCACTGAAAGAAGGTGAGCATAGTGCTTGTGGAAATACCTGACTCTGTCTGCCAGTCTCTCCAGGATTCCTGGGGCGTCAGGTTCTGTGGTGGTGGCTGGAGTCTGGGCAGAAAGTGGTCCACATGCTGCAGAGGAAGATGTTTATCAGTGAAGCAGAGGAGGAATGAAATAGCTGCTACACAGTAAATAAAGGTCTGAGATAATTTTCTCCAAAGTCTTACCTTGCATTAGCAAGATGAGAGTGAAACTAAGCTCTTTCAGATGCATCTGGCACAAAAAAAAAACACACAGGAGGAACACAATCAGAAGGGTTAATTTGTCCTAGATGATATCTTTAAAATGCTAAAGCAGCTCAGTAGAGATGCCCAAACTAAAATAGTCTGCCCTCCCAGCTCAGACTTCTTTCAATACAGTCATTTTCAAGAGTAAAATCATTGAAAAATTAATCACCATAAAAAACATTGAAACAATCATAGGAAGCCTTTTTAATTGCCTATTAAAGCCTATTAAATGTATTTTTTACCTTTCCCTCTGGTCAGCAGTACTAGAATGAAGCAAGTCTTATCAGGCCACTTTATTTGTATTAGATGACCACAACAGGATGACCATTGCTCCAGATCGGATGACTTTTTATTGAGTTTTTTTCTCTCTCTGCTTGGTTTTGTTGAAAAAATCCAAACAACATCCAAACAACAAGTTAAAATATGTACATAAATACAAAATATAGATATATATCCAGACTTAGTTTACAATTTTAACATTATCAAAATAAAGGATAAGAAACCCCCAGGAACAGAAAATGCTTCAAAAATGGAACGTCAAGTGTCAATTTAGGTTTTATATGTATTTTAAACACAGAACTTTTGGCTAAAATCTGTCAGCAATCTTAAAAGTTTTCTCATGCTTTGGTCAATAACAAGTTTCCACTTTTCCAGTTAATTCTGTGCTCTTTTTTTCAGCCTTATCAGCATGTTTATTTGTTTATTTCAGCATCCAAGGTAAGACATGTTGCCTTTTAGATCCTGAACTCTTGATGTCTTGTCAAAATCAACAATATCTGGGTTTATTTGCTGTCCAAGCAGCCTTTGGAATCTGGCACTTCATCCCACTCAGCATCAGCTGTTATGTGTTCAGGCCAGTCAAAGTCTGTGTCCAGGTAGCAGAGATATGGGATGTTAGTACAGAGCGGAGGCGGCTGAAAAAGATAAACACATTCAGCCCAGCAAAGCATTTCAAAGAGCAGAGTCCAGCACAAAATCAATGTGATCCTGTCAGTACCCCGGCTCTGTGCTCGCTCCATGTTCTGAACTTATGCAGGGATTTGAGTTCATAACTATGTTGTACTTACATGATCTCACAGCTGTCCAAACAAAGGGGATCGAGAGTGTTATTTGTACTTTTTGATATTGCCTGTTTGGTTTTAAACATCTGTACATTGCTGTAGAGTCCAAGATGTTTGAGTGTTTCTGTCTGTGTCCCTGAATATCAGCAGCCTCCCACTGTGCATCAAAGAATTTACCATTTTATAAAATCTGTAAATTATTGAAATGAAACTGTTTTGCACATTATAACCCTTCCTGTAGTTAAGTATGGCTTGTGAGTACACTACTGTATTTACTTTTGAGGCAATCACTGCAATCAAGCACTTTCTTTAACTCTCAATGAGACTTCTGCACCTGTCCACAGGTATTTTGGCCCACTCCTTGTGAGCAAACTGCTCCAGCTGTCTCAGATTTGAAGGCTGCCTTCTCCAGACTGCGTGTTTCAGCTCCTTCCACAGATTTTCAATAGGATTTAGATCAGGGCTCATAGAAGGCCTCTTCGTAATAGTCAACGGTTTTGTTCTTAGCCATTCTTGGGTGTTCTTAGCTGTGGGTCATTATCACATTGGAGGACCCATGACCTGTGACTGAGACCAAGCTTTCTGACACTGGGCAGCACATTTCACTCCAGAATGCCTTGATAGTCTTGAGATTTCGTTGTACGATGCACAAATTCAAGACACCCTGTGCCAGATGCAGCAAAGCAGCCCCAGAACATAACAGAGCCTTCTCTATGTGTCACAGAAGGTACAGTTTTCTTTTCTTTGTATGATTCAGTTTTGCATCTGTAAACATAGAGCTGATGTGACAAGCCAAAAAGCTCCCGTTTTGTCTCATCTGTCCAAGGGACATTCTCCCAGAAGCACTGTGGCTTGTCAATATGCATTTTGGCAAATTCCAGTTTTGCTTTTTTATGATTTGCTTTCAACAGTGGTTGTCTTCCATTAAGTCCACTTTGACTCAAACAGCGACGGATGGTGCGTTCTGACACTGATCTACCTTGAGCTTGGAGTTCACCTCTAATCTGTTTGGAAATTATTCTGGGCTCCTTGGTTACCATTTGTATAATCCGTCTCAGTTTTCCTCTTGTGGCCACATTCAGGGAGGTTGGCTTCAGTCCCGTGGACCTGAAACTTCTGAATCATATGAGCAGCTTTAGTCACAGGAACATCAAGCTGCTTGGAGATGGTCTTACAGCCTTTACCTTTGGCATGCTTGTCTATCATTTTCTTTCCAATCTCCTGGGACAACTGTCTCCTTAGCTTTCTGTGGTCCATGGTCAGTGTGGTACACACCATGATACCAACAGCTCAGTGAGTACCTTTCACCCTTTAAATAGGCTGACTGACTGATTACAAGTTTGAAGACACCTGTGATGCTAAGTACAGGGCACACCTTAGTTTAAAATGCCCCTATGGTCAAATTATTTTCTATCTTTTCTAGAGGTACCATCAACTTTGTCCAGGTCAGTTTCATTAGATTGAACCACAATTTAAAAGCAATGTCTCTCACAGGATGCACCAACAATCACAGGTAAATCTAAATAACATGAGAAGGATAAAACTATAAGCTACCCACCAGAGCCCAGGGACCCCCAATGTCACACAAAGTATCATGTACAAATGGTTTTATTTCAAATTAAACTCATTTTAAGGATGTTTTTCTGCCACTTGTAATCTTTTTAAAGTTCTCCTTATTTTTATTGAAAATTATCCTGCAACTCCCCTTCAGCGTCTTGCAACCAAGGGGGGTTCTGACTCCCTCTCTGGAAACAATGAACTCCTCTCCCATCAGATTTAAAGTAATAAATGAGGGAAACCCAGAATCAGGCCTACAAATTCTGGATTTTTTTATCCCTTTCATACCGATGAATCAAACCTGTGACCCCAAGACTGAGGTATGAACCAAACAGTGGCCTCTGTGAATCCTTACACCCCTAATAGTAGTTTTAGCACAATCTTTACATCAAATATCTGAGTGCATTGGTCCGTGGAGCCCTGAATTGGTAAAACTGTAACACAAATCTTTCAGTGCACCAAGGTTAAGGTTGTAAATCGGTTTACTGAGACTCTGCTGCTTGTCATCACAGCTCATTCTGTTTGCTCCCCCTTACTCAGCCTATGATTGGCCTCCTCTCCATTGTACTAAAAATTTCTCTATTTTGCTTCATACACTCTGCAGTGGCTAGCATAGCAAATCACTTTTTCTGATTTGTTTCCTCTGACACCCCCTAGGGGACGGTCAGCTTAGAAAACTACTGCTTTAATGCAGATGTAGAGCCCTGTCAGAGCCTTCAGATCTCACATCATCGTGCCTGTGTTTCGATTTAAAGGTTGTTTGCTGTTCTGGGTAATGGTGAATCGTAATTTGAAGTGCATGCACATTTTGCACAAACCGCATATGGCTTACTTCTGTCTATTTCAAAATAAGCTTAAAGTTCAACATAAATGTTAATATTATTGCCATACAATTCCTTATGTGGATTCTCTAAAATTATCATTATTTTTTTATTAATCAGTCTCTTAAAATGTAAATGTAAAAATGTGCTATTTTTCATGATTTACATGACTAATTTAGGATGAAATAAATTCTGAATGCAATCTGAAAGCCAACACATCTGTACATTATTTGGGACAAAATAACGGAGGCTGTTATATTGTTAGATTTTATTTCTTTTTTTAAGCTGTTTTTTTTGGGGGGGGGCTTTGTGTGCCTTTATTTAGAGAGAAGAGATGTATACAGTGCTTAACAAATTTATTAGACCACCACCCAAAGTAAGGTTTATGTCACAGCTGCCCTAAATTAACAGCGTTAGTAATTACCAAAATCATTTTTTAATGTTTCTGCAATGGTTAATACACCAATATGTAGAAGCTCTTTAACCCAAATGAAATTTTTAATGTTAAAATATAATTATTATTGTTATCCATGATTTTTCAAATTTACTGATTTACAAAAAAACTGAAAAAATAGTAAAGCACATTATTATTTCTTGATTAATCTGTCAAATTATAGTTATTTACCTGCATTCCTGAACAGAAAAAAATGAGTTTTAGTGGTTGAATGTTATGCTTGATTCATTTCTGACTTTTCAGAGAGGCCCAGTGAGCCTGCTTAAATTTGGGTATAAAAAGGTGAATTCAGTTTGAAATCCCTCATTCCTGTTCAAAATGGTAAAACATGGAGAGCTCACTGAAAATGAAAGAGTCTGCATTAAAGCACTTCATGATGCTGGATGGTCTCTGAGACAAATATGACAGGTGGTCTAATAAATTTGTTAAGCACTGTATTTGGAATTGGGGATGAGAGAATGGGGCCAAAGGCCAGACTTGAACCTGGGCCACCCATTTACATGGGCCGCATCTAAAACACCAAGCTATATACATCTCATTGGATATTATTCCTAATATCCAGTTGCACTGAAACTGTCTTCATCAGTCAGTAAACATACTAAAACATGGTAGATATCAATGATTTTCACTCTTGCTTCTGAAAAAGTGGCAAAAACTGCCAGTTTCTTTGCTTTTATTCTTTTCAATTTACGCTACGTAATACAGTAGATTGGAATTTGGTGTAAATGTCTTATTGGGTGAAATCTTTTAAAAGGACATGAAATACCTTACAGTTTCTAGCGTTCGTTTTCTGGAGATTCTGGGCTTTTGAGAAAACATTTGGGGCTTCAACCCTGTAAGCCACCCCATAGCTCTGCCCATGATGAAAGGTACAGCTCCACTAGAGTCACTAAAGGACCTTAAAGTGTGCTGCAATTCAGGAAAAATTTATTTTTCTGTTCCTATAGAGTCTTAAATAACTTCACAACCTTATTTATGTAATGAGGAGTGGAGTCAGGAGAGTTCCTGCTCATGTAATAAAGTTTTACATTGTTTTCTATTTTTTTCAGAGCACATGTGATGAAAATGTTCAATATCTCAATGAAGAAATACATCTTAAATAGTATTCAGTTTGTTTTAATGAACAAACTCGCACACAAACACTCACAGTCTCACTTTGGTTAGTGAATCAAACACATAATACTACACATGCACAATCTGCATACATGGTGTTGACATGTTTGCCTTGCTTTTCACTTTGCATGATTCATCAAGGCTTTTAACTTGAAAAGAGGCAAAGGATGGTATTTGCTTTGTGCATTGTTCCCTTCTGTCTAACATTTATCACTTTCTATGACGTATCAACTAATGCATGCTGCTGACAGACGGTTGGTCTTCTTCACTGCTTAGCAGCAGGAAAGTACTTGTTCAGGAAAGGTGTGATCGTCTTGGTGATTAGATCGTCCAGTGTCTGACCGTACTCTGGACGCAAATGCTTTTCGTACAGACCAAGTATCGCTGAACGGGCCTTGTCCACTATGGGGGTTGCCTCCTGGGTCAGGTCACTGTGTGAGTCAAAGATAAAAAATTATTTAAAACAGTAACAGGATTCATCACTAGGCTCTACACCAGGAGATGACTTGTGTTTTTCTCTTTAAGTTAAAATTCAACAAATTAATAAACATTAAGGTCATTCTTCTTGGCATATGTAGTTACTTTTGCCATATTTCTTTGAAATTAGCAACCTGATAATCCACTTACGTGATCAGCTTAACAAGAGCTTGGGTCTCTGGTTTTCCCTGCAGGTCCTCCACGTATTCTTTAAGAGCTGATGTCTGGTCGTTTTGTCCCACACTGTCCACCACAGGACTGGCAGCTGCGTGTGCCTTGTTATAAAGGTTCATTATCCTGCTGAGGAACGTAGCTTTCAATCGGTTATACTTCTGAACAAGCTCCTCCGATGGTTCGGGAATGTCACACAGGCTCATGGAGACTGGAAGAAAACATCCTCATCAAGTTTTGTATAGAGAATAAAAAGCAACCCTTTTCTGTATGGATGTCCCAAATTGAAGCTGCTCTTCTTTTCTCAGTTTCTGTCTTGGTAATTGACTGTCATATCAGCTATTCTTCATTTATCATTATTTGATGACTTATTATCAAACCAGTGTTCAAGGTTAAAATGCCATGTGCTCAGTTTTCTTGTGGTGTGAAAGAGTCAGCTCTAGGATTGAGCTTGTTTCATCATGACAGCACATTTGATTCTAACAAAACATTTCTAGTTCCCTCGAAAGAAAAATTTTTTAGATAAAACCTTATGAGTCAGCTGAAAATTCAGATTGCATGAGTTTGTTTTCTTACCCTGCAGAGCGAGGATCAGTGCCACAACATACTTGGCATTCATCTCTGAAAATCAGAAAAAATACCTTCTTCAAGTATCATAATAAACTCTCTGCTCTTCAAACTGAAAATTTCAGTGTAAGGCGAGGAAAACTGAGTTAATCGAACTGAAGAAATCCAATGTCAGAGTCAAATATCTGAGTGTTAAATAAAGCTTCAATAAAGTCTGCTGTAGGATGATTACCTGCTGCTGAGTTGGTCGTACAGATCCAAGAAGTGACAGTCTTCTCTGAAGGACCGGTTGTCTGTAACTCGGAGCTCACATCTGGACACGATGATATAGGGGGGGACAGCAGGCAGACGTCATCTGATGAGCATGATCACACCTTCACAAACACTCATGCATGCACTTGCGCATTCATGTTTGGGTGACTGTAATTAGATTACATTTATCTGTAATGTAACCTTTTACCATGGCTAAATGAGTGACTCATCACTGTTGTTCACTAAATTATTGTATCTTTACTTGCATTGATGTTTAAGTTCTTCAACCCTCTGTCTAACCCAACCAAACTTTTTCATGTGCAGCTGCTCAAAACTTGTCTGACATTTGTGCAAAGAGAATGAAAGAAAGATCTTGTGTATTTCCTCATGAAATTAAGTATTTTTATTGATGTGGGCTTATGTTAGCTTTTTGCTTGGTGCTGATGCAAATAGGCACTGCAGGTGATGCGACGGAATAATGTAAAAGTAATATAACTAGTTATCAAAGTTGCAATATGTAGACATTTTGCACTGGAATGTCTACATTAATTCAAAATTAAATGATTCTGAACTAAATTACCATTTTACCTTTTCGTCAGTCACTTTGTACTCAACCTGACTGCAACTGAATTTATTTAAAAGGTGCCAAGTAAAGTTTGATTAATAGTAAACTACACTCCATATGGTGTATATACCAAACAGTAAACTGACCATTTTTAATGAACTAAATAAACATTATGAGGGGAGAAAAGCTGTCAAAAGTTCCCTATTGCACATTACAAACAATCTCAAAATGCTCTGTGAGAAGCACGGTTATTAAAGTTAACTAAGATTAACTAAATAACTAAAATTCAAAAATCATTTTAGTTAACTGAAACTAAATAAAAATTAAGGTTTACCAAAAAATGAAAGCTAGCTTAAACTGTATGATGCATTTACAAAACTAACTAAAATAAAATAAAAATAGAGATGAAATATCCTCAGTTTTAGTCTTTGACACAACCATACTGACTGGGGAGTAAAAAATGGTGTGAACTGATTGGTTATGACTTCACACAGTGGCAGTTTTATGTCTGGAGTTGTACTCAATCATCATCTTTAAACAAATGAAATGATAAGGGAAGAGTAGCCTGTTTGAATATGGTTTTAAAATGTATGATGTAAACTCAGCCCTGACATGTATCTGAAAAAAAATTACAACAAACACTAAAACAAATAAAAACTAACAGAAAACGAAACATTTTTGCAGAATAAAACTAAACTAACAAACCAGTAGTAAAATCTCATTAAACCTAAACTGAATGAAATAAAATAAAAACCAATGAAAAAAACAAAGCTATTATAACCTTGGTGTGAAGCTTGCAATATAAAAGTTTTTCTCCCTCATTATGTGAAACTCATTTGTGAAATCAAAACTTTGGTTCACTCTGTGATGGAGATGTAATATTATTTAAAAATGTTAACAATGATCTCAGAATTTTCTATAGTAGATCATCATCTCTGTTTTTGCTGCATTTTGAAATTCCACTATTTGCATTTAAAGCTGTTTTTACTGTTTTGTTACATTAGGATCTTTGTACTCTCTTCAATTAAGGGTAATTAACTTCCTGTTCGGACAAAGACCTTTATTTTGAAAGAAAATAAGAAACTTTGGGTAGATTGAAGATTATGACCTTAACTCAACCACAGAAAAAGGAACCTGTTATGAATTTAAAAGCAAAGGTAAATGTATGATAACACACTGAGCAAATGACTGTTGACTTGTCCACTGAAGAGACTGCGCGATTTTTTATTTTCTTTTTTCAAGGTGAAATTAATTTAGAAGCCGTGAGGTACTTTATGTCACTGTGGCTGCAGGGAGGCGTTGCAGTGGTTTAATTAAAATGTACTGAAAGGAACAATAGAGCATGAGATTTATCACTATTTAAAAATAACTAATTATGAACCATAATGAATTGTGATTAATGCCAACAGCTCCACTTTTTAGTAATTACATTTAATGAGCTGAGCTATGCCTCTGCCCTACATCTCTTGCTATTATTATGACTGAGAGCCCATGGTGGTGGAACTGACATACTGTGCGTTCAAGTAATGTAATGTATTACTTTTTTACTGAGTCTCAGACATGACATAGTCAAAAAAAATTTAAGTTGTGGCCACAATATAGCTATAACGTGCACATGAAATACTAATTCATGGCCACAAAATACTACTTTGTGGCCATGAAATATTAAATTGTGGCCACAAAATACCAATATGTGGCCAGGAAATGAGTATAACGAGCGCACGAAATACTAATTTGTGGCCACGAAGTAGGTATAATGTACGCATGAAAAACTAATTAATAATATTAATACCATTCCTGGACAGCTGGGTACACAAATCAAGCACACCTTCTCTAAGGTCTAAGGTAGATTGAATTTTATTTTAGGCTCGGAATGAATGCCTAAAATAAAATTCAATCATACTATCCCTGTCCATTGTGTAGCTTTAGCCCCTCTACTGCCTCTACCATAGACCTTAGAGAAGGTGAGCTCGATTCGCTTACCCAGCTGTCCAGCAATGATATTAATATTATTAATTATTATTTCGTGTGCACATTGTACCTACTTTGTGGCCATGAATTAGATTTTCATGCGCATGTTATACTTATGTCATGGCCATAAATTAGTATTTTGTATTTTGTGATACATTATAGCCATAATGTGGACACAGTTAAATTTTTTTTGACCATGTCATGTCTGTGGCTCCGTACTTAAAAAAAAAAAAAAAAAAAACTAGTAATGTGTGATGTATTTCTTTACATCTGTGATGCATTTTGCATAACTATCCCAACACTGATGCATACACTCACCTACACACATTCATCCTTAAAGTCCAAATATACATGACATTTAATTTGAATAGTGGATGTAGAAATAGTTTAACTACTATCTTTTCCCTCCTGTGGGTCAGAGTTCACGGTAAACTGATGTGTCTCATCCAGCTGGAAACTTCAAAAGCAGCCATGAGTTCTTGCAGCACTGTGAGATAGTGTGAAATAGATTAACTCAAGCTAATCACCCCTTCTACAGCGGCCTGTCACAATCATATTATAAAGAGAGTTCACCAGGTCAGTCAGCCAGGATCAGTTTAGATACAATGTGCAGATGGCAGAGCAATGCATGCTGGGATTTCTGCCTTCAACTTTCGACCTGAACATCTTCAACAGAGTGAAGCAGGGTGATACATTATCTTTATATCATGGTTTAAATGTTTATCTTTATCATTTCCCCTCATATTGCTCTTTCCTACTTTATTTCATTTTTCTGCTTCAACAGTAAATATTAAATCATCAGTAGCCTAAACAATGATGGAGTCATCTATAGGAATGACTGAAATGCCATGGACAACATATTCATGCCAAAGAATCTGAATTTTACCTATCATCAAAATAAATCCATTCAGAGACTCGCGGTACAGATGAATATGAAGCCCTTCCCCATTTTGCTAAAAGCGGTCAAACCAGTGAACCAAATATTTTGAAGCATCCTTTTTTTGTGGTAACAACGCAATACAACTACAGAGCATACCAAGTCCTGAAATACTGATGCCCAAATAAAAGTCCAAAAGTACTTAATCAGTTCTCAGAAGACCAGCTTACCTATAACACACCACATCGAAATGTTTGAACATGTCTCTACACTACGGTTATGATGGTTTTTGATTTTGAATTTGTCTTTATAGTAGCATAAGTGTTCCCTAATAACCACGTAATTTTATAGTGGTTAAGTGTAATTATCTAGTAATTTCTCAAAAATAAGATGTAAATACTGTATTTTGTTATAAATTAGAATTTTACCAAGTAATAACTCAGCAATATTAAGAAAGTTTTTATCCAGTAAAATGTATTAATTATCAAGCAATTCCTCATGATATTGTAGCTTTCTCTGGTAATTAAGTGGTATTTTACTCTAACCCAAACCCATGTGATATTTTTGCATTCTCTACTTATTAGCTGGTATTTTACCCTAACCCTCTAAACCAAACCCTAACCCTTGTGAATTTGTTGCATTTTCTAATAATTAGATGGTATTTCAACTCAATCCCCCAATCCTGATCCTAACCATCATAATACTGTGGCAATGTCTTGTTTATTGGGCGTTGTGTTATTTTACCCTAACCCTCCAATCATAACCCTAACTCTTCAACCCTCTAACCCTAACCCTTCTAATATTGAGGCATTTTTTTATAAGTGTTATTTCACCCTAGCCCTCTAATTATAACCTAATAGTTTGGCAATTCACCATTAATTAGGTGGTATTTTATCCCAACCCTAACCCTCATCCCCTAACCCTTGTAATATTGTGTCAGTTCTCTGTAATTATCTGCTATTTTACCAAGTAAATTATTAGAAATAAGATGAACAGTTTCTGTATAAACCGTTTGATAATTTCCAGGTAATTTCTTTATTTTGGACCAGTTAAGTAAAATGAATCCTCCCTGAATAACTGTCATAATGAAATTCCTTAAAATCACCATATTTCCAAATTATAACTTGGTAAAATGGCAAGTTATAATAAATAAGGCATTTCTAGGTAACTGCCACCTTAGTCTTAAGAAATAAATAGATGATTTCACTTATTACAACTTACAAATTACAGGGTAATCAGACACACTAAAGTAAAGTGTTACCATTTTTTACCCTATCTTGTTTTTACTTTTTGTTTTCAGCTTTTGTTGCATCTAGTTGGTTTTTGAGTCTAGTTAAGTATTTATTCTGCAAAAATATTTCATTTCAGTTCAGTTTTAATAGCTTTTCTGTTGATTTTGTTTTTTAGAAATACAGTAGGCCTCTGTGATGTTTATGCAGGGCAAGGCCCAAAAGGGTCACAAACAATTAACACCGTGCAATTCAAATTTGATAAAATTTGATGTACTGATGACTTTTTGGAACACTGGGGTGTTAATGTCAGTCGGTATGCTGGTTTCAAAGACTAAAACGGGATATTTTGTCCTTCATTTTCAATTTTATTTGCTGGTTTTGTAAGCACACATTTACATTTACATTTTAGTTTTATTTTGTTATTTAGGTTTACTAAAATATCATTGCTCTTCCCCAGGCATTCCCACTATCGGGGCCATGTCTTTTCTTCTACTTTGAATCATAAAGATTTATGCATTTTATGCCATTTAAACCACACATTAATCCAGCTGTTCATTGTTTAAATATGTCAAAGGTGTACTCCCCAACCATGATTTGCTTGATAAGAGGACATTTTGGGCTTTTGGAGGGGCCTGGATCTGGACCCTCCTCAGAGACTTTTTGGAAAATCAAAACCTATGTTGGTATTTAATGCACACCTATAGCTATATTTCAAGGCCCCTAGAAGCACGAGGGCCTAGGCAGCTGCCTACCTTCACCTATTAGTAAAACTGTGTTGAATGTCTGTGAAGACCTCTTGTTCCTTTCATTGTGATCATCTCTTTTGGGCACTTTATCCCACTTGGCTGCTGCTGTTGTGTGTTCAGGTCAGTCAAAGTCTGTGTCCAGGCAGCAGAGATATGGGATGTTACAGAGCGGAGGCGGATGAAAAAGATAAACACTTTGAGCCCAGCCAAGGATTTTAACAAGCAGAGTCCAGCACAAAATCAATGTTCTTACCCCAGCTCTTCATGTTCTGAACTTATGCAGGGATTTGGGTTCATAACTATGTTGTACTTACATGATCTCACAGCTGTCCAAACAAAGGGGATCAAGAGCGTTATTTGTGTTTTTTAGATTGTCTGTTTGGTTTTTAAACATCTGTACATTGCTGTAGAGTCCAAGATGTTGGCATGTGTCTCTGTCTGTGTCCCTGAATGTCAGCAGCCTCCCATTGTCCAGCAAAAAAAAAGTTCATAGCATTTAAAAATTAGGCAAAGGTGGGGCACAGATGGTCTGGCGGTGAGGCCATGCTCCATGTATGGAGGCTGTTCGCCCAAGTGGGTAAAGCAGGTTTAGGTCTGACTTGTGGCTCCTTATACGCTTGTCATTTCCCTCTCTCTCCCTGACTTTCTACACTGTACTATCCTCTCCATGGGCTTTTGTTCAGAAGTAGACAATTGCTTGAGGCCTCGTGAACCAAAGGGGCCTCAAGGCTTAGGCAAATGAGCTCCGCTCTTCTCCTCTCTTGGTAGACTGAGTCTCCCAAATTCAGTTGGCTCACTTTGTCCCGTTCTACTACTGAAAGTTTTACGCCCAGCTTTAGTGAACAACCCAGCACTACCAATACTTGTTGATGGAGACAGTGTAATTGATGATGATGATGAGAGGTCTCACGTTAATGATTAGTTGTCTCCTTGCTGTTGTTAAGCTTCCATACACCCTGTGAATAGCCTCTAGCACTGCATGGCAGCACCTGCTTCATTTTTCTGCACTTACTGATGTTTCCTCCTGTCTCAATCTTCTTACTCAGATACACTTTACTTTGGACAAAGGAATAAATGACTGAAAGCCTGCCATGCAGTATCATGGTGGCTCCATTATTCTTCTGGATGAAACTGAGGAGTTCAGATCAGTGTAGTCTAAAGCAGAACAGATTTTTGTTGGTCTGGAACAGAGACTTTGTAAAGGATGGGGAGATTTCTGACTGTGCTGTTACTGTTTGCTACATTTTCTCGCCCATCTATGCTTACTCAATAGAGATATGGTCAGAAGCTGTATTTGTCAACAGAGCTGTCGGCCATGACTGAACTTTTTCTCTTTTTTATATCAATTTTTCATAGCAAACTGTCTCAGAAAGATGAACACTTGGATATCATCATGATATCTATCTTTTTGAACACATCCAATTTGTTATCACTGTGGAGGCAGTGTTAATGTACTGCAGCTGGTCAGTGGGGCTGTCTTTTGGCTTCACTTCATGCATGGTTGCAATGTCCATCTTAATATACAATCTATGGTTGAATGCCTGTTTTCATGTGGCAATATATTTAAGCTTGGAGAGGCTAACACTTACAATTAGAAGTTTAAAAGGATTTCCAAAATTCACTATGTTGGACAAACAAGTTCACACTAAAAACTTTAGTGGTTGAAAGAAACCTTGTAACTCCATTTTAAAAGAGATCTCGATCTCAATGGATCTTTATCTGGTTAAATAAGGGTTAAATAACATAAAATAAATGTATCTGATATAAAGAAAAAATGAATAAATCACTGCTATTTATCACCCTGTTCATTGCCAGAACATTCACCTTGTTGTCTTTAAACCATTTCTGTGTAGCTCTTGCTGTATGCTTCAGGTTATCGTCTTGTGAAAAGAAATCTTCTCCCAAGCCGTGGTTTTCTTGCAGACTGAATCAGATATTCTGCCGTGTTCATTTTCCCTTCTATCTTTACAAGCCTTCCAGGACTGGTTGCTGAGAAGCACCCCGATAGCATGATGCTGCCACCACCATGCTCCAAAGGGTGTTTGTGGTGATGTAGTGTTTGGTGTCTGCCAAACATAGCATCTTGTCTGACAGCCAGACAGCACCATTTTTGTCTCATCAGACCAAAGAAATTTCTCCCACTTGACTGTGGAGTCTCCCAAATGGATTTTGGTGAATTCTTGTTGAGATTTAATAGGAAGTTTCCTCAGTAGTGGCTTTCACTTTGCCATTTTCCCATAGAGCTTTGACTGGTGAAGAACCAAGGCGACAGTTGTTGTATGCTAGTCTCTACTTCAGCTGCTTAAGCTTGTAATCCTTCAGAGTAGTCAAAGGTGTCATGGTGGCCTTGCTCACTAGTCTCCTCCTTGCACAGTCACTCAGTTTGTGAGGACAGCCTGATATAGCAAAATTTACATGTGTGATATATATATTCCTGATGATGGATTTCACTGAACTCCGGGGGATGTTCAGTGCCTTGTAATGTTTTTTGCATCCATCCTCTGACATACTTTTCAATAACCTTCTTTCTGGGTTGCTTGGAGTGTTCTTTTGTCTTCATGGTGTTATAGTAGCCTGGAATACTGATTAACCAATGAGTGAACCTCCCAGACACAGATGGATTTATACTACAATCATCTGAGACACATTTGCTGCACTCAGGTGATCCCCATTTCACTCATTGTGAGACTACTAGCACCAGTGGTTGGACCTCTGTTGAATTAGGTCAGTCACTTTAAATGGGGTGAATATTTTTGAAATTTCTATTTTACCTTACAATTTTTTATTTAATTGACATTCATTTGTAAAGATCTGTTTTCACTTTGACATTAAAGAGGTTTTTTTTGTCAAAAGGCCAGATTATATTGACCATGATTCATTCATGAAATCAATAAAAGGGCAAAACATCCAAGGGGGTGAATACTATTTATTGGCACTGCACATCATCAGAATATGTTAGTGTGGGACTTTCACTCCAACTGCTGACCCCTGTCTCTCCGTCCTCTTCTGAGGAACAGATTTCAATGAACTGAGACACACTGTGGATCATTAACCCAGCATAAACAGTGACTTTAGCACAGCTGTTGTGAAACGCCAGAAGGGCAGTCATGCTGGCACTTGCCCTTTGATACAGCTCTGCACACAGATAAATTAGTACATGTCCGATTCTGCTGCCATGACTGAAAATCAATGATCAGATTAAGCAGACATGGATGTTGTCAAGTCTCTTGCATGGACTTGTTCATCTCTGCTATTTAATGACCTCAAGCATGTTTATGAAATTTACTAAATAATGTGGTTTGTTCTCTTTTTTTCAGTTTAATACAACATCATGATGTGTTTAAATCTGCTCTCTCCAGGCCCAATCTTTGTCACCCTTTCTCCAAGAGAGTCATTTTGATTTCTTTCAAAGGAGGGAAGGGGCTTTCTTCATCAACAGTGATCAGTTTTGATTGCAATAAAACACAGATTAATTTGAATTATAATAACAAACTGCGATGAAATTCTTCTATTTTTGGATTTTAAAATTTCCCCAGTTCATCTGTTTTAATTTTTAAGATAAATGACACATTTTCTATGGTGAGATCTAGTTTCTGAGTTTTGAAATATTTTTTCCCCTTTCCCTATGTTTATTTTTTTTGCTGTCTTTACAATAAGGGTGAAATGCTTGATTAGTGTGTTGGTAATAAATCAGTTATGCTCTATTGAAAAAAGCAAACTTTGTATTTATTTGCATTAAAATGGCCTGTTCTTTATAATAATCAAAGAAATATTTGATAATTTTCAATAAATCATTGAAGTTTAAGACTTTTTCAGTTTCTTTCTTTCTTTCAATTGTTTCCCAACTGTTAAAACTGAAATTAAGAGCAGTGATCATATAAGATACGGCTACCACACTGATAGAATAGCTGAAAAATAATGCAGACAGTTTCATACAAAAACATCTTTATTATTCAATATCTTAAAATCTCTTTCACATTATTGCTTTCAAATTATGATAGTCAAATTAGGACAAATAAAACTTCTTTAAAGCGGCCATGTAACAATGTTGTCATGTTGGCTGATGATGTGTCAAGGCGTCAGAGGTGGGGTTAGGTGGTGGAGAAGTCAGCTGTTCATTTGTTTACTGGCCGGGTCTTTGAAAATTATTCATCAACCTTTCAGACAACTTCTCAGCCCAGGATCTGAGAAGGAGATTAAAGAAAAGGAGTATTACACAAATTCACAGTTGAATTTGCTTTATTGTGCTTGTGTGTATGTTTGTTTGTCCCTCTGCTCACCTTGCATCTGTTACAGCTTGACTGTTTTTCATGTCTTCGATGCCAGCATTAGCCCTCTCAACAACACCTCTGAAGAACTCAGTCATCTGATTGCCAAAATTGGTCATCTTCTCCTCAAATGTCTCCTCCTGGGCCTCTGCAGAGATTGACAAAAAGTTTCACAGCAATGAAGAATGATCAAAGAAACAAAGCAGGGATGCTTTCAGGGTTGGAGTTTGGAAAGGACTTGGCCTTACCCGTGTATGCAATGAAAGCCAGCATCAGCACGGCTACTGCAAGGAACAGTCTCATCTTGGATGTGTCTCTCTCTAAAGAGCGGTGACAGAGATAAAAAATGTTGGTTATTTATTGCTATAAGCACAGTAAAAAAAAAATCAGGACAAAATGAGCAGTGCAAGCTTTAGCTTTTCTCTCTTACTAATAATAACCCTGAGATTTCAGCACCACAGAGACTGGACAGCTCCCTTCGTGCCTGGGCCTTTATGATGTAAAGGCTATAATATATAAAGCTGCCATGATATTAACATAAAGAAACAAGGCACAGCAGATTGTAGTTCAGTCAGTGAGCAAGTTGAATATCTGTTCAAACAAAAAAAAGTCATTTTCAGTCCTACAGCAGTGATGCTAATGGATTCAGACATACCTTTTTTTCCGTCTCAGAGAAGAAAAAAAAATCGAGTGTGTGTGGGCACTGAAGAGTGTTCCTCTTTATAAGGCTGCTGTGACGCACTTCAGCAGACTTCGGTCAACATGTACACGTGGTGACCTTGATGTGGCCCTGCCCCCTTTATTGACCAAATGTGGTCACATTCAAAGATACTGATGTGATAAATAATCAGATCAAGCAATAAATAATGAGCCTGATTATATAATGTTGTATGATTGTGCTTTATGCAGCACATTAATGAGATGAGTGAAGATAACAGGTTCTATCCAAAATTGTGTAGGAATATTTAAGTTCATGATTACAATGATTACAAAGTCAAGTAAGCATCAGCTAACACTCAGTATGTTCTTTTAAAATGATCTGCTCATTCTGCTGTGACAGTGGAGTCAGATGATAAGGTGAAACATGATACAAAGGGAGCATAGTTCAGCCTTGATAGCATTATAACCCATAGACCTGAGCTGTGTGGAAGCTCCTTTGGACTTGCAGCGTTGGCCCAGACTCTGTGACTGAAAGCACAACATTTATTGATGATAGTTTATCTGCAGGTTAATATTAAAAATGTGACAGTCAAACATGCATGTCCATAACAGTGAAAGATAGGACTGAAAGCATGATGCAAACTGATTGTTTAATAAATCCACAGGATTTTATTTAAAATCATTACTTTTTTTATTTCCGTGCCAATATCTGTGTAGGTAGTTACTTTTCACAGTGGGCATTTTAACCATTTTAACTGTTTACTTTCGTTGTATAACAGTATTTCTAATAAGTATCACATATATGTGTGCTCTGATGCTTTAATACTCAGCTACACAAAAGTAAAAACATGCAAACCATGCAAATCATGTTTTTTTTAGTAAAAAACAAATGTTCATAATCAAAGGCAAGTTTGTATCAGCATGAAAATAAATATATCTTCCATGTTTTTAGTCCTGTTAAGGTTTTTAATTTGAGAAAAATGGTACAAAAATCAGCTTCTAAAGATTATAAGCATTTGTATGCATTTCTGTTTACGACTATGGTGGTAAAGGCAAACTGATGCATGATGAATATTGTTAAGAAAGTATGAGCCTTTCAATTGTGCTTTAATTTGCATGGAAAACTATATTTAAGTTATTTTTTAGTGTGTTTTGGCATCATGGGGATAATGTGTCTCTATTTTTAATTAGCTAAGATAATGGAAAAACCAAAATTATCAGGAAAAAGCACCAAGAGAGGTCTGGGTACCTAACATAATTTGTTCATTTTGTAAATCTTTTTATTTCTTAAAAAAAAAAAAAAAAAAAAAACAACAACAACATTGATTTATTTATTTTATTGGTTTGTTTGTTTATTTATTTATTTTTCTATCAATTTAAGTATTTTTTTATTGGTTTGTTTATTTAATTGTTTCTTTATTATTTTATTAATTCAATTATTTGTTTATGTATTTATTATCTATATTGTAATTTATCCATTCATTTATTGGTTTTTTCATTTATTTATTAATTTGTTTGTTTGTTTATTATCTATTTATTTAATATTCATTCATTTATTTGATTGTTTATTCACTTATTTTTTATTTTTTTATTTTCTTGCTTGCTTGTGTGTTCCTTTATTTATCTTTTGATTATATTTTCCCTGATATTTGCTGGAATA
Organism: Cheilinus undulatus; assembly: GCF_018320785.1. Lineage (NCBI taxonomy): Eukaryota > Metazoa > Chordata > Actinopteri > Labriformes > Labridae > Cheilinus > Cheilinus undulatus. The sequence continues at coordinate 35,145,988 of NC_054872.1, read as the reverse complement.
ATAATGTGAATCAGTTTTTTTTCCCCCACATGTATGAAAGTGTAATGATTTAAGCATATAATGACCATAATTGTGCCTTTCTAAATTCTGCTGGTTTTAGCTTTCTGCTGTTTCATTTCTAAATGTTGTAGTGTGTGTTAGAGTGAATGGGTATTTGTTTATCCTAAATTTTATCAGAGAGACTGAGGTTTCTTTTTATCCAGCTGCAATACAGCAAAGACAAACCTACATATATAACAGAGATAAAGTAATGACAGATACAGCTGTACCTGCTCTGGTCACAGTTTAATGCACTGGCAGTCACTTTCCTTAAATAGCCTGGACACTATCTATTAGACAATGCCATAAATTACAGAGAGGGCAGAATAGCTGACCAAATATTTAACATAGTACTGTAGGTGCTGCAGCACTATAAGCTGTTTTATCCCATTTAATTGTAAACCTTGGCCTTCTTAACGAAATGGGTCATAGATTCTGCTAGGAAGCAGACTTAGTTGCTGTACATGGCTGCTTTTTCTACATTTGTGAAAGTTTCCACCTCTAAAGACTTTCATGACCGATTTAACTTATTTGATTTCCCTTTTGATCCAGACCTTCCTTCTTTAACTGGGAAGTAAGACAGACATCCTTCAAAAGAAAGAAGAACAAAAAAAGACGGTACAGTCAGTTGAACTAGAGTAACCTCTCATTACACCATTGGCCTGAGCTTAGGGCCAGGAAGTCTGTTTGAAGACTTCATCATTACTTATCTGTTTTCACACCAAGCAGTCTGCAGCTAATGGCTCAATGCCCTTTTGCTGCTGATGACTCGGCCCATAAGGTGCTTTTGCTGTAATGAATAGCCCACTGAATTTAAGGAGCATTCAAATGCATCACACTCACACCCATGCCCTCTGAAAAACTAAATCTCCATCTCTTTTGTCATTGAGTGGTCAGTGGGTTTATGTATGAGCTTGCACTTGCGTGCACATAAGCTCCTCTCGATTAATTGTTGAAGGCATAGGGCGTGAAAGAGCGTGCCTCGTGTGCTCCCAAATTGCAATAACAAGCTTACAAAAAGGTTGTTTTTGTGTTTGGATGAGGGCCCCTGTGGTGGCTGCGGTTATGTGCCAGGAGGAAGAAGAGAAGGGGGGTTGTCATATGAGGTAAAATCTCTGCAGGGGTTTTTATACAAGGGGTTACTTGGAGTCAGAGGCTGGCTAGCACCTGCAAGTGAACTGAGACTCTTTTTTTTTTTTTGTCTACTAGAGCAGACGATTTATAGGACACTGAGTAGAAGTGCTGAATAGGCAGGATGTTCTCAGCCTTCCTGTTTTTGTTGTCTGTGACTGATCATTGCAACAACGGACAGTCTAATGTAGGAGTTTCACTCGTGTGTCTAAGTAGGAGTTGCTAAATAAACACTTGTTCCCGAAAGAGTGATATCATCTGGGACAAACAGCTTGTTAGTGTTAGTCATTCTTTCAAGTTTACATGCAATGCCCTTTAACACAGATAGAAACAGTAAACATGTTTTAAGGTAGCCCATTGAGGGGGTTGAACCCAAAAAAGACTGAATCAGCAAAAACATGTCTGCAGGGGTCTTTGGATACTAGATAGATAAACAAAGACTCATTAAAATATATTTTATTATTATTTTAGGGAATTTTTCATTCAATATACAGCAAAGTAAAGGACGTGGTCTCCACTTGATCCAAACACACACATATATGGATATTTTCTGCCCTTAAATATGAAATACCGCAGCTTAATTTTAGACTTGTAGAAGCTAAAAACATATTGAAGCATACAAAAAACTTTATTCTTACTTGGAATGATTTTGAAGTTATATTTCCAGCAGAAAGTAAACATGGAAACCATTTCTGTGTAGCTTCCTCTGTATGCTTCAGGTCATTGTGTTGCTGGAAAAATAAACCTCCCCAAGCTGTAGTTCTCTTTCAGACTGAATAAGAATGTTCTCCAGGGTTTTTCTATATTTTTCTGCATTCATTTTATTCTCTACATTAAAAGCCTTCCAGGGCTGGCTGCTGAGAGGCATCCCCACAGCATGATGCTGCCACCACTGTGCTTCACAGTGGGGATGGTGTGTTTGTGGTGATGTGTTTGGTTTCCACCAAACTTAGTGTCTCGTCTGATGGCCAAAAAAAACATTTTTGGCCCACCCAACTAGGAACTTTCCTCCACTTGACCACTGAGTAGACAGGCCTGGCTGGGCCCCTGACACAGTAAATGCACCCCCCTCCCCTCCCCCCTAGTTGTGATTGTGTGTTGAACAGCATTGGTACTAGCATCATGGCTAACAGTTACGTCATTCTGGAGCTGAAAAGTGTGTCAAACTATTGTAGGGTTCTGATGCTGTAATGATTTATTCGTGCCCACTTTTTAACCCCTTTATACTACTTTTTCTGCCATTTTGCCACTATTTGCCACAACTCTGTGAAATTTTCACTCATTTTTGCCTCTTTTACCATATTTTCAATTTTAAACCAATTTTTACCACATTTTAACCCCATCCAATCACTTTTCCCACTCCTAGTTCTGCTACTCTCTACCTCCATTTTGCCACTGTAAACCCATTTTTGCTAACTTTAAAATAGGATATCACCTGCATTTCTGCCCATTTTTGCCACTTTTCTATCCCATTTTTAAGCCCATTTCACCACCTGTACCACCAATTTCTACTTCTGTTAAAAACTTTTTCTGCACATTTTGCCACTTTCTACCTGTTGTTTCCTCCGTTGAACCACCTGAACCTCCATTAACACCTTTTTACCATTCTTTTTGCCCATTTCAACCTCATTTCACTATTTGTCACACCTATTTTTGCTACTTTTTCCTATTTTTTGCCACTTGTAACAACAACTTGTCTGCTTGTTTTTGCCACTTCAAACCCATATTTGCCTGTTTTTTGCCTCTGTTAACCCATTTTTGCGACTTAAAACACATTTTGCCACTGTTAACCTGTTTGCCTCCTTTCAACTATCATTTCATCATCTTTTCTGCCCATTTTTAACTCTTTTTAAACCCCATTTCACCAACTACACTGCCAATTTCTACAATTTTCAGCCATTTTTGCCACTCTGCCTGTTTTTGCCTCTTTTGACCCATTTTTTGAAACCATTATTAACCCTTTTCATCACTCTTCCTGCCCATTCTTGCCATTTTTTCATCCCATTTTTTTCATACAATTTCATCAATCTGTACAGCCTATTCCTACCATCTTAAAACCCCTTTTACCACTTTTCCTGCTCATATTTTACATTTCTTCAAGTTGTTACCTCTGTTGAGCCATTTCTGGTCATTAATAACCCCTTTTCACTTATCTTTTCATATTTGTTAATTTCAATACAATTTCACTTTTTGTCTTTTCGATTTTTGCCACTTTGAACCTATTATTGCTAGCTTTACCCCTGTTTCAACATTTTTTTTGCCACTCACAAACCCATATTTGCCATTTTCTGCTTAATTTTGCTCCTGTTATCTAATTTTTGCCACTTAAACTCATTTTTTCAATTTTTACCCATATCTTCCACCTTTAAATGACATTTTACTTCCATTTTTGTCATTTTAACCCATTCCTGTTTTAAGAAAAAGGGCTTTCCTTTTTTAAGAAGGCTATACTACAACGTAAATAAATAGAATTATGTGTTGCTTTGGTAAGAATGGTTATACAAAAGGAAATAAGTTTATCATAACTGAACTTGAAAATGGACCATGATTTTGCCCCCAATTTGGCTGAACCCCAGAAAGCTCTCCCCTCTAGCCTCCTATATGGGCGGCCTTGTCTCAGATAACATTCGTTATGAATGGTGCTTTATAAATAAAGACTTACTGATTGATTGTATTTTATCTCTTTTGTATTTTCAAAGTTTCTGTTTCTTTATGAAGCTAGTGTAGTTAACTTAATCCTCCAAAAAAGAAAACACAGCTGCATATTTGTGCAGCATGGATTCTGGTGGAGGGGTCAGGGGAAAGAAAACGAGATGAAGAGGGGACAAATGGTGTCCTCTACTGGCCTCCTCTCTGCTCTCCAAAGGCAAAATCCTGCTGAGCTCAGTTATTAGTGTTAAATTATATGTGTGTGATCTAAGTAAAGGACAGTCAGACCATACTTCCCCTTAAAGCTGAACCAGATGTTAAGCAATTCTTAAGAACCATGGTTCTCAAGTGATTGGTCTTGACCTAAAAGTGGGTTGCAGCGCTGCTTTCAGTGGGTAGTAGATGCATGTCTGGGAAGGTGCCATATTTTGCAGTTATTATCAAAAATATATGTGTCCTTTAATTACTTTTAAGGTCTATCTGCAGACAAACTAGATTTACAAGTTAGGGGGCAAATAAGTTCTGTGATTGATAACAAACTCGTAAAAGTAAGAATAGATTTAGAGTAACTCATACCGGACATTTTTTAGTTTTATTTACAGTTAAAAAAAAGTGTATTTACAGTTAGGAGAAAAGAGGAGACCCTGGGTACACTGCTTGCCTTGAGTTGCATAGATATGCATCTGAACCATCAGGCTACCAGCTTACACATGCTTACAAATGTATCCATGCATGTCAGCACACTGTCTGAAAAACAGTATCTGCTTGAACGAAGGCCTGGGATTGGCATGTCTGAGCACATATGAGTATACAAGTGCACTCATGCAGGCTTTATAATGCGATCAGAGCCAAGCTAGAGGTGAATGTGGTATAGTGTCACCATTTAGACGATTAAACCATGGCACAGCATGTTCCCAAATGCCCGCTGGGATCGAGAGAGAAAGGAATCTAGGAACTGATCTTGACAAGTCTTGACAAGAAGTAACGGTGGGCTGATGGCTGTGAGCGTATGAGGAGAGCCGGAGAAGAAAAGGAGGGGATATGGGAGGAGAGCAAGTGCATAGAGGGTGAAACGGAAATTTTATATTTGAACTTTCAATCAGTATCTGTGTGGGAGGATTGCATTAAGACACAATACAGTAGAGAGAGAGGGATCTTTTGGTTCAAGTGTTGGTCAAAAAAGTCCTGCAAAGGGCCTAGAGCCTCACATATAGATGTCCTTATATAACGGACAGTTGAAGTATTATGCAAAGTCTCCAATCTTCATTGATAAGTCAAGCTGACGTCCTTTATGTGTTGCGTTTTGAGGGATCAATTTATACCCTTATGTAACAAACATCCAGGTCTATGCAAGAAAATTATATCTAGACAAGAGAAGACTATTTTACATGTTTCAGCTGTAAAGTTGTGATGATGTCAGTGTATTTGGTAACAAATTTTATAACTGGAATTCATCCTCCAGCATCCTAACCTGCGTGTTTTAAACCACAACTGCAATCTGTGATATGGTGAATTTTAAGGGTTAAATGACCTTTCTGGTGCTCAGCTCTTTAGAAATGTAAAAAGAATTATTCCTCAATCCTCAGTTCTCTTGAGACCTGTCTCAAGACCACATTTTGAAATCTTGGTCTTTTCTCTGACTCAAGAGCATTTTTACTCTGTCTTGTCTCGGTCTTGGACTCAAGATTTTCCATCAAGACCAGTCGAGACAGCACTGATCTGCTATTCTTTAACTTCATTAATGTGATAATAAGAAGAAGCACTTGCTAAAACAATACATAGTTTCACCTGCAAAAGCTCAGATATCAGTCCATCTTATTTCTAGTCAGAAATCCTCTGAACACTTACTTTAGGCCTCATCTACCTGAGAAATCTAGATAATCATCTCTTTTTCAGATATTGAGAATAATTCCGGACTTGTCTGTGGCTTTTAAATACATAAAGGGTTTATTTTTTACAGGAAGTTAGTTGAACAAATTTGTTAAGACTTAAGATTTTTGCATTGTTGTGCTTTGATAGAGATGCAGACACCTTGTTTTTATCTGTCAAATTTATTAAAAAGAAAACTAAAATTAAAGAGAGCGTGTTCTTTGACTGTTCAACCTTATCATGGTTTTTTAAAATGGATTTTTTTGGTCTTGTCTTGGCCTCGGTTGGTGTGGTCTTGAGTACAACACTACATTGCACTAATTCATCTACTTACCCTAAATTAATCTACATACCGTACTGAAATGCTGCAAGCAATTCATTCACTGTGACTCAAACTCTGCAAGAACTTTTTATGCATCATTGAACTAATTAATCTACATACCATACCGACTCACTAACTCAAATGCCCCAGGTAATTAGTCTATCCATTGTAACTCAAATGCTGTAAGAAGGCCCTTAGTAAATGCCTTACCTCATATGCACATCAGAACAATCAACTATCTTAAATTATCGTACCTACCTCAAGTAAATCTGCCCACATCCTTGCATAGTTGATGATACTGTTCATGTCTAGTAAGTTTTTTTGCACCCTTTGCACATCTTGCAACCATAATATCAATTCACACAGACTTGTGAATACTATAAATAATATCTATAAAAGCTTGTTCGTATTTACATTTTATTTTTATACTTTTTTAGATTGTTAATGTTTTTAAATTTAATGTTTAATCTTCCCTATTCTATTTATGGTCCAGCAAAGCATTTGAATCCCAATACTAAAGCTTTGATTAAAGGGCCTGCTGATGCATTTCCACATTACATATATTTAATTTGGATCCTGGAGAGTGAAAGGGCCTACCAATAACTATTACCTCACAGAAGATAATCTTGCCGTTTACATGTATTTCCTGCCGTTTAGAAGATATATAGAATCAAATGCTGGGGTACTTTCTGATCAGCCTACATGTTCACCATAAGTTGCACTGTAGGGGCAGTAGAGGCATTGTCTTCATCCCGACCAAAGTAAGACTCTAAACTGCACCTACATTGTATTCAGTGGATAAGGCTTATTCTACAATATTGGATCTCCTGGCCTTACTGCAACCAAATCCCTTCTTGAATAATAGATAAGTCTTCAATGTTTGATCAGTGAAACAAACAACAGAAACAGCTCTTATTTTCTAGGTTCTTTATTCTCTCAGCACTGTTCAGCACGTACCAGTGATCAGACAGTGGGCAGCATAGTGGGCATATGACATGTGAAACACAAGGGTCACTGTATAGTCAGACTGGAGAACACACAGGCAGTACTTTGTGATTGTCATATCTGCATTGTAAGTAGCTTTACATTCCACTATTCTGTGACACACAAGGTATAAGAAATGCAGGAGGACACTTTCCTGTTACAGGATCACCTTAAGGAAATATCAGAGCACTTATCAAAATAAAAGACACTTGTGTTTGGTGCATTAAGAGATGATAAAGTGACCTCTGAGGTCAAAACTTATAATTACAACCAAACAAAACGTTTGGGAAAACATTAGTGGTTAAACTTGTATAGAAATGAAGCATATAACACATATTTGTCTCCTGTTTGTGGTTTAAAGGCTGAGATACCTCTGTTCAGTGACAAAGGGAGTCAATAGGACAAGAAAAGGAATTTTCATCCCTCTTTCCCTTATCATCGCCCTTACCCTGAACAATAAGGCACTTAACTGATTATCTTATCTGTAACTCTCAACTCCCCCCTCACTCCTTTTCAAGGTATGGAGTAATCAGTGGATCTGACTGTAAACAGTGGACCACTGACTTGCAATAACCCTCAGAGTCTTTCTTTACATGGTGGTGGTCTCCTTGACCTTTTCCACAATGCTCTCAAACTGCTCACGGATCTTAGCGGCGACGGGGGACAACAGCTCAGTCAGCTCATCGATCTTGCCTTCCAGGGAGGTGCGCAGTTCCTGAGCAGTGGACTCCAGCTGAGTCTTGATACCCTCAGCCTGGGTCTCCAGCTGCTGACCCAGACCCTCAGCCTGGCTCCTCAGCATGACGGAGATGTCGGAGAATTTCTGGGAAGCGGTGTCACTGGCCTGCTGGACGATGGGCTCAACTTGTTCACGCACTGCTTCAAGGTTCTGGGAGGTACGAGACTGGACCTCACCCAGGTAGGTGGCCACAGTGCTGTGGGGGAATTAGAAGACATTTAGATTCCATATAACAAAACTGAAAAGCTATGGTAAACTTTTTCACCAGACTCACTTGCGGATCTCCTCTGTGTCCTTGTTCAGGCGCTTCTTCAGCTTGTGGGTGTAGGTGCCGATGCGGCCGCGGACATCATCGGTGTTCGTCTCCACCATGGTCTTGAGCTCACCCAGGTATTCTGTGCTGCGTTCCTTGGCATCAACCATGTCCTTCTGGAGCCTGTTTACAAGGAGCTGCAAGTCCTGGGACAGCTGGCCGGTGGAGGTCTCTGTGTAGGGGGCCAGCTTGGTCGTGACAGCTTCAGTGTAGGTTTGGAGCTCTGCCATGGTGTCAGTGATCAGGGTGCTGAAAGTATAAGATTTAATGTCAAATAAGGATTGTAAATAAAACAGTGTTATCAGAGAACAGTGATGGCTTTAAAAAATTCCACTTACTCCAACTCCCGGGAAATCTGGGAGGCCTTGAGGTCCTGCACAACTCCATCGGCTCTCTGGTTCAGCTCAGACACATATTGCCAGAAACGGTCGACGCTGTCCTCCCATCCGTTTGGGGTAGCATCAGCCTGGCGCACTGCTCGAGCGTTGCAGCCTAGAAAAGGCACAATTTGACATTATTGATACAGGCAGAAAAAAATAAATGTATTCATGCCCATGAGCTGGAAAACCCCAGATAACTGTGCACTTACCAGTGATGACTGCCAGAGCAAGGATCAGAGCTACAGCCTTCATGATGGTTGGACAGACAGATACACCTGGAAGGTAAAGAAGAGGGGGAAAACAACCCGTTACAAACTAAGGAAAAGTGTCTTAAATGCTAACATAGTTGAATACAAAGATAGACTATATGATCATTTTAGCTAGCCAGTTTAGTCATTTGCTGTTCTTAGAGATAGTTACCTCAAGAAGAGCAGCAGAGTGATGTAGGACGGGCTGTGCTCTTACCTGAGAGGTTGAGTCTCCTCCGTGCTCTCTCCACTGTGACTGAGGCTTTTTATACACACCCAGAAGACTGCTGCTGCTGCAGGAGGAGGGGGAAGGGAGGGGGAGGGGTTGCTCACCCGCCTGTGATGACTTCGTTTTCACGGATTCCTGTTTTCTTCCACGCAACATGCCACCACAGCGTCCGAAGTTCTCCACAGGTTTGCATTGTCTCAGTGGGAGATTGGGTAATCTGGTTGTCACAAGAAAAACGGGGTAAAAGTTGCAAGATGAAAACGTGCTTAAACTGCCTTTATATTTTTAACACAGCTGATGAAGCTTAAACCAAAGTAACCCTTGCATGTGTAGCTGGTAGGATATAGAAGAAGAAGTATATATTTGGAAGAGGTTAGCTATTATTTTAGTGTATTTTTCTCAGATTAACATGTTTCCACACAAATAAGCGCAGCTATATTAGCTTACCTTGCACAAAACTAAATACACAATGAGAAGAAAGCAAATGCAGGGATTTTCATTTATTAGAAACAATAATAGTAATAAAATGAACTAATAAAACCTGTCTTGTATGGTCTTTTATATCTTTAGTAAAATTGTTTTCATTTATTTTTATTTTTGTTTGACCACTATGCTGATTTAAAGTAAATTTTAAATGAAATATAGTTATCAGCTTAAGTCACAGAATAATAAGTGCTAAACAGAGTTGAAGCTAATGCTAGGCTATCACTAACTTATGAGGGCCAAAAAAGCCAACTTATGCTCTCTTAAGTCTTACAATATAACATACTCAAACAGAGCCGGAGCTAACCAAAGCCTGCTGCTACTTTTATGTCTACATGATAAGGCAATGATGCTAATATTAATATGTTGGCTCAAGGTACACAAAGTTAAGTAACCAGAATTAAAGCAAATGCGAGGACAGCGTGACTTCAATGTTTGTGGCAGATGAAAATAATGACTCACAAATGTTGGGTTGTTAGCTTGAGTTGCACAAAATTAAAAACTTAACCAGAGGTGAGCTAATAAAATGCTTTTGATTATATATTTGTATGTTTATGAGAGAGGGCAGTAATGCTCATACAAATATACTAGTTTAAGTCACAGTATATTAAATGCTAAACCAGAACTGAAGCTAACCCAGGGCTAAAACTACCTTTATGTTTAAGGGGGCTAAAAATAATGCTAATTATGCTATATTGAGTCAAACTATAACTTGACCAGAACTGGTGCTAACGCAAGGCTACTGTTACTTTTATATAGAAAGATATTAAACTAACGCCAGCTATACAAATATGTTAGATTAAGTCACACAATATTAATAAAATAACCAGAAATGAACCAAAGTGGTACTTTTTGTTTATAATAGTGGAAAATAATGCCGGCCAAATGTATGTATATTTGCTTTTTTGCACAAAACTCAAGAAAGTCTGGCTGCAGACTGTACATCTGTAAACGACACTCCCACAGACTTCATTCCGCGTATGTCGGAATGCAAGTAACCACATTGCAAATACTACATACTCCATACTAAATACTACAGGCTAGGCACATTTCATAATGCTTCAGTATCGTGAGCTTTAGCAAACATAGCTAAAGCTAACATAGCTATGTAGCTGCTTTCTGAGCTACTTTTTTGCTAAGTTAGTTATGTAGCTATGTTACCCAAGTAGTATGCATCAAGGCAACATTTGCTGTGTTAGAATGTTTACATGGAGGACAAGCTTTTTTTCCTGCAAGCAGATAGTTTTCTCAGCTTTATTGAGCATTTTGCAATCAGGTTTTGAAGGTCAGGTGTTTTTCTTTTAACTTTTGTAATCCTTACCCTTGTAAATAACCTTAAAATATACACAGTCTTAATCTTCACTTAAACAACACGAGCTGCAGTTCTGGTTAACAGACTGTTTTACTGTAATAAACAGGTAGCCTCAGCTGGAAAGTGAACCCCCTACCACCTGAATGTGAAATGGCTCTTCACACCTGCATTTCAAATTAAAAGGTGCTGATCATTGACGCCACACCAACATACCCAGTACAATTCAACATCCTTCACACATCCTTGACCCAACCCCCAGCTCAAACGACACTGCAATTTCCTTCTTCTGATTCAAACTAGTATCAAAGGAGCTGAGATTCCTGGAAACAGCATCAGGCTGAATTACCTGTGCAGTGTACTTACTGTGCCATCAATCACCTTTAAGTGCTGCGAAGTACTCAAAATGTGTTCGCATTACAAAATGGGCATGTTCAGACTGGGGGACACTCATGTCAAGCAAGCCTAATTTACAAAAGACAGATTACAGGTATGGAGACGGGGGCATGTAAAGCTTTTTTGTTGTATTTTACACAGTAATGCCTGAGGAGAAATAAGTACTTCTCAAAGGAACTGCAGAAAAAGAACGAAATCATACCATTTTTTTGAATGTTTTTGAACAGATCAGTTCTTCCCTAGAAGTTTCCAAGATTTCATAACTGGCAAAGAAAAGGGAACAGTGAGTGCAGAATGGCTGTGTTGACCTCCCTCTTATTGAGCAAAACAAACTTGAAGTGTTTTTTCCCATCATAAACATACGAATACTGCCTTCATCAGACTTGCATGTTATTGTCACAATATCTTCAAGGTTCACAAAGATTCATTGACTCATCAGCAAGAAAATTAGACATTTCTGATTTTAAATCAAGTTGAACTTCTGAACCACAAATTATGCCGTAATAACCAAATATTTTGAATCAAGCAAGCCACTTACACCACTTAAAGCTGTTGTTGGAGTAAAATATAAAACTGTTATTAATACATGCCTACCTAAGCAATTCAGGATGTAAACTGCACACCATTTTTCTTTAGCCTTTATCCCATATATGAATATAATTTGCAAGCAGAGACAGGCTTTTTGATAAGAGGATTCAAGGTTGTTGTTTTTTTTGTTTGTTTGTTGTTTTTTTTTTTTGCAACTTACTTCTGCACAAGCATTCAGACTAACCTTTGCAGAGATTTAGGTTAGTGTCATCCTGATAGCCTTTTGTGACTTAAAGGTGCAGTGTGTAATAGTTAGCATAGTAGCCTTTAGCAGAACAGACATGATCATTTAGCTAATAAGGCCTGTCTAAATAAGTGTTTTATCACCTAAATACATACAGTTGTTTCATTTTTTGTTACTTTAGGATATGCCTTTATTCATTCGTAGGGATTGACCCACTCCATGGAGTCTGCCATCTTGGATTTTTGCATCTTGCATGTTTCTACAGTACCACAGAAGTGACTAAATAACAAAAAAAGAAAAAAAAAAAATTCATTTCCACTGATTACCACAGTGATCTGCAGAATTGAAGGTTGGTGAATCTGACTTTTTGCTGGTGTTAATACTACCCAATTTCACATACTGCACCTTTAAGAAAATTCCAGTAAGAATTTTGAAACTCATTTCTATACTGTGGAAATAAGTATATGAATCAGGGGCAACCCTTCATATCGAGTAATCTATCTTTCTAATTGCTAAAAATTACATAAAAAACATCCAACACAATTGCAAAGCCTGGTTAGTTGAAACTGTTTTAATGTCTTTCCTCTGTCTTTTTCTAGGTATAAAACACCAAAAACACTCAAAACAATGGGTCAAACACATTGCAAAAATTTTACATTTCAACCCCCAGTACCAGTCAGATATCATGCCCAGGTTGTAGCTCCTGATAATGGGCCTCTTTTGACTCTACTGACTGGATGTAAACAAGTAATGTATGTAAACAAGTTATGGAAAACCTCACATAGGTTTGGAGTGTCTGGGGTTATTTAAAATGCAGATAAAGTTGAAATAAAATGAAATCAGCTGAGTGTCATACCTGTTGAACAATCACTCGATCAGAATGTAAATTTATATTGTATTTACTTTGAAAATAGTCCAGTCTGAAGTCAAGTAACAGCATGCTGTAAACTAGCTTCACACTGAAAACCTCTTCACCTGGAACAATGCAAGTTGGTTTACAGAATATAGCTAACATTAGCAATGCTAGCACTGCTGGCCTTTAATCCTCTTTGCATGTTTGTATCAACACCCCGGTGCTGAATGTTGTCACTCAGTGCTTCAGTTATAAGTGATTATTAGCTGACAAAGCCCCTGGACAACTTTATCCCCAGTTTATAGACCAAAGAAGCGCTAAACCACCCCGATCTCATGAGTTGTTATAGGTGCTATCAGTTAGTGGTCGTTTATATCGGAGAGCATTGTGGCAACAAGGTAGTGGCCATTTTTTAAAATATTTTATTTTATTTTATTCTAATTTCAAAGGGACCATGTACAATTTTAAAGGTGGAAATATGACAGTCATCACATCTTACAGTCACAGTTGCAATTAGTGGTAATAGGAAAAAGAAAAAAAAAAGGTATTCATTATTTGGTCCACTCCTGGTACTGTTGTTGAGACATGCAAGATGCAACAATCCAAGATGGCGGAGTCCCAGGAAGGGACCCTGCCAGTTTAATCAAGAAAACGATTAAAAAACAAAAATAAGGAGAATAGGGATTTTTGCAAACCACTAGAAATTCGTATGATTTAATAGTTGCCTGTTTTGTGAACAATGAGCATTACATACTTTCTGCAAAGAAAATTATTTTAATGTTTAATTGTATCAAACTGGTATTTTGACACACATTTCAGGTGAAAAAAAATTGCACCTTCTGTGATTTGAAATTACAAGGTCATGTTGTTATTAAATGTATATTTTGATATTACCCAGCTGTAGTATACATAAAGACTTATTCTTAGTTAATAGAAATAAGAATAATTCATATAATCAGGAGATTAACTGAAGAAGCCTTTTGGAGAAGAGGTGAAACGTCTTCAAGAATTTGGAACCCGTCCAGTTGCCATTTGATCAATCTTGGACTAACTGAGACAGGCCTCTTATAAATATTGTGTTTCATTTTTACCAAGTTTGTTTTTCTCAGTGCTACTAAGGGAAATATTGCACACTGCACCTTCAGACACAAATGCTGCAATTTCATGTGATGTACCAGAGTTAGTACATACTACAGAGAGGAATTTACATCTGCAATCCCCCCAGATCATATTAAGAAAATTAACAGCAGCAGTGGCTGTGTTACAGTTTAGGCAGAGTGTTAGTTTGGGATTGTGGGCCTGAAAAGGAAGGGAAAAGTTTAATTTGTTTAACTAACCTGTATTTCTGGTGCTGACTAAAAGCTAATCACGTGCCGGGTTATGAATGTCATTTGTATTGATGACGGGAGATATGCAGTGTTTTAAGGTTTTATCCCTTTTGAAATAAGTATTAAGAACTGTTATGTTCAGGTATCAGCAAAGCCCAGTGGCGTTTTTCTTTGTGCCTGTAGTATTAATAAGTGGTAAAACAAATTGAAACTGGCTCGGCAGTGACAACTGTGACTTATCACTGCCCATGTGTAATGACTTTTGCCCTTAAGGACTTGGGCCCTTTGTTGTCAATCTCTCAGTTGTGTTTTTTTTTTTTTCTCAGAAACCAAACTTTACACAGGAACAAAGTTTAGATGTGTTGGACTGGTCAGGCAATTAGTTTCAGGGCATGATAACATTATTGTGAGATAACCCAAGGAGGTCATATAAACCCTGAGATACGGTTTTACTTTGTGGGTCTTGTAATAAATGAAAAGTTTGAATCGTATTTAGTCGTACAACTCAGGGTGTTTGCTTGCTATTCTGTTAAAAACTGAAGACTTTGCCACTACTGTAACACAGAAATGTGTGTTTTGTTGATCACTTCAGGAGGTGTGTTTGTTCAGCTAGATAAGTTGAGACCAGTTCAAACCCAAACATATCAAATGCAATTATCTTATTGCATCATTTTATGGAGAACATTGTTGCATAATGATGTTCCAAACATATTCAGTGGGTTTTGTCTACAGTTTAAGATTTGTGGGAAACTTTTACTGCCTTGTGTAAAACATTTGGCCACCAAACCTGCTAAAACGTATTCCCAGTGTGGAGACTGCAGGCATAAGTCTTTTGTGTTTGTTTTTCACAGTAAATCCACAGTGACTACATTTAATAACAGAGGACCCAGTGTCCTGATTGCCTTGCTCAATCATCAGGAAAAAGAGGACAGATTGGGAAGTGAAACAGACAGAATCAAGAAGAAACCATGAGGTAATACAGTAAAACACCTGACACAGCTATTACTGCTTCTTCTTTTGCTGCACGACAGCAGAGGCAATGTCCAACATTCATTCTCAGGTCAGGGTGTTTGTGAGGGCATCTGTTTGAACGAAAGTAACCCTAAGCCTGATGATCAGGATGACGAATTGTGTTTTTTGTGAAGTCTAGATGATCTCAGCCCTCCAAACAGACCAACATGTGTTTAGACGATTCAGCAGGGGTACTGCAGTTAACGGCTGTGGGTGAAAAGTTGTTGAACTGGATGATTAAGTTAGAATGAAGTGTTACATCCCCCCATCGTTGTCTCTGAGTCATAGTGGGATCAGCTGATGGGGATAGGTGCTGATGAAGAAAAGGACTGCTGCAAGTTACAGCAACATGTCTGTGGAATGAAAGGGTCACAGCTTTGATGTATGAAGCATTTTATGGTGTAGTTCTTTTAAATGACAAAGCTTAGGAGTTAAGCCTGTGCAGAACCAGGTTGTTTGAAGCTTATGTCCTCCTGTTGTTGGGCTTTTCTTCTAAATCAGTGTAAAAAAATGTCATATTTACTGAAAAGATTGTCATTTAAGAAAAACATATTATCTTCCTTGCAAAGCATTACAGAAACTGATTGGTACCCCCGTCATGACTATCAGTTAATTTAGGAATAGCGAAGAGTCTGTTTGCATGGCTAAGGCTCGTTTTGCCCCCTACATTTGGAGCTTTGACCCAGCCAGAGACTTGTCGCAACCAATCATTTGTCCAGATAATCCTCAAGTGTGTGTTGTCATTCTGATCATTTAAGGTGCACTCACATTCAGGCCAATTACCCCATACCATGCTGAATGTTTTAACCCATGAATCGCTTATTTAAAGCCCAATATCATTCAAAGAAGCAAACTGTGGCATTTAATGAGGTTGGAGAAACAGCTGTAAACACGGTTTATGTCCAAATTAAATGAATGACAAATCTTCTATTTCCAACAATTTCTTCACAATAAAAGTCTCCAGTTTTTATTGTAAGGGATACACAATATTATCAACATGGTGATGGCAGATATGACTATTTCTGCCAATATTTAAAACTGATATTCTGGCTATGAAAAATATGTTTATTTCAGCTGCATACATTTGCCATGTAAACAAGTAAGTTTGTCAGCTGAAGTATTTTTCTTTTTTCATCATTATTCCTTACACTTTAAAGTATGTTTAAACGACTAAAATTTGTTCATCTTCAAACTTTGAATTGTTTTTTAAGTAGGGATGCATGACATTATTTGTCTGGTATCAGAAAATAGCAAAATTTCTGCCAATATTTACATTCAATATTTTGCCTGTGTATTTCAGCATATATCCACTGTAGATTTTGACCATATATACTAATAAATCAGAGGAGTTCTAGGCTGAACCAACAGACCTATGTCAGTTGAGGTCTTTGTCTTAATTTATCCTCATTCTTTAAACTTTCAAGTGTTTTTAAAGACTAAAGTTTGTTTTCTTGGTCATCCAAAAGGACTACAATTTCTTGTCCGAAAAGCATATTTAATTATCAGTATCGGTATCGGCTAAAATGAATATCGTCATATCAGATATCGGCAAAAATCCATTATCACTCATCCCTAGTTACTTTCCTTGAGCGCGTTTATTGTGAATGCCCACATCAGGAAGTGTGGTATTGTCAGTAGCAGCTTGACACCTTAGCAGGAGAGAAATGAAACTCAAAACTACAGGTTTGGTTGCTAAGAAGTACTTTTACTTACTCTGAAGTAAATTTAACCCAGAGGAACCTCTAGAGTTGGGCGGATTATAATGCAAAAAAAATGGTTGAAACTGTCATGTAAAATTTTTTAATATTGGTAAGATTTTAAAGTCATCTAGTCTTAAGCCCGCCAAAGCGTACAGGCAGAAGAAGCAGACCACTGGCCTTGCTTTGTTCAAAACTCAGCAAGAAATATGACAACTTCACCTATTTTTATATGGTCCAATGGGTAAATAATCAATAAATCTCTGAGAAACAACAACTTTTTTTTTTTTTTTTAACTTGTTTTCATCTAACTGGTGTTGAATTAGCCCTTAAACCTTATCACTTCAGGATGATTTTTTTATAACACCTAATGAGATTAGATAAACTTGACTAGTTCATACAGGGACACAGTAAGAGCTGTTATGTCAACGCTGAGTTATGTAAGTCCATAAAAACATAGAACCCTTGCTGGGTAATCCTTCCCCAAAAATTACACATTTCTAGCGACTGTCTTCTCTAGATCTGCCACTGCACTGTAATGATGTATGGCAGTTTTTAACCCTTTATTGTTTTGTTAAAAACCCAGCCATGAGTTTTCTACAGTACACTTGCACAGCATCGCTGTGTCTTAAGCACTGTACACATTATTTTATGTGCCAAACATTTCCCCCTTTCTTGACTTCTTATACCTTTGAGTCTAATAGCTCAGACTCCCAAAACAGTGATCAAAAAGTACTTTTATGGAGAAAGGTTCATTTTAATTTGATAAAATTAGATCTACAGAAAAAAAAAATGTGGTTGTACCCATAGCCTAAGTTTATCTATTTTTATATCAGTTTATCGGCTTAATTCTGAATATAGATTATTAAAAAGTTCAGATTCTTATAGTGTAGCAGCCTGTGTTCCACCAGTCAATCAATTTTTATACAGGGGAACAATTTGAATAACTATATTTTACTTATTTACTCTCAAAGAGTAACAGTAAGAGTTATAAACACATCCATAACCCCAAAGAGATTTTAACAGATGTCCAGAAATCCATTCAGTCTAAGATACGGTATGGATATTGTAAGGCACTGCAACTTCTTATTTCTTACACTATCAAAAAAGAACTGAAAACCTTGTATGTATTAAGAAAATTTGGCTGTTTGTGTACTTGGAGGGTTAACAGTGAGTACAGTCTGTGACAGCTGGGGGCAGAACAGAGGAATGTTGTTTGCCATTTTCTAAGGCAGCGTGGGAGCGAGCTGGCAGCAGGGACGGAGGCACAAAAGGAAATAAAAAGAGCTGAAAAACAAGGTGGAAGCAGGATGTGTTTATGAACCGCCAGACTTGCAGAGACAAACCTGAACATGCCCCATACAAAATCCACAACTGGATCTTTCAGGGGCGGGGTGGGGGGGAGATTTTGCAATAAGGCATTTAACAAACAAGAACAACTTTATTTCCCTCTGATTTTGTGTGTAATTAATACAAACCATTTCCTGATTTCTAATCAATGTTAATTAAATACATGTTTTGGAAAATAGCTGCCCATCATAGTGGCCCTATTGTTACAAGAAAAAGTATAGTAAATGGCTTTATGGCATTAAGATTTATGTTGCACCCAGCTCAATGAGAAATACTGTCCCAGAAACGACTTCTAAATAAAACTCTGTGAAAACGGGGGCAGCTCAAAGTGGGCCTTGAAAAAGGTTATGCTTTTACTTTGAAAAGTGCACTGGAAAAGTCGTCATTTCTAAATTTCAGGACTGGAAAGCAAACTGAGCAGGATGCTTACTGAGTGCAGTCTTGCCATCTTCAGCTCAATCTGTCTCCAGTGCAAACTACGCTCACATTTCATTCATGGCTGAAAAATTGAACTGCTCAATTCATGTTTTATCTAAATATGAGTGCGTTTTGATACAAAACTGCCATCAGTTCACAGACAGATTCGCTGCAGACACAGCCACTCAGCTGTCACTCTCTCCGGGGAGGGCGGCTCAGCTGTTTCTCTGCCACGCAGACGCAATTTCAAAGTAGCTTATCTGTAGTAAAATAAAGTTAAATCAAAGTTGCGCCTGCGCAGGTAGTCTACAGCAGCCAGAAAACAGGATATGGTGTATACATGGCACAGTATCCCATTTTCTTTTAGAGTTCTCCAGGTAGCAACTCCAGGTAAGTTTCTCAAAACCGCGATACTGTAATATCCTGGTTTCTGAAGATGTATACATGCACAAAC
This sequence comes from Cheilinus undulatus, assembly GCF_018320785.1. Taxonomy (NCBI): domain Eukaryota; kingdom Metazoa; phylum Chordata; class Actinopteri; order Labriformes; family Labridae; genus Cheilinus; species Cheilinus undulatus. Next base: position 35,127,015 of record NC_054872.1, on the reverse strand, counting down.
AGAAACTAGGGCACTCAAAAAACTCAAGTCAAGGTAGACGCAGTCACTGTCTGACGGTTTTCCAGAACATCCTTGGAGAACCCTAAAAGTTCTCCCAATAAAATTCATCCCACACCAGAGTTTTTACAACTGCCTGACCACCACCCCACCCAACCCCAAGCCATTACACCCTGTCTGCTGCTTCAGAGACCCCAGAGTAGGCAAAGCCCAGAAGGTCTCCTTCTTCAGCCTGATGATCTCCTTCACCTGTCAGTTTTTAGGCTGCTATCATGACAGACATCAATGGTCCTCTTGGTGCAACCACTTCCAATATGGAAGCTTTAAATATAGACTACTTGGACTCCATGTCACCAACCTCCCCCAGGTAGCACAAAACTCCTTATATGGATGGGAGTTGAAAAACCGTTTAGGCATAGACCTCCACTCGATGTTCTAAATTCACTTTCACAACCTGTTTAAGATTTCCAGGTCTGTCGGTAGGTCTACCCCACCATCTGATACAAATGGTGGTGATCAGCTAACAGCCCTTCTCCCTTCTTCACCTCAGCCACCAAGACGTACAGGGGGCAGATCTAACTAGAAAAGCACTCGGATAGCGCAGACCTCCACTATTAGCCCTATCTCCCAATAGTAAAGAATCCTTTAAAAAGTTCCTGGATCCAGACAGTGATCCGGATCACTCCCAAAATCTAATCAGGTCTTCCTTATGCCATTTCTGACATTTCCTGAAAATTTCATCAAAATCTGTCCTTGACGTTTTTGAATTATGTTCCTAACAAACTAACAAACAAACCCTGCCGATCACATAACCTCCTTGGCAGAGGTAATAAGACATCTACAAACTGTATCATCAGTCTCTGGACTAGTATGGTAAAAACATAGCATTAGTATGGACAGTGGACAGCTAGCAGAGAAATCCAACAACAGAACACCACTCAGATCAGCATTCCTCCAAATCACCCCACAAAGTTTCTTCATCATTGCCCAAATGAGGGTTAACGCCACCTAGTTGGACTGTCCGATCCAGAGGCTGGACTCACTCCAGGACCCCACCCAGACTCCAAAAAGGTGGCATACTCTGTACTGCTGTTTGGTGTGTAAGGAAAACCAACAGTCAGGGCCTTACTCCCTGCTTCTTTCAGTCAGAGATACCCTCTCATTTCCTTCAGGGAATGAAATATTAATACTGAACCTTTCCCAAACAAAAAGGTTACTTAATAAAATTGTTTATCTTAGCCTAACGGAACTCAGATAATAAAGTTGTATATATGTTATATTTTAGAAAAATATGGTAATTAACTCTTGAAAATAGTTCTGAATAGCAAGTTTGTTCTGATTACATCTTTAATCAGCATCACAAAGTTCTGATTCTTGATAAAATATGGATTTTTTAATTGGTGTCAAATGGTGTAACCAGTTACACCGTTTGAAATTTCACTCTAAAATCAAAGTTAACAGGCATTGTCATGGACACCTATGGAAGCTCATGGTCTTGGTATATAGATGTAAAAGAGTACTTTTAATGTAAATGATAGTTTCTACAGAGATCATGAAATATTGATGTTTTTCTTGGGTCATACCATTTGACATATGACCATTAACATTCCTTACCATGCCGAGAAATGTCCAATTATATTAGATATTAATCAGAGATACCAACCTTGAGATGTACCAGTTATGATCATCAGATGTTTATCTCTGTGACACCATTTCCTTTGAAAATGTCTCTTTGAAAAATATTAGCAAAATGGCCCCTTGAATGGCGGTTACACCACGTTGACATTTTAGGAAGTCAACCGGACTTAAAAGATTCCCCAGACCATCAAAAATACACAAAACAATAATTGTTCAAGACATTCATCTAATACTCAACAGTACTGGTGTAAAATTATGCCAGACTGGTTTATAGAGTGTTTAGTTGGTATATTCACTCCTTTCACAAAAGTTGAATTTTTTCATACCTTTTTTTTCAGTTACACTACAATGACATTGTTGCCTAAACTGCCCCAATATTCCTCCAGAGTTTATTGAAACCTTAAAATTTAGACTTGGGCAATAAAAGGGGGGAAATTGAAAGGGATTAGTATGAATCTAAATTATATTCACTCCTTATATATATTATTAAAACATTCAAAAACTTTAAAACTTGCGTCACGTCATTGACCCTCCTAAGAATTTACAAACACCTGGTTCAAAGTTAAACATAACTTTTTAAATGAAATAATAGGCTCTGAAGATCTTTTCAACTTTTATTTTCATTAGACTGGGAGAGATTACAGTGTGTGTCCTGTACAGTAAATCTAAACATGTATCATTCATCAGTTTTAATTTTTCCATTTTTACATACAGTTCTTTAAATTACTCCAGTGTTTGTTCGACTTTAAGAACATGTTAGCTTGACTTTCACATAAGCAGCATGGAAATCTTTGAATCAGAAAATGCTTTTTTATGCCATTTCTTTCTGTCCTTGTTCAGATGGAGGTTGACGTAGCTGGCTTTGATAGAACAATGTGAGGGTCTTGATCTGTTCCTGGATGTACTGAGCCACAGGTTCTAAAGTCTTACCGAGCCAGTCAACGACCGGTACAGCTTCCTCCGTCAGTTTGAGTGCAGCCTGCTCTGCTAAGGGCCACACCCAGTTCTCAACTACTGGCTCAAGGTTTTGCTTGACAGACCTTTCTAAATTGCTGACAACGCTTGAAACCTCAATGACCACATCAAAAATCATATCCTTGGTTTCTTTGGGAATTTGGTCCACGAATGTGCCGATACGCTGCTCAATTACTGTGGCTTCTTCTTTCACATAGACACTAAACAAGAGAATGGAAAGAGAGATAAAGTTCAGTAAGTACTTTTGTTCTTGAGTAGAATTTTGTGTTAGTTACCTCTCTCAGTAGGGGTGTAACGGTTCACAGAGGTTACGGTTTGGGTTAGTTTCACTGATAAGAAAGAAAAAGTCAGAGAACAATACTTCTGTATTTCTCTTACTTATTTTTTTCGTTTACTAATGTTAGTGCAGCTTATACTTTATTTGGATGTTGGGAATATAAATTTGAATCAAACAACTAATCAATACTTTGTTCCATCCAGTGTTGTTGAGAACTATCAGTGACAGTTGATGCAGCCTGTGATGTATTAAACGAGACAAAAAGAGGAAAACAAAAAAAATATGCAAAACGGAAAGCAATCCAGAAAACAGCTCAATATTTCCTGGTTTACAAAAGTAAAGTGAATACATTTGAAAATTAAAAAATGCGCTTTTTCTAGAGCAGTGTATCATATTAATGATTCTTTAAGAGCGCTGTATCACCATTTTGAATTTTAAAAAAAGCTGGTGCAGTGATTCGTCGTGCAGAATTCTGACTCCTGTGTGTCAGTGAAGGATCCCAGACCAGCTCATGTAAACACAGCATGGGGCGTTACAATAGAGTCCAAGTAGGGCGCTTAAATACGCATTTGCAGTCGCTATTCTCTACTTCTATCGGTCACTGTACAGTATTTAAAATGAATTAGCAGCTGTAATATCTCTGACCCTCTCTGCTTTCACATCCAGAGATTTTTTAGAAACATCGCGGAGATGGGTAGAGGGATAAAGGTCAGGAGGTCTTGCTGCTCAGGGAGCACTCTTGAGGGTAAAACCAGGAGCAGACTTTTTCTCTTTGTTCATTTTAATATGCCGGCTGCTTCCTCTTCTTCTTTAGTGGTTTAGTCGTAGTAAGCAGCCACACTTAACAGCAATACTGCGTCCAGGTTGATGGATAAATACTTTCACATTTTTTTTATTTTATTGTATTTTTTAATGGTTCGAGCATATTCATTGTGTGACTACCTTCACTGAACCATGATGGTTCAAGACGAATACAAAAACCGTTACACCCTACCCATAAGCCATCCATTAGCCTACCTTAATTCCCTCCCAAACTCAGTCTGCTCGAACTGGTTGACAGTATCTCCCACTGTCCGGCCAGTGAGATCAACAGACTCCCAGAAGAGATTCCTCAGCTCGTCCAGCTTTGATTTGGGTCTACCAGTATGGAGGAAGCTGGCATTACAGCCTGTTGATTAGATGACAATCATTTAAAATACATTAAATTTTTAGCCCCAGCACACAGGTAGTTCATTTTCATGAGTATACCAGTAGAATTTATCCTTGCTTCCAAAAGAATCAAAGGAATCTCCCTCTCATACTCACCAGCAGTGAAAACAGCAAGGAGGAGGATAGCAAGGACCTTCATGGCTCCAATGTAGTGGCTCGTCCAGTCTGCCTAGTTATGCTTGTGCTCAGGCAGCGATATTCTGTAGTTTATATTCAAAGACAAAGTCCAAATGCCGGTGCCTTGCTGTCACCAGGCCCCACCCTGCTCTCCTCATTGGTATCTATTGCCACCCAGCACACACAAGCTGGCATAAACTTACTGTTGCTGATGTACATGGTGAGTGCCTTAAGTCAGGCTCATACGTTTCTATTTTTAGCAGGTTCAAACATTTATTTTGAGTTACTCAATTCACCTGGAAGTCAGGGCGACTTTCAACCTAAATATTTATCATTTGATGTGCAGAGCACAGGGGGACACTGGTCAGATAGATTTCTGGCATGTTGGATATTTTGGTCATACAACACTCGAACAGTGAGTGCTGAGCCATAAGCAGATTTTCTGACTTTGGAGAATTTTTTCTCTTTTTATCAACTGTTCAACAGCGTCTTTAATGACCACACAAACAGCAGGAATTCATCTCAGGTGTGTTTTCCTTACGATAAAGGAAATAAAAGAGGAAATAGGCCTACCTGCAGACCTCCACTTATTTGTTATAACTTAGCTGATAGTTGTGCTCACTGGCAGTGCTGTATTTCTTTGTATCAGGGAGAGAGGGTGAGAGCAGTTTCATCACTGTTTGTAGATCTGATGTTAGATCTGACATCAACTTCTTTGTGTGGGACTTAAAAAATACTCCACTGACATTTGCCACAGTCCATCCAAATTTTAGTTGTACAGTGTGAGCACTCGTGTTATGCAAAAACCCCAGTCCATACAGTGTAATCACATAACTCACATGTGATGGTGATACAGTATGTCATAGTTGAACAGTCTGAGTGGACATTCCACCATGACTGCTAGAGTCAACTTTAAATCGCACAGTCTATGCCTGGCTTTACACACTGCGGATTTATAATAATAATATTGTAAAAGTAAAGAAACTCAGTGATACAAATCTAAACAGTGTTACTAATACATACTAAAAAAAGAACTAACAATTATAGATAGCAGGGCTGGAAAGTAACTAGTTTCATTTACAGAAAGTATTGTAATTGAGTAGATTTTTTGTGTACTGAAAAATTACTACTTTTACTTTTACTTAAGTTTATTTAGGGGGAGTATTGCACTTCAATGAATTTCAAACCTTACTGAGTAAAAATTAATACAAAAAATACAAAACGAGGGGCGCAGATGGTCTTGTGGTAAAGTCACGCCCCATATACGCAGAGGACCCAGGTTCATATCTAGCCTGTGGCTTCTCTCCCCCACTCTCTCATCCATGTTTACAACTCTATCCACTGGCCTCCTCATTTAATAAAGACATAAAATGCCCCAAAATATGTATAACTTTTTTTCAAATCCAAAACGAGAAGACCCAAGCTTTCTGCCAACTACAAGAAAATGGTCCTAAGTCTGACTTTCACAACACATGATGGTACGTAGCAGATAGTGAGAGAATGATCCCACTTCATCCCTAAAAAGCCATTGCATTTTACTTTAGGTTAAGTTACACCTTATAATAGTCAACCTGGTTAGAGATTCATATTCTAGTAGTTATTGCACATCAATGTAAGGTCATATTTTACTTCGAAAGCTCCTTGGGTATCAAAAGAAGCTACTCAGTACTTTGAGTAAACTTTAAAAATGACTTACTTTTTACTTTGACTTGAGTACATTTGTAGATTAGTACTTTTACTTTAAGTCAGTTTTATCCAAAGTACCTGTACTTTTACTTGAGTGCAATTGTCTGGTACTCTTTCATCTCTAGTAGATAATAGTCCTTCTTATAAAATGTAAACCTTTATCAAAAATATTAGCATGCTCAGTCAACACGCTCATTTACGTAGCTTGCTCAGGCACAACGCTGACCAGACAGAACTACATACTTTGAAATATTCAAAGATTCCTGTCCCAACAAATTTTTTTATAAAGGTTTTTAACCCTCTTAGACATATGCCATTTTGAACTATTGTGTCTCACCTGGATTTATTGTCTTAAAAAGCTTGTGAAATATCAACACTGTGGTGCACAGTCAAGCTTTAAATATCCTTTTTTTCTCAGGACAACCTGGGCTTTAAGAATACATGTGTTACATCAGTGTCACTTGGAATTTTGAAAAAGTTATAGGACTATGAAGACAAAATGAAATTAACCAAATTGAATACTTAAAGAGTGTTACACATAGTAAACAATAGTGACTAAAGTTGTTGTTTTTTGTTTGTTTTGTTTTTTTGTTTTGTTTTGTTTTTTTTTTTTTTGCACAAATGTCTTTTCCTATCTCTTGGAGACAAAAAAGTCAAAACATAGTCCTTCTTTGACAAAAAGTCTTCAAAATATTCACATTTTTACAACAAAAGTCCTTGTGCTTTTTGGAGTTGGCTTCTTTTGAGTCATTATTCAAAGCAGAAGAACACATCACAGCCTCTCTGTCTTTCTTTCTCTCCATTATGAGTCATTCAGGCCCAGTTTCTCAGTGTTTGCACAGGCACTGTTTGGCAAAGCATGACGTGATGACAGGACAGCCTGCCATTGGTTGTCACAGCCCAGTCACATTGCATTGTGGGATACCAACGGACAGTATGGTGACAGTACTGGCCACTATCATTAGCAGTGATAAAAACAAAATAGATAAGAAAATGGATAAAAAGATGTCCAGTATCGGAGTTACTGGTGTGGATTTTCTAAAGACCCCTGAGAGCTACCCAAGTGCCAGTCTGGCTAAAAACTATTCTGTAAGGGCCTCAAAGGCATGAATAGCTGCTTTAGAATGGCACAATGGAGGGCTTTCAGAGGAAAACACAAGTAAGTGATTTATGGTTCAAAAGTTATTCTACTTTGAATTACGTGTATCTTCTTCTAAGAAGTGTTTGTGAACAGTGTATGTGTGTTTTCTGCTGATATGATTTCACACAAATTTATTGTGTAAGTGTGAGAAAAGGGTCAGAGATACATTTTTGTGTTATTTTTACATACATGACAAGAAACTCATTTAACCTCCCAGGTCATTAACAACATTTTTTTCAAAGTGAAACTTAATTTGTAAGTAAAATAATTGACTCTCAAGTTGCCATTGCTTTTATTTTCATCAGACAAGAACAGAACACCATTAGTGGTCAAGATCTCAAATGTACTATTCATCAGTACTTAAAACTTACAATATATTAAAAGGTTATCAACTTTCAAAATGTGTTAGCTGTACTTTCACATAAGCAGTAAGTAGATGTTTGAGTCAGAGAATGCACTCATTTGATGCCATCTCTTCCTGTCCTTACTCAGATGGAGGCTGACTCAGCGGGTGTTGAAGGAGGACTGCGAGGGAATAGATCTGTTCCTGTATGTCCTGGACCACAGGTTCAAGTTTTTCCCTCAACATTTCAGCATGAGGAGAGGCCATATCCCTCACCTGTTCAGCTCCCTCCATCAGCTTCATTTCAGCCGCCTCTGCTATGGGCCACAGTGAGTTATCAACCTCTGGATCGGCTCTGCGCTTTGAAGAGGACATAAACCTGTCTACACTGCGAGCAATTCTTATAGCCCCAATGATTGCATGACTAATAATGTCCTTGGTTTTTTGGGGAAGATGGTCCCAGGCTATGTTAACATACTGCTCTACCACTTTGGCCTCTTCTTTCAAATGGACACTAAACAAGAGAATGAACAGAGACATAAAGTTTAGTCCTTATTTCTGTTCTTGATTAGAGTTTGCATGTTAGTTTTTTTCAACCACAAGCCATCCTAAGCATGTCTCCAATATTCTCTTAAGACCTACTTCAAACTCTGTCCAGTGTCAGTCTCCATGAACTGCTTGATGGTTTCATCTGTTGCATGGGCATAGATTTTCACCAAGTCCCAGAACATATCCCGAAACATGCTCAGCTTTGACTTGGGTTGATCAGCATGGTGGAGGTCGCCATTACAGCCTGTTGGATAGATGACAAATATTTAAAATACATAACATTTTGTAGCCTACAAGCACCCATGTAGTTTCTTTTCATGAGCATACCAATAACATTTTTTCAAGCTTCCCCAACAACTAAAGGAATCTTCAAACCATACCCACCAGTGAAAACCACAAAGATTAGGACAACAAGGACCTTCATGGCTCCAAGGTAGTGTCTTTTCCAGTCTACCTAGTTGTGCTTGTGCCTAAGCGGTGATACTCTGTGGTTTATATTGTGAGGCAAAGTCCAAATGCCAGTGCCTCGCTGTCGCCTGCCCATGCCCTGCGTTCTACCTGCCACACAAATAAACACATCGTTAATCACTGTGTTTGAGGAACACAGGGCGTGATTCAGAATAGGGTTAGAGTTAGGTTACACAACAAATATCAGTTTGATCATTATTATTCCATCAAATAAATTGTTAATTTGGGGGCCTTAAAGTGTCTAAAAACTCAAAAAAAACCTTCCAGACCATTGTCCTTCAGTGAAAGTTTACGTATTTACTGGCTTTGTGCAGAGGCTGCACAGGGGTCCAAACAATCACTCAGGGGACTAAGTAAGAGCTATGTGTATGAAAAATCAGTCCACATATGCATCATGGCGAGATGTAAAAAAAAGTCTCATGGGCTTATCCTCTGAAATGTAGAGGAAATTTACTTCAGACAATTTTTGGTCAAATTTTGGTGTTTTTGTGAAACTTACAACTTTCACATTTTGAGAGACTAGTCAGAGGAATTTAATTTAATCAAATTCAGTTTTTTTCCATCATTCTAGACATTTTGGAGATCAAAAGTGTTCATCATGTGTGGGGGAGAGCCCAGTGGCCAAAGCTGGACAACTTCTCTACGTTTTGCTGTGTGTAAGGACCAGTAATTCCAAACAACATTTCAGTGCCTTTGTCAGTCATCACCAAACTTCACACAGACATCACATCAATTAATAAATTTAAACATGTTGCCACAGCACCCCCTTTTGTCAAATAAAAATTCTTTTCCCCCACAAATCATTTTAAACATTCATCCTCCAAAGTATTTCAACTTAGGCAGCTGATCTGGGTTCTGTTGATCATAACCACACCTACTAAAAAGCCTCCCAAATCCCAACAGGAAGTCAAACAGCTTTGTTTTTATGTCAAAACAAGGTTTTGTTAATAGTGATAAATGGCTGAAAATGATTGCAACTTTTGTTTACATTATTCTGTGTCATTCATAATGTCCAGGCAAGTTAACAATATGACGCTGAACATGCCTACATAAAAATATCTTATCAGAGCGCCCAGTACTGGCAACAGGAAGTGACATATTAGGGCAGTTTGTTAATTCTTCCCTCCAGCATTCTTCTTAATTTAATATTGAAAAAAATCTACATAAAAAACAAGACATATAAGACACGAAATTCAAGAACTCCTCCAACACTATCTTTTTCTTTGAAAATTTTAAGTATGTCCTCTTAATTTAAACTGAAAGAAAAATATTAAAATACGTGATAAAACTATTCATACAATGCAACCTGGCTTGACATTTTACTTTAAAAGTTACAATGATTTTCTCATTATTTAATATGATATATAAACAAAATAGACTTGACCAGACGTTATCATTCATTTTAGAAATAGAAAGAATGTCCTCTTCATTTGATATTAAAAATTATGCATGAACAAATTCAAAAATAAATATACAGTGTGACCAGACGTGATCTTTTATTTTTAAAATTAGGGCACCGACATTGCCGTCTCCTCCCGGAGGTATGAATGGCAGAGGTCTGTATCCAAGAGGTCTCCGGGCTTCAGCTATACACTCTTGACATTAAAGGAAAAACTTGCAAATTCAAGTTAAACAAGCCCACAAAAGTATAATACTGCCCCTAAAGCACAAACTGGTTTAGATTCATGCAGACTATGACATTACTTCAACAAACACCCAAATACACTTTTAGAGTGTAGTAGAATATGTATTTTTAAATTGTATGAGTATGGATGCCTGAGGGACTCCACAATTCACTGTGGGATAACTAAAATAAGAAATTGACACATCAGTTATAAATTTTAAAAAGCCAGAGCTGTTCCATTTACACTCTTACTTGTTTCAAACTAAAGAAAGATTTTGTAAATAAAAGACATACTCTCAAGGCTGTTTGATTTTTATTTCCATAATACAGGCAGGGAAAACAATACAAGGCACTAAATACAAATTTCGTATCAGCATTCTATTCTTTACACACATAGAGAAATGTATGCACCTTTCAAACAGGTGAACCTCTGTTTCTCAATAACATGGAAAGTTATTAAGCCCTTCCTTCAGTTCTTTTGACTTAGTTTGAACCCACCAAAATGTCATACAGGCCAGTGAGTTGAGTCTGGACCTGATTGGCCATGGGGTCCAGGTTTTCCCTTAGCTTTTCAATGTTGGGAGAGGCCATCTCCAATACCTGCTCAGCTCCCTGTTTCAGCCTGCTCTGGACTCGCTCTGCCACAGGTGCCACTGTCTCAGCCAGAGGCTCGAGCTTTCTCTTGACTCTGATCAGCTCCTGTTCGACTCTCACTGAGATCATAATTGCCTCATTCAATGCATCCTTGGCCACTGGAGGAACCTGCTTCCAGACTAAATCTGCATAGACGCCAACAATTTTGGCACCATTGCGAAGATGAGCACTGAACATGAGTGTTAACAGGAAAAAACAAATAAATTCACATGTCAGTTTCTTGTTTGGATGATTGTGTGTCAGTTACCTTCAACCTACAACTACATGATATTTATAAGTGTTTATGACCTACGTCACATCCTGCCCTATTTCAGTCTGCTGGATCTTCTCTAAAGTGTCTTTAGCTGTCTGCCTTGCTCCTCTTACGTAGTCCCAGAGTGCATCAGTCAGCTGATCCAGCTTTGATTTTGGCCCATCAGCATAGAAGAGGTTGGCATTACAGCCTGTTGGATGGAAACAGGAACAGTTGAAATATTATTCATTAAAAGGAGAAACAGTTTCATTTTAATCAACAGACAGACTGATTTATCAGACTCCTAATGCATTATTCATTTTTCTATCATACTCACCAGTGAAAACAGCAACAACAAGCACAACAAGGATCTTCATGGCTTCTTGGTGAGTTTATCTGTAACCCTAGCTATTACAAAAATTCTTCAGCTTATATCGTGTGCCAATCAGTTAAGATCCCAAAGTCCAGGGGCCAGTGCCCTGTTGTCACTTTGCGTCACCCTGCCCTCTTTAATTACATCTAGTTCCACATAGCTCAAGCACACTGATCCAATCTGTCCTTATGTCACAGTCCAGCTGGGCGCCTTACCGAGTATCTGCTGCTGTATCATCAGTGGTGGACAGTAACAGAAAATTTAGTTGATCACTGTGCTCGAGTACCTTTTTAGTATATTGAATTAATAACACATAAAGTTTTAAATAAAACATATGAATTTTAGAGTATTTGTAAGGTATCATATTCGTAATTTATATGGTATGATGCAATGCTGTCACACAGTTTTTAGCAAATAGCATATTAAAGGCTAAATGTGGATATGCAGAGAATATTGGCTTAAGTGTGTTTCACTTGTGCAAAATGATGACATGTTTGTCAATGAAGGACTGCAAGCCAGCTCATTTTTTGCCTGCTTCTTGTTCTTCTTTGTTCGTTGTTTAAAAACTGTAATCTAACACTTAAAAGCATGAATGCCACCTCCTTTGGAAGGTAATACTGCCATCCATAATTTGGGACTTATACTGTTACATCTGTTTCTTCCTTGTTGCAATTTGGTGGGTCCCCACAGGTGGGACTTCTCTAACTGAGTCAATAACTTCACTCATGGTGCAAAAGTGTCTAATGCCCAAAGGCATTCTGGGAAAACTCTGCAGATTAAGCAAACACCCAGGTGGATCTGGTGCACTTTACCTAAGCTCATAGTTCTACCTGCAACTCCAAGATGAAATAGCCCACAAAGTACATGACCACCTCTAAAGCACAAAACTGGTTTAGATTCATGCAAAATATAACATTACTTTTAACCAACACTCAAATACACTTTTCGAGTGAAGTAGAAGGAAATAATATAGATGGTCTAAGTATGGATCCCTGAGGGACTTCACAACTCACAGTGGGATAACTAAGAAATGTTAACAAACAGATCAGAGTTGTGCCATTTACACTCAAAGTTGTTGAGTCAAAGACAGACTCTCAAGGCTGTTATGCTTATAGTTTTCAAAGACCAAAAAGTAGCACTAGATATGAATTCCATATCAGTTTTCAGAAACTTTATACACATAGAGAGATGTATGCGTCTTTCAAACAGTTGACCTTCTGTTTTTTTAATGATATGGAGAATTACTGAGCCCTTTTTTTCAGTTCTGTTGACTTAGTTTGAGCCCACCAAAGAGTCAAACAGATCAGTAAATTGATTCTGGACCTGCTTGGACATGAGCTTCAGGTTTTCCCTCATTTTCTCAACATATGGAGAAGCTATCTCTAACACCTGCTCAGCTCCCTGTTTCAGCCCACTCTGGACTCTCTCTGTCACCAGTGCCACCGTCTCAGCCAGAGGCTCAAACTTTTTCTTGACACTGCTGAGCTCCCGTTCAGCACTCAAAGAAAGGCCGTATGACGTTATAACTGCCCCATTCAATGCTTTTTTTTGGCCACTGGAGGAATCTACTCCAAGGCTAACTCTGCATACAAGCTGGCAATGTTGGCACCATTGTGAAGATGAGCACTGAACATGAGAGTGAACAGGAAAACAGAAGTTAATTCACCTGTCTTTTTCTTGTTTGAAGACTTATATGTTAGTAACCTTCAACCTGAAACTACATGATATTTATGTAACTAGAAAAGCACTCAGAGAGCGCAGACCTCCGCCATCAGTCCTATCTACCAATAGTGAAGAATCTTTTAAAAACATCCCTGGATCCAGACGGTGATCTGGATCACTCCCAAAATCTAATTCACCGATCACTCCCTCCCCGGTGGGGTGGAGACACGGTGAGGCAAAGTGTTGGCTTGCTACGTGTGGACTGTCATGGTGGAAGCACCCATGGTCTCACTGGATGACTGAAAGTCATGGCAGAGGGTGAATATTCCTCTATTCCCCCCAGCATTATGAGTATTCTTGCTACAATTCGCTGTCTTTCTCTCTGTTACTCCCGACTCGTCTCCTCGACTGGGCGTGCGTCTTTCTCTACCCTATAAACTCCAAAATTTTGAATAGAAATACGCCAAAAACATGCTGCTGTGATTGAAGTTACTCATGTCCACCATCTCCTGGTGTAAAGTGGTAACAGCGCAGACCTCCACCATTAGCCCTATCTCCCAATAGTAAAGAATCCTCGAAAAAATTCCTGGATCCAGATGGTGATCTGGATCTTTCCCAAAATCGAATCAGTTCTTCTTTCTGCCATTTCTGGCATTTCCTGAAAATTTCATGAAAATCCAATCCAATCAATAACTTTTTAAGTTATGTTGCTAACAAACAAACAAGCAAACAAACAAACCCACCCAATCACATAACCTCCTTGGCAGAGGTATCAAGTGTTTGTGTATGATCTACGTCACATCCTGTCCAATCTCAGTCTGCTGGATCTTCTCTAGAGCATCATCAGCTATCTGCCTGGCTCCTTCTACATAGTCCCAGAATGCATCAATCAGCTGGTCCAGCTTTGATTTGTGTTCTTCAGCATAGAAGACGTTGGCATACAGCCTGTTGGAAGGAAACAGGAAAAGATGAAAGATTGTGCAAAACAGCAATGACAAGAACAACAGGGATCTTCATGGCTTCTTGGTGAATTTATCTGTTGTACCTCTATGAAAAATATTTGGCTTATATTGTGTGCCAATCAGTTAAGATCCCAAAGTCCAGGTGCCAGTGCCCTGCTGTCACTTTGCCTCACCCTGCCCTCTTTAATTACATCTTGTTCCATGTAGCTCAAACACACTGATCCAATCTGTCCTAATGTCACAGTCCAGCTGAGTGCATTGAGGATGAGCATACATCTATTCCTCCCAGCATTGTGAGTATTCTCGCTACAATTTGCTGTCTTTCTCTCTGTTATGCTCTGACTCGTCTCCTCAACCAGGCGTGTGTCTTTCAAACTCTATAAACTCCAAAACTTTGAATAGAAACACACCCAAAAACTGCTGCACCAAAAACTGCTGCTGGGATTGAGGTTACTCATGTCTGCCATCTCCTGGTGTAAAGTGGTAACAGCGCAGATCTCCACCATTAGCCCTATCTCCCAATAGTGCAGAATCCTTAAAAAATTCCTGGATCCAGGTGGTGATCTGGATCAGCCCCAAAATCTAATCAGTTCTTCCTTATGCCATTTCTGACATTTCCTGAAAATTTCATGGAAAATCTATCTACAGCTTGTTGAGTTATGTTGCTAACAAAGGAACAAATAAACAAACAAATGAACAAACAAACCCACCCAATCACATAACCTCCTTGGCGGAGGTAATAAACTCCATAACCTGAGCTCAACAGACCACAGCTGTTGTAGTCAAGGCCGTCCATAAAGGGGGATAAAGGGGATAGCTTTCTGGGGTCCAGCCAAACTGGGGGCCCATGGAAGTCAGCAAAATCATGGTCAATTGTAAAGTTAAGCTGTAATAACTATACATTATTCTTAAGCTGAATAATAACCACCCGTATCAAAGCAACAAAACATGATTTAACTTATTTGTGCTTTAGTACAATGTAGACTTTTTCAAAATGTAAACCCCTTTTATTAAAACAGAATTACCATTTTACTAGTGATGTTAAAAATGTAGACGGGTACACTATTAGGAAAGTAATATCAGATTTTATAGCAAGGCCATAATGTGTATAAATGTCAGAATGCCAAAAATGAAATAGAAGAAACTGAGACAACTTTTTTGGAAATATAGTGAATAATTTAATAATTGTAAAAAGAGACAAAAATGGGTGAAAAAAATGGGGTTAGATGGCAAAAAAGAATGAATATTTGTAAGATTCATTTATTCAACCTTTATTTAATCTTGAAAAAATCATTGAGGGGGCTCCCTCATTTTCAATGATGTTGAAAGTACATCCAATAAACAAGTTACTGGATCTGGTTCAGTATTGATTATGAGACTGATTTAACAGAGATGTGATATAGGATGGCATATTACCAAGTAAGGCTTTATAAATGAATAAGTACCAGTGCCTGTCATGTCTTACAGTCAGGGGTGCCCAGTCTACCTTTTCATACAAAGTGCAATGAAGAGTGGAGTAACCTTCACCAGTAATGAATCTGAGGGCTGAGTGATAAATGGAGTCCAGGGGTTTGAGAGTAGAGGCAGAGGCATTTCTATAAACAACATCACCATAATCTAAAACAGATTAAAAGACAGCTTCAATGATACGTTTCCTGCTTAGCAATGGGAAGTTAGTTTTATTCCTGTAGAAAAATCTAATTTTTTGTCTTAACTTGCTGGCCAGGGAGTCAATATGAAATTTGAAGGTGAGTTTTTGATCCAACCAAATACCAAGACATTTATACTCAGATACTCTTTCAATGTTGTGTCCTGTTAGAGTGGTGATGTGAAAATTATTGTCATTGATGTCTGTGGCTTTGGAGAATAACATGAATTTGGTCTTGCTAGGATTGAGAACCATTTTTAAATCATACAGAGCGTGTTGTAATTGATTGAAATTTTGCTGAAGGGTTTGAATGGCTGAGTGTGGGGTATTGGCAAAACAATATGAAATTATATTATCAGCATAAAGCTGGGTGTTACAATCTATTATAGAGGATTTGATATTGTTAATATATATTATAAATAATATAGGACCCAATATTGAACCTTGCGGTACCCCTTTTGATAGAGGCAAGCACACAGAATGACAATTATCAACAACAACACATTGATCTCTCTGTGAAATGTAGTCCTGGAATCATTTACAGGATAGAGAGTCAAAACCAATTTCTTTTAACCTTTCAAGGAGCAGGGAGTGGTCAACAGTATCAAAAGCTTTAGTTAAGTCTACAAATAAAGCAGCACAGTATTTCCTCTGGTCTAACTGAGAAATTATATTATTTGTGACAGATGTGACTGCGGTGATTGTACTGTGATTTGTTCTAAAACCTGATTGGTGTAGATTTAATACATGATTACTGGAGAGGAATGATTTAATTTGATTGTTTACTAATGATTCTAAGATTTTAGCTAGACAGGAAATGGGACCGATAGTTATTGAAATCAGTTTTATCCCCACCCTTGTGCAGTGGGAGAACATTTGCTGTCTTGCAGACCTGGGGGAAAACCCCAGTTGAAATGGAAAGATTAAACAAATGCGTAACTTTCTCTGCAATAATTGATCCACAGAGTTTTAGGAAAAAAGGATCAATTTTATCTTGGCCAGCTGTTTTCCTGCAGTCTATATGTTGAAGTGTGCCTCTGACAGCAGAGGAGGTAAAGGGCTGCAAACTAAATAGAGGTAGGATTTGTGGAGGGAGCATGAAACAGTGGCTGACTGTTTAAAGCAGAGCCAGAGTAAATGGTATCAAACTGGTTACCAACAGCAGCAAAGTGAGTGTTTAAAGCTTGGCAGATCTGTTCCGGTTTGTCTATGATACAGTTATTATATATAATACATGAAGGAATAGATGACATTGGGTTATTTTTAATTACATTAACAGCTTTCCAGAATTTTGATGGGTTGTAATAAGCATTCGAAAAAATTTCTATATAATAATTAGCTTTGGCTTTCCTCAATGAAGAGGTTCATTTGATGGGTTAAAAGTTGCAAAAATTGGCCAAAAGTGGAATAAATGGCAAAATGGGCTCGAAGTGAAAATTATGGGCAAAAACTGGGGGAAAACTGAATGAAAAAGTAGCCAGAAATTGACATGAATAGGCAAAATGGGCAAAAAGCAGCAACAATTTTGTTAAATGTAGCCAAACTGGCACAAAAAGTGGGAGAAATGGACAAAGAGATGTTGCAGAAATGGACCAAAAAGTGGTTAAAAAGTTTGAAATTAGAAAAAAAGAGTGGCCAAAAATGGCAGGTGAAGTAGGCAAAAAAAATTAAAAAGATGATGAAATGGGCAAATACTGTCAAAAAAAAAAAAATCAAAAAACTATGTCTAAATATTGGCAGAAAGGTAGTAATGGGTAAACATAGTAAAGATAAGATAAAAGTGGCAGAAAATGGGCAAAAAGCAGCACAGAGGGGTTAAATGTGGCAAGATGTGGCAAAACTGGACTGTTTCTTTGGTGTTTTTTTTTTTACTGAGTTGAACCTATCAAGCTCAGATTTTGATTTCACAAAAAGGCCTTAATACTTGTCCGCAGCACTGATATGCCACATTAAAAGATGCCTCACTGATGTTGAGCATTTTGATATCTCACAATTTGATACAGGAAGATGACCTTATTCTAATATAAAACATCTGAGTCCACTTTCACATGTATGATCAGGGTCTACTCCTCTTTGCATTTTGTTGTGGAAGCTCTTACATTATATGTCCCATCTTCTTTGTATAATACATAATAAATATTGTTCCTGCTCTGATCATCTCTACGTATAAGCAGCTTGCTTTGTCATAATGCCACCTTCTATTGATTGTCAGTAGTACCTAATATACAGTACAATGTGTTCTTTTGAATTTAATAAGAGTTCTGAGAGGATCAACATAGTCTCCCTGCCTTGCTGCAGCACACTGCATGGGTTGCTAACACCTAAGTATTCCAACACACCCTTACATATGCTGGGGTGCAAGGGCTGTTCAGTGCTGCTTGCAGCCATAGTTTGTAATTGCATTCAAATTATTTGACAGTCCTTTCTTTACCTGCAGAGTTTTCCATAATTCCTTTGAGCATTAGGAACTTTTGCACCATGAATGAAGTTACTGACTCAGTTAGAGAAATTGTGTCCGCGGGGTGCAAACACAATACGCTGTGGATGGTATACTGAGCATGATGGGAGAGGACATCCTGGTTCAGTGTTCACCATTCTGTACAACTTACATTCACTTAAGTTGACCTACCTTGAGCAGTACAAATGTGCAGTACTAGGATATGTGATAGAAATAAGGTAAAATCAGGGACAAAATCAGTTTTGACAAAGCTTGAAAAGTTTCAACTTGCTTGGTTTTACAGTGTATGATGAAGTAAATAATTGAGTAGGAGTCACTGTAAACTTCCACCCCAATTTAAGTTACATTAAAAATGTTTTATTGTCAAATTAATAAATACATTTTACTTAAAGGAACTGTGTTAATACAACTTCATTCAAGTTGTGAAAACTTAATTCAACTGTATGTTACCACTTGAAGGAAATGATTTATGTTTCTCCAACAGTACTCTTTTTTTCTCAAAAAAAGCTTCCAGGGTGTTTCTGTCCCTTTCAAAAAGGAATATTGTCTGGGTCTGAAAATCGACACAAAAGCTACATCCAGGCTGACACTGACAGGCTTTGTTTACTGGCTTGCAGTTCAACTAAACTACACCTGAGGCTTCTGCCTTATTCTTCTCAATTGATGCACATTAGTCAGGTCATTCTTAGACCAGGCACAAACATTTCCTGTTGAAGCTTTCAAGATGTATCTGCCTGTTGACAGACATGGAATCTGGCAACTCTGCTTTGCACTGTGACTCTGACACAGTGTTGATAAAATGACCTGTTTTGATTTTTGATTTTGATTATTTTTTTTTAGCTTCTGAACACACATTTTGTTTTTGTTTCACACAGTGTTAATTTTGGCAGCCATTTTTCATTTTAGTTTTAGTTTAAGTCTTTAAATGAAATGCATTTTAGTTTTAGTCCCATTTTAGTTATTTCTACCCTTTTTAATTTTAATCTAGTTTTAGTCGCCAAAAATCGAAACATTTTAGTCTAGTTTTAGTCCATAAAATTTCCTCATATTCTAGTCTTTACTTTTCGTCCCAGCATTTATTTTCTTGCCTAACTTAGGTACCAAATCATGGTAGAGTGTTCTTTGCACCCTGCCAAACCCTGGGTCCCTGCTTTCCACAACTGAGAGGCAGAAGAGCTACAGATGCATTGCATTTTGACAGATTTACCCACAGTGGAGAAATATCACAGATTTTGAATGTCAGACAAAAACTAGATCACATTTTAGTCTTGTTTTAGTCATTTTCACAAAAACTAAACTTAGTTTTTGTCAGTTTTAGTCATCACAGATCTATTTTTGTCAGTTTTTGTCTAGTTTTTGTCATGGAAAAAGGCTGTCGATGAATAGTTTTAGTCATAGTTTTAGTCTACAACATTAACTCTGGTTTCATACACACTAGTAAAATCAGCAAAGATGAGCACAACAAGGATCTTCATGGCTCTTAGTTGACTGTATCCGAAAGCCCATTTGGCAGTACTTTTAAATGGTCCAGGTGGACAGTCTTCCTATAACTCAGCCTCACCCTGTTTGTATTGTACCTTTAGTATGATCATGCAGGGCTACATGAGAGTGTACAAATAATCAGCATTTGAAACAAAAATATTGTATCATATAATCCTTAGTACTCTTGTCATTTTGATCTTGTATGTTTTGGTCTTTAGGTGAGGAACTTCGTTTGTACCATTTTAATGCCAATACCAGTGAGATACACCTTGAAATTGTGGCTCCTGCTTCCTTCAAATGGCACCGATTTCCTAAACAGTACTACTTTTTTGTCCCGTCTTTAACAGTTTCTTGGAATCAGTAGGTCTCACCTGGTGGGTCTGAGGTCAAAGTGGGTCTTGGTGCTGTTATCAGTGGCTCATGAATGTATGGGGTTAATGAGAATGATAAATGGTTGTTTCTTGTGTTTATCTGATGATGCATGGAAGCTGCATTAGAGATCAGACATGTACTTTGTTTTGTCCAAATTCATGCCATGATAATGAATCAGTTTAGATTATTTTTTGGAGTATTGGTTCCATTGTCTTGAATGACAAAACCAGCAATTTCTAAAATTCAGTGTAGGTTAACTATCAGAAATAAACAGAAAAGGACACATCAGATATAAACACAAAAAGGTCAGAGGTGTGCCATTTACAGTGACAAGTGATTCAAATTAAAGAAGCATTTTGTAAATGAAAGACAGACTCTCAAGGCTGTTTTGCTCTTTTATTTCCACAATATAGGAAACACAATGCATGGTACTTTATACATATAAAGAGATGTATGTTTAAACAGGTGAACTTCTGTTTTCAATAACATTGAGAGGCTTGACTTTAGAGGACATGATTTCCTTTGATGCCCCTTTTCAGTTCTATTGCCTTAGTTTGAACCCACCAAAGAGTCAACCAGGCCGGTGACTTTAGTCTGGACCTGCTTTGCCACTGGCTCCAGGCTGTCCCTCAGCTTTTCAAAATATGGAGAGGCCATCTCCAACACCTGCTCAGCTCCCTGTGTCAGCCCGCTCTGGACTCTCTCTGCCACAGGTGCCACCCTCTCAGTCAGAGGCTCGAGATTTCTCTTGACATTGGTCATCCCCTCTTCTGCACGCAAAGAAACTCCATAAAGCAACATTCCAGCACCTTCCATTGCGTCCTTTGCCATTGGAGGAACCTGCTCCCAGGCTATTTCTGCATACAAGTTAGCAACTTCGGCACCATTTTGAAGACGAGCTCTGAACATGAGAGTGAACAGGAAAAAACAAGTAAATTCACATGTCCTGTTCTTATTTGGAGGATTGTATGTTATTTACTTTTATTCTACAACTACATAATATTTATGTAATGTGTTTGTGTATAACCTACGACACATCCTGTGCAATCTCAGTCTGCTGGATCTTCTCTAGGGTGTCATCAGCTGTCTGCCTGGCTCCATCTACGTAGCCCCAGAATGCATCAGTCAGCTGATCCAGCTTTGATTTGGGCTCATCAGCATAGAAGAGGTTGGCATTACAGCCTGTTGGATGGAAACAGGAAATATTATAGTTGAAATATTATGCATGAAGCATTTTCATTTTAATCAACAAACCTTTTTTCAGACATCTAATGCATTTTTCATTTCTCTATCATACTCACCAGTGAAAATGGCAGTGACGAGCACAACGAGAATCCTCATGGCTTCTTGGTGAGTTTATCTGTAATGCCTCAATAAAAAAATTCTTCAGCTTATATAGTGTGCCAGTCAGTTAAGATCCCAAAGTCCAGGTGCCAGTGCCCTGTTGTCACTTTGCCTCACCCTGCCCTCTTTAATTACATCTTGTTCCATGTAGGTCAGATACACAGGTCTAATCTGTCCTTATGTCACAGTCCAGCTGAGCACCTTACCCAATATCTGCTGCTGTATTATCAGTAGTGGACACAGCAGGTTTAGTTGATCACTGTACTTAAGTACCTTTTTAGTGTAAGGTAGAGTACTCACATTACTTTTAGTAGTAACAAGTTACATAACATATTAGTTATATAGTTTAAATTTACGTAATAATTTATTTAGTTAATTTTCATTACAGTAATCAGGGTTTTTTTTTTTTTTTTTTTTGACTTTTAACTTTTGATATCCTAGCCTTTACCTTAACCCTTACCCAAACCGAAATAGAAGTTTAATCCGATTTTATTGCAGATGTTTTAGCTATTTTAGCTTTAGTTTAAACTACGCTGGCCAAGTAATTAACATTAATACATAAGTTAGCTTTAGCAACATGAGCTTTAGCAATGTAGCTAAAGCTAACTTTACTATGTAGAGGAGGTAGCTGCTCGATGAGTTTAGCTTTAGCTGCATAGTTACATAGCTTTCACAGCTAACGGAGCTATGTATGCTAAGCTTGCCAGGTTAGAATGTTTTCATGGAGGACCAGCTTTATTCCTCTAAGCAGACTGTTTCCTTGGCTTTATTAAATGTTTTGTAAACAGGTATTCAGGTCAGGTTTTTAACATTGACTTCTGGTATCCTACCCATTACCTTAATCTTAACCTTAACCCTGAACAGACGTTAAATCTGATTTTATTTCAAAAGTTTTAGCATGTGCATTTTTACTCCTTAGCACAGATTGATGTTCATTTTCTGGAGCATTCCAGTGGAAAATTTTTAAGCCTAAATTTTCTTTCATACTCACCATTAAGCACAGCAAAGACGAGCACACCAAGGATCCCCATGGCTCTGAGCTGAGTGCATCTAAAAGCCCACTTAACAGTAGTGTTCTGGTGTTTATGTTATGCAGTAGTGAGATGGATGGTAAAGATCACAAAGTCCAAGTGTGCAACCTTGTTATTGCCCACCCTCCCCCTGTATGTACTGTACATTTAGTATGATCAAGCAAAGCTATATGAGAATGCATGATTTAGAAAAATTCTGAATTAAATTAGGGATGCAACAATAAACTCTGTTTGTTTCAATTGCAAAAACCCTGGTACTCTGGTGTCTTAATCCTGTATGTTCAAGTCATCAGTTTAGGAACTTCATCTGTGCCCTCTTAATGCCAGTACCAGTGAGATACACTCTAAAACTGTGACTCATGCTTCTTTAAATGGCACCCCTTTTCCAAACAGTACCACTTTTTTGTCCAGTTATTGACAGTTTCTTGGAATCCAGGGGTCTCAGCTGGTGGGTCTGGGATCAAAAGGGAGTACTGGTGCTGTCATCAGTGGGTCACAAATGTATATACGGTAGAAAATTGGGGTCAAAAGACTATTTAAAAGACTAAGACCATTAAAAGACTCGGGAGACTTTCCACAAGATTTTGAAGTGTTTTGTGGGAATTTGTGCCCATTCATTCTGCAGAGCATTCATGAAGTCCAGCACTGATGTTGGACAAGAGGGCCTGTCTTGCAATCTCCCTTTCAGTTCATCCTAAAGGTGCCCGTTGGGGTTGAGGTCAGGCTTTTGTGTGAGCCAGTCAAGTTCTTCCACGTTAAACTCATGTAGTCCTTGCTTTGTGCACTACAGCACAGTCATGTTGCAATAGAAAAGGGCATTCGGCATTGGACTTGGTGATGTGAGGCTTGCATGCAGCTGCTTGGCCATGGAAACCTGTTTCATGAAGATCTCTCTGCACAACTTTGTGTTTGCATTAATGCCAGTGGAAGTTCTTTACTTTTCAGGAGTGGAATCAGCAGAGCATTGGCAAGATTTATGTGGTCTTCCTTTTAGAGGCTGAGTTGCTGTTGTTCTTCAACTTTCTAATTAAATCACTTACAGTTGACTGTGGAATATCCTGCCAAGATCAAATTTAACATACCCTCTTACTATAAAGGTGGCATCCATCACAGTACCACACTTGAAGTCACTGAGTCATTTGGTATCTTTATTCCTTAACTGGTGGGTTGGGACCCAAAAGCAGTTGGCAAAGCCATTCTCAGTTGTGGATGTATGTGTGGAAAAAAAATGTAGCACAAAGCCCATAATGTGCTTTTACTTTTAAGGAAATGTCTCCATCTCTTTGTTCTGCCACGTTACATGCCATCTTAAGTCTAAACTGCCCCATGTTAGTAATAACAACATTTGAATGTGATTGAAAAAATAATAACTTTGGGTTTTAGCTTTCATAAGGGAGGTAGTGTTGAATCCAGAAACTTAACCAGTTGTGAATCACTGATGCAAATAAAGGCAGGGCTTTAAATGAAAACAGATTTAATGACACATGAATTGATCCCCAAAAGTTCTTCAACTGGAATGCCAATAAAAAGGCATAAATGTTCCCTCTATATTTTTACAGTTTGATGAGTTGTCTATGGAAAGTCTAGTCACCCTTAATGTAGTTAGAGTGAATTTAGAATACGTTTCTTTACTTTTGTTCCTTAAATGAAAACATTTCTTTCAAAAACGGTTTGGCAAGTTTCACTCAACACCATCCCCAAATCCTTTTCACAAATATTTACATCTGACAAAAATATGAAACTACCTTGAGGTAATATTTCAAAGGATTCTGCAATTATACCTTTGATTAGTAACCATTATGATATATAATTGGGTTTAATAATTATGTTTGTATTTTAATCAAAACTCAGTCAGTGTTCTTTGTTGTCATTCAAAATTAAAGCTGGTCTTTAGCCAACAGGAAGTCAATTGCCCTCAGTCTCAGACTGCAATAATCCAAAATGAAAAAAAACTGTTCAAATGCAAAACAGCCTATATATAAAATTATTATAAATATTGGTGTAGATTTCTTCATCCTAATTTAACAGTTTCATCCTTTGACTGCTCTATTGTTCTGTGTCCAGTTGAGGATTGAAAGGGAGATGCATATCACTGCTGTTTCTATTTACATTTTACAGTGTCCCAACTTTTTTGAGACAGGTTATTGGGATCAAATTTAGAATGTATGTTCATTGCATTGACTGTGATGCCCTAATTTCTTAAGACATATATCAGCATATGTTATCAATAAAAAGTCAGTATGTTTACATGCTGGAAGGAAATAGTGCCCTGCACGGGTCTATTATCTGGGCCCGAGTCCGGCCCGGGCCCGAAGGGGTGGAGCCCTAGCCCGGCCCGGCCCGACAGGTTTTCAGAATTATCAGGCCCGAACCCAAATGAAGCCCGACTTTGTTTTTTTTTTTGTTTTTTTTTTGCACACGCGATGCAGCAGCGCACAGCAACTGCTGACCTGCATATCGCAGCAATTGTAGGCCTATTAACAAATAAACACTTATATTCTATTCTATAGTAGAACTATTAATCGATTCTGAACATGGCAATGTCTTATTCAACAACAGTGAGCTGCTTAACATGGCAAACTCCGTTCTTTAAACACCACAAGCAGAACAGTCTGTTTACTTGGCATCATGCAGAAAAAGAATAGCATCCACAGTTTCAGGGGCAAGTCCAGTCCTCCTTTCTTCCATCACTCTTCCAGCTGCGCTGAAAGCACACTCACTGCTGCTACCGCTGGCTGGGACACGTAGAGCGGGAAGGGAGGGGGCAGAGCGGCAAGTGTTGCCATTTAAATTGGTTAAACACAAACACGACACATTGCTCTAATTGGCAGGTTTAAAACAAAAGAGCCCAAGCCCGGCCCGTGTCCGAGGTAATGATATGATCATTGGCCCGAAGCCCGGCCCTCGGGCTGTCGGGCTGTCGGGCTGTCGGGCCTAGGGCTCCAGTGCAGGGCTCTTGAAGGAAATACTGAATTATTGTGTCAGATTGTCTCAAAGTGCACTTTTAAATGCATGTTAGCCATACTGAAATCTTACTAAAAATTAATATCTGAAAGAAGTACTTTGAGAAGCCAACTGTAGCAAAGATGGACATATTTCTGTGCTGTGCAGGTAAACGTGCTGACCTCTGATGGCACTAACTATTGTGTGTATTCTGTGTATTTGAGAACTATAAAAAAAAAAAAAAACTAGTGTCTATATTTGAGTAAACTCTTTGTGATATGCTTTCAGTGTTTTTGGTGCACGACTAAAACCACTTCATCACGAGTGTGATTATGATCTTGTAAATGAAATGACAGATTCTTAGGTTTTTGGTGATTTTATTTTTTTCAGAAATATAGAAAGAGAACACTTTTTATGGTGGCAGATTAACACTTATTTTATGTTGTTAGCTTTTTATACTTTGGATACATCAAAATGTGCAACTTTTAAACCAGAAGAGCTGGTGTCATCAAACAAACATGGATGGGCCTTAGATTGGATCGGATGCAGCTTCATTTGGGGAAGTTTCTCTCTCTGACTTAGTTGGTTTGGGTGAAGGACTCATACAGGGCGGTGAGACGATCCTGGACATCCTTGGCCAGAGGGTCCAGTTTTTCCCTTATCTCCTCAACGTAGGGAATAGCCATATCTCTCGCCTGCTGGACTCTCTGAGTCACCTCACTGTGCACCCTCTCGGTCACAGGCACCACCCTCTCCTTGAAGTCCTGCAGGTGCTGGTCCACCTTCTGCCTCATGTCTTCGCTGTAGGGGTTAAGCTGAGCCCGCAGGTCCAAAACGCTTGCCTCCAGGCTGGCCTTCAGCTCATCTGTCTTCTGAATCAGGGTGGCCCTCAGCGTCTCAGGATCCATGTCAGCAAGAGGGGCCAACTCCTGTTTGAGCTGCTCTACTTGCTGCTGAATCTTGGTCTTCATGTCCTCAGTTATGGGGTCAAGCTTTGCCTTGGCAGTGGCCATCTCTTCCTCCAAACGTGTTTTCAGGGCGTAGGTCTCCATGGTGACTGTGCTGATCATTTCCTGGGCTGCAGGGGGGAGCTGTTCATGGACTCTTTGAGTGTACAGTGTGGCTGCATCAGCACTGTCTGTGAGACGAGCGCTAAACATGAAAGTGAACAGGGAGATCATTGTTAGCGTCTGTTCTTTCATCAGGATTACAAGCCAGCAACCGTCAAAAACACAAGAGGTCAGAAAGATTTTCAAAAATCTGAGTCATTCATTTATAAAATCTCAAAAATGTCATGCGACTATTTAAATCACAGCGTTTCCATAATAATACACAGACAATGGCTGTAAGGTAGCTGTTTGCTAAAAGTCATAAGTAACAAAAGAAGGGATGGGAGCCTATCCCAGCTGTAGTTGGGCAAGAGGCAGGACACACCCTGGACTGGTCACCAGTCAATTGCAGAGCAAAAACAAACTAGTAAAGATTAAAAACTCAAAAATCTCCCATTCAGGAAAGTTATAAGGGAAAAACCACATCTGTCGTGCATCTGAACAGAAGATTATCAGACTGGTGTTATAAATGAAATTTAAGGATGGGATATGGCTCCTAGCTCACACAAACTGAAAACTTAAAGCAGCTTTTATACTGTTAAAAAAAAAACTCATAGAGCTTTGAAATGCTTTGACAAACTATTGTTCACAAATCACAAGAAAAACCCAAGAGATGCTCTCAGTATCTCACTAGATCAGATAATGCTGCAACCCAAGAGCATATATGAGCTTGCCACACTTGGTCTTAATCAGGGCCAATCAGCCACACACACCTGGCACCTTATTGGCTCACGCTCAATGAGTGACCAGGCTAACCGTCCTCATGCTAACACGTATTACATAACATAAAATCATAGATTTCCTGCAGCTAATATCTCAATTTAACTTCCAGTCTGTGAAGTGGGACTACCATCAGATGACGGCTGCAGGCCAAATGAAGCATACCACACTAAGGTCATTAAAAAGCATTAGAAGATGTCCTCTGCACTGTAGAGGTGCTAAGAAACATATTTAGTATGTTTTTATAAATGTTCTATTCTGCCAAGCAATTTTATGAGAATTAGCAATGAAATGATCTATGTAACTTAGCATTGCCAAAGTAAATAGTTTACTTTTTTGTAAGTTTCAATGAACACAAAGCAATTCTTCTTGTGATCCCTTACCCCTTTTTAGATAAGTTCATAATGTGTCGGCATTAAGTATCTCTAAGAAGCTCAGCCCTGCTGGGTGAAAACATTCCATCAAAATGAATGGCGGTAAATGGGAAAGACAGGGTCATGCGTGATCAAAAAACTACAGTTTAACAGCTTTTAGTAGCACAAATCTAATGGAGACTGAGTAATGGATGAAGATTATTATCTTTCTGAACAAGTATTTGCATTGAAAGATTACAACATAAACAGAATTCTAGGTTTATATGAGAGTCTGTTTGGACTCCTGCCTTCAAGCTGGACTAATGGCCCCATCTTGTGACAGGAGAAGTTATAAACTGGCATTATCACCTTTTAATCATGGTGAATGAGTTTAAAACATTGTTAGTGCAGCCTTTCCCAAACATCAGAATCCTACAGCCCAGTTTGGGATCTGAAACCCCACCAAAAACGTTAACTTGAGTCTCAAATATTAACCTACTGTTTATTACATTTTTGTTTTTTATGAACAGAGAATTCCAATTTGACTGCATGCTGTGGAGTCATTCACATTATTGATTTTGTTTTAATCAGGTATCTGCAAAGTCAATTGAAAACCTCTTTTATATATATATATTTATCCCTTTAAGTGTACTATGTGGCCCAGCAAACTCTGTCCTTAATGTGTCCAAAAGACGCTGATAAAAATCTTAAAACCTGGTGGTAGAATGGTTAACACAGTGTCACCAGTTAATCCAACACCAGTTAAGCCATGACACTGGTTTTATACATCAGACATAATAAAAAACAAAAAAGTGGCATTAGTTAAAACTTTTGGCGTTTTTTTTTTTTTACTTTTGACTACTTTTAAGTTATTGTAAATGACCTCTCACAGTACACTTGTAGTTCCCCTGGGGCCCACCAGTGGGGATTGTTCACAGGTGGGCTGACAACAGTGTGATTTGTAGATTGCAAGGCTCACTTGTTGTGGTAACTGTGGTAGCCAGTGGAATTATATGAAAGTGCCTTTCTGTCCTTAGGTGCCCACTGTGGTAATGTAACAACATGGCAAAGTCCATGGAGGGGACCCTCCTGTTTTATGAATAAAGTTACTGAAAAATGAAAAAAAATCATATGTATTCAGGCAGTCAAACACAATTTAGACAGGCCTGCTTTTAAATGACATGTTTCATTTTTACCAAGTTTGGTAAAGGTCAGGTCCAGCATTTAACCACTTCATTTCCTTCTAGTTTGAGCCCAAGGCCACAGAGCTCCTCTTTCACACTTCGTCAGTTGAGGATAAAAAACATGTCACAAATTGATTATTTGATAAACACACTAGTGTTTCAGTGCATTGTTTTCTAATCTACCTCCATCCACTCTCGGGGCTCGTTTTCACCCAAACAGAGGCATGGTTACTCTGGAGAGTTGGATAGGATTAGGGTAAGGGTTAGAGTTAGGGTTAGGGTTGACTGCTCTTAACAGTGATCATGAAAGACTTACGTCACATCCTGTCCAAACTGAGACGACTTGATCATCTGCAGGGTGTCGTCGGCTGACTTGGTAGCCTTGGCAACATAGTCCCAGAATGCATCAGTCAGGGCTTCCAGCTGAGGTTTAGGTTCATCAGCATAGAGGAGGTTGGCATTACAGCCTGTTGGGTTAAAAAGGATCAGCTTAAATACTAAGAAATTTATTCTACTACTCAGAAAAGCTTCTTGTCCATCTTTCATTCAAGCAGAATTCTTTTCTTGCTTGTTAAGAGAAGACAATAACTCTGCTTTGAAACTCACCTGTTAAAACGGCAAGTGCGAGCACAACGAGGACCTTCATGGCTGTCCGCTGGGTGTATCTCTGCAAGCGCTTGTGCTTGGGTACTGATATTCTGTGGCTTATATACTGGAGCTGGTCAGACAACAAACATTGCAAAGTCCAGGTGCGGTTGCTGCGTTGTAACCTTGCCTCACCCTGCTTACCTCACTAACATGCAGCACACATAAGCTCACTTTATACATATCAGACATGCATGTTAGGTATGTTATTTAATTTCTGAAGCTGAATATATTATTGGTGAAAGTACAGATACAAAAAGTATTTAAAGCATGATTCTGACTTTTACCAGTCATCTTTACAGCCAGAATGCCAAAAATTCATAACATCAGCCTTACATGAACCCTGGCCTGTTTTCAAAGTCTTGTTATCACTGAGTTGTTAGCCGCAGATAACTCTACAGCCTATGATTTCTTTTATTTCCAACACTGATTAGATCAGTGGTTCCCAAAGTGGGTCGTGGGCCCCCCAAGGGGGACGTGAGGTCATGATGAGGGGGGCGCAATGAGGCAAGGCTTAGCAACACAAGCTGATGACTTCAGCACTGCAGAATCGGAGCAATTCATTGATTTCACCTCAGATTCAACAGTGCCATTGAGAGCCTGGCCACACTCTTTCCTTTTGCAACAACCTGCCTGTGTGATAGTTGATGGCCTGGATGGCCGAGTGGCTTAAGGCGTGCCCCATGTACACAGGGACCAGTTCGAATCTGGCCTGTGCCACTTTCCTGCATGTCTCTCCCCAGCTCTCTTACCCCTGTTTCTGATTGTTTCCACTGTCCTCCTTTTTCATTAAAGGCACAAAAAGAAAACAAATATCTTAAAAGATCAAAGCAAAAACAAACCAAAGCTGAACAGTAGTCACTGAATTTATGGCAAGACTTATAAATCTTAGAGATGTTTGTTGATCTTACATTTTTTTATGTTTTTATGTTGTGGTACATTAATAAAAATAAAAAAAAAAAAATATATATATATATATATATATATATATATATATATATAAATTAATAAAATATTTCCATCTGGGGGGGGGGGCTGGGAAAAAAGTCTGGGAACCACTGGATTAGATATAGAGTAGGGGTGTTCATTGTCTTGACATTAAGCCAACTAACGTCACAATTACTCATAGCTCTACTTTGTGTGTCATCATCATTCAACAATCTCTATGCGTAAGTTTGGCCAAAGGTTGGCAGAGTCATACACTGTCAGCTAACAGAGGACAAAGTGGCTCCAGGTCACACCAGAGATCAGACTGTATTCTTAACCGGTTAAGCCCTAGCTTCTTTTATTAGACTACAGCCCATCTTTAAATGAGTGTAACTCTGTAACTGCAAGGTCTATTTGAATGATCAAGGTTCAATAATGAAGAGGGAGCTTGTGAAATTTGTTCAGAAGTGTAAATATGTGTATAAATGTTACTGGGTCAGAGTGAATCTAGTTGGCACACACATTATATATGAAAAATGTCATGTTTGCCTATTTTTATTTTTATTTATTTATTTATTTATTTGCAACTTTAGCATATATATCCCATAGAAAGAATGCAGTTGAAGTCCAAAAATCTCCAGTAGGCCAAAGCACCACATTTTGGCATTACCTGTTTCAACGTTTATGCCACTAGAGGATTATTAGGGAACAAAAGAGAGAGATTTTAGTAAAAAATATCCAGGCGAAATCCCCTCCTGTGTCATTTGGCCACAATTTGGCCCAATATGGCACTATCGCTGCCATTTGAAAAATCTAACTTTTTTTTTTTACTCATATGCCATTATAGGTGGTCACTGTAATATGGAATTCCTTTTTCCCCTCAAACACCCAGAACTCCATATAGTTCCCTTTCAAAGAAAGTCCTACAAGGGAACTGAAGTCTGACAGCAAGAGGAGCAGATTTATTTTCAATGGCACAAAAAACAACACAAAATGAAGTGCAGAAAACTAAAAGAAACTGTTGAAACAAATGTAAACTGCACAAACATGACTAGAATTTTCAGTAGAGGCAGGGCTTTCCAATGAGACTATATTTGTGTCTGTAGTACCAGGCACCATCCCATAGGGGGCAGAAGTGTCTGGCTATTTAGCACTATGGCCACTTTAATATGTGGCCATCGATTTGATTCCTTTTTGAGCTGGATGTGTTGGAGGTAAAATGGTTTATTTGGGCTTGTTGCTGAGCTTCTTCTGTTTAATTTATGTTTATGTTTAGACTTAGACAACTTTATTTCTCCCCAAAGGGCAATTCAGTTTTTGCAGTCTACCCAGACCATACTCACAAACAGCAAACAGTTAATGTCAGAGACAATAATAAATAAAAAGTCAGTATATTGACAGAGATGCTCATTGACACATCCACCCTCATGTGACCCTTGTAGTTATGACACCCAGGATCAGGCAGAATTATAATGCACATTTAATTTGATGTGTAATATGTCTATTTTTGTTCAGAAATAGAGCAAGCACAGAGCAAGTTTGTTCAGATCAAGGTGAGCAGGACCAAATTTGGTCCTGCTAGGGCTTAAGAGGTTTAAATCTTGACACAGAAACAATTTTACTGATTATTCAGATGTTTTCCCACCTGGATTGCTGCTCAGACAGTACTTACACACACGTAAGAGCTTTGGAGAGACAGCTGTCCTTATCCCCATGCACAGAATCAATTCATTGATTGGATTTATTGGCGTCCCCACCACAAAAGGTGCTAATAATATCCTCTTTCACTGAGTTACTGTGGATCCTCTTCCTGTTGACCTTGCTAACAAGTGAGCAAGCGACTGGCTGATGGTATGCTAACTGGTGACCACAGGGACAAATTTTTTTGCTCTGTACTCTCTGTGCACTTTACTTTTTGCACTATAGAGATGGACATCATATCTCTAGCTCATGCTGATATCAGAAAGTCAGACAACAACATGACTTCTCTTATGGTCAAAGCCTGAGGCACTCGCTACAGAGCATGTGCAGAACACCAAGTCCTATAAGGCAGTGGTTCTCACCCAAAGGTGCCAAAGACTGTCCATCTTAAAAATGCATATCCCCTTTTCTTAAAAACAGAATTTAAAATGGCTTAAAATTGCTAGAATGGTTTAAATTGGCAAAAATGGGATGAAAATGGATAAAAGAGGCAAAAAATTAGATCAAAATTGCAAAAATAAGGAAAAAGTTGCAAGAATGGGTAAAAAAAAAAAACAGGCATAGAAGGTGGTAACAGGGGATGTAAGGAGCAGAAATGTGTTTGAAGTTGCAAAAATGGGTGGAAAATTAAGTACAGTTGGATTTAAAAGTGGGGGAAAGTTGTTTAAACTGGAAAAATGAGTTATCTGAGGCTGAAAAAATAAAAAGAAATGGATTAAAGGGATACTTCAACATTTTGGCAAATTCACCCATTGCCATAATTCCTGTAGTCTTAGTAATAGGTTCGTTTCCTTCAGTTGTCCGTGCAAGCTGTTTCTAGATCTGAGGGGACCGTTAAACCTGTGTATGCACCACGCTATGAAATAATCATGGAACATTAGGAGACGGAGATGTTTTTAAGCTAAATGCAAAGCTGGAACTACACTCCAGACATGGCTGCTGCACTGTGTCACTGCGCCCATTGGTTCACTCAAGATTATACGTTATTATTTTATAGCATGGTGAATGTACAGGTCACAACTTGTCCACGAGAGCGTTTTGGAGTTGTTGGATTGTGTATTTGATGAGTTTGATGAGGAAAAGCAAAAATTCAGTCTGTTAACATAGCGTTAGAAGTGCAGCTGGTTTAACGGTCCTCCCAGATCTAGAAACAGCTTGCACGGACAACTGAAGGAAACGAACCTATTACTAAGACTATGGGAATTATGGCAATGGGTGAATTTGCCAAAATGTTGAACTATCCCTTTAAATTTGCAACAATGGGCATAAAAAGGAGTTGATAGTGGCAACAATGGGTCACCAGAGGCATCAATAGGCAGAAAGTGGAAAGAACTGGTTTAGAAGTGGCAAAACAGGCAGAAGAGTGGTTGAAAAGGGTTAAAAGTGACACAAATATCTTAAAAGTGGAAGAAATGTGCTGAAGCCCTGAACACAGATGCGTATGCATGTATCTGACATTCACTTCCTCAAAAATCAGGGGTGGAAAGCAATTACATATTTGCATATTACTGTAATTGAGAAGTGTTTTTTACTTTTACTTAAGTATTATTTTATTGCTACATTTATCAAGCACTAAGCAAAAAACAAACACTAAAAGCCAAAACAAGGAAACCCAAGCTTTCTTACAGCAACTTGAAATTTGCTTTGACAGCACATGAGGGTCAGTGGAACATTACTACAGAATGATTTCACATTTTATTACAAAACAGCTGTTGAATTTTACTTTAGGATAAGGTACATCTTATTATACTGCCAAACTGGTTGGCAATACTCTCTGATTCTTACTAAATGTAGAAGAAAATTCATATTTCATCCTGAAGCATAGTTTATAGTATGAAGACGATAAAGTCACCAAGTACACAAATGAGCATCCCTTATCTAGAACATGATGTTTGTTATGGACAGTCCTTAACAAAGCACTGCTTGGTTTTAGATCAGGCAGGCCGTTCCTCCCAATCACCCCCCTCTAGGTGTTTCTATAATTGCCCACATGGGTGTAGAGGTCCCCCAGTACGACAATGGAGTCTCCAGGCAGCACCCCTTCTAGGAGAGACTCCAAGAGGTTTCTGAGCTGCCATTCGGTGCATATGCACCGATAACAGTCGGGGCCACAGAGAGTGGACCTTCTTGTCCACTGGTGAAAACTCCAACAATGAGGCTGACAGCCTGTGTGAGTATCCCCACACCT
The DNA here is from genome assembly GCF_018320785.1 of Cheilinus undulatus. Lineage (NCBI taxonomy): Eukaryota > Metazoa > Chordata > Actinopteri > Labriformes > Labridae > Cheilinus > Cheilinus undulatus. The sequence continues at coordinate 35,093,003 of NC_054872.1, read as the reverse complement.
GCCACTCTCCTTGGACAACTCACTGACAACCAATATTTTTAGCAGTGATATTTAGAATATATACTTGACAGCACCATCTTGAAAAGGTCTTACTCAATTTGCTTGTATCTGGTTTCACTTGTTATTCCTCTATGAGGAAACAGAACTGAAATAGTCCTTTACTTCTTGTTGGATTAAAATAACCCAGACTTGTGTTTCAGCTGACAGGCCTAAAATGTAAACATGCAAAGGAATACTGTTTACTTCAGACATCCACATTTTTGTAGATCATTACATTCTTTTAGTTGTGCAGGAAAAATATGACGAAGAGTAAATTTGTGAAAGGGTCTTACAAAGAGATATTAACCACAAAGGAAAAACATACAAAAAAATTGTGTCATGAAAAAAAATTAATTTCTGCTGATAATTGCACAAAATGTGGTTTACCAGAAAACATAATAAGGTTTTACATGGTGATAATAACTTCTCATGGTCAATGCTACTGCAGCATCAGCAAAAAAGACAATCAAACAGACTTTAACCAAAAAACAGATGAGTAAATAAAACATAACAAGGTTATTCAGGGAGATGATGGCCAATGACCAAAGATACAATGACAGCAAAGACTACAACACAACTGACAAAGGTCAAAGAAAGTGCTAGTGCCTTGTGCTGTTTCATTCACATGGCTTGACCTGAATGCAAAGTCCACTGGTGTTGGCACTCTGAGGTTATCTGTTGTTATCTGCACGCTGTTAGTGCTTGACTTCATAAACTTAATACACCTTTAAGCTTTTAAATAGAGAAATGCTACTAAATGTCATGTGTTTAAACTTACTATTCAATATTAAAGCCACTCCACATGTACTGTAAAATAAATGTGTCTTCACCATAGCCTTGGCAGTCATGTGATGTAGAAACAGGAAGAGAGCCATTCTGACAGCATGGCAGTGACTCCTGGACTTTGGCTCTTGGCTACAACTGTCACCTGACTTCAGTATATATTGAAGCTTCGCTCAGATGCATTCACAAACATACTGATCACTCTAGCGCATACAAGCCAAAAGCAGGTAAGAATAGCTTTTCATTTCTCACTCAGTGGTTGAAAACAAGCATTTTTTATTTGGCATTTTTCTGTAGCATGAGTGTCAACCAGATGATTTTTGTTTTTCAGCATCAGCCGCGATTATGAAGGTGTTCGTGGTTCTAGCTATTGCAGTTCTGTCTGGTGAGTTGCCAGCTTGTCTTTTCTCTAAGTTTCAATTAAGAGCAACCAGCACTGATTGAATGACTGTAAATGTGCACTTTTTTCACATTTTCCATGTCCATCCAATAGGCTGTAACGCCAACCTCTTTTACGCCGATGAACCAAAGCCACAGCTGGAGGTGCTGACAGATGCTTTCTGGGACTACATCGCCACAGCCACCCAGACGGCTGATAACACCCTCCAGATGGTCAGGAAATCACAGTTTGGACAGGAAGTCAAGTAAGTTGTGCAATACAGGGAAGAATTAGAGGTTAACACAAGCTTCCAGTGGTCTAATTATGACTTTGTTGTTCCCTCAGCGCCCATCTGGCAGAGAGTGCCAACGTTGCCAGTAAATATGCCGTCACCCTCCAGGAAAGAATCCCCCCTGTAGCTCAGGACCTGATGAAGAAGATCTCCCAAGAGGCCGACGTGCTCAGAAACATGCTGACCCAGGAGATGAGCTCCGTCAAGGACAGGCTGGAACCCTACACCGAGAACATGAAGGCCAAGATCCAGATGGGTGTGGATCAGCTGAAACAGGAGCTGGCCCCTTACGCTGACACCCTGGACTCTGAGTCCCTGAGGTCCACCCTGACCCAGAAGAGCGAGGAGCTGAAGGCCAGCCTTGAGCAGAACGTTCAGGAGCTGCAGGCTCAGCTCGGGCCCTACACTGATGACCTGAAACAGAAGGTGGACGAGCACCTGCAGACCTTCCAGAGAAGCGTGGTCCCATTGACTGAGAAGGTGCAGATTGAGCTGACACAGAGAGCAGACCTGGTCAAACAGATGGTGGCCCCCTATGCTGAGGACTTGAAGGAAAGGCTGGACCCATATACCCAGGACCTGCAGGACCAGCTCATGACCTTGTACCAGTCCATGGTTGATGCCAATTAAGTCCACCTTCACCCTGGTGCTCCATCAAGATGCCAGCCATGTTTGGTCTACCTCTGTTTGAAGCATGAAAGATAATTTAAATATTTGAAATGTACTGTAAAGCAAATTACACTGGGTTTGTGCCCACAACATGATATTTATTGCAAGCCTATGCGCTTGACATGTATATACTCTAAGTTTTTATTGTTTGTGTTAAAGTTGGAAAGTAAAAATTTTTGTGGTGTCTGTAGTTCATCAAAAATAAATGAATCCAGAAAATATGTTCTTCTCTTCATTGCAATATTTACAAATGGATACATTTACTATAAATATACTGACAAGAAATGATTCTGTAGCCCTAAAGTGATTGATCTTATAGTGTGCAAAGGCTTGACAAGCCACATCAACAATGAAAGCAATTACTATATAATAATATACAGGGAATGCTTTTGGTCACGAGCTACAGAAGGGCTTAAGCATTTTCACTGCATCTCTAATCTCTCACGTCCTGGCTTGTCCCTGCTCCTGTCTCAGTTTCGCCTTCCACTTTATCCAGAGGCTGTCTGCTGTTCCTACCTTTACACTTGTAAATACTTGTCATAAAGGCGCACCTTCCTGATGTGTGGAAGAACAACAAGAAATAGCCGTGGGAAAAGTGGATGCAGAACATAACAAGTCAGTTATAGATTTATCCCTGCTGGTTTCAGAAAAAAAATGGAAGCAGTTTGCCCTAAAGAAGATGTTTTTTCCCTGATAGATCATGTGCTAGATGATTTATGTTGTGGAGTTTTGACCACCACAGTCCTGTTCAAGTCATACAAACAAATATATGACCTCTTGTGCAACATCCCATTCTTATAATACACAACACGAGGGCTTATCATCAGCCGACTGACAGAGCCAGCATCCAACGTGGAGGGTCAGAGTCCACTGATACTTATCACACACACACACACAATTAGTTTTTCTTTCTCAGTTAAATGTGACCACAGTAACAGTGAATAGAGTTTGTGCATGTTGTTTTTTTTTTCAACAAATTTGAATTTCAAGTGAAACATACACAAATCAATCTTTACTACATAGTCCACGTGCAGAGAAAGGACAGCACAATACAGAAACACAACAAGATGTATGGAAATCTACCAGATCAATGTGTAAGGTCCTACTTTTAACACCCTGTATGCAAATTTATTCACCAGGACTCCAGTGATTTTGGTACTAAGATGCCTGTGTCTGAAAGGTTCACCATTAGTTTATCTGTATTCCTGGCTACCATTACACCATGAAAACAAAGAACACGCCAAGCACTTCAGAGAGGGTCACTGAAAAGTGTAAGTCAGGGGAGGGATAAAAAAATTCCAAGCCAAATTATATTTACCATAAGTCATTTATAAAATCAATGAGAGGGTAAAAACTCCAAAGGGGTGAAAACTTTTTATGGGCATTGTAATCATAGGTGAAACTTATGGTGATAGAGCAGAGGTAGAAAAACCGTGTTCCTTACAGTGGCTAACTACAGAAAGTGGTTGTTTTGGTTGTTTTGAAGTAAAAACACCCTCATTTTCCATAAGTCATGTCCACTAAACACCATCCAAAGAATAATCTTGTTAAACTCAAGAAATGAATCTAAATGTTCTACTTTTTTTTGTAGGAAAATAGTGCTTTTATCTTGACTGTATGACCCTACCAGGTCAATCATCTCATTTTCTCATCTTTCCAGGTTGTTGAATTGAGGGACGCAAATCCAAAATCTCTGCAAGACTTAACAAATGCAAATCCAATCTGTTCTAGCCTGTTGCATACCTGATTAGCACTTAAAAGGGCATTTACAGTGAATTTCTTCACACTGTGTTTTCAGTCAAAAGAGCCAAAAGGTGCTGCAGAGGGCTTCATCCTGATGGCTATACTCAGACTGATAGCTGCCCACTCACACTCTGAACCACATACCTGTATGGGGGAGGGAGCTGTGACGCACGAAAGTTTCTTTCAACAAGACTCATCTTGTTTAAATCAGCGCAGCATCATACATAAAATCAGCACTGCTTTGATACAGACACTGAGGGTGGTAAAGACCACTGCTGTTGGTTTAAACAGCAGATCAGAGCCTGTGGAGATGAGGTGATAGCTGTCTCACATAGACGGGTCAGTGCTAATGCTTTAAGAATGTCGTTTTATCAGCCTTTGCAATCACTATGGGGTGGTCTGCACCATGAACCAGGGGGTCTCTACATAGTAAATGGAAAGTTGAATGAAATTGCCAGCCCTTAAAGATATGTTTAAAATGTATTGAAGCATTTTTAGTGAGGGTCCTCTACATAAATAAGTTTAACTCTTAACAGTACAAGACGGCCTTTCAGAAAACAAAGGTGAATTCTGCAGACATTATTTCATCTAGATACAGAAGTGAAGGCAGTATGTCACGGTGTTAGTGCATTCACTTTTTCTTACTGTAAAAATTGAAAGATTCTTGACCCTGAATTTAAACTTCTGAGACTCAGAATTTTTAAAAAGCATCACAGAGATATGGACTCAAGTAGTCACATGCCTTGAAATCTATTCACATATTTGATGACGATGGACTTGGCAGTATCATAAAGAACTTACAACTTGACTTGGAATTTAAAACCTATGACTTGTGATTTCAAAATACTTGAGATTTAAAAGTGTGTACAGTATGTTATTAAAAAGCCAACAAATCATCATCTTTGCTGCACAAAGAACAATGAGCCCATGCATATATTTGTGCAAGACAATGCTTCAGGTAATGTTAGTTTAAAAGCTAGCTAAAGTACAAGCTCACCTGGTAAATCTTTGAGTTAGGACACTAAGATGCAGAAGTTGTGGGGGGGAGTTAAGGGAAACATTACTACTTTTGTTAAAAAAAAAAGCACAAATGACCTTTTTTGGACTCAAAATTAACATTTTTGGACATTGGACTTGAATCAGAACTTGTTGATTTTATCTGGTACTTGACCCGGGACCTTCCGGTCCTTACTTGGGGCTTGACTTGGGACTAGACTGCCTTTGCTTGGGCCTTGACCCGGGACCTTCCGGTCCTTACTTTGGCCTTGATTTGGGATTAGACTGTCTTTACATGGGACTTGACCTGGGACCCTCCTGTCCTTACTTGGGATTTGTGTTGGGATTAGATTGTCTTTACTTTAGGACTTGATTCTGAACTTGACTGTCTTTATATGGGACTTGACCTCAGACCTTTCTGTCTTTACTTGAGATTTTGCTTGGGTTTTTAAGTGTCCTTCCTGTCCTTGCATGGAACTTCACTCTGGACTCGACCATCTTTACTTAGGAGTTGATCCAGGACTTGCCTGTCCTTGCTGGGGACTTGACTAGAGACTTGACTGTCTCAGGACCTGCTTTTCTTTACTTGGGACTTTATTCAGGACGAGACTTCACCTGCCTGTCCTTAACGGGAACTTAAGACCAAAGACTTTAGACTTACTTGTGTCTTGCAAAACCACCACTTTCGTCCCACCTCCGCTGAAAAATGTATAGAAGGGAAGAGAATAGACTATTGTAATATGGTCATTTATATATCAGCCAGATCAAATACATCGCGTTCCACATTATTATGCAAACGACGTTTTTCTCTGATTTTCTAAATATCAATGCAAATGACAGTGATAATATTTTTCAAGTCATCAACAGTTAGAGTATAATTCAAATATTTTTGAACAAACTTCATAATGATAACTATTATTTTTTTAAAAATAAAAACCTCAAAATGCACTTTTCCACATGTTCCACATTATTAAGCAGGCCACAGGTTTCAGCAATATGGGAAAGAAAAAGGATCTCTCTGCTGCTGAAAAGTGTCAAATAGTGTAATGCCTTGGACAAGGAATGAAAACATTCAATATTTTAGGAAAAATTAAGCATGATCATCGTACTGTGAAGAAATTTGTGGCTGATTCAGAGCACAGACGGGTTTGTGCAGATAAAGACATAATGAGGAATGTTTCTGACGGACAAATACATCAGATTAAGAAAGCAGATGCTAAAATGCCATTACAAAGCAGCAAACATTTGAAGCTACTGGTGCCTCTGGAGTCCCACCAACCTCAAGGTGTAGGATCCTCAAGAGGCTTGCAGTCGTGTATAAACCTACTATTCAGCCACCCCTAACCAATGCTCACAAGCAGAAATGGTTGCAGTGGGCCCAGAAATACATGAAGACTCATTTTCAAATAGTCTTGTTGACTGATGAGTGCAACCCTGGATGGTCCAGATGGAGGAGTAGTGGATGGTTGGTGGATGGCCACCATGTCCCAATGAGGCCGGGACGTCAACAAGGAGGGGGTGGAGTCATGTTTGGGCCGGAATTATGAGGAGAGAGATGATAGGCCCCTTTAGGGTCCCTGGAGGTGTGAAAATGACCTCGGCAAAGTATATAGAATTTCTGACTGACTACTTTCTTCCATGGTACAAAAAGAGAATGGTGCCTTCTGTAGCAAAATTTTCTTCAAGCATGACAATGCTCCATCTCATGCTGCAAAGAATACCTCTGTGTCATTGGCTGCTATGGGCATAAAAGGAGAGAAATTCATGGTGTGGCCCCCATCCTCCCCTGACCTCAACCCTACTGAGAACCTTTGGAGCATCCTCAAGCTAAAGATCTATGAGGGTGGGAGGCAGTTCACATCAAAACAGCAGCTCTGGGGGGATATTCTGACATCCTGCAAAAAAAAATTCTAGCAGAAACTCTCCAAAAACTCACAAGTTCAATGGATGCAAGAATAGTGAAGGTGATATCAAAGAAGGGCTCCTATGTTAACATGGAACTTGTCATGTTAAGATGTTTTTGATTGAAAACATCAGCTTTGATTTCAGTAAATATGACCCCCTGATGCTGCGATTTCTACAAATGACCATTTTCAGTTCTTTACAACCTATAAAAAGTTTTAAAAAGCTGTTGTGCTTAATAATGTGGAACAGTGCATTTTGAGGTTTTTATTTTTTTTTTAAATAATTTTTGTCATCATGAAGTTTGTTCAAAAACATTTGAATTATGCTCTAACGGCTGATGACTTGAAAAATATTCTGTCATTTGCATTAATATTTAGGAAAAGCAAAGAAAAATTTCATTTGCATAATAATGTGGAGCGCGGTGTAGTGCAGATCTTGGAAGTTTAAAACTTTAGTTACCACCCCTCATACCAGGCCTCTTGCTCCATCAGGACTGAGACAACCGGACTTTAAGCTAATGCAAACCGAATAATAAAATGTTTTTTTTTTTTATATGTGTCTGTACGGATGCATTCACATATTCATCTACACTTTCGTGTTAGTGCACACATATGTGACTCTGGAAATTAACAAGAAAAACACTTCATAACATGTGTAGCAACCTTTAAATGAGTGTAATTTAGGTTGGTTCTAACATGCTGACTCATGCTCACTTGTACAAATATTAGCAAAACACTTCGTGAGAGCTTTCGATTATTAAGTACAAGGCATGTGTAAGCCTGTTTGCTATTTCACTGATTATTTTGCCATGTTAATTTAGGTCACTTTGTCAGAGGTTTGATTTCAGTTTTATTGTTGGATCATTCAGTTGTTTCTGTGTCCAAAAAAACGTTAATAAATCACCACATTTATTCCTAGCTCCTATATTCTTTTTCTAAACTTTAACTTCATGAGCCCTTTCATTCTGAATAGATATCTGTAATCAGGTTATAAGATCACCATAATACAGACTTAATGAGTGAGAAAAAGGGTTGGATTATGTCCTACCAGAGAGGAAATTCTTATTCTTAGTCTAGAATACTGATCGTTTCATGTTGCAAATGAGAATATGGATCAATGAGTGCAAAAAAATCTTCAACGGTCTGTTGACTTTGGTCAAATTTGATCAATCAGGTCCATCTATCCAGATTCATTGTGAGCTGATCCTCATCTGAAGAAACATTAAACCCACCTGCTGTGTGAATGAGATGAAAACATAAGTTTTATTTGTACTTTAGTTTTAAAACCATGAATGTTTAGTAATAGTTTATGCCACACTTAAAATCCAGTGAAAAGTTTTTATTTTCATTTCGTGGACTCACATCTAGTTATGTATATGCTGGTATAGTTTTAATATTCAATGTTTCAAAGTGAAACTCTTTGAATGTGCTCACATACCTCATCAGAACATCCAGTGATTGCTCTCTAGATAGAAAGGGCTGCACTGCCACCTAGTGGTGATTTATATTATAGTTCTGTTAGAGTTGTTTAACTTGATTTTTCTGAATATGCACCAAGGAACTAAGTGGGTTTTAATCTTGGGGTTTTTATTGTTTTTATTGTCTTTTTTCATACTATCTGAGAACAAGACATGCCCGAGACCAAAGTGCACCAAGACCAAGACAAGACCAAGACTTTTGGGGTGGAGACTGGGTCGAGACTGAGACCCAGACAAGATCATAAAAATCAATTTTGGAAAACAATGACAAGGCTGAACAGTTAAAGAGCACTCTCTCTTTAATTCAAGTTTTCTTTTTAATAAATTTGACAAATAAGATCAAGGTGTCTGCAACTCTATCAAAGAACAACATGCAAAAACCTCAAATCTTAACAAATATGTTCAACTAACTTCTTAAAAAAATAAATCCTTGAATGTATTCAAAAGCCACTGACAAGTCAAGTGAATGAGGCCTAAAGTAAGCGTTAGAGGTATTTCTGACTAGAAATATGATAAACTGATGTCTGAGTTTTTGCAGGTGTAGCTATTTGTTGTTTTAGCAAGTGCTTCTCCTTATTATCACATTAATGAAGTCCAGAAATGGCAGATCAGTACTGGTCTCGGCCAGTCTTGATGGAAAATCCCCAGTCCGAGACAAGACCAGGACATTCAAAATGTGGTCTTGGAACAGTCTCAAGACTCGTTCTCGAGTACTACAACACTACATATTAGTCTGTTAGAGGATTATGAAGTTATAATAAAACAAAATACATTGTATTAAAAATTTTTTGTAAGATTCTTGTAATTTCATGTGGAGTCAGTAAAGTGCTTTTGATTTGACCTCACAAACATCTCTGAAAAGTTTCTATTAGAACCTTTTTTTATTTTTAAGAAAACTAAACATGAAGTTTTGCTGACCCTACCTATTCTGTGGCAGATAGCTGACATTTAAACATTAAAGTGAATAAATGAACGCTTTTATTTCATGTTTTGCTGTTTTGTCCTAGAACACAACAACAAAAATTACTGGCACTTTGTGTCAGCAGCGAGCCAGGGATCACACTGATCACTGAGTGTGAGGATGGTCACCTCAGAGCAGCGTCAGGTGTGTGTGGCTGATTGGCCCTGGTACGGTCCAGTTCTGTGACGCTTATATAAACCCTAGGGTTGCAGCTGACTCATTAGCTGTTTCTCAAAGTACAAAGTCCTTCCAAGTTGGTTCCTTTAAAGGTGAGGCAGGAGTCTTCTCTGGCAACAGCTGAACACACGTGTGAAACAGGCTAGTGAGTGTGCGTGAATATCATTAGTATGGTCGTGCCCATGTGACCTGTGGCAGCAGAAATCAAAATGGGAAGAGTATTATCAACAGCTTGTACAACATTTATCCAGCGCTGTCTGATATGCTATCATATCATCATATAATAATAGTATCATATAATCACATTCATCTTATTGTGACATAATCATGTAATATGGTCTTATTCTAAGGCGCTACTTTTCCCCATCCAGCTTTACTTTGAATTATGATAACATATTTACAGAGGAAACAGGACATTTGAAAGTCTATTGAGCCCTCGAGGACCCAGCTTCCCCCTGATATTGCGCTATTTTATTTTTTTTAAGAGAAGGAAAATGGTGTGATTGGACTGTGGGTTATTCTTGCAAGTGGAGGATACATATGTGCATCCTTACACATTCTCTGTTTGAAAGGCCTCAGTCCTTGGAAAAAAAATGTGGATCCTGCAATGGCAGTCAGTGATGTAGTATCCTTCAAAAATAGCCTTTCCACGACAGGATCCTTCAATGGCTTCAAGAAGCAGCCATTATCTCAACTGCAGCTCTAATCAAGCTGTCTGATGATGTTGCCTGCAATTCAGCTTAAAGAAATAAGCAACCAAATCAGGCATAAGATTATAGTTTGCTGGTGCTGGAGGTCTTTACCTAGCCTTTTTGGTTCTCTTGGCATTGGACTGGTGGCTTTTTTCTCATTTGAGGACCATTTTATCAGTCTCCCCCAAGATTTTACAGCGGTTTTTAGTCAGCTGCTTGGCAGAAGTGGTGAGCTTCTCCTTTTTCTCGGTACAAGTAGGAATGGGTAACCTATTGGTTTTCTTCCATTATTGCGTCCCACTTCAATGCCAGCAGACTGAGTTTAACAAACATATCATCACTGTGGGCTCATGACATCATGAGCTCACATATTGGCCCCGCCCAAATGAAACCCAGCCAGGAAAGGGTGAAACTGTCTAAATCCAGAATTCAGTCACATGGAGATCTCAACGTTTTCACATGTTTACAGCAACCTAATTCCAACATATCTAGTGTGTCAAGACAAAACTTTAGATTTCACTTTACAGGGTCTTTAAGTCAGATATAGCATAAAGGAGGAGCTGGGGTGGAGGAGGGTTGCATTAATCAGCTTGCAGAGGAAGCAGCAAAGCATAGCCAGGCTAGAGCAGTTTAAATATGGCAGTATGAGTGCAATTAGCCAATAGTGTGCTTTAAGAGTGAATCAGCTGTCCGTCAGCTGATGAGGGCTTGTGTGATATCAGCTGATCTTGATAATATGGCAGCGCTCAACTCTGTGGCCTGCCTAACTAACATTATACACTTGACTTTTACCACCTCAAATTTAGGGACGAATCATGGTAGTTTACAAGCAGCAAGTCATCTCACAAAAATAAGAGACACTGTAGAACTGGTTATATGATCCTGATATTAATAAAAACACCCGCCACTACCCAGTTCCCAGCCTGCACTGGTGGTTGCCATTGTGAAGATCCCATACCACTGCGGTCTCTTTCACTATGATTCCATGTACAGTAGGAGTACTGATACTCACCTATGAACACATTCAGTCTGATCAACATTCAGAGCAGATATGAAATTCCTGGAAAGACCTCTTCCTATTGCAGAAAATAAAAATGTCAAGGACAAGCTGATGAATGAGAGCTGAAGAATGAGGAGGCTAATACAGGATCCTGTCACATTTATTTCCTGATCATTCCTGAGATTCCCAGCATGCTTCTGTGTGGATAATCTTTTCTATGCATAGAAATTATGCACAGCATAATAAAAAAGGTAGAGGAACATCATGCATTTGTTCAGTCATAATCCGCAGTAATGTTAGCTTAAATCCATTTTTTGTTGGTTTTTTGTTTTATTTCATTTTTATGAATGCACTGCTCATTTTATAAAACCCAGCGTAAAGCATGCAGAAACAGTATTATAAAAGACAGACTGGAGTGGTTCATACCATCTGTGGATGTTAACAGCAAGCATTTATCTCATGAGTCTCTGTAAGGAAAGCTGAAATGTTGAGAAAATGGTCAAAAGGTTGAGAAAAAAAGTGAATATGTGGAGATTAAAGTACAATTTTGAGAAAAGTCGAAATCTAAGAATAAAGTCAAAGCATATAACTACAACAAACAGCAGATCTCAGACAACCAAACTGTGTTTATGAGCTAAAAGCAAAAGCATCTCATTATTATTAAATCCATTTCGCACGTATCACCTGCTGACCTCTGATAATTTATGAATTACCCGTGATGTCAGTGTTTGGTGTAGTGTATTTGCGTTGTATAAACAAAGTCGGTGTTACATATAAAACTAAGGCCAATAATTAACGACTGAAGAATTAACAGACATGTTCCTATAAGAATTTTTTTACACTGAAGCTGCTTGATAAACATCTTTAAACTCTTGGATAACACATACAGTTATTTTAAAATGATGTCCAATTATCCTGTCCTATCCTTTTCTGCTAATTAACCAAATGCTTAAAGGATCAGAGTTAAAGGGCTAACTCACATCTCCTCTACCTGACACATCCACATCTGCTGAGACCCACCAGGTCAAAGGTAAAACTAAACGTTTAATGGCTCTGCAACAATAATCAAACCTTTTCTCTGATAATCTTTAACCTTTTATATGAAGGTTAAATTCAAATAACAATGTTTTATGATGTTCATGTAATAAGCACGGATGTGTTGTCTCATTTTTTTTCAGTGTTTCATTGGGGTGTGTGTACTCATTGTTATTCTTGTGTGTGTACCTGCATAACATGCATATAGGCAGATAGCATGTCGGTTAGCTCAAAGTCAATGTTTCTTATCGCGCTGACATTTTCATGCATCATGATGATGACGTGAGCGTCTCTTTGTCTTCTTCCAGGATTGTTGGTATGTCCCTTCTATCATGGGCAATGATCCATGTACATAGTAGGTTTGATCTACATTAAAGAGTCACAAACAACAATTTAGATATGTTTTATGACAGCGTGATCCGTCCTATCATTTCCATTGAAAAAACACCTCAGAAGACAAATCTGAGCCTTGTACGTTCACAAAGAATAGTCAGGGATTTTTTACCAGGTATTTTTGCCGATTGAGCTTTTCAATCTATAAATCTATGACCCTTGTTTTACATTTATTTTTGATATCAAATTTGAGTCTCACGTTTTTTAACATGTGTCAACAGCCGTCTCATCTAATGTTACTGCAGGTGATGAAAGGATAAAAATTTAGCATACAATACTTGTAATTATGCTTCCCGCCACTGAACATCAAGACAGTCTGGCTGCAGACTATTCATCTTAGACGTGTCTCTTTCAGGATTTAAGTGCCATAAATGACCAGTACAAAGAGTTCCCAGTCTTAGATTTTTTAAATCCAACTTTATTCATAAACAAAGTCTGGCAGTTTTATTTATGACATAACAACATAGAAAATATTGCATACTAACATTTCAAAGAATAAAACAGAGAAAAAAATCAGCAGTCTAATCTGGGGTTAAATTATTTTGTGTAAACTGTAGCTTTAGCAACATGAGCTTTGGCAAACATAGCAAAAGCTAATGTATGCTTAAGCGAACAGAACTTCGTAGAGAGCGTAGCTAAGTAGCTGCAAGCAACACAGTTGCTTATTTCTGTTTTCATGGAAGATGAGCTTTAATACTGTGAGCAGACTGTTTACTCTGCTTTATTAAACATTTTGTAATCAGGTTTTGCAGGTTTTTAACTTCTAACTTTGGTGTACTACCCCTTACCCTAGCCCTAAATGGATGTTTAATCCGATTTTATTTTTAAAGTTTAGCCTGTATTTCCGTTCTGAAAGAGACGGTGTCACAAATGAACAGTCTGTGACAGTGTCCATCAAAGCTGTACGTCCAGCCAGACCCCTCTCCTCAGTATTCAGACATTCTGTGAAATTTCACTAGTAAGTGGAATAATGACCCTTACAAAAACTGAATATTCAATAATTTCATTTTGACAAAGTGCTGGAAAGCATTTCAAAGAAAATAATTATCAAGCATGATTTTTTGGAGAGTAGGCTTTTATGAGAAATAAAGTAAGCATAATCATATTTGTCCTTTTTTTGAGAATTTCTTGTATTTTATCAAAAGAACGTAAAAAATAAATAAAGAAGTCTATGTGGACGTTGTGGAGATGAAGAAACAAATCTATAAAGAACAATATGTGATTAACAAAAAAATATAAAGTGAAAGAATGTAGGATGGCACAAAGGAGCTAGACCTGGACACCAGGAGAGATATAACTGAGGCAGCTGGGGTGGAGGAGGGTTGCAGCAGTTGCACTGAAACAGTGACATGATTGGTTTGGCTCAGAATTTAAGTGAGTAAGACGCCCTTACCAGCTGATTACCAGAGCATGATGATAGAGCGGGGGAAAGTGATGAATGAATAAAGGCTGAATGGAAATAAAACAGTCTTCCAGTTTGAACTTACATCAGTTAAAAACAGATACTCTTGAACCGAGGGGAAAATACAACCAACATTCTTCTATTCAGTCTGAGTTTATGTACTGTTTTATAACACTACACTTTAACAACACCAAGTCAGGGAGGTTTCCTCTGAAATCAGAAGGTTGCGATAAGAGACTGTTCTCAGTCATATATAAAAAAAATGAAGGCAAAAACACCTTGACTGACCTGTTTGAATTGTTCTGTTAGTTGTCTGATTTCTCAGGAATAAACTTGAGTCATTCACTTAAAATCACGTAAGCATGAACAGTTACATGACTGGTTCACAGAATTACAAGATATATCAAATGTTCTTTACTTGAATACTATAAATTGTATTAATGAATGTTAAATCCCATGTCTTAAATTCTGAACGTTCTCCCTTCCGGGGTGCAGTCTGATTTTTACTTCACAATGTTTTGCTTCTGCTGCTCTTTTATTGTAATCTGATGTTTCCTCATCATGGTGTTTGCTTCCACCTTTTCCTCAAAGCTTTCTGAGTCTCTATAGCCAGCAGAAGTTAGCTGATACACTGTCTTGTTCTCATTATGTTTACACAAAACACAATCTGCTTACAGAGCTGGTGCTGCAACAAAAATGATTAGTTTTCTGTTCATAGTCAGTAGAAACTGAAGAATGCAGACTATAAAAGAGCAACGTGCATGGGTGTGAAGAACCTGAAACACCACATAGACAGATTTATAAATCTGTTGCATGGGATATGTCTCACATCCATCTTGAAAACCTCCCTTAATCTGCGTTTGGGAAGGATAGAACCTTTGGAGGAATTCTCAGAAGATGATTGGACCAACATTCTGTTGGTGTGATGATTATGGATTGATCAGAGCAACAAAGCATTTGTGAAGTTTCAGAGAGTGAATTCCACACAGTAGCTAATGTTATCAATTATTTGTGGAGCCATGTTGGTGAAACAGACCCATGTCAAAAGGTCGGACTAAAGCAACAGCATCTTTTAAACTCTTTAAGTCATTGAATACAAGGTTAGCAGACAGGTATGAAAAATTACTAGCTTTTTGATTTTTGTTCAAAGAAAGAAAAATGAAAATCAGTTGAATCAAATTAAATGTATATCATTTAAAGATACAATATATAGCATAGGGATAAATATTTAAGACAAAAGTTCTTCTAGACTTTGTTGTCTGGGACCACAAAAAGTAAGAATTACAATTAATGTACTTGGCAAGAAATGTATTCAGATTAGAAACAGAAATTTCATTTCTTCCGTTTCAGGCTTTCTGTAATCACCTTTTAAATCTCATGAACAGTCAGTTAATCTCTGCTGTAAACTGGCATATTACTGCCTGACACTTAAAATCAGCCTATATTAATAATCATTCCTGAAACTGAGGTATCACAGTCACTCTCCTCAGTCTGGGGCAGTTTTTGGCTGGCCTCCTTCTGTTAATGTGCTGCTTCTATAATGAGACTGACCTTGTTTTTTAAAACCTAAATGCAAAGAATATTTATTATATTGTAATCTGAACGTAACATTTATGTCAATATTGTATACAAGTTGCATATCACAGATGTATGAATTAAATATTCAAACATCAGCTGGAGCTGGGGAGAACCTCATACAACTGCACTTTGAATAAAAGAACTACAGCTTTAAACAACAAGATCAAATACATCATTATTTTTACCATTTTAACCATTTATTTTTTGCTTCCTTTCACATGCAGTGTTTCTAATAACTTTAATGCCATCTCTCAGACTGAAAAGCAACAAATCTTTAATTTTCCTTTACTTCTCAGACCTGAAGACCTGTCTTTTTTGAAAATAATAAGTGTACATTTCTGTGTTTTTGAACATGTGGCCATGCAGTAATTTATTAAAGTTAGGTCAAGGTGTGCAATAATTTGCAGTAAACCGAAATCGGCACAAAGGCCGAACATTATGATTATATTTAACTTACAACTCTCTTTAATAAAGCTTTGTTTTTTCATGTTCCAGAGAAGAATGTAGGCAGAGACTTATCAAAATAACTTCAGACACATTAAACACTTCTGTTTGATTCACCAGCAGAGCATGCCATGTGTGGTCGGAGTAAAGCTGCGTGACTGTATGCAGACTGACAATAAGTGTAACCTGCCTGAACCAACTGTACCAGATAACAGCTGACAGACAAACAAAAAGAGGAACAAAATACAAATGAATCTGTTGAGAGGTTTGCATGGGATGGGTCAAAGAAAAACAAGAGAAAAAGGACAGAATGTAGAAAATCCTGTTTGCAAAAGTTGGTCTGACGCCCCTCAGCTCTGCAGACAGCATGGGAAACAGCAGCCAGGATACATCTATTATCGTCTAAGATGAAGGATGATTGCTACACAATGTCTCATGTGAGATCTTTGTCTTCACATGCTGACAGTTACTGTATGAACTGACAACCCCCAGACTGTACAGCTGTGATGTGATATGTGTGCTTATTCCTGATTCTGAAAACTATCAATGTTTAAAAATGATCAGATTCCTCTAAATAATGAGGAACAGACTGGATAGTAAAAGTTATCAATTTAGTTTTCACAGACTTTTAGTTACCTGCTTGGAAGAATGCTCCAGGCACGTCCTCTGAAAAGACTCTGACGCATTCGATTCTTGAGGATTTGCTGATTTAAGTTTTCAGTGGGGCTTTAAAAATTCCTGAACTTGAGCTAATCCTGTCAGTACCTTGGTGACAAATCACCAAACTGGATGGTTCAGTGGAAAATATGATCCCCTTGTTAAACTGCAACATTGCAAAGCCACAAAGTGACAGACTAATGTGCAGACACATCCTCCCCTCCAGTGTTTGTAAAAAACACTGCCAAGAGCTCAAAATGGCACCTTTTTGCTCCATCCTGTGCATTGTTTATTAGAGATTAGAATCTTATTTTCAATATTTTTGCTACACCCCATGTAAACTTGCTTGCGCTCAATATTTATAAATCAATGTATGTATTTTTCCAACTGTTTTGATAATTTTGATGTCTAAATTCTAATCTGCACACAAGGATGCTATCAAATAATTGTTTTGCATGTGAATATGTATGGAAGGCCAAATTATAAATTGTGGTCCTGAAAATATAGAAATACGTATGCAAAAAAGCCTCAATTTAGAGCCTGAATACTGAGGTCAGCCCTGCACATGGCTCTGTCTATATACTGACTGACTGAGTGAGTGATGCTACTTCCAAGGCCCTACCATAACAGAGTTGGGTTTGCTTGGACTGAATGCTGGCAGTAATGGCTGCCTCCACTGTGTTAACTAGAGCCATACATACAGAGTTGCGCAATGGTTGGGGTTTAGTTGGACTGAAAGCCCTCTAATGGCTGCCTCCACTGCTCCAAATACCTCAGTTACAGCTTTAGCATCGTGTCTGTTTTACCAGAACTGCACCACGTTTCTTTGTCAAATAAAGAATAAAAACGACCCTAAGAGCTTTTCATGTTGGGAAAGATGTTTCACTTTTCTTCTGACCTGCTTGGACATGACTATTTGATAGTTGAGGGGGAACGGGTACCTTCTCGTGTGAATGCTTGTAATACAAAGGCTGCTAGTAGATTAGCCATTAGCTCTGACTTAGTCACAGCAGCACTTTTGTCAAAACTGGACAATTCTTCATTAAAACAAGACAAGAGAGCAACCAGAGATAGGGACTCGAGTCGGACATAAGTCACACATAAGACTTGACTTGGACTCGCTCACTAAAGACTCCAGACTTGATTTGGACTCGTGATTTGAAACTCCTGCACAATCTTCGGTTTTTAATTTTTCCATCATGATCTCCTGTCCCCCTGTCACTCTTTCTCCTATCATCCCTTTCTCTTTGACCATTCGTGCGCAGGAGCGTCGGCTGCTCTCCTCTCATCTTTGTCTTCATTCATGCTGCATAACAATGACACACACAAACACGACGCTAACACAAACACCTAAACTGCAACGTACGCTAACATGTTGATAGGGTAGACCTCAGGCTTCTATCTGTTAAGGGAAAAAGTTTCAGAAAACTGGAGGATAAACACCTGAACCCTCTCCTCCTAAAGCTCCTCTCTGACCACAGAGGACAAGCGCGTCAGCGCTGTGTGTGCTCCAGCTGTGTGTCTGTGTCGCCTGCGTGAGCCAGGGGTGTGCGCTATGTTAAAAAAATGAATATTATATGATTATCAGGAACAAATAAACGTTAAAATCTCTGCATTTCTGTTGTTAAGAGAGCGCTAGTTAAATGTTTGACATGTCTTTGTTTGCAGGGAATATGATAAATATATTTATTGATCATTAAAGGATATAAAAGACGATAGGAACAAATGATGTATATTGAGGCAGTGAGAACCAGAGACCATGGATAAGAATCTTTAACAGATAAATGAGTAACTTAGGAGTCCAGGAGATTTCAGCTGACTAATGTCAAAATTTAGCTTAATATTACACATATAACGACTCTTACACACCTGTCTGAGCGAGAATTAGAAATGTTCATAACACTTGAGGCGGTTTTTGTTTTATTTTAGAATAAACAGTTCATTAACAGTTAGTGTTTTATTGTTAGTATAAAATTACTACCATTAAAGACTTATATCTGACAAATAAAAACCTTTAATCTCCAGTGACTCAGTGTCTGTCTCTATCAGTGAAGTCTGACACATGTCTCTGTTGTGTTTCATATGAACACAGAGAAGAGCTTTATGAAGAGGAGAAACAGAGGACAGCATGTAGCTATGAACATTTAAGTTGCCAAAATAAATTTGGTTCACAAAAAATAACAATAATGACAAAATCACTCTGCAAGTCAGCCATTTCAACAGGCAACTTTTTTATTTTTTCTGCAGATTATTTTCCCACGCTCCTGGTAATGTAAAAGCACACCCAGAGCACAACCTGGATTGTGTCAATCCTCCTTCCCACCAGATGGTGGCCTCAGGTGAGCTTACTCGCCATTACACAACAAACTTCAGCCTCAATTTTTGGCTCAAACAAGCATTAAAGTTCTGCAAAGCAGTGTTTATAATTACATCATGGCATGAGTGGATACATACATAAATGCAAGGTGAAACAGCAAGCTCCAGCCTACATAGTAGAGGAAGATAGGTTTTATCTTTGTGGAGGTTTTATAGGCCCCAAATTAAGTAAAAAAAAAACTCTCCAAAGTCATCAAAAGTTCTCAAGAAAAAAATTAATCGTTATACCAAATGGCATGGTATCAATAAAAGTGTTAATGAATAACTGAGTCTGGATATAAGTGGCAAAATGATCCGCAAACATATGTTTCCTTCCCTCCTGGCTCCCATTAGGGTTTTTCAGGTTATTTTGACATCTCCTGTGAACAAAGGTACTTTCATCTCTTGATTTTATCCTGAATCTTTGCTGTGAATAAAACGAAAAGAACAGAAAAACGTCTTTTTCTTAACCATCCATCTGGCACCTACCCTGCAGCAGCTGTTTCAGAGATTGACGTAGCTATCCAAAAAAAGTCAGTAGTCATGCTGATGTTCTGGTTTGTCTTTTTTTAGGTAATAAAGAGACATCAGCACTGGATAAAGTCTTTTTTGTAACCAGTAAATACTCCTCACAGGAGATTTAAGGCATGAAAATAGCACAGATAATATCTCTGACCTTTCAATCTTCATGAAGCAGAGAGATCTTCTTTGAGTTAAAGTTCAAAATCTGTCATCATGAGTCGTTCATGAGCTGAACCACCAAACAAAAGGATGTTGAGTTCGACTTGTTTTTCACTCTGTGTTTCCTCTATTGTCTTTCATAAGCTGGCATGTGAATAGTTTCATCTGGAGTACACTCAAGGCCTTACTTGTGCCTCAGCAGTATTAGCCATGCATTTACTCCAGCAGCTTGTCCATAAAGACAATAACTGGTTGAACCAGGGGTGTCAAACTCGAGGCCTGGGGGCCAAATCCGGTCCACGGTACAGTTACACCCAGCCCGCAAGGTCATAATATACCCTTATTATATGAGGTCTGCAGATTTCCTCCAGTAAAAAAATGTAAACTCAACCATGATGATATCAAATATCCTTAAGTCATAAAAATGTGAAAAAAATAAAGAGTAAAAATAACTAGATCAAAAGAAATGTGGGGAAAAAAAATTCATTTTTGTTTTCATTTCATATTTTCAATTCTGCATTGCACAATTATGACTTCAATCTATTTTTCTGACTTTTGACCATTTTCAATTTATTATTTTGACTCTTTATCTCATATTTTAAACTTTTCAATATATAATTTTGACTTTTTATCTCAACTTTTGACCTTTTCAATTGATTATTTTGACTTTTTATGTAATATTTTGACCTTTTAAATTTATTATTTCGACCTTGATATCATATTTTGACCTTTGAAGTGCACCACTTTCAATTTTAAGCCATATGTATGCCTTTAAACATGATTGTGACTTTCTTTTTTGTATATTTACCTATTAAAAGCATTATATTATCATTTAATTCCGTGTTTTGACATTTTGAACAAATAAGTTTGACTTTTAAATCTCAAAAATAATTTTTTCCCCCATTATTACTGGCGAAAATAAGGTTGACAGTTTGGTTAAATGTGGACACCTGTTAGGCCCTCTGCTCAGACTCGTAATTCAGAATCAGGCCCCTTCTGGGATTGAGTTTGACACCCCCGGGTTGAATAATCATCCCGGTAACAGAAGAAAGTTTCCACCATGCCTTCTTTATTTACAGAGCTGCAGGCAAGAGTAGAACATACTGGTGAGACTAACAGCCGTCACAGAAACATGACCGACTGGTTGAGGGGCTTTTTGTAAAGTACAACTTTTCCCCTGCAAACCCTGACAGTAGGCTGAAATGCTAATCAAGATGTGAAACATAAGGAATATAAAAAAAATGAGGTTTTTGTACTACATGACATGAGAGTTTATATTATAAAGTGCATTCCTGTCTAAATCCTGAATATTTGGAGAGACTTTTAGAGTTATACATCCTACACACTGAAATAGGTCTTGTTGTTTGAGCCTTGAGGGGGAAACACTCTTCTCTTGTTGAATTAGTGAAGTTTTAGTGAGGTTGCTAGTTGTGGGACTTCTGTTGTATTCTGTTGCTCTGGAAGTGGCATTAAAGACATGATCTTCAAGGATATAAATGGGTTGTTTCAAGATTAACAGTGCTTTTAAATTGAGGGGAAAACTCTCATATTTAAGGAGATAAAATTGCAAAAAAGTGATCAAAGTCTTCTAGCAGTGAGGTTATTGGGTGCTGGGTTTTTTAAAATCTTTTTTCTATTTGTTTTATTTCTAAAATCTTGATTTTCATGTTCATTCTTTAACTTTTTTGAGGACTTTTATTCACCATCATGGACTTCTGTATTATTTTTGTGTTAAGCTTACTTCATCTTACCATGGTAAGTACATAACTCAGTTGTAACACTATGAAAGTTGCACATTTGATCCCTTAACTTGCTGTAATAGTCTGTTTTCTGTTCATTTTAGTCTCTAGAGCCTTTATTAATAGGTAAGATTTTGTTTTATGAAATATTATTACAATATATGGCTAGAAACAATCATAAATTATTTTTAGATGTTGGTAGAATTTACTGATAAAGTGTCAGCTTGTATAACATTACCTTTTCCTTTTAAAGATATGGATGATGATGGAGACTGGGACATAACAGAGATAAATGAAGGTAGGATGGTGTACAGTTAGTTCTATTATTGATATGAGTAAACAAATTAGTTCAGTTTTACATTATGTCCAATGACGTGTTTAAATTTCTTTTTTCTCTTATTGTTGTATACAACTAAAAAAAATTATCATATCCCTGCTGCCCCTTCATTTCTTCCATCTTTCTCTCTGTTAGATGATTTTGAATATTTTCTGTGCAACTGTGTATATTCTGTGCAATACTTAAACTGCTTCTGATAACAGAAGTGATCATCTTCCTCTTTAACCCTCCAGGTCTGGATTTACTTGAGGGTGACATTATGGAAGTAAGCCATACACATTACATCTACTCTTTTTTACTGTCTGTTGACAAATTAACCACTTTCTTTTTACTTCAGGAAATTAATGCAGAAACAAGGGTTGCCAGAAATGCTGTTTTGAACAGAAAGCAGCTTTGGGACATCCCTGTTCCTTATGTGCTTGAAGCTAACCTTGGTGAGTGGTTCTCAGTGTCCTTTATAACACCGTCAAATATGTGGAGATTGAAGTCAAAGTGCTGTTGAAAAATGTTTTTATATCTCTGTTCTGTCAGATGTGAATGCTAAAGGAGTCATCCTGCAGGCCTTTGAACATTTCCGCTTGAAGACATGTATTGATTTCAGACCCAGACAGTCTGAGGAGTTCTACCTCTCAGTCAGAAAGAATCCAGGGTAAAAACTTTCTCCTCAAACACATGATAAATCTTTGGATCTGACCCCTCACTTTTTAGAAGTTTTACGTGACCTTCGTCTTCTCTTCAGGTGTTACTCTTTTGTATCAAAGACTATTAAAAGTGGTCAAGTAGTCTCCATTGGTCGGCGATGTGATCACCTCGGTACGGTGGAGCATGAGTTTCTCCATGCTTTGGGCTTGTATCATGAACAAGCACGTTCTGACAGAGACGACTATATCACCATCATCTGGAAAAACATAAAAGATGGTAAGAAATATAACCTTTTTTTCATCATTTCATCTGCATAGTTAGAATTTTTGAGTAATGAGAAAAAGATCATGACAAAAATGTGATTTCATGTTCTTTATTGTCCTCTGTGGATACGATATGACACAAGACCATATGTTAGAGATTCAGGTAGACTTGGGAGGGAAACTAGTGCCACAAGAGATAGTTTGCAGAAGTTTGAGACCTGATATGGTTCTATGGTCTTCTAGTCAGCACATAGTTAATTTTATTGAGCTGACAGTTCCCAGGGAGGATTCTCTATGAGAGGAAAAAGCTTGAATATCCAGATTTAGGAGCAGAAGCTGAACAGCAGCGGTGGCAACTTATGATTTGTCCAGTGGGGTGTAGAGCATTTGTAGTGAGGTCAGTGGTTCCATTAGAGTGCATCAGGGACAGAATTTGTGAAAGACAGAGATTGAGATGTCAGATAAAGCAGTTCAGGCCAGTCAGTGGATTTAAACAAAGAGGTATAATGCTGGTTGGGAGCTGTATAATGGGTGATGGTTGTAATTATGAGTTCTGCTAGGGCGGGTAGAAGGGGGAGGTAGAGCGTCAGCCTTGTCGGGCAGGGTGAATGCTTTCCCTGTCAGGGCACCTCACCCTAGCTCTGCCTCCCCCACCCTCTTGCTAAGCCTGGGTACGTAAGAAAGATAATGTCTCTGTGTTGGGATGTTGGAAGGTGAGTGCTAGCATGGAGGGGGGGTTGCTCTGGGATGCTGGTGGTCACTGTGAAGTGCTGGCTGCATCTGCCAGCACAGTTGACTTGTGGAGGCGAAGGGTAAGAGCTGATTTAACATATTTTTAGTTTCAAGTAGACAGTAATCAATTATTCTAAATGTTCTTTTTTGTTATTGTAGTAAAATGATTTGACAATCATCCCTTAATCTGCAGAGTTTTCCCAGAATGCCTTTAGCCATTAGACATTTTTGCACCATGAGTGAAGTTACTGACTCAGTCAGAGGAGTTCCACCAGTGGGGTACCACTATGATATACATTGGATGGTTCATTAAACATGATGGATAAGTGTTTCCTGGTTCAGTGTGCACTTGTTTTGTTTGTTTGTTTGAGTTGGATTTAAACAGAATTTTCAAGTGTAGGAAAGTTTCTATGGTGTAATATAACAGAAAAATGTCAAGTTAACTCAACATAAATGTACAAGTAGTGAAAACTCAAAAAATCTTTTTCCACAACATAAAAACTTTGATGCAACAGGACATGATGTAAAACAACAAAACAAGATATGATATGGGATACCTGGCTGTCAATAATAGATAGATAGATAGATAGATAGATAGATAGATAGATAGATAGATAGATAGATAGATAGATAGATAGATAGATAGGCAGACCGTACCGTCACAGCAGAGCATGCGCCGAGGTGAAGAAGCACATAATAATCATCACAATACACTGATTCAATGACAGTTATATGTTACACAACTGGCTGACAAGCAGGGAACCATGAGTGTACTTTAGGTACTTACAGATTTAGTTTAAGGGGAATCTGTTTATAGTACAATGTTACTGCTACCTGAAATAAAATTGATATTTGGCACAAGGTTATTTTATCACACGAGTTACATCAGTGATCTGTCGCCATATTGAAGGTTTCTTACCCCTACTAGGACACTGTCCATTTGACAATAAGCAAGATTGTCTTATCTTCTTGTTTTACTATCTCTCTTTTATATTTCATTTATCTAGTTTGTTTGTGTATACATGATGAAATAAGTGTCTGATCATATGTTTGTATGTCTCCAGGGTACCAAAGAAATTTCAGGAAATTAAGCCCAAGCTCCAGCACAACATTTAATGCTCCTTATGACTACCTCTCAGTGATGCACTACGGCAGAAGAGTCTTCTCTAAAAATACAGGAGACACGATTGCTACAAAGTTACCGGAGTATCAGGATCAAATTGGCCAGCGGATGGAAATGAGCTCTACCGATGTGTACAAGCTGAACCGCCTTTATAACTGCAGTAAGTTTGGAGGCTTCTCATGATCCGGAAACCCTGAATCATGCTTTACTTTGATATGAGTTTCTGCTATTTGTTCCCAGATGCATCTGTTACTTTCATGGGTCATTGTGACTTTAGTGGTGGGGTCTGTGGGATGAGCCTCTGTGAAAAAGGTTCAGCCAAAGGCTGGAAAAGACTGAGCACCACTGCTGGACAGCCATTTACTGACCACACCACGCTGAATAAGACAAGAGGTAAATCTTATTTTCTAAGGTATATAACAACAGGATTACAGCTGATAAATCCCAACAAAGTAGAAATTTGAATGTACACCATTAAAGCTTACAGGTTAAATGGTCTAACAAAACACTTTTCAGGCTACTTCATGCATGCTAGCACAGAATTGGGTCAGGAGGGAGACTCAGCCAGACTGGAGACAGAGAAAATGAATCCTACTGGAAAATGTAACATCCAGTGTCTCCAGTTCTTCTATTACCACAGTGGAAGTGAGTCAGATCAGCTCAACATCTGGATCAGAGAGTTTCAAGATGAGACGGACTCAACAGGAGAACAGCGCCTCATGGGTCAGATCACTGGTGAGGAAATCAGGGACATAAATGCTACTTAAAGATGAAAAATACAGTGATATTGATTGACCAGTATTAAATAAACTGCCATTCATGGCTACCCATAATGTAAGTGTTTTTCTTACAGGTGAACCAACGTTTGAATGGACATTTTACACGGTTCCCCTGAACGCTGCCAGGCCATTCAAGGTCGTGTTTGAGGTGCGTAAAGGAAATGATGAGTCTTCAGGAGGTTTTTCCATTGATGACATCAACCTGTCTGAGTCCAGGTGCCCACATCATATCTGGGAGATCCCAGACTTTGAAACTCTCTTAAGGAGCACCGACTATAATAGTTACCTGTTCAGCCCTAGGGTGTACTCCCCTGAAGGTTATGCTTACCAAATGTTGATCGCTCTGCGAGAAACTTTCTTTGGAGTGTATCTGCGTTTGGTGTCGGGAGACTTTGATTCGACACTCGAATGGCCGTGTCCATGGCGGCAGGTGACCTTCATCATGCTGGACAAGAACCCACACATTCAACATCAAATGTCCAAACAGATCACTCTGACCACAGATCCAACATACAGTGAGTCTTACCGGGTTATGCATGGTATGCAATGTATAACATTCTCTTGTAGCTGATTTGGTTTTCTCTGTTTCTGAAGCTGCATTTGACAACCCAAGTGTTGTTGGACGACTTACGAGGAGAAACGAAGAATCTTTCCATGTGAACCCGGCGTATGGAATGAACTCATTCCTCTCTCTGGACCAAATTAGGAAGCGGGACTTCCTGAAGGGGGGCGCTGCTGTATTCCTTTTCTCAATGGAAGGTGAAATATTTTGGCAGCTATGTCAAATTTAGTCTTACTCTTTAGATCGAAATGTTCTTCATCCGATTTTAGCCAGTTTCACTCTTAAGAATTTTAGTCTAGATTTAGTAGACAAACACTCCAAACATTCTTACATTACATGACATTTTTTTTCTTCACTTTAAGTCAATACATTTATTGTTTTTTAGCCAAAGTGTAAAATAATAGAAATGTAAAACACTAACATCAATTCAAATCAATACTTTAATTGATTTTAAATGAAAGACAAGAATATTGGCATACAGTGCCTATTAAAAGTTCTCACCACCTTGGATTTTTTCCCCTTTTATTTTATAAATCAGTCATGGTTAATAAAATTTGGCTCTCCTTTGTAAAACTGCTCCAGCTCTGTCAGGTTG
Organism: Cheilinus undulatus; assembly: GCF_018320785.1. NCBI lineage: Eukaryota > Metazoa > Chordata > Actinopteri > Labriformes > Labridae > Cheilinus > Cheilinus undulatus. The sequence goes on along the minus strand of NC_054872.1, from coordinate 35,066,573 downwards.
CACAGGGATCTGGCATGAATAGCCTTTTTCAAGTCCAGCCACATCTCTATTGGCTTGAGGTCTGGGCTTTGACTCCAGAACATTCACCTTGCTGTCTTTTAACCTTTTCTAAGTAGCTTCCGCTGTATGCTTCAGATCGACTTGCTGGAAAACAAATCTTCTCCTAAGCCATAATTCTCTTGCAGACTGAATAAGATTGTCTTCCAGGATTTTCCTCTATTTTTGCCGCTTTCATTTTACATACCCCTTTAGCTGAGGCTGCAGGGATGCTGAGAAGCATGCCCACAGCAAGATACTGCCACCACTGGGCTTCACAGTAGGGAGGCTGTTCACCAAACATAGCATCTTGTTTGATGGCCAGAAAGCATCATTTTGGTCTCAAGAGACCAAAGAACTTTCTCACAATTAACCAAGGAGTCTCTCACGTCTTTTGGTGATTCTGGTCAGATTTACACATGTTTCTGCCATATTGTTGACTGATTTAACTGAATTCAGTGGATGTTCAGTGCCTTGGAAACTTTGTTGTATCCATCCCCTGCCGTAAGCTGGCATGCCAGATGCATTTGTTTCACACAACCATCTGTAAAACCACTCACAGCAGTGTTTGGGAAAGGGCTAAGCCTCTGAAAAAAAACTCAGAGGGTGGTTGGATGAACATTTTTGTCTGTCACATCTTTACGGGCCAGTCAGAGCAACAAAACACGTGGCGTAGCCATTTCCGAGGTGTGCCCCTACAGAAAGAGTAAACTCCGCGAACCATGGCAACTGTAGACATGTCAGTACACGACTTTTGTCGTTTTTGAAAAGAAAACAACTCACTGCTGTTCTTTGTCTTTCCTTAAACGAAGAAATGTTGCCAACTCCCAATAAAACTGGCGGTTTATGGGAGTGCAGATGGTCGAGTGGTTTAAGGCACTACCCATGTACGTGGGAGACCTGGGTTTGAATCCAGCCTGTGGCAAACACGGAATCGGGCATATCGATCTGCTTTGCAAGGTTACCCCTGCTGTACTCTTTCCAATAACCTTTTCTGTTAGTTTCCTGGGGTGTTCTTTTGTCTTCATGGTTTACTGGTAGCCAGGAATACTGATTAACCAGACTGGACCTTCCACATATGGGTGTCAGTATACTAAAGTCACTTTTCCTCTTTTCTTACATGTCCATTTTTGTTCTTCGTCTTTAGATATCTCAAACCTGCAGTATAACAGCTCCTTGCCTTGCCCCAAACATCCACCAAGCACATTTACAGCCACTGACTCAGACAATTCTGACAAAGGCTCCTGCAGAGTGAGGGTAAGTCTTAATGAAATTAGCTGTGAATGCTTCATATGCAGCCCTGTCAGCGTGAAAAAAATCTATACTTTTATTAATGAGTTTCTGTTTTTATTTTCAAGAGTGGACAAAAAATCTGATTGAGGCATCAATTGTTCCTAGGAGAGCCACGGCCTTATCCTGGTGAGTTTGACTTTATTTGCTCACCTTCTAATTGTTTGAATGTTTTTATTAATCTGTAAATATTTCTCTGTTAGGAAATATGGATCAAGATGACGGCACAGTGGATCCTGTCTTCACTGCCACTCAGCTAATGACTGATACAGGATGTTGCTAATATCCATAAAACAAAGTTTTTCTCTAATAAAAAAATGTATATAATTGATGTAATCTTGTGTGATTTGTGCTCAACGTGAGTATGCTTTTGCTATATTCTTTTTTATCATAAATTGTCTAAAAATATAAGCAAATATTTAGGGCCTGAGCACCGAGTGGTGCGAGGACCTAATTGTATTTGCTAGGATTATTTTATTTACGCATTTGTCGTCATTGTATGGACTTTTCAGACCCTTAACATTTCTGAATTTGCAGGAAACTTTGTACGTACATCCGATCTCATGAAAATTTTGATATTTTTTGGGTCTCCAACATGAAAATTCAGAATTGCAAAAATAGCGCCCCCTAACAGTATTCAAAGTTAAAGCCCCCTCCTTTGACTTTGTCATAGATTCATGAAATTTTGTCTGCAGGTGCGGCTTGGGGAGATCTACAAAAAAGCCTCAAGGGCCTACACTCTATCTCCAACAGGAAATCTGCCATTTTGAATCAGTATGGGAAAAAGGGGCTGTTTTTGGCCTTTTCCAGGGGTCCTACCTGGAGTAACTCCGCAGAGGGATTTCATCCGATCGACTTGTAATTTGGCACAGAGCTACATGAGACATGGCTGATGAAAAGTTATTTGGGGTTTTCTCATTAGTTGAAAGTTGTGGCCATGGCGAGCCCTAAAATTTGCATATTTCTTTGGTAAACAGGAAGTAGTTTATAACTCAGCTGTGCATTGTCCAAGTGGACTCATATTGCTCAGGAATATTGATAATCATGGCCTGCATCCATTCATATCGTCATATTTCCTACAGATTAAAGCACCACCCAGTGGTGACAGGAAATGTCAAGGTTTATGGTGCAAGCTACAGTTTAATAACTATCCAAGATATCCACTTCAAATTTGTGTCAGGAAGGACTAAAGATGTGGATTTAGCTCTGTGAAGAATAAAATTGACTTTTCATCAGAGGGCGTGGCCTCTACGCGACGACAAAGTCAAGAGTCGCCATTTTGTCTCGCCAAAAATGTTCAAACATTCATAACTCTAGTATACATGGTCATATCTGAGACAAATTTCATGGGCTTGATAGCAGTCCAGGCCAGAACACATCCATACTTGAAATTTTTTTAAAAATTGTACAGCGCCACCTTCTGGCAACAAAAAGGCACTACTCCTGAATTTCACATCGCAGTACCTACATGGCTGGACAAATCATTCTGAAATTCACTCAGACTGTTCCCAAGGAGTTGGCCTTACACATATACAATGGTCAAACAGCTACGTTAAAGGGTGTGGCCATGGCGATATTTTTGTTTGCCATGAAACAAGAAGTAGATTTTTCAAATGGTTTTAAGACATCTAGAGCAATGAAACTTGACAAAAAAGTGTCTCATTGGCATTCTGAGATGATTGATATTCATTTGTAGGTGGGCGTGGCCTAATGGCTCAATGGCGCCCCCTACAACATTTCAAAAATTCAGCCCCCCCAGCAGGTTTAACCTAGGATTTCGAACATGTGTGGGCAGATGTGTCATGTCAGGACGCACAAAAAATCCTCTTGGACCCATATCGTAAGTCAAACAGGAAGTCAGCCATTTTTAATTTTTTGGTAAAACAAGCCATATTTTAGGGGTCGTATTTGAACGAACTCGTCTGGGGGCGTTCATCCAAACTACTTCCTCTTTGGCGTAGAGCAAGAAGAGATGTCTTAGGTCCAAAGTTATTCGGGGTTTTCTCATTAGTCGAATGGCATGGCCATTGCAGCCTCTTAAATTGAAATGCTTCATCATGTGATAAAAGTGGCTTGTGCTAACTAAAAACTTCCATTTATTACAAGATTGGCCAAATCCTGCTGAAATTAGCCCATGCACATCCCTCAAGGTTGATATTACTCAAATTTGAAGGTCAGGAGTCCTTACCTAAAATGGTGTGGCGGTGACAATTTTTTTTTGGCCATGTAACAGGAAGTAGAATTATCTAGTGCTTACAAAACTTGTAAAGCCATGAACCTTGCCAGAAAAACACCCAGTAGTAAAACAAGATGATTGATAGGATGATTGTCGGTGGGCTAGCTTTTTGACTCAGTAACGCCCTCTACAGTAATTTGAACATTCAGCCCCTGCAGCAGGATTATCCAAGGATTTTGAAAATTCTTGAGCTTATACATCATTTTAAGTTCTACAAAAAAGCATTCGGACCCATGCCGTAAAACAAACAGGAAGTCCGCCATTTTTATTTCTGTGGTCAAAAAGCAGCACATTTAGCATGATTATCACTACAGCCATTTTTACATAAAAACTATCTTCTGAGAACAGAATCCCTTTTCTTCTTCTTTTTTTAAGGTTTGCTGTTTAAATGTCAATCAGATCTACTAATGTGCCTGAAACTGCTGTAGTATGCATGCCAGGCCAGTAGTTGGCAGTGTGACTGACAATGAAACACATGGATGCACACCTTTCCTTCCTCCTGGTGGTGTCAACAGACAAACATGGCTGACACACAAATGTTTGTGTGGACAGATGAAGTCGGGTTGCTTCCTAGTGACAGTTAAAGACAAAATAAGTAGATATTTAAAAAATGGGAACATATAAACGTTGGCAGGAAGAGAGCAGCACAAACAAACAGCACATTTTTGTGTTGTCTGTGCAGCACCAGGCCAAGATCAAGTCTCTGACGGACTACATGCAGAACATGGAGCAGAAGAAGAGACAGCTGGAGGAGAGCCAGGACGCTCTGACTGAGGAGCTCACTAAGCTGCAGGTTCACAGTTCGCACATTTATATTAACCATTGAAACATCTTAGCTCAAGTAAAAACAGGTTGATTGATGGAATTTTCCTCTTTGTTTTTCATCAGAGAAAAGACACGAGATGTCAGGAGAGGAGAAGGAGAAGGAAGACACTGGCAGACACGATGGGAACGGGGACATAAAAGTGAGGAGGAAACATGTCACTGAGAATCTCTGTTACAGAAATGTGAAATAGCTGAATGTTTTTGTGTCTGTGTGGCACAGAAAACTCTGGAGGAGCAGCCAGAGAACCACAGAGAAGCTCACCACAAACTGCTGAGCCGAGTGAGAGACCAGATCGAAGACAAGCAGGGGATGCTGGACCAGCTCTGAGAGTAAGTCTGACTGTTTTAAATCAAACTACATTTTTAATGACGTTAGAGACCACAGACATAAGAAGAAACACATGGCATGAGATATTTTAATCAAAGTTTGCAGTAAAATAAATATACTAATTATTTAGACCAGTGTTACTGAAAACTGCTCAATGAAAGAGCCAAATTGTTGAAAAATACCTTTGCAATAGACAAATTTTAAGTGGTGAAAAGTGGCAAAAATGGATTAAAAGAGGCATGAATGGTCAAAAAGCAGAAAAATGGTATAAAGGATCAAAATTGGAATAAAATGGCAAAAACTGGGTGAAAAATGTCAAAAAAAGGAGTTACAGATAACAAAAATGGCCAGAAAGCAGCAAAAAATGTGCAAAAAATAGTGGAAAGTGACTAAAATGGCCAAAATGCAGAAACAAAATTTGGTGAAAAGGTGAAAAACTAGGCATTAAATGGCCAAAACTAGGGTACAAGCAGCAAAAAATGGGGGAAAAGTGATATAAAAAAGGAGTTATGGATGATAAAAACAGTCAGAAGCTGCAAAAATTTGGTAAAAATGAATAAAAATGACTAAAATGGTCAAAAAGCTGCAAAAATGTGGTTAAAAATAGTGGATGGTGACTAAAATGAGCAAAAGGATGCAGAATTATGGTAAAAATCAATGAATAGTGATTAAAACGACCAAAAACAGCAAAAAAAAAAAAAAAAAGGTGAAAAGGTGCAAAATTGGAATAAAATGGCAAAAAACGGGTGTAAAGTGGCAAAAATGGTGAGAAGTGACATTAAAAAATGAGTTACAGATGATAAAAATGGTCAGAAAGTGGCAAAAATGTAGTAAAAATTAATGAAAAGTGACTAAAATGGTCTAAAAGCGGCAAAAATGTGGTAAAAAAGTAAAAAGTGACTTTAAAAAAATGGGTGAATAGGCAAAAAATAGGCATTAAATGGCAAAAACTATGGGAACTGCAGCAACAATGGGTGAGAGGCGACATAAAAAAGGAGTTACAGATGATAAAAATGGTCAGATAGTGGCAAAAATGTGGTAAAATAATGGTGAAAAGTGACTGAAAGGGGCAAAAAGTGTCAAAATGGGCTAAAAAGATTATGTGAAAAGTGAGTTAAATTGTTAAAAGCGACAAAAATGTGGTAAAAAAAAATTGTGAAAATTGACTAAATGGGCAAAATGCTGCAAAGAGTGACAAAAACGTAAAAAGTGTCATTTAATGTCAAAAAGCAGCTTAAATTGGATGAAAAGTGGCCAAAAAATTGCCAAAAAGGGGAAAGAATTGCAAATAGCAAAAAGCAGGATGAAAGTGGTAAAAACTACAAAACTGACAGGAAAAAGTGGCACAAATGGGCTAAAAGCAGCAAAAAATGATTAAAAGTGTCAAAAAAAGGGAAAAAAGGGAGAAGAATTACAAATAAGGGTGATGAAAAAAACTAAGAGAAAAAATAAAGGTTGACAATTAAAGCCTCCTGTAGAAGAGTGGGAAACAAACTGATTAATGTTACTTGTTATGGATAATTCCTGAGGTGAAAGTTTTTAAGGTTTTATAGTGAAAAATATTTGAAATGAAGACTCCCAATGCAGCCACACATTGAGTTTTACTCATTTAGACTAATAACTGTCGATGACATGACTTGAACTGGATCTGGAATTTGGTTTAAAATTGTCTAAACCGGGCCTAAAATTTCGACTTCAAGTCCACAGAGACGAATGAAGCAGTAAAAAAATCAACAAACCTATTCATGTTTCATGTTTTTTTAGATCTAGGATATTTCCACAGATTTGATTGGTTCTCACTGAACCACTTTATGCTGGTTTAAATGATCCTAAAGTTTGTTTTTTTATTGGTTTTTCAAACAAAAGTAGTGACAGTCATTACGACTGTCTGCTGTGTGTGATCCTCATGAGGAAGGATGTAAAATCCTCGTACCACTCCTCTTTACTGAGCCAGGAACTTTTAGCTGCATACAACTGTAGTCTGGCTTTACACTGGCTCTAAAAGTCTACACACACCTGTTACATTGTTGTCATGTGAAGGTTCCTTACCTGGGGTCCGGGCACCCCTTGGGGGGAGCGCCTATAACGAACTTTTATTTATAGAGTCATGACTGAAAATGTAATGGCAGAGGTAGTATTAGAGCCCTCTGAAAGGTCTAACAAAATAAAAAGGATCTGTACACTTCTTGGAAAAAGGTGACATTTAAAAGTACATTTTTGAGATGATGAAGTCGTATTTTTTCAAGAACCTGAACTCAGAATTTTCTAGTTCAAAAGTCCTAAATTATTACATCATGCACTTTAAAATTTAAAGTTTGTAATGTCAGAATTTAACATTGTAAACTAGTGAATTTACAAGGGTCCAAACTGAAAACAGTGAACAGAAATGTCTTTTCAGAGTCTGGGGAATAATGATAATGTGATCATTCTTGGATCATTTCCTCACTGATCAATCCTACTAAGAAAAATCTCCTGATTAGACGATCAACTGTAGGACTTATGGAAGGAAAACAGCTTCTTCTCTTGTCATTTTCTTTTTCCACGGCTCTTTTGGATTTTATAATGTCAAAAAGTTCTACCTTTTAGTTGACATAAATTTCCAATTTTCTTTTTCTGGTAAATTTATAACTTGTTTAATTATAATTTTTTGAGATTTTACTTAAAAATTGACTGAACCTTCTCATTTTGGTATTCTTATGGTGGCTCTAAATGCCGTTGTAATAATGGATAGTTTATATGCAGATATTTATCAAGAACTAGTTAATGCCGGCCTTTTATGCTGGGATTTAGTCAATAAAACAATTAAAAATTATGTTCATTTTTCAAAGATTGTCCTGGGGGGTTTTAGAGTAGAGTAGAGGGACCCCAGAGAAAAAAGGTTGGGACCCACTGATGTAAAGGTCTATCATTTCAGAAATGTTCTGCCTTGTAGTATTTTTGAAGCCAAATAAGTGTTTGGAGAAATTTCCAGAAACCAGATGAACAAAATGAAGATATGTTGATGTTGTTTGTTGACATTTCTCCGGACAGTTTCTCTGCCGTTAAAAACCACACAATCAAAGCTTAGCGAGCGTCTCCTCTCAGTCTGAACCAGGGTCTGCTGCTGGAGCAGGAGAAGCTGATGTCAGACTATGACAAACTGAAGACTGAAGAGCAGGAGAAGGATGCCAAGCTGCAGAAACTCGTGTGAGTAAAGGACTCATCCGTATGTTTATTTATGCTGAATGTGAGTTAATGTGGTTTTTGTTTGCAGGCTGCTGAATGAGCAGAGGGAGCAGGCCAGAGAGGACCTGAAGGGCCTGGAGGGTCAGGGTACCAAAGTATCATTTATTTCGAAAGGGCATTTGAACGTACAGAAATCAAGAAAAAGGCCAACTTCACTCGTTTTTTGATTCTGGACACAAATTGAAAAACGAGTGAAGTTGACTGTTTGCTTGGTTTCCATATGTTCAAATCCCTTTTGGAAATAAATGATACTTTGGTACTGAGAACGTGGTAAGTATTTCCTGTTTCTACAGTGGAGGAGATGATGAGCGATCATCCATGCATGCAAATAAAGGCTCCATCCTGGAAAACTCCAGCTGTGTCTGCGTTTTTGTTGCATAACCCCCTACTTACATCTCTGACAGCTCCCCAGGGGGGCGCCGCTCCGCGTCCCCCCTTCTCCATCAGGCATGCCTTGATCCAGGTACCAGCCACAGTGGGGTTTGAACCCCAGCATCCCCTGCAGAACTGGTCTAGTCCAGTCCTCTGTGCTACTGCTGCCATACCTTTCACACTACCACCTCTTCTCCTGGCGCATTTATCCTCTTTGTTCAGGATGTGGCTTTAAAATTCACTGAGACCAAGATGGGGGTCGAACCTGGAACCTCCAGACTCTGAGTCTGTCCACTATCTCTTTAGGCTACAGAGCCAGACATGCAGCAGAGCCTCAGAGGGGCTTTTCCTTCTTTATTTGGACTCAAATCTTGAAAACTTAAAGACATTGGTTAGATTTGAAAGGCCAACTCCTGTCCAGGTCTGCTGAAGTCTCTATTTGGACTCAGATTTTTAAAATAGATGAACCCATGGCAAGATTTGAACCTGTGAACTCCTGATTCACTGTCAGTTGGCTTTTCCACTAATCCACTGAGACACACACCTGTTCATGTTTCTCAGAGGATCTGATCTCTGCTGTTGGGAACTGGACTTAAAAATGCACCAAGAATCAAACCCACAACCTTCCAACACTATGGCAGCCCTCTTTACTCCTGAGTCAGCAATTTACACCAGCAGCTTTAAAATCCACAATAGATTTGAACCAACAACCTCATAACTCCAGGGCAGTTACTTGTCCAACTGAGCTAACACACAGGCTACAGCTAGCTGCACTTTCTCTAAGACTTCACATCTGGAGTAGAACATCTCTACGATCAACAAGCTTTGCTGCTGGAAACCATTTTCATACTATAGTTGCACATCTCCATGAGTGATGATCTTTGCTGCTGAAGACCATTTTCATACTATAGTTGCACATCTCCATGAGTGATGATCTTTGCTGCTGAAGACCATTTTCATACTATAGTTGCACATCTCCATGAGTGATAATCTTTGCTGCTGAAAGCTGTGAAAGCTGTGAAAATGACAATACAGTGATTTGTTCAGAATTTGGAGCTGCATTCAAAATTTTCAGGGCGCATGCCTCCTTCCCATTAGTTTTACTGCCAAAATAATGGCAAGCTCTTGAAATTAATTACAGGTATCACCCTCTGTTTCTGTGAAAGTGTTAGTGTTGCAAAGCTCACATAACCCATGGGTGCAGCGCGCCTTGTGGCTGGCATGCAACAGTTGTTACGTATCCACTTTCGCGTAACACCTCGACATGCAACGGGTTGCAAGGGCCCGTTATCGCTGCTTGCAGCTTTGATCATTATTGATATTGTGGATTTTTTTCCCCACTTATCAGGAGCAAATATTTTCAGTGGTTCAGTCTTTCCTGGTCATACTAAGTACTCCAATGAAAGGCGCTTTTAGTCCTCTGCAGAAATTGAAGGATTGGCATTTTTTGGTGAAAACGTTTATGAACCTTGGTCACCCGTAAGCAGTCCAACAGAATTAATGCTAATTGCTTATAGGAGTAAATCTTCAAATCTGGTTGGTTCAAAACAAAGAAAGATTAGATCATCAGATTATTTTAGTATTTTATTATTAATTTTAAAATAAAATAATACAATTGTATTATTATTATTGTTATCATTGTTATTATTATTATTGTTGTTGTTGTTGTTGTTGTTTTTTATTATTATCATTATTATATTATTATTATTATTATTGTTTTTATTATTATTATTATTGTTGTTGTTGTTGTTGTTGTTGTTGTTGTTATTATTATTATTTTTTTTTTTTTTTTAAATTATTATTATTATTAGTAGTAGTAGTTTTGATGTACTCCTGCAACAAAGGTACTACTCTTTCATGCCATTAAAGCATGAACCTTTAAAAAGGATCAAGTATCCCGATCCTGGTTTGAATTTGGATAAAACATGAAGTTTGTGTCGTTCAAAACTTTAATCTAAAACACAAGGATCATCCTGATCCCAGCAGAAGGCTGGATTCAGACTTGATTTGAGGGGATAAAGGTAAGAAGGATAGGTTTTACACAGCAGATGCTATTTAATTGCATTTACATGTAGAATACTGCTTTTCCTTTGGTGTCAAAGTGAAAAGAGTACATATAGGGAATGTGGGAAAAAAAGGAGAAGATTTAGTGGATTTAGGTAGACAAAATATGACGTATCATTCCCCATTTTCATAACCAGACTGGTTTTGCAGATTTGGTCATTCTCTAAAATCCAGAATAAAAGTGAGTTGGATTAAATGATTACTTAAATTAGATATAATGTGTTGTATCAAACAGTTCAGTTATCAAAAGTGCACTAAAAAATCATATTTTGTTCACTCAACATTCATCAAGTTGAATTTTTTTACAGTGTGTGTGGACAAACTTTTAAGAAAGTGTTCTCTTAGTGATCTTAAGTCAAAATTTGACAGTCCCCTCTTTGGTGTCCTCTCAGTGGGCAAAGTTTTGCCCTCCTAATCAGTGGTTCCCAAACTGGGGTCCAGGCACCCCTAGGGGGGTGCCAGAGACCTCAGGGAGGCATGGGACCCTGTCTGCTCTTTTTAAATCTTGATTTAAAACATTATGAATGACGACATGTTAGGGCCAGCCTAAAAGATAAAAAATAAAAATATCAAAAAGAATCTTTTGAATATCAAAAAATCTTACAAGAAACCAAGCTGAAAACAGTGGTTGGGTTTTTGAATTTTTGACTTTACATTCTCAAAAATTCTAAGTTTTGGTTCATGTACATTTACAACTTTAAAGTCAAAAGTGTCTAGTTTTTTCTCTTAAATTAATGACTTTTTTTACTTGTGACTTGAAAATGAAAGGATCCTCTTTATTTTTACTTTTAAGTGACCCTCATATGCAGTTGTAATAATAAATAGTTTATATATAGATCTTTTCTAGACCTCTTGTCAGTGAAAACAGTTGAAATGGTTGTGTTTTTTCTCCAATTTTTCTTAGATACAAGGAGGCAGGGGGCATGAGCTCTGTAGTATAAATTCCATTTTCACTGACATCTTCAGTTGTTTATCTTTGTGAAATGAACCTTTAAATACTTGATGATTCCTCATACGTTTTAATACAGAGGTTTAAAGTTAGAATTATAATTTTAGAAAATAAACTTTTAATCGTAACCTAGGTTTTTAAGTTATTCACTATAAATGTATGGCTCAGTGCCCCACTAGGTGTCCTTTTTTCTTTTTTGCCCCCTCCCTCAGACACCCTGAGTCCTCCACTGATTCATGGTGTTCAGTAGGAAGTCCCTGCAGCAGTTAAAAATCACAACATGGGTTTGTGTCGGTGGCCCGGTGGTTGGTTTGAGTGTTTTATAAACAGAGTTGGTCTTTGAAGCAGCCAGCCTAGATCCAGGTCTGACCTGTGGCTCATTTCCCCCTCTCTCTTCCTGATTTCCTGCTCTGTCCTATCTCTCAGATGAAAGCATAAGATGACTGTAAAAATAATAACCAGATATCATCTCTCATTGCTATAAAACTTTAGGTGCAGTGCTTGAAGGTTCCTCTGGTCATGGCAGTACAGTCCGTCCTCTTCATACTTTGAAGTGTGCTCACAAACATCTGATAAATACACTGACGTGTATTGTGTGGGACAATGACAATGAAGATTTTTATCTTGACAGCACAGCAGCCACAACAGCTTTTGTTAAAGAATCTGAAGTATTCTAAGACCATGACTCTCCCTGCATGACAACAGTTCTCTGAAATGTTTCAAACCTGTTTGTTTTCCGAGTGGGTCTTCATGCCCGCTTAAAGCGTCATGTTACACCTTCTCATGTGCAGTTCACAAAGAAGACACAGCTGGAGGTGGACTTAGGTGCGCTTTTTATTTACTTTTAGGAGACTCAAACTGAATTTTCAATCAGGTTAGATTACATAATTAATATTTTCAGGTATTTTTAATCATATTCTAACTAATCATTTGCACCTTTTTGAAGTTTGCTCCACTATAAGGATGAGAGGCTTCATTTTCCTGGTGGTGATCTTGGCTTGTTTAGTGTTATCTGAAGAAGAGGTAAGAGTACTGTCACTTCATCTCATTCTAGCATCAGTGGCAGCATGTTCATTATTAAACAGCAAAGAGACTACAGTGATGCTGTTTCTTATGAGTGCTGCTGATTATCTGAAAAAAAAATCTGACGTGACCATATATGATTTTTCTTCAACAGATCATCAAGATAACGAGTAAGTTCATTCGACATTCTCCATGGCATAAATTCATCTGACTTGTCTGTAATAAACCTGTCACTTAAAGAGGAATATCTTCTGTGTTTGTAGATTTGGCGAAGGATGGAAGCAAAGAAATGACAGGTAGAGTCAAGATCTTTATGACGACTTCATGATGGGAACGTCGAATGTAGTAGAGCAGGGGTGTCCAAACTTCTTCCATTGGGGGCCAAATGTAGAAATAAATGATATAAGGATGGTAGGGCCACTTTCATATGCCTCACCTTGATATTTAAGTTGGTAAAACCAATCTAATGTAGGTTAAGATATGCTCACTGATTGGGTATGCTTAAATGGCTAGTTTATGGCCCGGTCGGCTCTGGCTACCGCTGGCTCGGCCCCTGGAACATCATTGGTGTTGCTATTTGCTGCTTTAATCCATTAGAGTCCATCCATTAGAGTTTTACAAATCAAATTATGTTCATTATGTGGTTGTCATTATGTTTAATATTTGTAGTGCTTCAATTTAGTCCTTAAAAACAGCATTGTCAAAATGTTTGTTTACAGTATTAGCATGGTAGCACTGCCTTGTGCTGAAACTGAGAAGAGTAATACAGTCTAGCACGAGCTTCATGCTCTATTGAAGGCCATATTTTATTTAATTTAAAGAATTTTGGGGACCAATGAAAAATGGACAGTGAGCCACATTTGGTCACCGGGCCATAGTTTGGACACACCTGTAGCAGAGCACTTCAATGTTTGGTTTACTACCTGTCACTCACTGTTTGTGCTTTGTTTTTATTTGAAGGTGATGATATTAGAGAGGTGAGTTTCACTTCCTTCTGTTAAGTAAGAATGATAGTGTCGTATCTGTGATTTATTTTGATTCATTAACTTCATTCTTCTCTAAACGTTAGACACCCACTCTGAGGAGTTCTACAAATAATGATAACCAACTGTGGCTGTCCCCAGTCCCCTATGTTTTGGACAGCAGCCTCGGTAAATATCATGTCTATTACATAATATTCTGGAGGTGTATGAGGGAGGAGCACAGGTGCATCTCAAAAAAATGCTTTTTGCTATTTGCAATTTTTTTCCTTTTCTGCCACTTTTCGCCCATTTAAGCCACGTTTTGCCATTAAATGCCACAGTTTTCAGCATTCTTGCCACTCTTTGCTGCTTTTTGACCATTTTCCCCACATTTTTGCCCATTTTAGTCACTTTTACACTCATTTTCCCCATGTTTTTGCTGTTTTTTGAGTGAAGTTATTTACTGAGTTAGAGTTCCTGCCTGTGTTTGGGGTTTCTAAAGGATGCATCAAGAGTAGTCTTCATCAGTATGCATTGCCTTCCTATAAGGGTTGACTCCCTGCTTTGTCCTTGCCAGAACACTCTCAAAAGTTTAACTATATGTAGGGTGGACCAATCTGAACATTTCTAAAGTGCTCTCCATGAGTTGAACTGACACAGTCAGTTTTTCTGTATATTTACTTTCTTATAGCCTTGTAATCAGGTTGGAGATTTATTCTGTTGCTGTTTATGCCCATAAAGAAAGAACTTTTTTCACTGTACAACTCCTCAGTAGCTACTCAGTACTGAAAGTAAACTTTAAATCAAATACGTTTTGCCTTTACTTAAGTAGATTTATAAAACCAGTGCTTTTACTTTAAAGTTAATTATAACCAGAGTCACTGAACTTTTACATCAGTACAATAGTCATGTAGTCCTTCCACCTTTGAATGTTATTATTATTTAATATTTATTTTTTTTAAAAGTTATTCCAATCAAGATACAAGACTCTCTTTTACAGAGACAGCAGCACAGCAAGTTTCAGACAGGCCAAAGAATTAAGGGCTTATCCAGGGGTGAATCTGATTGGTCATTCTGTACTTCCAGGCTGTGTTTCAGGCTGCTTGTAGCTCTTTGTGCATGGCACATAATGCCAGTGTCAGGCCAAAACCTTGTATCTCCTTTTTTCATGATTTTATTTTTCATAAATCAGGGCTAACAGGGTAACATTTTTTCAACATCAGGGTAACAAATTTAACAACAATTAAAAGGCTGGCTATGACCATTCAGTTTCAAATTATTTGAAAAATACAACTTATTTTTTTCATTCCCTGGAAAAATTGTGAATTTTGGAGATAGGAGGTTTTGCCTGATGCCAAAGATAAGCTTTTGTAGGACTTGCTGAATCCTGACAACTTATTTTAAAAATCCTTAAAAATGAAGTGAAGTGGACATGTTGTATGTGTTGTCTCTGTTGTGATATTTAAATGTGTATTAGGGCTGTTATTTTTTTAGATTGTGATTAGTCATGATTCATCTACGTTGTCACATTTTGTAATTCCACTATTCTGAATTCAAGACTGTTGTTTCATTTTGGATTTTTGCTGTCTTAGACCAAAGGAAATGAATTCCTTTTATTTTTAAAGGATATGAGAACTTCTGCATACATCAAATGGAATTATTCAATTAGTATAGACAAAAATTAATGCGCCTATATGAACTTAAATTGCATCATAATTAATGCTGGAAACTGTAATGATAGCTGCATTTGATTATGACAGCTCATTTGGCAAAGCAGTTTGAATGTCTTTTTAATCATGTATCTCTCTTATACTTATTTATCCCATATGTGCCTATAAAAATTTCTCATTGGATGTTTTCGGTTTTATGGATTTCATAAATCAGTTATGGTCAATATAATTTGACTTTTTGACCAAAAAAAAACTGCATGGGAAAGTGGCACAGAGAAAGACACTGTTGAAGAAAACTCATTAAATTTCAACTAGAGTTCCCCAAAAGGCATGTGGAAGACTCCATGGTCAAGTGGAAGAAAGTTCTTTGTCTTTTGAGACCAAAATTGTGCTTTTTGGCCATCAGACAAGATGCCATATTTGACAAAAACCAAACACCATAAACTCACCATCCCCACTGTGAAGCACGGTGGTGGCAGCATCATGCTGTGGGGATGTTTCTTAGCAGCTGGCCCAGGAATACTAAATACTGACTTGACATGGGTCACTCATTTAATATTACACACTCTGATCAAATTGACATTACTTTGTAGAAATCTGTTTACACTTGGACATTAAAGACTTTTTTGTAATGTTTTTGTCCAAAAAAAAATTATATTGACCATGATTGATGTATACAATCAATAAAAGGGCAAATCATCCAAGGGGATGAATGCTTTACAGGCACTGTATAAGAACACTTTAAAAGTTGACAGTTATCACCTTAGGGAGCTGTTCATCCACTTTACTGACACCCAGCCCTGGGAGCTGTTTCAGACATTAATGACAGCGATATGTACACTAAAATCTGCCAGACCTGGCTAGTCTGACTGTACACATTAATGAAAAAACGTCAAAAGTTTCCAATGTTCACCGGAAAATTCACATAATCTATTGAATTTTAAAAGTGCTTTATTTTTGTTCTCTCCCAAAAACAATATTCCTTTGAACAATGAAAGACATGAATGCAAGAGGGGTGATCGTGAGAGCCCTGGACCAGTTCAGGCTGAAGTCATGCATTGACTTCAAAGTGTGGGACTCTGAGACGTATTACATCAGGGCCCAAAAGTTAAATGGGTATGTATTTCTTCCTCTTTTTCAGTGTGTTTGGTCTTTGTCACTACTGTTTGCCACATCTCTAAAAACACTAAAACAAGACTAGTCTAAGGACATTTATAAAGATGTGGTCAATTATATTTCAAATCCTGGAGTCTTTGTGGGTTTTGTGACATGTTTAATTAGGATAAATATCTTTTTGGAACAGAGAATTCCTGCACAATAATTTTAAGAGTCTTGTGTTTTGATCAGCAGGGAAAAATCAAGTCACTGTTATGAAGTGTCTTTACAGATGAGTGTTTATTTCCCCCTATTTCAGATGTTTCTCATATATTGGGCAAGTAATACCCAATGGACAAGATCTCTCCATCGGGCTGTACTGTGACGAGATCTCCACCGTCGAGCATGAGTTCCTCCACGCTCTCGGCTTCTACCATGAACAGAGCAGATATGACAGAGACAATTATGTGACCATTCAATTCGAGAACATTCAAGAAGGTTTTATTTCTTTTTTAATACACTTGTTCTTTATAAGCGTTTAGTAAAGCCTGTCTTTAGCATAAACACATAAGTCTTAAGGATTTTAATCAGTGTTCTTGTCATTAAGTGGTTAAGTCACATTTCAAAGTCCGATCAATGATGAAACAATGTTTTTGAATCATCTTTGCTCTACTATAACTGTTTTTATGTGTCATCCAGGGTTTGAGGGTAACTTTAATAAAGTTGGCAGTGAATCCAGCACCACCATGGGAGTCAGTTACGACTACCTCTCAGTGATGCACTACGGCAAGGATTTTTTCACCAATGGAAACGGGTCGACAATAATCACCAAAGATCCTGCATTCCAGGAGGTTATTGGTCAAAGATTTGGAATGAGTCCCAGTGATGTTCTGGAGCTGAACCTGCGCTACGGGTGCAGTAAGTACTTGGAGGTCAAAATGACCAACAACCAGTTTTAGAACATTTTTCTTTTCTTTCCTAAACTAAAACCTGTCAAATCTGTGAAAACATGACATGCTATGATCACAAGAAAAGTATTTGCTTGAATCAAGTCCAAATATTTAGTCATTAAGTCATCATGATAATATCATAAATGCTCAGGTTTTAATTTATCATACAGATTAGACTTAGAAAAATGATAGCAAAAAAGGTACATTTTCTAAACCTCACCAAAGATCAACAAGTCATTGCTTTTAGGTGCTTTATAAAATTGCAAAAAGAATGGGAATTGCTAAAAAGAGCCATCGCCCAAGTTTTTTTCTCTTTGGCTAAAAGTCTGAATAAAGTTAAGTGACTAAAATTTTGTAAAGTATGGAACTTAAATGGTCCTGGAAAAGAAGGTGGTCTCTTTGTTTTCTAAGAGGAAACATTTAAAAGGATAATAATAATAATAATAATAATAATAATAATAATAACAATAACAACAATGACAATAATATTATAATGCTGCTTAGTCTATGTTGCTACATATTCCACTATGCTATGAGCAGCTAAGCAGCTGCTTTGCAATACCAAAAAAAATAAATAGATAAAATTTAATCTCAAATGGTGATTCCTAAAAAGAGCTATCACCAACTTGTCACCTCTTTGGCTAAAGTTTGAAGGAAGTTTAGTGTCCACACTAAATGTTGAACTTCTATGATGAATATACCAAAATTGCACAATCTAATGATTTATACTCTTTAAAGCTGAGAAACTTTGATATTTTAACCTTTAACCCTGAAATCCTGTGTTCTTCATTCTCCCCCACAGACTCGACCATTGCTTTTATGATGTACTGTGGCTTTTCTAATTCGACCACTTGTCGGATGAGCACGTGTGCAAAGGGTGGCAGAGGCTGGGAACTTACCAGCTCTGTGACTGCTGGCCCCACCTCTGACCACACCGGTCTTCCTGGAGGTGATGGTGCCACTACCGGTAAGATTAAAATACTAACATTTGTTACAGTGCAATAAAAAAATGTATTTCACATATCTTAAATCGCATCCATGGAATAAACTACATTAGTAATTGAAGGAGTTCTGGGGACTGAATGGTTCAAAGCTGGAGTTGGTAACTCAAAACAAATAATTCATAGCTTTCCATTGATGTCAGACACTCATTGAACCTCCTCCACCAGGCAAGATAGGCTCCCTACTACTGTAGATTGTAGACAAGTTGATGGTTTCATTTTCCACGTACGTGCTTCAGCCAGTCTTATTTATCTATTCATCTATTTATTCCAATGAAAAAAAGTTGCTGCCTTGCTGAATGCACCAACAGATAAGAAGACAAACTCAGCTTATACCTCTACAGAACTCTCCTCCAAGCTCACAGACTCATACTGCTGTTCAGATACACTGAGACGGAGGAGCACATAGCCAGTAGCCAAAGCTTGCACTGTAAAATAGTGCCACAAACAGAGGCTGTCTTTGTGAAAATCATGACACTTCAAATAATTTTATATAGCGTACAATAGAGCCAACATTGTTTTTGAACTGTTTTTACCTTAAACTCACTAAAATACATTGAGAAACTCTACTCATCTGTAGTGCTGTAAAGCTTAGCTTTCCTGCCAGTAAAACCAGGGGGAAAATGGGTGAAAGGAGGCAAAAATGTCCAGTAAAGGTAGTGAAATAGTATTAAAAAGTGGCCAAAAAAAGGTCAAAAAAGGCAAAAAAAAAAAAAAAAAAAATAGGTAAACAGAGGCAAGAAATAGGTGGGAAATGGCAAAATGAATTTATAATGTCTAAATTGTGGGGAACAAAAGGTAGTGAAATAGGATAAAAAGTGGCAAAAACTGCATTATAGTAAATTTTGGTCAAGACTGCACAAATAGTCATAACAGAAAAATAAACATTTCTTAATTTTGGTAAAAATAAGTATGCCCTTTACTTCATCCAAGACATTAAAGATTGATAGTGTATGTAATTAATGAGCAAAGCAAATGTACATAAATATCACAACCACCTCAGACAGTGACAAGCTATGCTGTAAAGAGGACAGCACCATATAACTACTGCTAGCCAGCAGCTGCCTGCCAACTGTGGCTGTAGATGTAGATGTAGATCATCTATTGTTACATGTATGTGGGGGCTTGATGAGGGTCACCCTTTTTCTAGTGGAGGGTCGTGTTTTCAAGCCTTTTCATACCATATCAACTTGTGATGACGTTACAGGTCAGGCTGGCGACTTCATGTATGCCACAACAGAAACAGGTGAGGAGGGAGACTCAGCCTGGCTGGAGACAGAGAGGATGAGTCCTAAGAGGGAATGTAATGTTCAGTGTCTCCAGTTCTACTATTACCACAGTGGGAACGAGTCAGACGAACTAAACATCTGGATCCGAGAGTTTGAGGATGAATACGACGTCAAAGGATCAGTTCGTCTCGTGGGACAGATCACTGGTGATGTATACTAATAAAGCTCAAGACAAATAAACTTTTAAAGTCCCTGTAGAGTGAATTTGTGTCCAAATACACTAGATATATTGGATTAGGGCTGCTGTGAATATGTGGAAACACAGACCTACTGTATGTGTGACTGAATTTTGTATTTAGTCCGTTAGAAAGTTATTCATCTCTTTCCTGGCTTGTTTTAATTTGGGCTGGACAAATATAGGGACCCACTGGTCCCTATGGGGCATGACCCCACCCCTAACACTACAATGATATAAAATCAGTGAGCAGTTCATCTCAGTACAGTCTGTTGTTAGCAGATGTTGCTGCCTTTATTGAAAGTTGACAGCCATCTACAGGCTGTGCTTTTGTTCATTGTGAGATAAATCTGCCAAATCCATCAGCCTACCATTTATTAAAAGTATCATGATGGAGAGAATTGTGCCAGAAAACAGTAAATTTAACCCCAACTTCTGTCGCTGCTCTGGCACAGAGAGTCAGCTGTGCTCTGATCAGAGTTAACCATAAGGTCAGGGGGCAGGCTAATTGCCGGAGCACTTGTCTGTTTTTCACTTGAACCAGATGCACAAACATCTTACCTGTTGAAGGTTTGTTTTGACCCATATCTTACTTGTCTTTAGTCCTGGATGATTAAGCAGAAACAGTTTAATCCTTCCTTTTAAAAGTCAGTAAAGTATCTGATGACAGACACGTTCTATTCCTGCCAAGTCTGTCCCAATAAAAGCCTCCAATGCTAATCATTATTGAAGACTTCTATTTTGAAGAGTAACATCAGGAAAGTGTTTGCAGTGTTTTCAGAGTGTTTTCAGCAGGAACTTAACAGCAAAGACATCTAAGCTAAAGAGGGACATAACTTCATCTTATAAATAATACCTGAGGAGTTAAATACAGGATGAGTGTACTGAAGATGTCAAGATTGCTTTGTTTAGGTCATCTTATACTTCACTGCATACAGCACAACTATGGTGTGGGTACAGTATTGCAAAAATGAAAAAACTCTAGGTGGCATTTAATGATGCATTTAGGGTTTTACTCAGGCATCCAAGATGGACAAGTGCAGGCCATATGTTTGTAAGCAGTAATGTGCCCACTTTTCATGCTATTCTTAGAAAGTCTATACAGAGTTTTATGTGTCGACTTAACCAGTCAAAGAATGAAATCATTATGGCCCTAGTGATACCTGCACAGAGTGACACAAAATACACATCATTCTTCTGGAAGCATTGGAATAGATGCCTGTAAGTGTTTTAAATCTATTTGTTTTGTTTTTGTAATGTCTGTGTTCTTGTATGTATTTTATATGGACCTGAGTCTGGAAATAAAGTTTATCTATCTATCTATCTAAACTGAGACTATCTCTAAAATGTCTTACTGACAGGATGTAAATGTGATTGTCGCTCCAGTGGCTGACACAAAGAGCTGTCAGGTCCAGCATAGCAGACAGAAGATTCCTCCAATCAGGGTGTAGAATTTTTTCAAATCTGGGAGGATTGTATTTCTCCTTAGTGGGCGTGGCTTCAGATCATTCAAACGACACACCCACACAACCTAGAGCAGATTACGCTGCCTCACTTTTCATGGTTTTGAAGCTTATTTTTATTCACTTCGAAATGTTTTTTAAGACTGAAACTTGGCCTGATGGTTCAGAACACCGTTGCCTGTCATAAAACAAACATGAAGAGAATTTTTTTAACCACTTCACAGGGACTTTAATGAAAGTTAAACATGAAAGAACCCATTTATTTAGACATGTTTTAAAGCCCAGTTAACATATCTCTCCTATTTCAGGTCCACCAAAAGATCACTGGCAGCTCAAGCACGTCTCCCTGAATGCCACCAAGTCCTTCCAAGTGGAGTTTGAAGCTCGTAAAGGAGCAGGAATCTCCGAGGGTGGCTTCTCCATCGATGATATCAACCTGTCTGAGATTGAATGTCCACATGTCACAATTCAGATTGATAATTTTGAGACGGTTTTGAAAACTAGTCCCTATGGAACAGCAGTGTATAGCCCACGGCAGTACTCCAGTGGAGGCTACTCGTACCGCGTTGGGGTTGTGCTGTACAATTCTTTTTTTGGCTTATTTGTGCAACTCTTGTCTGGAAAGTATGATGATGACCTGGAATTTCCTGTCCCACGAAGGCAAGTTAGTTTTAAAATGGTGGATCAGAGGCCTAACATCCTTCTGCATATGTCCAAAGAAAGGAGTATCACTAGTGACCTCAGTGAATCCAGCACTGGTAAGAAATCCAGTCTATCTTTGGCACACTTTCACAGTCTGCCCTCTTTTGTCATCCACACTCAGTGTTCCATATGCTTGTTGTGAATAGGTGCCCTTAACTGGGGAAACCCACGCGAGGGTGGAACTCCATTTGTAGATGAGAATAATGAGACCATCTATAAAGGAGATCCACTTGGCGTTGACTTTTTTGCGCTGCTGGAGGACATGAGACCCAGAGAATACCTGAAAGGAGGGAGTGCTGTTTTTGCCTTCAGCTTCCAAGGCAAGATACAAATAGTTTTAGTGCTAAACATTATTGAATAGATACTTTGCACATCCTTTAAATTAACACACCTAAATTAAAGCTCTTTATACAATATTAATGACAATTTCTTCTTTTATTAGATCTCACTCCTCTGGTAAATGGAAGTACTCTGCCATGTCCTGAGTTGACACAAGTGCCTCTGACACATCCTTCAGATCGAGATGACGGCCCGTGCTCAGCAACGTAGGACTCTGTGTTTTCAAACAGTACTTTTACATTCATATAGATGAGTTGAGCAACTGTTATAGTCCTGAAATCGGACACCCCCATGTCTCTGTATAGACCTTTTGCAGACACGCCCCTGTAGGTTTTGTGCAGATGAAGTCACATGACATTGAAGAACCCCCAGGAAGGCCGTGTTTTCAGTTGTTTATGGCTATGCCCAGTGTTCACAGTGCAAAAAAAAACATTCTTTATGCTCAAGCTACTTTTGTGTCCTATCCATCCATCCATCTTCTTTCGCTTATCCGAGGTCAGATTTTACTTTTGTGTTCTAAAAGTAATGAAATATTTGGGGAGGGGGGAAAAAAAACAAACAAAAAAAACAAAAAAACATAGTCAGTAGTCATCTGCACCTTGCGATATCAGTCTATGCAGTCTAAATTTTCATTTTCAAAATTACGATTTATATCTCACAATTTTGACATACTGGCTTATGATTTTGACCATTTATCTCATAATTTTGAGCTTTTATCACATAATGCCAAACATTTTGTTATCATTTTAATTTACTCTCACAATTTTGACTTTTATGTCATGATTTTGACTTTTTATCTTGTGGTTAGGACTTCTTATCCCACTAAAACGACTCTTATGTCAATAATTTGACTTTTTTCAACAATCAGGACTTTTAATCTTTTCATTATCTCTGTATTTTGACTTTTTGTCTTATAATTATAACTTTTTGTCTTTTTTTTTTGGACTTTTTATCTAGCAATATTGTATTTTTGTTTCACAGTCATGACCATGAAATGACTTTTTAATCTCATAATTACTATATAAATATAAAGTTCATCTCTTTTTTTTAGATTTATTTTTGGGCATTTTTGTGCCTTTCTTAGATAGAGGAGGACAGTGGATAGAGTCGGAAACAGGGTCAAGAGTGGGGGAGAGACGTGCGGTAAAAGGGCCTCAGGCTGGATTTGAACCCAGGCTGCCCATGTACATGGGGAGCGCCTCTAACAACTAGGCTACCTGCTCCCCTATATGTAGTTCATGTAACTGATTTTCATCTGAAAAGTTTGACTTTTATCTCATAGTTTTGACTTTTCATCTCATAATTTTGATCATGTTTTTTTGTTTGCTTTGTTAGAGTTGCCTTACTTTCATATGTACTTTTTAATTAGCATAAATGGGCTTCCATAGTTTCAGAACTTCTTCCATATAGTATGACATTTATGTCTGCAGTACATGTAAAAGCCACATGGGGGAGCTGCCCCACATCACACATGCCCTCTCCACTATAATGAAATGCAAAACGAGGCTCTACCAGCCACTTGATGATAGGAGATCTGCACTTAGAGTTATGGAGGCTTGGCCAGTTAAGAAGAAACTCTTTGTCCCAGACAAAAAAGCTACTAGAGGCCAAGCATGTGAAGAAAGCCTGTGTGATGGAGGTAAAGGGCCACTTCACTTCTATCACACATCACATTGTTTAGGATTGTTTAGGATTTAGGATTTAGGATTGTTAAACTGAAAGTGCCCGATCAAGACCACAGTCAGTGAAAAATTACAGTTAACCAAGCCAGCACCATCCATCAGCTCATCCAACCAGCTGAGGATGGCACAGATGGCAGACTTGATCAGCAACTTTGTGCAGAAAAGTGATGCTTTTGTCTAACATACATTTACATTTTTAAAGGGGTCAAAAACATCTATTTATGCACAGTTAACCTTCTTAATGATTTAAACATCAGGCCAATTTTAGATTGGGTCAGGATGACTTGGACCTCCTGAAAAGTGAGCCAGCAGAAAAAAAATTAGGGAAACACTGACATAGACGATCAATGACAATTAAAATAATTCCCAGGGAGTTATTTTTATCACAGATGAATTGAATGTAGTCTCTAAGTTATATCTAACCTAAATATATGTAAGCTGTCACCAAAACTTCAAAACTGATGGACATTTCTTTTCACTTTTTACAGGACCACGCCCCCCACCACCATGGACCCACCAGAGAAAACTACAGACAAGTAATCAGATTTTCTCACGTCTAAGGCCCTATCCACTGAGTTAGAGACCCCATATGTGACTTCAGGTGTCTTTTAGGGATGTAACACGACTACTCTTCATCAGTATGCATCGACTTGCAGTGAGGTTGACTCCCTGCTTAGTTCTTGCCAGAGGAGACCCACCGTGCTGCTGATTTCTATGAGTTACTGCAACTCTGTCAAACTGTAAAATATTTCTTTGAAACGTGTATTTTAACTCTATGTAGTCCGGCCCATTATAGACACTTTGAAAGTGTGAAATTCAGTTATACATAAGTTGAATTAACACTGACAATTTTGCTGTCTATTTTACTTCATTATAGAAGTGTGATGTTATCTGAACAACCTGGTTTGAGGTCTATTCTCTTGTTGTTCTTGCCAACAAGGAAAGATCACATTTTACTGAATAACTCCTGAGTAGCTTCTCAGTACTTAATACTTAATGTAAGCTTTGGATTGCATACATTTTCTTTTACTTGAGTAAATTTATAGATCACTACTTTTACTTTTATTTAACTAAATTTTAAGCTGAGTAACTCTTTTACTTGAGTACAGTAGTTGTGTACTTTTTCCATCTCTACTTCAAATGAAATAATAACATTTCACTTCTTTAAAGGACCACGCCCCCCACCACCATGGACCCACCAAAGAAAACTACAGACAAGTATTTAGATTTTCTCACATTTCACACCTGCAGATATTTGTTAGCAGAAATTTGCTTTTGTTTATTATAAAGATTAAGACTTGTGATAAACCAGGCACCAACATTTGATTTTATTTCTTGTTAAAAATGATGCTGTGCTTTTTCATAGGATCCATCCCACCACCCCTTATCCTCCTATCCCAACAGATGACAGGTTTTTACATTCATTCATATTTCACTCTTATTTTGTTTTCAATTATGCAGCTTATAATTTAAAAAAAAAACAATTCAATGTTAAATTAGGCCGTAACATTTGATTTTCCTATGGCTTATACATGATGTTCTGCATTTCTCAGGACCCCTCCCCCCACTGGTCATCCTCCAAGAACAACAGATGACAGGTTTTTACATTCATTCATGTTTCACACCTAAAAAAACATATCTGTAAAACAATATAGCTTGTAGGGCATCTTTTTATGTTTCTTTATCTTTTCAGCCTTTTTAGTTATAAAGTAGCAAATTATTGCAAATAATTGATGATGCATTAAGCAACAACATTTGATTTTGCAATGGTATATAATTGATGCCATACATTTTTACAGGATCTATCCCACCACTTATCGCCCTCCTAGAACAACAGATGACAGGTATTCAAATTCACTTATTTCACACTTTCTGTGTGCTGGCACCTGTAAAACAGGGATTTGTTTAGCAACATTGTTTGCCCCCGTCTGTGTTGCTGCAGAAACACCTTGTATGCTAAATTCTGTAAGTTTAGGATGGCGAGTAAAAGGGACCTTAGACCAAAGAGGGTGGAGTGTAGACGCTTCAGAAACACAGAGATTGCTTTCAGAAACACCTCGAAACTCAGGGATGGGTGATATTGAATGAGAAATTAATCCTTATTATTTTATAGGTTCTCATTAAAGTGCAGATAAACAATACCACGAAAGACAAATTGTTTGAGCAATAGAATTAATTTGTTATATTAATGTGGCAAAAGCTCAGAGTCCCAAATACAAAGAGAACTGTTAATGAGATAATTTTGTGGAAAGAGACAAACCACTACCAACCATGCTGCAGTTTTTCTTCTTATTCAGTACAGGTTTATTAGTTTAGAACCAGTTTTGGTAAATGTTAAAACTAAGCTGTCAGAATTGACCAGCTAAACAACAGTCTCATCAGCATGAAGATGAAAATCACATGACAGTTTGAACACATTTATGTGAGATCATTGATGACAAGTAGTTGCATACCTTTACTTAATATGGTTTAGTAAAGCCAATAGACATATGTCATGATGATAGCCATTTAACCAAGGTCTTTATTTGATTATTAAAACATTGCAGCGTATCAAAGAGCGAGCAGAGATCAACAGCCTTGAAGAACAGAGAGCTCGTACATCATTGTCTCATTCTTTTGACACAGCTCCACTGTGGGCATTAACCATATCCTCCATAGCATTGACAGTTATGAGGGTTGACATGAAATGTTTGTGAAATACCAATGTTAACATGTACATCGACATTTTTAACACTATGCATTTTTTTCCCCACAGGATCCATCCCACCACTCATCGTCCTCCCAGGACAACAGATGACAAGTATTCAAATTCACTCACATTCACAGTATTTTAGTCCCTGTAAAAACAGTCTGTTTAAAGATCATGCCTATCATCTTCATATGCAACTTCGCTGTTCTGCCTCACATTTTTGGCTGTGGGTTACTTTGACAAATTTATTTGGTGTTTTTGAATGTAGCCTAATTGTTTGTCTTTGTGTTTTTGAAATATGTCTGCTCTATGTTGTGTCTTAATTTAACCCCTGGAACCCCAAGCCAGTTTTTGCTGTTTTTTGGTCCTCCTGTATTTTTTTTTGTTTGTTTGTTTTTTGTTTTTTGTTTTTTTGTTTTTTTTGGAATCTCAGGTGGAATCTCAACCCTTTTAAGCACAACAAAGCTATAGCCATCTATTTTTCCAGGACACCCTGGACTATCAGAATATGTGTGCTGCATGTATGCTAGATGAATATATCAAAAGTTTTTGACCAAAAAGACAGAGCAAAAGAACAAAATAGAGATTGAATCTCAAATTACAAATCACACCCAGATTGATAATGAACAAGCATTTCCACATCTGTATTTAGTTCCTACAGGCCTTGTCTATCGGGAGAAGAAAGAACAACTTGCTAACAGACACACAAAAGAAACTATCACTATCAACTCTCCCTGTAGAAACGTTTTTCACATGTGGTATTCCAGTGTGTAAAATACAAATATAGGAGCTCAGACATCCTCTTTACATTATTCAGGCCGTAGAGGACTTTTATTTTTTTTAACCCGTTTTTCCAAATTGGCGGATAACTATCTTGTATCTTGCTGATCTTTGGCTGTCCCTGATTGGCCGCTGCCACAAAGAAAACAATAGAAGAAGAAATTGGAGCATCCTGATTGACCGACAGGCTAACAGGAAATTGTTGTCTTTCTCTTCCAGTGCCAAAATGAAGGACTTACAGCAACACTGCTAACTTTTTCATCACATTAACCTCCTTAATAGTCACATTATCATGGATTTAGCTATGTGGATTTGTTACAATGTCATTTAGTTAACACTTGTCATATGACTCACATCTGGGAGACAGATAAGTGTCAATGGTGTTAAAGACCTTGCCAAGGGGCCCACACTGGATATTGACCAGGATTTAAAACCCCAATGTCCTGTATGGAGGTCAGTGTTAATTAACTAAAACAATGCCTAAAAATATTCATTGACAGCCTTTTATTCCATGAGAAAGTCTAGACGAAGACTAGCCAGAATAGATCTTTAATGACTAAACCAACAAAAAGTAATATTTAGTTTTGTCATTATGACTAAAACAAGACCAAGATGATATTTACTTTTCATTCAAAACCCATGATATTTCTCCACTGTGGGAAAATCTGTCAAAATACAATGTATGTGTAGCTCTTCTGCCTCTGGCATGATGCATAGAACACACTACCATGATTTGGTACCAGATTAAGGCATGAGAATAAATGCTTGGACTAAAAGTTAAGACTAAAATGCGAGGACATCTTATGGACCAAAACCAGACTAAAATGTCTTTGAGTTTTCGTCGACTAAAATGTGACTAAAACAAAAAGAAATGTAATCTAAAGACTGAGACTGAGACTAGAAACAAAGATAGCTGCTAAAATGAACACTGATGGAAGTTAGTGATGTAAACTACTGAGCTAACCAGTCCTGAGTCTCAAAGCTCTGAATAAACACCAAAGTTTGTGCCTGGAATAAAAATGCTCTGGGATGAATATAAATGCCAGGAGTCCTCCATAGACTGACAAAAAGGTAAGCTTCTGATCACAGTTTAATCCATAGAGATCCATCTAATGGTTCCTGAGATATTCTAAAGAACACATGGGATCATCGGCGATCCAATGGGGTTCGCTGTGTTGCTGCCTATTTCTGAAAATCTAAAACTAAAAATAAACAGTAAATTAATGTAAATCAATGATCTTCAGTAAAACAGACACTTTATTGAATTAATGATTGTATGCTTTTAACAGGATCCATCCCACCACTCATCGCCCCCCTAGAACAACAGATGACAGGTATTCAAATACACTCACGTGTCACAGTTTTGGCTGATATCACATCTTTTCTTACTTCAAGTAAAATAAAACATCTAAACTGAAAATGACCACACATCAGAAGCTCTAATCTGCTCCAAGGAACATGCAGTTTTCTTCTATAAACACCTTATTTTTTGTGCACAAGGTTATGAACATTTACAGCTTGTCATTTAAATGCATTCTAGATGGACCGAGCATGTTGTTTAATTAGAGTCTGTCTTAAATGTAATGCTTTGCATTTTACAGAATCCATCCGACCACCCCTCCTTGTCACAAAACAACAGATGATGACAGGTAAGTACATTGTCATATTTGACATTTATCGTGATCTGTTGGGAAAAAACAAGATCTCCGTATAACTGTGCTTTTTTTTTTTAAAGAAACAAAAATATAGAACTGCTGAGATAATTAAATATGAATAACTGCAATGCTGATGACAGACCTTTCACCTTTTATAGCCTATATCATCTTTCAAAAATAGATGTCATATAAATAAAACCATAACATGCCTTTTAAATGATGCAATGTGTTCTACAGGATCCATCCCACCACCTATGCACCTCCTACAACAACAGATGACAGGTATGCAGCAGTGAAGCATTTTCTATTCACCTCTTTGTATCATCTTTGTTTTTATGTATGTTATCTTTGTTTTCTTTTTTCTTCGTTACAGTATTTTCGGCTTCTCTCCTGGCTTGTTGTCCTCCCCTGTGCTCACCTTCCTGTTGGCACTGATGCTCCTGATTCACTGATGTGCATGACTGCTCATCTAAATCTCTCCTCTGCACACAAACAAGACTGCATGTGCATGGGTACAAATAGACTAATACCTCTTTTAAAGGATTTTCTTACTCATTTTTACGGTGATAGAAGTTTCTAATAAAAAAGAAATACCTGTGATTTGTTTTGTTAATGATGTTTGTGATCAGGGATATATTGATCACAAGCTACAACACAGAAGTTAAAAAAGCCTTGAATAAGAGGGTTTGTTTTGGTGGCGGGACCATTGTTGGGTGATTTTTGCAAATCCCTTCAGCAGGTTGTGGAATTTTGTGCAATACTGTGCTTCAGATTAAAACACTTTACAGCAAGTTTTGTTTGGTGTCTTCATTTTAAAAATAACAGCTAATCCTGCTACACATGGGCATAGGTACAGGCCTATTAAATCTTTCAGGACTTTAGTGCAGTACAAATGTCAGACATGATATAAACATGAATATTGTTATTTTGTTTACACTTG
This sequence comes from Cheilinus undulatus, assembly GCF_018320785.1. Taxonomy (NCBI): domain Eukaryota; kingdom Metazoa; phylum Chordata; class Actinopteri; order Labriformes; family Labridae; genus Cheilinus; species Cheilinus undulatus. The sequence goes on along the minus strand of NC_054872.1, from coordinate 35,036,833 downwards.
TTTTTCCACATGCTATAGCTGTTGTGTATTTGGATTAGCCTCAAGCCTTTCCTCTCAGACATTTTTCTGCTTAACCTGCTTCACTCTGAACGACAGGAAAGAACTTCAAGAAGTCACTAGAAACTACGTTTATGTACGCATGTTGTCAGAGTGGAAGAAAATCAAGTTTCAACACTTCACACTGCTTTTTCTCTTGTGAAAAATGGTGCACAAGGGTTACCTGGGTGTGAAAAATGATCCATGCCTAAGAAAAAATCACTGCTGATGCCACAACACTATGCAAATTTTACATTAAAAACCTTCGGACTAATTTATTTTATGGACTTTTTTTTCTGTTTTTAATGACTAGGATACACTTATGTAAATGGATGGGAGACATGACGTGGCTCCAAGTGTCAAACTAAAAAAAAATATCAAATAATCAAAAAGTGTGAACATACTCTCATTTTCTTGAAATAATTACCCCCTTTTTCCACATTTTTTTCCCTAACATGGAAAAGCTCATGCGCTGTGACTGTTCCAAGCAAGTTTCAAAAAGTTACTTATTCTTGTCACTGATATAGTCTCAAAGTCCAACCATCATACTTGTGTCGGTTATGATTAAAAGAGATATCTCCCAAAAATGGAAATAATGTAGGATTATATAATATTTTGGGTCAATTTATCTGAGATATTGTGGAGGAGAGATTTTAGTTTAACCAACAAGTCAAACAAACACAAAACATCTCAAAAACACTGACAAGATATTGAGGGTTGGCTGTCTGTTGTCACTTTTTCACTAAATCCAGTGTTTCTCAGACTCTTTAGAATTAGAATAATTTAAAACGCCAAGTTTCAAATTATTATGTAAAACAGAGTTTCAAAACACTCAACAGTTTTTAAAGGATTGAAAACTGAAATCTGTTATAATCTTCTACATTAGGAGGTAACTTTTCACAAATCACAGCTATAAGGGGGGATATCACCATAACGCTCTGCATCCATTGAACTTCTAAGTCTGTGCATAGTTTCACCTGTATTTCCTTTGATGACTTCAGAATTGCCTCCTAGAGCTGCTGTTTTAAAGTGCAATCCTCCCTTATATAGTTTCCTTTTAAGGATCCTACACAGGTTCCCAATGGGGTAGCGGTCAGGGGATGACGGTGGCCACGCCATGATTTTTTTTCTCTCCCTTTTTGTCCACAGCAGCCTAGGCCTCAGTGGGATTTTTTGCAGCATACGATGGTGCATTGTCTTGCATGAAAATGATTTTATTCCCAAAGGCATGATTCTTCAATTTATACTATGACAAACCCAGAGAATGGACCCTCCCCAGTTGTGATTTATTATCAATTTTGTGCTGAAAACGTCCTGGGCTTTGAGAAACAGCTACTATCTTTGTCACTGCTCACCTTTCAAAACATCAGCAATCAGATTTCCTGTGTGGAATTTAGAGGCTTTTTTCTATTTCATGCCTTTCTATCTGCATTTTCATGAATCAGTTAGTTGATCACGTCTTACACACTACAGGATCATCCAAAGTGCATTGCCATTTCATCAGGTCTTAACCCTTTCATCCCTAGACCCTTTTTGAGTGTTCAAGCTTGAAAATGACATGGTCTGAGTTGTGTTTTGTTTAGGTGGAAAATGTTGCGCTTGTTAGTTTGCCATGATCTGTGGGCTTCAAACGGTGTGTGACAGGACTCTGTCGATGGACTTTGAGACTGCCTTTTAAAGGTTTTCCTCAGAGGAGAGCTAGTCCCAGATATGGAGCCTCTAGGGATGAAAGGGTTAAAGAATATTATTCTTGTGTTTCTTTTTTTCAGACAACTAATGGTAGGAGATGTTTTTTTTTTTTTTTTTTACCTTGACATGTTTGACATGTCATCTGCAGTCTTCCTCAGAAGAGCCTTCTGAGGAAGACTGCAGATGACAGTCGAAACATGTCAGGTAAAAACATCTCCTACTATTACTTTTCTGAAAAAAAGAAGAAACACAAGAATAATATACAGAATAAGAAGACAAAATGAATTTGCTAGATTTACTATGCAAAAGGGTTAAAGGTTGAGGCACACAGGGTCTTATCCAGTCTTAATGGGTCAAAGGGAAAACCAGTGGTTTCTGATCCCACCTGTCCCCAAAAACTGATGGAGATAATTTACTTATCATTGTGGGAAAACAGAAAAATCAAACATATAGAAGCACAAAGTGTTTCTATAATTAATCCTGATTCTAAAATAATACTTGTATTCTTTAAAAAACTCCTGGAATAGAAAACATTACAGCATCCAGCTTTTACAAAAAGTAATGACATTTATTTCACCCCATCATACATGATCACCATATATTATTTCTAACCACTTACTTTGATTTTTCACGTCACATGATCTCATGCATCACGGATGCCCTCTGACATACACCTCTCTAGCCTCTGGGTATATAAAATACACCGTAAAGGAAAGACATTTGTGCTACAGAATGTAGGCATGGCTTGGCCAGTCCTGGCTCCTTGGTATTTGTCTCTCTGTCTGCCGCAGAAATCACAGTTGAAAGAGAGTCTCTGAGTCCAATATCTAAAACTTAGTCCAGGTTCCTGTGTGTCTCTGTGCCGGTCCAAGCTGTGGCCTGCGAGTTTACTCCAGGCAGCTCCCCCTCCCGGCGACTCTAGCCAATGGTGACACCGAAGCCACACTGGAACTTGTTTTTGCGATGGTTGAGGAAAGCCCCTAAGGCCAGTGTGAGAGGCAGCGGCACCAGTTTCTTTTCGAGGGTTGCCCCGACAACCCAATTACTGTCAACAGTGCCTGAAGGGAGGAAAGGTAAGGAGAATTTGAAGTAAAAATCTATATTTTTTTTGCAATTCAAACACTTCACTTGTGTGGCCAGGGGTCTACTCATACCGCTCTTGTTTACCTTTAAAAAGCAAGTTAGCTTTGGGGACGTCCAGCTGGTAACCGAAGGATGTTGTAGTGTCTTGCATCCTTGTGCTTGCTTCGAATTCAACTCCTATCTGTAGCTGTAGAAGATGAAGAAAGAAGTGTGAGGCTAGGCTCATATTTGATCAAGTATGATAAAAACAGTAATTCCAAACACATACATAAGTTCTTCTTTTCCTGTCCATGTCAACCAAACTTGAATTTCAGAGCTCAACAAAGACATCACTGTTTGCATTAGCATTGATTATTCTGCTGTCTGTATTACTTCGTCTTACTTTTACTGCTTTCTTTTTTAAAATATTTTTAATCTGGAAAAAAAAGTTATCAAGTATAATGGGACTGTGCTACATAGTTATTCTGCTCTTTAAATCAAAGTCATTGATATTTTTTGGCTTCAGCTTTCAAGTAACAACACAGTCACTCCTTAAAAAGATGGAAATAATGGCTATGGCTGGCCACACTTGACAATTTTCAAATCTTAAACTACTTCAAAAGCGTGGGGGACCACAGACATAAGGACAATCCATTCTCTGACTCGATAACCTCAGCTGGCCGTTCCATGAAAACAGGCTGTCCTAGCATGTGTTAAAGTTGTAGTAAAAATCCAAAAACAAGGAAAAGAACTAAGATGAAATCCTGGCTGGAATAAAAGGATAGTTGTGTTTATGTTAGTGAGCCAGGAAAATACGCAACATCTGGCTTGGGACATTAAGCGGTCTGCTCACTCTCGTTGGTTGTTGAGGGTACTCGGTTGGAGGTATTACGACCTAAACAAATGTGTTTGATATCCACTTTGGGATTCTTCAGACAAATGATTGTTTGACGAGCCTTAAATTGAGATATGCCCTGATGATTAAGCAAATAGGTCCTTAAAGTTTTTTTAATAGTTACTAAAGCCCAAAGGATGAGTTCAGCAGCTGGGTGTAAATTTAGTCAGTTAATGGGCAAACAATGGTATATGTTCCTGTAGAAGATGAGCTTGTAGTTTAACAAACTCCTTTTTAGAAAAAAAAAACATGGTTTATTCACATTCTCAGATAAATGGAAAACACTACCCATAGCCCTAGAGTATCATAGTCATGTCACTGATTGGCAAAGCCTTATTTTACCCACAAATGTCTGTGTTCAGCTGCTTCTACTGAATTTACCTGTCAATTTTTAAGAACAGTTTTAATGGGGAAGTGTTTCGTGTAAGATCTGATACCAATGTTTTTATTTGAAATCTCAAGCAGAAGAACAACACTACCTACAATCCTCGAGTATTACAGTGAGTTCTTTGGAGCCTGCCTTTACCTGCTAACTACAGCTACTGGCTGCTGCTACTGAAGTTAATGACCATGGAGAAAGTGGGTAGTATCTGCCTAAAGCTGAAACCGTTTCAGCCAGCTGAAAAAATAATTCCAACAGCCAGGTTTCAACCTGTGAGGGTAGTTGCTTGGCATATTTCTAACATAAAATGACAAATTTAAATACTTTTCACTGATGAACAGCACAAATAAATAAATACCCATATAATACAAAGGTTTTCAGCTGAAAAAGGTGGTCTGAATGCTTAGTCACTCTTTAAATCAGATATGGAAAAAAAAGTTTTTAAATCCATGCAGACCTTGAGTGAAAATGCAGAATTTAGAACCAAGCAATGACTAATTCACAGAAATGCATCTTTGTATTTTTAACATCAGTACCTGATCATTGGCTTTGTGATAGTATGTCGCATGAGCCCCTGCTCCACCTAAAGTTAGTGTAGCAACATAGTTGTCACCTGAGGAGAAACAAAAAATATATCACTCTTACTGCACAGACAAGCTAATCAGTGAGGTAGAATCTAATCATATTATTCCAACAACAGTGAATAACTGAAAGATTAATTTATTTGAGATTATGAATGGGAATCTGGGAAGATGGTGGCTTGACATAGTTAACAGTGAGATTGTGAGGCAAGGATTTAAGACAGCAGTGCACAGTTCAATAAGCACAACATGGGTTTTTACCTGTGTACCTGCCCAGGAGAGATGTGACAGTTCCTTCTTCTCCTGGTCTCCTGTGGTACACCAGCTCACCCCCCAGAGCCAGGCCTGGTGTGATTGACTGGAGATAGTGGGCCACCAAAATTCCTGAGGAAAAATAGTTGACAGGCATGTATTATAAAAAAGTTAAGTCTCTTCCCATCCATATGTGCAACATGAATTTCATCCCTTCTTTTAGAAGGGATTTTCATGTTAGCTGTGTTTTCACCAAGCAGTCTGACTCAATTCAGTTCAGTGCAGTACACAATTATTTTCATATCCCCTTTCAGAAGGTGGGAAAGATACAAAAGTAACAGATCAGTAATGTCCTACTTTTTGACTATCCTGTGTTGGGGTACCAAGTGCACCTATCCAACCCTAAAGGGTGGAGCAGTCTGTTTAACGGTCAGTAGTATCGTCGCCTCCTGTGCAACAGCTATTATACTACTGCATATCAAACTGGACTCTGTATCAACAAGTACTGTAAAAACACACTCTTGGAGGTTGTTTCCACTGAGTGGTTTGGCTCAATTCGGTGCGGAACAGCACGCATTTTTTTTGCATTTCCATAGGGCAAAGTTGGAAAGGGTCCCAAAAAAATGACCCATATCGTCCCACTTTTCGGCATCCTTCTGTAGGGGTACTAATCTTACCTATCCATACCAAAAAGGTGGAGCTACACACACAACAATAGGGGGTTGTACTGAAGTCACATCAGCACACAACACAGCTGCTCGGCTCCGGGCTGCAAAACACGGCAGTCTCTGTGAGGAGTGGGCAAAAACGGGAGACAAACGGACTTATCTGCTTAAATCAGAGATATTTGGACTCCATGGAGATCCAAACTGCTTCCTAGTCTATGGATATTGGTATCTGGCCACAAATCAAGTTTCCTGGCGTTTATCTGGACCTGATTTTAAGTACACAAAGCAGAGCCTGAAGGCTCTCATAAGCTTGATCCATCCACGATGGATGTGAAATGAAATTAATGCTGAAGTTTTGTGACTATGAAGCTATGAAGCTGATTCTCTGTACCGTAACTAGTTATTAATCTACCTTTTACTTTAGGTGACCTGTGAAAATATTGCTCTGTGGTTGTTGAACGTGTTTGTAAAACTTCGGGCTGCAGCCTATTTTAAAACAAGATCAGTGCACCCAGGAATTCTGACTTAATCTAGTTTGATTTTAACACCAGCTAAACTTTTAACCTTATTTTTAATGTGGCAAATTCTCATAGTTCAGCTCTAAACTTTTATATTTTGTTGTATAAACTGTTATAGACTAGATATATTCACATATTAACATGCTGTTATGACTCAAAACATTTCTGTACATGTATTCCATCAGCTGAGGATCTTTACTGACAGCGGTTAACATAATTAAGATGTAGTTATTTTTTTAAAAAGCACCTTCAGCTGAAATAAAGCTGTTTAGAGCTTATTCTCAACTGATTTCTGTCATCCTTTCTACAACTCTGCGGCTGGACCGGCAGACTCGCGCTATGACTTCACATGTATGCCTTTATAGCCCACCCACCATGGATGTGAAATGAAATTAATGCTGAAGTTTTGTGACTATGAAGCTATGAAGCTGATTCTCTGTACCGTAACTAGTTATTAATCTACCTTTTACTTTAGGTGACCTGCGAAAATATTGCTCTGTGGTTGTTGAACGTGTTTGTAAAACTTCGGGCTGCAGCCTATTTTAAAACAAGATCAGTGCACCCAGGAATTCTGACTTAATCTAGTTTGATTTTAACACCAGCTAAACTTTTAACCTTATTTTTAATGTGGCAAATTCTCATACATAAGCTGTGAGTCAGTGGCACAAAAATCCCTGCAGGCTGAGAGCTCAACTACTGTATCAAAGCTAGTAGATGGGCAAATGGCAAAACAAGAGCAACACCTGGTTACTTGTCATGAGGACTGTCCAAATTAACTAAATAAGAATAATCATACCAGATCCAACGAGTACGTCTGGATTGCCGAGTGTCACAGCAGAGGTGAAGTCTTCACCACGATACTCCATGTCACACTGCCAGTTTACAAATTTATGCTGCTGAGTCTGCAACACACCAAAGAGACATAGCATGAGCCTGTGATGAAATGTTCAACACTGAACCATCAGTAACATCTTAATGGATGTCTCCCAAACTGACCTGGATGGCTATTTTGGAGCGCACAGCAGAGGTGAGCTGGTGGATGATCTGGGCGTTCAGACTGCCAGTGTTGTCCATGTCTCCCACCATGACAGGGAATGACTGAAAGGGAGCAAAACAAACTTTGGTTAGGTTTCAGGTCAGTTAGAGGGAGCCCCTGAAAACATTACATCAGCTACAAAGGTGTATTACAGAGCACTGTAAAACACTTTGGGCTCTAACGTTTCCTGATTATTACCTTTTGTGGAGCTGGATTTGTAAGTATTTAAGCTCCTTGTGGGAAAAACAGAAATCACAGCTTTGATTCCTGATTTAGACAAAGAAAATAATCTAGCAAAAGAAATAAAGTTGGAAAAACCAGAAGATAATCTAACAAAAGGCAAACTTACTGCTTTTTGTGCAATTCTACAAATATTTGTTTAAACACTTAAAAACTACTGGAGAAAGATGTATGGATAACTTTCAATTAAAGTGTCCTTTTCCTCTCTCTACTTCCCCTTTTGATATTCAACAGAAATTAATCATTCCTCTTTTCTTGGAATTTACAGCAAGCATCTATTTTGTGGTTCAAATAGGGAGAAGTTAGATATTTTTCTAACAATTACTCAAACAAACAAGTAAGTAAAGAACTGCTTATATACACTCACAGATCTATTATGAAGACTTACATCTTACAGTTCAAAGGGTCAATATCATTTATTGATGTGATGTGAATGTTACCTCTGCTGGTCCAGTCTGTTTACTGCCGACGTAGGTGGAACCAAATCTATAGCCGGATTCACCCAGAGTGCTGAGGGTGATTGTATGGCTGACCTGGAAGTGGTTGCTCAAGCCTTTGTTGACCACTAACCGTACCCCTTCCATCTGAAGAGGGAACACCTCTACAGAAAAATAAATTAAAAGTTTGTTAGCTAAAAGATGTAAAAGCACAATGCAGGGTTGTCACAACACCTGCATTTAAAACCTGAATACAAAACGGGTAAAACACAAATGATACCTTTAACTGTTTAGATACTGAAAACAGAATTCCTAAGCATTCAATGATGGGTAATTCTGAGTTTCTAATGACCAAAATTTGCAGAAAAACTCCAACACATTGCCAATGTCTCGGTGTTAAGTGCTTGCAATTGTTGCTGGTTTTGTTCCTCTCCAAGGCACCCATTTTATGAGATCAACGTAATATTTTAAGCCTCAATACTTTTACTATTAATTTATTAATTACTTACTCCTTTTGGTTGATACAAATACACACCTTTATTTATTATAAAAAAAAAACCAAACAAGTGACTCTGCTGCAAAAGGTTTCATTAAAAATGTAACAGGATCTGGCTCCAGACCTCCATGTTGGGGCATTTGGCTGCAGACCTCTACAATAGGGCGATCTCAATTATGGGGCAGGAAGTGACATATATTACCCAAGCGGACGTACTCAATGACATACTTCCTGCTCCTGTCAGAGGTTAAGGTACATGGCTATCAACATCAGAACTTTATGATAAAAAAACTAAAAATTTACCTTTAAATTTAACACATCACAAACCAAGAAAAATTCAACAATTGATTTAGTCGGTATTAGAAAAAAAATCAAATGATACCCCGCCCCATCTGAAACAGATGAGCAAAAAAATGCCCCAGCATAGAGAACTGCAGCCAGATGCCTCCAAAATGTTGAGCATGCATGGTGGGCCCTCTTGGGTGTGTGGCGCCCAAGGCAAACACCTATACCTGATGGTCCATTTGTTTACTTCACCAACATTTAAGGCTGATATGTTATTTATACTGCAGATATGTGCAGCCAACATATTGGCTGTAAATATCAACACTGTAAATATGGCATGAAATTTAATTTGACTTTGTGAGATGTGCATCCAGTGATAAAATCAATTCTCTTACCTTTACATTTACGGTGGCACTCCTCATATGTGCCTGGGTTTGGGAGTGCGGATTCTGCATCTGCTGACTCTCCAGAACCAGATGCTGGCGGGACGGATGACACTGAGGGCATGGTGAACCCTGGAGGGACCGACACCAACCCCGGGACCCCTTGACTGCCTCCAGCTGCAGCTGGGGCAGGAGCGGGGGAGGCGGCAGCCAACACACTGCCCATACTCTGAGACAGTTACAGACTAGGAGAGACACAAATGATGGATGAATTATTAATCAAATTCATTAATTATATCTATGTAATCTAATCAGACAGGTGCTGTATACTGGCTGTTGAGGTGCTTGCTTTAAAGGTGAGTCAAAACTGAAGAGGTCATTTGGCACAAAATGTTTTCATTTGCAAAGTTTAAATTATACTTTTTGGTATATTGCTTCTTAGACAATTACCTCCCAGAGTGTATGCATCTGGGCTTTAACTGCAATTATCTCACTACAATTCACACAGCTAGCATTAACCTGCTAAAGTGAGTGATCTGTGCTACAGTCCAGGCAGTAACAGAGCAGCAGGCTGGCTGTAGCTAAGGCCTTGCTAAGTCAGACTCTCGGCATGAATAAACACAGGAATGAAATCTGGTAACACGGGATATGTTGTGCAGTAACTTGTGGTCTTAAACCGTGGCTATATTTGAAGATCAGCCAACAGCTAGTGAAACTATTGGCTAGCAGAGTTTAACCTGTGCTAAAGCTAACTAGCAGGGTTGTCAAGCTAGGTGGCTAGGTAGCCATGTGGAATCTACCACGAGATCGGATCTTCCTCAAAGACCCGTAATTAGTGTAGCGATTAATAACGAGCAAACAACATCTAGTGTGCCCCTCTTATAGAGGTAAATATAAAGTTACAAGTAAGATTCATCTACTCACATTGACGTTTGGTCCAGGGGTAGTTTAACACCGGTAAAGTTCACCACAACGTCGGTGACCGTAGTTGACACATGCCCGCCCATTTCCAGTAACTCCTCCATTGATTGGCCAATTCACATTTAACCTCAAACGCCATTGGCTAAAACTGTAGCTCGGGCAGCCCACTCTCAATGACGTATGCCGGGGTTCATTCGCCTAACATTCGTTTCATTGAGTGTCTTGCTGAATGACATTCCAAGGGTACACCTATTTGGGGCCGTAGCATGAAATCAGAATGACAACGCCACAAAGTTTTAGTTCGGAGTTTAACGAAAACTTAATTTGTGTGCTCGAGACATTATAAGAATGAAAGTCAATGAATACACCAAAAATACGGATAAAACAGACATAGCATGTGTTTTATTAAATGAAAAAACTGGACAATATTTCTTAAACTATTACCCAAAAATCAGTGAAACCTTATCATGAAGCCTAAGAATTCAAAAAACGAGTCCCCCAAATTCCATCAAATTTTTAGTCATTTTAAGCAAATTCCCAAAAGTTTCCTCCAAATTTCTTGGAAATGACGGAAGTTCCCTATAACATCCCAGAAATTTTCACGGAAATAAAGACCCCAAAAACTTTAAGGAACATTTTCACCAAAACTTTCAATGAAACTCTCCTAAATATATTAAACAAACATATCCCCCAAATATCCCTGAGAGTAGTTGAACCTTTCTACACATATTCTCCCAAATATCCACATAAATTCTTCAAAGTTTCAATGATACTTCTGAAAATTTTAAGAGCAAATTCTCTCAACATATCAAGCAAATCACTTCAAATTAAAAGGACATTCTGGAAAATTACCTTAAAAATTCCCATATCAGAACTTGGTGCTTTTTTGTAGCAAAGCCAAAATGTAATGTACATGCAGGGTCTTGCATGCAGGCTAAACTGTATTTGCTGGATGCCAATTAATGATAAAGCCTTAAGATCTATAAATACCTAACGATTAGGGTCATGTATGACTCTCAAACCTTCTTGTGAGACAGCTGATTTATTCACCCACCATACAAGAAAACTTAATCTCATTAAAAAATGCACACAGAATGCAAAAGCCAGTACATTTATTCAGCTGAACTTTTAATCTTCCAGGCGCTGGTGCTGAACAACATTTTGTCTGTTCCAACTTTAACAATCTTGAAATCAATGCATGAAGGCAATTTATTCTCCATACTGAGGTAACGTGACACAGGCTCAGTTTACAAACCAACCAATGTAATGTTCAGTTTTTTCTATCACTTTGGGATTCAAACGTTGACTGCTTTGAAAAATCAAAATCTATATTCTAAGTGTAACCGGTCAGACATGAGAACAATGTATACAAATGACAATGGACCATTCCCTGCTGCTTAGACAGAGATGTATTGTCAGAAAAGAAGTTTCCAGGAAATTTCACAGTATTGTGCTACATTTTCAGACATCCTCTATATGCTTGAGTGAAGAAGTCCTAGGCTGCAATACATCAAGTAAACAAGGGCTAACCTGGCCAGTTTAAAATGGGTCACACATGAAGAGGAAGAGATGCACTGATACCACATTTTTCCACACCAAGTGGAGTACTTATTTTTATAGAACTCACCGATACCAAGTACAAAGATGAGTACTTCAAATACATCAAATATTTGATGCCTCCATGACGTTCTTGTGTATCAAATACATGGGCCAGACGTGGCCATCGAACAGGCCGGGTGGATCTGGCTCCGTGTAGTTCCTAGAGCACCTCCTCTTTCTGCATCAGATGTTCTTCATCCCTCCTCTTGACAATTTATTATTAGTGCATAGTTTTTTTTTTGTTAAAGTATCACCAAACTGAAGACACAGCTCCAACTTTGATTGCAAACTCATAATGAGCAGCTAAAATCATGCTTTGAAATAATACAGAGTGAAGCATCTGCAATGTTCTGAGTACACGTACGAGTACTAAGACTTGGTATCGACACTGATACCAGATACTGGTGGCTCTTGGCATCCCTATTTGGGAGCCCTTTTAAAACTAAAATCATGCTTTTAAATAATCCAGCTAATAAGAGTATTGTTCATGTGCCCTTTGCCCTCAAAATAAAACTGAGACGAGGCTTTAAGCAAAGGTTTTGACATCACAATAAGGCACTTGGGAGGGAAGAGGACAAGACTGGAGAGTTCAGATATGCCATGTTTGTTATTAATCATTTCAAGCCCTGAGAAATAGATGCCAGATGCTGTGACCTTGAATAAGTCAAAAAATTTCAAACACAATGCTGACTTCTCATAACTAGTATCTGTTCCTCTAAAAAGCCATAGTAACACTGCTATTACATTGTAATGTTTCCATAACCTACTCCTGCAAGTAAACCCTTGAAAAAGTTAATCAACATCAGTTCTGATTTAGTTCTGGGTCATCTAGAATGTGATTTTTATAACGTTGGCTTCCTTTTAAAGGACATTTATGTGGTAAAACAAAGTATTTGTATAGATGCCCCTTCATTTACGATTCATCCCTTCATCTCAGTAAATCAGCTGCTTGAAGAAATGGCAGCTTAGGATGAAGAAAAAAAAACATAGCATCCAAATTTTATGGTATTATATACTTGTTAATGCAGGAAAAAACTGCCAATCATTACATGGCAGCATGCATACACTGTTAACTCACTGGAAAAAAAGAAATGTGAAGTAAAGAATTACTGACATGTGGCACAAGTGTCTTGTTAGTAACAGGTCAGAGGAGAATAGCCGCACTTGTTCAGGCTGACTGTACATATAAGGAGGTGTTACAGAAGAAGGGGCACAGTCCAGGAGATGACTGAGATCAGGATTTGAAAATGCCAATTTCAGTATGACAGCAGGGTTTACGTGATGCTGGGAGTTTATTTTGGCACAGTTGTGGCCTATTAATACTAACTTGCTCTATTGAATATTGTTTCCAACAGCATTACTCTCATTATAGCCACAGTCTACCAGTCATCCAAGTTTATTTCTTCACAGGGCTTCATGCAACATCACTTAGCCCCCACAGTCAGATTCAATAGTAACAGAGCATCAATGAGATGAGGTCACGCACTAAACACGTAGCATGAAAGAGCAGCTGACTAATCCGTACCAAATGTACAAGGCTGTCATGTCAACATGAGCCGATCTCTTAAAAGGAATGTTTCCAGTACACTGTTGAAGCCATAACAGGAATAATTCGGGTTGTTCAGGGAGCAATCTAATAAAGTTTTCTGACAGTGTAAACAGTTTTAAAATGAAAAAAAAACCTCTTTCAAAGCATTAACTTAGAGGCATTAACGTAATGAAACTATGACTCTATTTACACTGTAGTGACACAACAAGGATGTGAGGTGGCCAATGTCTTTACATCTTTGGTTTCACTTTTTTTATTCCTACAGAAAAAAAATGACAATCATTTCAATCTTTTCTCCAGTGGCTCAGTTCTATAACAGACAGACTGTAGCAACACATGTAAAGTTCCCTCATGTGGCGGTTACGGATTTACCAAAATGAAAAAGATTGCTGCGAACTCAAACTGAAAGGCATTTAATCTAGATATCAACCAGATTTGTGACGAAGTGGAGAACAGAAATCTTCATGTGGAATCTTGCTTGATGCACAGACAATGATGCGTTCTTATCAGGCGCTGTGTTTCTCCTAAAGACAAAAACACAAGAGTCAAGTTAGAAAATCTGACCACAACCATGTGAAAGAGCCAGTCCTCTATAAGAGCAGCAGAGCAGACAGCTGGTTGCATGAGCCGATCAGCTCTGCCTGAATCTATAGAGTGCTGTAGTGCAACTCAGAGAGGACACCCCCCCCCCACCCACCTTTAAATCCTGCTGCACTTCAGTTAATCTTCTTGATGTAAGAGGATATTATTCATTAGCAAGGTTGCTAGTATTTGGTCTGTTTCAAGCGGTGGAGTGCAAAGTTATGAATAAACTCAAAAACAAAATGCCTTCATTCATGTAAACACAAACTTTAGTCCAACCAACGTACAAGTAAGTTTCTTTTATTTCATGTAATCATTTGCCTATTTACTAAAAATTCCAAGTCTAGTACTAAAAGAGGTCAAAATAAATGGCTAGTATTTTCTTCTCAACAACTATTAACTATAGTTTTACATTGATTACAAACAGGGCTTTGCATAGACACACCACTGTTTACTGGTTGCACAGAAAACTCAAACTGAAAACTAGTTATGGGGACAACCTGCTAATCTAAAGCAGTAGTTCTAAGCTGATGCGGTCTCTTGACTCAACACCCCCGCCTTATTTAGAAAATGTGACCCAAATTTCCAAAAAATATTGCAGTCTTGCAGTTTGGACCTTGGATGGAACAAAATATTTAACTAAACAAAGGTAGGACCAAGCATCAATGTTTAAAAATTACATCATTACTCAAGCATGTGCATGCCAGGGTTCCTAAACCCTTTTAAAAATCAGATTTAAAACTTTTTAAGACCCAAATTGAGTTATGTAAAAAAAAAAAAAAAATTTTGCACAGAAAAAGGTAAAAAATTTAAGTCCTGTGAGATTTATTGGCATACTGGATCAGGGTTGATATTTTTAATTTAAAACACTGTTTATCAAATGTCAGATTTTTAATAGCAAATCATTGTGGCCATAAATGAAGAAATTTAATGATGCTTGGCAAATCTGATGCCTCGATTCTCTCTATGCGCTGTATGGTCCATCCATCCATCCATTTTCTATACCGCTTATTCTGTTCCAGGTCGCAAGGGGGCTGGAGCCTATCCCAGCTGTCATCGGGTGAGAGGCGGGGTACACCCTGGACTGGTCGCCAGTCAATCGCAGGGCTGACATATAGAGACAGACAAGCAGGCATGCTCTCATTGCTCACATATGGGCAATTTAGAGTTAACCTAATGAGCAGGATGCCAGAGAACTGGACTATTTTTTTTTTTCAACAGTACAGGGTCTATTCAATCATAACAAGTACCATAAAGTAAGAGGAATTCTTTACATCTAACACTGAATTCTGCATAGTATTCATTCAACAAGTTGTGGAGGAAATTCAGTTAGAAATATAAAATTATTGATAAATCATAAAAAAAAGCACTATTTTCTTTATAAAGCTTATGTTCTAATTAGGTTGAATTTGTTGCTTTTAACATTTTCATTTTGAAAACAAACAGTTCATATAAAACAAATCACAAGAGGGGTCTATTTCCTGCTTTAACAACCAAAAAATAAAGACTATCTAAAGTTAAACCTGGCATAAGGACAAACATGAAATACCATAATCTACAGATTTCACAAAAGAAACAGGATTAATTTGTTGATTTACAACCTTTGTAACTGACTATAGCGAGCCAACTCTTCCTCACTCACTCAGGAACTGGTTTTATATTATTTTGTCGCTGATTTATCAATATACTGTGTTTAGTAATTGGTCTATAATGTGCACTGTAACGCACCTCACATTACAGACTTTTTAAATAACGCTGATTTGTTAACATCCTATCGGTATTTTCTCTAAAATGGAATAAGCTATGGTTCTAAATAAACATTCAAAAGTGAAATCCTAGGTCATTATTCTACAGAGAAAGGGGCAGAGAAGTAGACATGAGGGATCAAGTATTAACACATGGACTGCTGTTTCCCAGGACAGCCTTTAATAACCAGGAGTCCCCTGTGTGTGGCTAAATTCATTTGTTCCTCTTTTCTTAAATTATTTCACTTATAACTTTAACACTTAAAGCGCCTCTCGGAGCCTGCTGAACCAAGGGGTTGGGCTGACAGACAGGTTGTGTGGGCTGCAGGCAACACTGTTGTAAATGCTGTCAGTTGTTACGTGGACAAACGCACATAAAGAATGATCTGAATTGTATGACACTGGCTAGAAAACGAAGATTTAATAGGCACGTCTTAATCGATGTACCTTCAACACAACTCACTGATAAAAATAAGACTTTTATGGCCTTAAATTTTAAATGTCCTATCTAAGAATTTTTAAGACTTTGCAAGGATCCACAGGAACCATGGTATGCATATGTTTTATTTTACCTAGTTTGCATAACAAATTTGTTGGTTTTTGTACAGCTAAAGAAATTGATATGTTGGCATTGGAAAACCAGCTTTGTTATCCTAAGCTAATGAGATCAATAAGTCAGGGTCTAGGGAAAAAACAAGCAAAATGCACTTGATATCACGGCAAAACCGAGTAAAATAAACTGTATGTATGTAGGTCGGCATAGAGCATCCAAACATCACAGAGCCTTTTAATAAGTTTTGTTTTGAACATTCTCAGCCAAAATTACATGGCCCATCCAAAACTTTAATCTTGTGCTCCACCTGGTTCTGACTGAGTACCACAGATCTCAAGCAAATAATCAGAGCTCAACAATAAAGCAAATTCATATGAGTCTGTAACAACTCAGCCCTTAATGTTCAGTTCCTCTCATGGATGGTTTCAGTACTCCAAAGAACTAACCGTTCGTTCATGCTGCTCCCAACTCCTTGTGTTTGTCACTGCTATCGCAATCTGGGTCAACGGAGTGAAACTCGGCCACGTACAGGCTCTTATCAATGCTGCCGGGGATGGGCTTGATCTCAGTGACCAGCTGGTCCTCAATATTCTTGAGGTTGTAACGGTCCTCTGATGTTATTAGATTGATTGCCAGACCCAGATGACCAAAACGTCCTGAAAGAAAAAAGGTAGCAAATATTTACTCTATAGCAGTGTGCTAGATTATGAAAGATGCAACTGTCAACTAAAGTTACTGTTGAGAAGGCGACAATTCAAATGTTATACATCTTTACCTGATCTGCCAATGCGGTGCAGGTAAGTTTCTGCACTTTTTGGGAAGTCAAAATTGATGACAACATTGACTGCCTGGATGTCAATTCCTCGAGTGAAGAGGTCTTAGAAGAAGAAGATAAATATTTAAGTCAGTCTGCTGAATATTTCATTTTTTACACATTTATTAGAAACAACTCTCTTCACCTACCTGTGCAGACCAGGTTCCTGCACAATCCATTCCTGAAGTCATGAAACACACGGTTTCTGTATTCCTGCATCATCTTTGCATGAATGTAGAAGCATGAATAGCCCAGTTGAGTGATTTTCTTTGCAAGTAGCTCGACCCTTTGGGTGGAGTTACAGAAGATGATTGACTGGTTGATCTGCAGCTGTAACAGAGAAACATTTTTCTAATCATTAGTAACTAAAAAATCCTGACCTGATGAATTTTTCTATACACTTAAGCTGGCCACACCAGACAATTTTCACATCCTAAACAATTTAAAAAACTCAGAGACCACAGACATAAGGATCAGTCAAACTATTTTTGTAATCCTGAGCGCGCACACACTAGATAACTCGGCCAGACTGTGAGACCACACACCTGCCCCGTTTCCCACCTGAACAGAGTCTTTCAGATATTAAAAATGTCAATCTAACCTCACTTCAGGCCAAACACTAGCACTGCAACAGCATGGAAAAACACTGACATGCCTACAGTCAGACATTGGTATAAAAGTTTAATTGTTAAGCCATGAAAAACGGACTTACTCAAGGGAAATTACAGATTTTCTTTTAAAATTGGAAACAATTTATTACATTTCTTGAAAGTCCTGACCCAACAGATCTGGACGTTTCAGACCCTGAAAAAGTGTACTTGGATAACATAATATTGTTCAACATAATGCTATCCATGAATTATGTAAGACACCGTTTGTCTATTAATTTATTTTCTTTCTATATTTTCTGTCCGATTTTTTCCCTTACCTGTATTTCTATGTACACTCTTTGTTTTTATATGTTTTAATGTATTATTCTGAAAAAAGGACAATTAAAAACAACCTAAGTAAGAAAAATTTCAAATACTTTTTTTCATCTTTTAATCTTTTGAGCACACATACTATATGTCTGAGCAAGACCATCAGACCACTGGAGACAACACACCTACCGATCTGCCAATGACCACAGTGAAGATTCCCAGCACAAGACTTCACAGAATCATGCGTGAACTAAAGTGACTTCAGAATAAAAATAAACATGATTATCGATACCCTTGGCTTGCTGTCCCTCCACAACGTGTTGTTCTTGCATGCATTAAATTTACAACAAAAAACATGAAACAAAGAAAAGAATCAGGATGAAATCTTGTCTGTTATAGTTGTATTTATGTTTGTGTGCAGTGAAAGTACTGTACATGACATCTGGTTGGTGACGCCACCCAGTCTGCTCACTCTAATTTGTTATTGTGGGTTTTCGGTCAAGGGCAATATGACCTTGAATCGTTAATATCAAATGCGTTTCATATTTATGAGACAGGATCTTGTTTGTGACAAGCCTGCACTAGGGATACATCCCCATGGTCATCAGGGGAGCAAATCTGGCCTCAAACTGGGCTTAATATCGTGTACTGTGTTGCCAGCCTTCAGCCCCACTTACTTGACAACATTCTGCTTTGTTTCCTCTCTTAGTTTTAAAATAGTTCCATGTGTAGACTGCAACATTTTGAAAACAATCCAAAAAACACTGTAGTATACATGCCAAGCCAGTAGTTGGTGGTGTGATTTTGCCTTCCTCTAACATGCAAAAACCCTACTTGCACATGACAACTGACGGCAACCATAGTGAATGTGTTTTCAGAAAGTTATGTTTTGCCTGTCTACATGGAAATGGGGACATTTTGAAAACTTTTCACTCAAGAGCTCATTTGTTTCCATTTTCAAGCACCTAAAATGCTGTTCTCAAGTGGACAGAGAACCAAAACGCACCTGAAAACGTCATGCAAACAGGGAATTAGTTTGAGTCCTTTGTGCTTAACATTAGAGCCAGCGTCCTGGGGAAATACATCCAAGTTAACAAAACACCAGCCACAATGCAGATGACTAAAAGGTCTGTTTCCCTGTGTCTTAGGCAGGAGTTCTCAATATGAACAAAATATGTTTATCTAATTCAGGTTCAGCCAAGTTTGTCTTGATTTGAAAAGCTCCTAATATCCACAAAACAGGCTCTCAATACTCACCCTAGAGAAGAGCGTGTTGAGACAGTGAACCTTCTGTCTTTCTGTCACGTAGGCATAGTACTGAGTGATGCCCTTCAACGTCAGTTCCTCCATCAGGTTGATCTCATACGGTTTCTGTAAGTGCTTGGACTGGACAAGATATTTAAACATCATTACATGCAACACTTTTCCTCTTCTTTATAAAACCAAATGACAGTTTGCGTTCTCACCATGAATGTTTGCACACTGATCGGGAACGTGGCAGAGTAAAGCAGGATCTGACGATTCTTTGGCAAAAAGCTGATAATATCTTCAATCAAGACCACAAAGTCCTGGGACAGCAGCTTGTCTGCCTGATTATTTACAACACTGTTAGATATTGTCTGCAGCACTGAAGAATTTTTATTTAAATTAAAAGCTTCACCTACCTCATCCATCACCATCATACTGGTTTTATCCACTTTTGCTAGACCCTTCCTCATCAGGTCCAATATCCTGCCTGGTGTAGCAATCACTACATGCACTGTAGGGAAAAAAAGAGGGACAGACAAGCAAATGACAGCAAATTCTGCTAAGGACACTTGTACAGCACAACTGAAGTTGGAAGGAGTGTCTGAAACAGAACCACCTGAAATCAGTACTTCAATTCAACTTTTGATCATTTAAATATTAAAGTTACAATACGTACCCGTCTCATCCAGACGCATGATGTCATCCCTAAGGTTTGTGCCTCCTGTGGTAACCATAACCTTAACCCCTCCAAGGTGCTTGCTGAGCTGAATGCTGATCTGGCTCATCTGTAGGGCTAACTCTCTTGTAGGCACCATTACAATGGCTGGGATGAGAAAAAGTGGGAAGGCATAATTAAATGCCAAAATAAAAGGAATTCATGGGGAAAATTTAAGTTATTGTTCTATGTCAACACCAAAATCTGTGCTTTTGCAGTTAGAAGAAGTTAGAGTCTAAATAGGAAGTTCTGCAATAAACAAACCTGTACACCAAGGTCTTCTTCATTCGGCTTCCATTTAATTTAGGGTTTCAATAATATTACACTACAAGATTAAATAATGCAATACAGCCTTCTATTTAGAGGCCTGCGTAGATTTACGTCTAAAATGCTATAGCTGTTTCAATATCACCACTAAGAGGCAGCAGAAACTCACCCTGAATGTGATCCTTTTTTAAGTCTATCCTCTCCAGAAGAGGGATGAGGTAGGCTCCACTCTTTCCTGTGCCGTTCTTGGCTCGAGCTAGAATATCTCTGCCCGACAGAGCGATTGGGATGCTTTCCTCCTTTAAGAAGTGGGATAAGTGTAATCAGAACATTGGCCATATTCAAACGGACAAGACAGGTTTTGTGTAGGTAAGGCAAACAATCCTCACCAATACAAGCATGGCATTTTCCTCTAACACTTATGAATCTAAAACATGGAGAAAACAGACTAGATATAAAGAAAATACTAGAAAAAAGCAACTAGGACCAAAGCAAGAACCCAATCTAAAATCAGAACTGTTTCTAAATTGCTGCAACAATGAAGAGGCAAAGTTTAGTTTCAACCCACAAGTCTGCAGAGCATATATTTAGGCTGTATACACAGAGGAAATTAATTCTGTTAAGGTGGTATACATGTGCAAAAAAAAGAGGCTGCATGGAAAATAGAGTTAAGAGAAGAGGAAGATGTGTGTGTAACAACCTTAAATGTTTGTGTGCGACATCTGGAAGCTGATTTCAATAAAACACGTTGTTTAAGGCTTTAGTGAGTGAATTGAATTTCATAAATATAGCTGTCGAGAGAGGGCCATATTCTTTCTTAATAGAAGTTGATACCAAAAATGTTCAATCAAACACCTCAGACCTAAAGTCTGACTATTTCTTTACCTGAATAGGTGAGGGTTTCTCCCATCCCATTTCAAAGATCCCCATCAGAAGTTCTCGCTTTAGGCAGTAATCTTCAAACTCATTTCCCTTGGTTGAAGTTACATCCTAGGAGACGAAAGAAAAAAACTAATTCATATGAAGCTGCTCCCAAAACACTCAAATTAGTTTTAAAAAAATTCTAAATTTGAAATAAAATTGGGAAGTGTCTAAGGATTAAAAAGAGGGAATCCTTGCAATTACTTCTGCAATAACCAGCAGTTTCCTTACCGAAGTTTTCAGCCTGTTATCCTTTGGTGGGAGCTCCAGGCATTTCTTCCAGTCATCCCCAAACCTTTGTAAATATGAAGAATAAGATATTGTCAGTTATCGTTTTTTTTTTTACCAAAAACAGCTAAATTTAGGTTAGTCAGAGGACTGTGATACTAGCTGGGTGCTCATATATTTTTTTCATAGTCTTTTGGAACAAATTCATATAAGCAGATACAATGCAAGAAAAAAAAAACATCAGTGATTATATTCCAAGTTTATGGAAAATTCCCCTTTGAGGAAAGAAAAACGTCTAATTGGTAGATAAACTGAAGCCAGAGAAGTGCTCAACGTTTAGTAAAACATTACTTTACATAGGAAAGTAAGAAAACATAAAATGAGTTTCTTACTTGATGCCCCCACTGCTCTGAGGAATGCTGGTCTTTTTCTGGATGGCGTTGGGTTGCTGAACAGTTGTAAAGGCTCCTGACTGTTGTACAGCTGGCTTGGTTTGTCCTCCAAGTTGCCCATTTGCTGGTTTGTTCAATCCAATCATGGCTGCTGGGTTTGCTGTTCTTGCTGTTGCCATTTCAACGTACCTTGTATTTTTCTCTTTGTCTTTAATTTTTACTTTAATCTGCCGTTTGTCTTAATGCATCAGCATATAAAAAGAAACTTTGGCAACTAAAAAGGTTGAAAGCATATAAAACTTTTTCTTGTCTCTTTCCTTTTTACAGTGTAATGTCTACACAATCTGATGTGTGTTCCTCTTGAAAAGAAGAGGTTTGTGTATGAAATCCTTTATTTACAAGACAACTCTCCCAAAACGGAGAAATTAACATTCATATGAATAAATAAATCAAACGTGACCAAAACAAACTCTTATTTTGTCCTTCAAGAGATTTTTAAATATTCATATACCTGCTTTAATATTAATGTTTTGCGTTCAAGAATCTCAGCTTTTCATGTCCAAGTGCTACGTTTATAAATTCAAATGAGTCAGTATGACAGAATATAATCTGAAGGTCACGTATTGCTATTTACTGTTTATTCCTTTGACCTTGAAAGTTTTCAAATTTCTTGCTGTTGCTTAATAACAACTCAGAAAATACTCCTTAATATGGACATCCCTCTCTTGATCCCAGTTGCAGTCTTCTTCTAGTTGTCTTTACTTCTTAGGGAAAATCTGAGCTGGCAAATTGCAAAGTGCTTTGGGGACTGACAATTATCTGCAAGGAAAAACAATAGCACTTAGTTACTTTAAGCATCTAAAAGCAATTGTTTCAGGGGTGTAGGGTGGTTAAAAGGGAACCTTAGTGTTTAAAAAAAAACACAAGTTACTTAAAGCATAGAAATTGTTATTGTGGATGAATATGTGGACCAGTCTGAACAATAAACTCAAGGAAAGCACCAATATGATTCATTTTCAGATTTTTCTTTAAGTTACCTGTAACAGGTACGGAATATTGGTTGTTAAACTTACAAATATGCCAAATTTTCTCATTTACTGGCACAGGATAGCTATTGTAAAGTTATCACTAAAAGTAAGTCAAGTTGTGCTTGGTAGATTTCTTTGTTGTGACAATGCTTCTTGGCAATAAATATACTGTTGTAAAGCCTGTTTATTTCCCTTTTAACAACTTATTTCGCTGTTGACTCTTGTTGTGAGCTTCTGGTACCCACAGCTGCTGACAATCTGCTGACCTGATTGGCACCTCATTGTCAGCGATGAGTCCAGATTCTGGCTACAGCTGCTGGATTGTAGGGTCAAAGTGGGAGAAGGCATAGAGAACGTCATGCTGATTTCTGCACCAATATAATAAAATATTTTGGTGGAGGCAGTGCAATGGTGTGGAGGGGCATCTCCCTCACTGGAAAAATTAGGCCCGTCATCATTGGAGGCAGAGAGAGATCAAGATGAGATTCTGCAACCAGTGGCTATCCTATATCTGCATAGTCTGGGACCAAACTTTATCCTCCAAGATGACAACAATTAGCCCCACAGAGCAGGGGATAAAAAGGGAAATAAACAGACTTTCCATCTGCATAAGAACTATTGCAAAGAAGTATTGTTACCACAAAGAAATCTACCAAACACAAATTTACTTACTTTTAGTTATAAGTACAGTTGTAAGGACAAGTAAGTAAAGTTTGTCGCACTTAGAGTCTAATTTGTTCTTTTGTGTGGTGGTAAAGCTACAGATTATTGTTTGTATTCACTTTCAATACGATCTATTGCTTGCCTTTTAAATATATCATTCAATTCAGATATACCACTTAACAGTGGACACGTAAAAGTGGTGACTCAAACCCCCAGCAGGTCAGAGTAAAAGGCCACATTTGAGTTTGCATATGCAACCGCTATTATTGATTTTGAAGCAGAACTAAACCCACGTAGAAGAAAACCATTAAAAGTCAGCAACACGGTAAACATAAGAACGCTAGACCCTCCTGTTACATGGAGAAAAACGGCTGTAAATATTAATGAATATTAAACGAATTAACTATTAAATGCGGGGGCTGTTGTTTTGTTTTAACATAGGCAGGACGATTAAAAACTAAAAAGTTGGTCTTTGGTCATGCCAGGAGCGACCTCAAGCTAACTACAGCTAATCGTTAAATGCTAACACCAACTTGGATAAAGTGTTGAAAGTCAGCTAGTTAGCTACTAGACTTTTTTTTATCATTTTTCATAGTCGTATTGAGACAACAAGACGACATTAAGGCGTTAAAGCAACATTTAACTTAGTTGGAACTGATCCGAGAGCAAAAGTGGGTAGAAAGTAGTTAAAATAAAACTCCGTATTACGCGATAAAACTTTGAGTATAGCAACGTGGCTTTAACTGCCGAGCTAGCAAGCTAACGTAAACGCTATGCCCCCTTCCTGCTTGGGGAGTTATTTTCAAACTGCTCATTTACATTTGGAGCTTTTGTAATTCACATTTTTTGATAAAAGCGTTCACTGAACACGCAAAACACATGCAGGTTAGCGTGCTAGTGTTAGCCTTAGCAATGAGGTTTCACATTAACGACGCTGTTAATCAATGTTTGACAAATAGCATTTATAGTAGAGATACGGAGTAAACGCTACCTTCTTTAGCCGTATCCACACAAAGTCTTCAGGGTTTCATCGTTGCTGAAATTATCTTTACAGTTTAGTATTTGTTTGGTTAGTACTCTTTATTTCGAGAAATCCACAGAGTTATCACTCTTTTGTTTCTTCTTTGAGAGTCTAGTAGGCATTTCAACATGGCCGCGCTCCCGTTTTTGGGCTGGATGGACCTCAAACTGACCAATCACAACACTGTTTCAAATTTATAAAAACTGCTTCGGCTTCACCAGAGGAAAAACAGAACACAGGTTATTATGTTGTCTATTTTTTTATAAAACATATTCACAACGTTTGACAGTGGAAAAATACAAAAACATCGCGTAATTACTCTTGACATATCATTAAACTTCACAAAAAAAGGCATTTGACTGTGCAGTGTAAGGCATGTCAATTTATGCTTTCATCCTTAAAGCTCCTATGAGGAATTTTTAACTGGTTATGACAAGGACTGAAATCAGCTCTATGAAATCCACAAAAGAAACAAAACCACCGGTGACCATTTCTATTGTTAATGCCTTAAGTCTGCAGCAGCATTGCAGGGAAGGTGTCAAACAAAGCAAGAAGTTGCATGCTGCTGAAACTGATTTTTTTTGTCACATATTCTACCACAAAGCCTTTCAACGTATAGGTCATTTGATGATTGAAATACAGTAGGATTTTTAAAAAAATACTACTTACATATAAACAGAATGATATATAATAATACACTCAATACAAACCAACAGGTCCTCACAGGAGCTTTAAAGTAGGCAAAATCTGTAAAAAAAAATTGCCTGTGTTGCATGTAATCCCTCCAATATTGCCCCATAGTTTACAGCTATTTCTATTTCTGGTCTTACTTCCATAATATTTTAAATGCCACAATACTTTTAAAAATATCTCTTCTTTTGTCCTTGTCCATCTTTATCTGACATCTCTGTGCAGTATAAACAAAGGTCCACATGTAGCCTTTGATTGCATGTGTTTGCACATTTCACTTCCTGCATATGTGGATAGGGAGAGACTCAGCTGATGTCTACAGCAGCCTTAAGTTCACAGTTTAACCATTTCTGTCTTTACAGTAGTTGTTTCAAATCCACTGTGAGAGGGAAACCACTTATTTCTGCCTTTTGTCTCAACGTCCAGGAACAGAAGTCATGTGGGGATTTCTTACTTCAGCTTCAGTTTTTTTCCTGATGTCATCCCATTGGTTGAACCATCTCATCAATATTCTCTTTGGCAGTGAAGTCTGAGCTGGTTAGCTCTGAGGAGGTAGTTGCAAGCTGCATTTGACAGTAGCTTTGAGCTAAAAGTATGGAAATACAAGTGTAGATGGAGTCTTTGGGGAGTGAGAGTTGCTATGATGAGAGGATTGTGGTGTGGTAGACGGTGAACATCCTCGACTGTGGTTGGGAGATGGGGACCCTAGAGTAGAAGCAAAAATGACAATATTTAAACTGAGATTTCAGTGGCATGTGTCAAGATTGGTTAATCTTTAAGGCAGTTTTCTTACCAATTTCTGTCAAGCTGCTTGCATACGGTGAGTTAGAGACAGAATGCTGATCTTGAACTTTTATGTGGACGGAGCCTCTTCCTCGTAACACATCTGATATCTAAAAAAAAAAAGAAAGAGAAAGTCTCTTATAACCACTGTGTGAATAATCTACAGTAAGTTAAAAATCTACCAGTGGAGAAATTGGTGCATCACTCACATCTGACCTCTAGGGTGCAGGAAAGACACATTTACTTATTCTGGCTCTAACCATTTCTTGATTATTCAATTATTTACATTTGTTTTGGGGTAAGTTAAGTAGTAGATTAATGAAACTGTCATGCATGATATCACAAGGAATTAGACAAAATATGTATGACAGCAACAAACACAGACAGACTGAGGAGATCCTTCCTTCCTAATGCCATCAGACTTTAAAACAACGCACTAGGAAGGAGTGCAGGGGGGCAGGGAGGAAGCATCAAAAACACAAAATCAAGGACATTAAGGATATTAATATAGTAAAAAAACATCCTTCTTATAATCATGACCATTTGCACCATGCACCTTTAAGAACTCCATTTTGCACAAGCATCCTTTCCATCTGCACTATTTATCTTTACCATGTTTATCCCACTGTGCCTCAGTAATGTTCTCTGTATTTTTTCATATTTTGGCATCTCAAACCCTTAAAATGTCAGGTGGTGCGACCATCCAAGTAAACAAACAGATTATGGCCACTATTAAAAATGGTATTTTGATAATAAGAAATCCATTTATGATGGGTTTACAGTTGGAATCTGTGAAATAAACAAATGTTATCAAAATGGATCATTTTAAAGTTAGTAAGATCATTGAAAAAATGTCGAGCCTGAATTTGCAAGTTCCTAAATGTCAGGGTGGCACAATCGTACTCATGGGTATTTTATTTTGAAAGAATTGATAAAAACAGATTGTAGCATAATTTGTCACCCACTTAACTCCAGCTTAACCTGACACGCCAGATGGATTTGTTTCACACATCCATCTGGGAAAGCTTCAACAGGAAACGTTTGAGAAAAGGCAGAGGCTTTGTAAAAACTCTGAGTGTGACTGGGTGAACGTTCTGTCTGTCACATCTCTATGGGCCAGTCAGAGCAACAAAACACGTGACGTAGCCGCTATCGAGCTGCACGTGCGCAGCTACTGAGGAATAACGCGAAACATGGTGACTATAGACATGTAAGTACTTGACTTTTGTCATTTTTGAAAAGAAAACAACTCACTGCTGTTCTTTATTCTTCTTTTGACGAAGAAATGTCATCAAGTTCTGATAAAACATACGCATTAGCAGCATCCATGCTAATCTCTTCCTCCATAACTGCACCAGCTCTTGCTGCTGCTTGTTTACGTCACGACTCTGCTGCGCCTGAAAGTACTGCCCCTCGTCACTTTCTAACCGGGCTCAAACAGTTCAGATGGGAGCTTTGCAAGATGGATTCGCCAATGAAAAATCAAGGAAACGGGCGTATCCATCTGTTTTGCAAGTTTAACTCAAGCTAACACTAACTGACAAATAAAATGGTTTACTGACACCGCCCCCCCCAATTTGAAATGGCAGTGGGCAGAGCTTAGATCAATTGACTCCACAGAGTTGAACTAACACTGGTGGATCAACACTGTCAAATAACTCCAAAATGCTTAACCCTGAGATTTCAACACTCCACTTTTTGCTGTGTACAACAGCTGTGTTGGGATGTGATGTGGAGTCATTCTCTCTCTATGTGCTACTGTGGAGTCAACAGAGATGGATAAAAGTACAACTGTATTGTAGTCATGTAAAAGTTAAGTTACTCTGGTTGAAACTAACTTCAGTGGAAGTAAAAATACTGATTTCAAAATGTATTCAAAAAGAACAAGTACCAAAAATAAATACTTTATCATGGTAATCTCAAATTAGTTACCTTCCACCCCTGGTTTAAGGCATATCCAACAAAATGGGAGATAAGTTTATGGCCATGATAGCCATAAGTTCATTTGTTGTTTTGTTGTTTCTCTCGTCCTTCTTTCTGCTTCTCCCTCTTTTCTCTAACTGCTTATCCTCTACCTCTTTCCAGCCCCAGCGCAGCTTTGGTAGATGGCTGTCAACATGAGTCTAGTTCTGCTCGAGGTGCTGCTCATTTAAGGGGGGGGGTTCCTCGTCACTGTAATAATACTAAACGCTGCTGGTGCTGAGCTCATGGTGATTAGCGTTGGGTTGTTATAATTATACATCAAAAAGTGCGGTCTAGACCTGCCCTCTCTGTAAAGTGTCTTGAAATAACTTCAGTTATATTTAGACATTATACAAACAAAGATTGATTGATTGATTTTCTTCCTCATACGTCCTGGCTTACTTTCTTGTTCTTGGCCACCATCACTGGAGTGTCATTGTGGTAGTTCTTGAGGCTGCTGTCAGCTCCACTCTTCAGCAGCAGCCGCACCGTGTCCACCTGACCTCGGCCACAGGCGCTGTGCAGAGCCGTATTCCCACTGTATGACTGGCTGTTGACATCACAACCTCTCTGCAACAGAAAAATAAACAGAAGTTTACGCAATTATGATTCATACAGTAAGAAGTAAAAGAGGCAGTTCAGCATGGAAAGTGAAACTAAAGTTATATCCATAGAAGGGATAAGTTATATCAAAAAGAGAGATGAAGAAATGTAAGTGTTTCAGAAAGATACAAGAAAGACAAAAAAAGATTCTGTGCATGTGCATAAACATTTGCGAGTCTCAGATAATAAACAAAACTATGAGTTTGTCGCCCTGGTTCTTTGAAGGTCTCATCTGTTATCTAGAAAGAAATGCAAACTCAAAGTACATCAAGAGCAACAAAGAGAAAACCAGACTTGTTATTAAAAGAGAGCTGAGTCACAACCTTCCCTCTCCTCCTTCCTCTCTGCCCACACACCGTCATTACCTCAATGAGGAAGTGGACCATGTCTGCATTATTGCTCTCCACTGCGTGCATGACAGGACTCTGGCCGCTTTTAATGTCCTGATAAGAGAAAAAAACAAGCACCATGGGAAAATTCAGAGAATGCAGAAACACTAAATGTAAAACTTTTGTGATGTCAAACTCATTCAGTGCTGATTCAGTGCAGCACACGGACTGACCATGGCATTGATGTCAGCTCCTGCATCCAAAAGCATGCCAGCCAAGTCCTTACGTCCACGCAGCACAGCCAAATGTAGAGGGCTTAAACCTGAAACATGGAAGAAGTTTTTTGTTTGTTTGTTTTATACACACTGACATAGAATATGATCAAATAAACTTCATGCATTTACAAACCCTTTGTGAAATTGTTTGCTGATGTTTGACCTTTACATGTGGTTTAAACTCTCAGACTTATAGGCAAGATATTAACAAGCACATTTCCTACACACCAGCATTCAGGCAGTTAGTTTTATAGGATACAACTTGAGCAGCACAACAACTGTATCTTTTTAATTTAAAACAAAGATTCTTGTAGTACCATATTACTGCTAAAACCTATATCTTACCAAGTGTATTAATCTGATTTCCTTTCAGTGAAATCAATTTATACCTTATGCATGCCACATCCACCTAAAAGACCCAAATAAATATATTATTTTTAACTATAACAAGCCAAAATAAGGTCTGAATTACTAGTAATCAGTAAAACTGGCTGCTAATAAAATAAGCATATGTTTTTTTAAATAAACACAGGATGCTTGTTTTTTTTATGAAAAGATAAGCTGCAGGGGAAAGACCCTTAAACCAAACTATTCCGTTTTTATTTGCGCCCACTTTTAATCAACCATGTTTGAGCACAGCTCGGCGCAGCCAAACTGGTGAAGGAAAAGCAAATCAGCACGGCTTGGTTTGGTTTGACGCAGCCAGAAGTCGTAGGGGAAAAGCCCTACTCAACCAGTGGGCAGCAACAGCCAAGACATCAACTGGGTTGTCAAATGAGAGCCTTCCCTCAATGGTGTTTCTCCACCACCACCATGCCCACATGTAGGCGTTCTTTATCTTACATGTTCTACCACATAACACTTACAGCCCAAACAGCATTGCCACTTTTAACAGACACAAGCTCTACATATAAAAGCTCAAAGTAGTGGCAAATTTGATGCTTCCTACCCTTCCATACGGCCCTTAATGGCCCCTACAAGAAAGTAAACATCTATTCCCGCATTCCACATAAACAAGGTCAGCAAAGAGAACACAAGAGAAAACAGAAAAATAAGACAAACATCTGAGTAAAGCTTAGAAAGAGGATTGGGAGCCAAGGTGAGGTGCCCACAGGCCTGCCCACAGAATAAGCTGGGCCCCTAGAAAATCCAGCAAATCTGCCTTCCCCAGTTGTGAATTATTCATAGTATCAATACAGGTGTGCTGGATCAGTAGCACTGGTGCTAACGTCCCAGTGAACAGTTCACTTATTTTGGAGCTAAAAAGTGTGTAAAGCTTTTATTGGGTTCTGATGTTCAAACTATTTATTTGTGCCCCTTTTAAACCCATACAAATCACTGAATCTGCCCATTTGCTACATTTGTTTCCTGAATGAACCTATTTGGCCACTTTTAGCCATTTTTTGCTAATTTTTAACCTCTTTTAACTACTTTACCTGCCCATTTTTACCACTTTCTTCTGTTCTTAACCCATATTTGCTGCTTTGTCCCCTTTTTTACTCTTCTAAACCAATGTTTGCCTTTATTTTGCAACATATTTTATTATTTTTTCCCTTAATACAATTTTTTCCCTTTATAGTTATTTCATTTCCTTCTGCTTTATTCTCTGGTATCCTGACATTTGTGCACATGGCTTAGCTATGAAGTTTGACATGTAGTTTCCCAAGGGTTTAGTCTTTGTGACCATCGATCTTTTAAACATGACCAAAAAAGGTCATTCGGTTTTAAGCAAAGGGGTTTACATTTTGAAAAATGCTATGTTGTACTACAGCATAAATAAATAAAAATCTTTTTTTGTTCAGGTTAAAGATAAAATACGGTTATCACAGATTAACTTTACAATGGACCATGGGCCCCCCCAATTAACTAGGACCTAGAGACCTCTCCCCTTTATGGGTGGTGTTGTGACTGGGGTTAGTACAAACTTAAGTAATGTTTTTATAGCTGCACTGGCAGATGTATTTCTAGCAAGTTTGGCCTTATTTTTTGCCTGTAATATTTTGAAATAAAATGTTGATCTGGTTTTGTCGGGAGAATGGGGCTTATGTTAACCTGATACGCCAGATGGATTTGTTGCACACATCCATCTGGAAAAACCTTCCATACACAGCATTTGGAAAAGGGCAGAGCCTTTGAAAAATTGGGAGGGTGATTGGGTGAACGTTTTGTCTGTCATATCTTTACGGGCCAATCAGTGCAACAAAGCATGTGACGCCGTAGCCCCAAACCAACGTGCGCCCCTACCGACGATTAGGTTAAACTCCATAGAGAGCTGCGTAAAGCGAACCATGCGACCGTAGACGTGTCAGTACACGACTTTTGTCATTTTTGAAAAGAAAACATCTCACTGCTGTTCTTTGTTCTTTTAACGAAGAAATGTCATCAAGTTCTGATAAAACTTACGCTTTAGCAGCATCCGCTCTAATGTCTTCCGCCATAACTGCACCAGGCTCTTCTCGCTGCTTGCATATTTGTCACAACTCTGCAGCACCCGAAAGTACTGCCCCTCGACGCTGATTGGTCCTGTCACTTTCTAACCAGGCCCAAACGGTTCAGATGGGAACTTTGCAAGATGGATTTGCCAGTAAGAAACACGGAAACAGAGGTATCCATCTGCTTTGCAAGGCTAGGCTTATTTTAGATGTGATTAGATATTTTGATAAATATTTATGAAAGTGCACTAAGATTTGAAAGTCTTACACTATGTTTTATAAATGTACTGATACACATGTGTACAGACTTTGATCTGCTACCTTGGTTTTTATTGTTAACTATTTAAGAGATAAATATACACTGTGTTAGCAAAATAGCTAAAAGCTATCCCCTGAGATACCAATAAACACAAGAAACAAAACAGAAGGAAATAAAAGTCAATACAAAGAATCAGATGTTGTTGTAGTGGTTTGAGGATTGTTGTTAGGACTCTAACAGCAGTACTGCTATGAGCTAAGTTAAACAGGGGCATAGTTTGTGATACCTGAATTTTTGCCATTACAGCAGTAAAACACGGCAGACTTAAGAGATTTTTATTTACTTTCTCTAAGGCCTAGCAGTCTATGTGGGTGGGTAATTTTGTAAACGGAGGTTTTTATAATCCATTTTCAAAAGAAATCCTGTCAACACGCTGCATTGTCAAAAACCTTTTGGTCCACATGAAAATGCACTTTTACATGCTGTAAGAGTTCTTCTGCATGATCAGTTTGTTTTAAAACTTTTCCCACCAAACCAAACCAGGTCTCGTCCAGAAGCGCCAGCATTCATAATCGTATTTGCGTCTGTGGAGTGTTGCATGAAGCAGCAGTGACCTCTGTGGTCTATTCAGGTGCACAGAAAAAACTCCACTTTCAAAAATGCCTGCCTATGTGTGGACAAGGCCTATGCTCTGCCGGGGCATGAATCCTCTTCCTCAGTTATCATATGTTTTCACAGTCCAGTTCCATGATAGTGTTGTAACAAGGCTTCACATTGTGTTTTGACATTGCATGAACCGCTTTCACCTCTGTTACAACCCCTGAAGAGAGCACAGAAGGGGGAACTATGTCCCCCCATCCCACCTCTATGACATTCATAATACAGGCAAAACATTACAGGGGATGCAAATATAATGGCTTTAAAGGGCACTGTGAATTGGGTTATTAATAGTTAGACTGTTTTTCACTTCAAGTAGCTGTCATGTATCTGGATCTGATCCCTGCAAACACACCAAGCTCCACTAGATAATGCTCATTATAATACTGGAGAGAGGAGGTTGTGTGTATTTTGGGGGCTTTTTCAGTAACCAGTTGCTGCTTTCACACTAAAAATGTCTCCTGAGCTCTGACATCATAGATGCTCTGTGGAGATGTGGCAGAGTGACACCAAGCCAGACCACAGAGGAAGGACATGTCATTTCTTCTTCCTGTCAAAACATCCAAAACACCAACATGAACTCTACCCAAGTAATGGCTATGATTGTTCATATCACCCAGTAAACTATAATGCAAAAATACTTAGAATTTAATAGTTATTATATGACCAGACAGTAAATGTCTCCTGTTTCAGAATGTGCAATACCTGAATGTAGATTAAAACTCAAAATCATCTTTTGAGTGTGCCCATAACTTCTTTTATTGTAAATAATCTGTGAAAAAAGATAAACTACAGCCAAATGTATCAGCTGATCTTAGTGTAATGATGAATTAGCATGCTGTCATTCAATTCTTCCAGGGAAATTACTAGGAGGAAATTGCTACAAACTATCAGCCAATGAGTCACCTCAGATCTTTCTTAATCTTGGACGTCATCAGCACAATACACACCAAGAAGTGTCTTTAGTCCACCATGTCTTACCTTCAAAGTTTCTGATTTCCAGGCATGCAGATGACAAGGAGCTAGACAGCACAACAGACAGACAGTCATGCTGGTCATACTCGCAGCAGAGGTGGAGCGCTGTTTGGCCATTACGGTCCAAGGTGGTAGGGTCGGCCCCTGCACTCAACAAAGCCTCTACCATCTTCGCCTGCTGGGTTATCACCGCCAGATGAAGGGGCGTCTGTGAGGAAGGGTGAAAAGAAGGATGACAGTTTACACAAACCAACGTATTCAGGTCCATAGTAACACTGGGAAACGCCCTGTTTCTCAAAATAGTTCTAATTTTTCACACCACAGTGTAAACAAGATAGTATTCAGAAAGTGTGAACCCCTCCACTAATGCTGAACAATGTTCCTACTCAATACTTCCTCCACAGACATCATTTCAATTTCTTAAAATCAGAGATAGAGGTCTTGTCCTCTAAGGATGCCAACATTTCTAAACAAGTATTCATCTTGGTGTAATTTTTCTGACTGCATGTTTTCAGCAAGTACTGGAAATTCCAGACCCTGACTGCTAACAAATTCATCAGCTTAGATCATACCCCCAAGGCAATGATGCAAGTCCATTGAAGAAATGGATCACATTTTAGAGAACACTCATTCACTTTCTGATGGAGAGTGAAATAAGGAATGCTTGCTACCACTAATGTCTGCATGCTGAAAATTTAGCTCTACTTCAGGTTGGTTAGCTTAGGTTTTGTTTGAAAAATATAAATGGCTAAAAACTAGCTGTGACTTGATCTGAAGCACAGACTATAAAACGATAAAACGTAGCAGGGTCTCAGTGACCTCACCCTTGGTGTCTGGAGAGGCATTCTGTAGCCCATTAATGCCTATCACCATATTAACAATGCAACCTCCACCAAACATTTGATCAATGAGCAAGTGTCCTGGGCCTTAAGCCTCCTGACAAACAACTACAACATACCCCTCACTATGTGAATGTATGCATAACACTGAAACACCAGTATACTCTTTCCATCAGGCTTTAAAAATGTTAATTTCTACTGTAATCTACTTGTATTTTTAACAACTGTGCACAGCTAGCCAAGAAAACAACTTAACAGCACCATAATTACTGGTCAACTAAACACATTATTATGATTGTATGTTGGTCCTTATTGCCAGTCAAATGTTGTACTCAAACTGTACGCAACCACCCACACTCTGGATCTGTAGCCATTGACTAGCTGTTGCCAAAGCTCACCGGCCTCTCTCCTTACTCTATTGCCAGGATGTAAACAAGCTAAAATATTATCACTGCAGTTTGGAGAACTTTAGTGTAGAAAATAGAGATCAAGTTTTATCTAAATTGTGTGAGGTTAAACTAGTATATAAACCGCAGCAATGAGCAACCATATTTAGCACAAGTGTGTCAGTTAGCAGTGCAAGTACTGCTAACATTAGCAACGTTCTGCTAACCAACCTAATGTTGTGTTTACACCAGATGCGAGTAAAACCATTTGCAGTCTGTCTCAACAGATAGGAATTATATTTGTGCAAATATTCCACTCAACTTAAATACATTCTGATACATCTTAACTGTTTTCTGAGTTTTACCTTTAGACCAACTGCTAGTCTTACTTCAGATAGTCCAATTCACAGACTCTGATGTTAGTCGGTCACAAAAATGAATGGCAAGATTCCATGTCTGTCATCAGGTGGATCTATATTGTAAAGCTTCAGTCAGAAACTATTGTCTGAGAATGAACAGACCAATCAGCGTCATTTGAGGATTACAAGGGCAGTAGCTACAGGCAGAATTTAGTTTTATTGTAAGCCTGTAAACAATGCTGAATGGCAGTTGGCTTGGATGTAGCCATAGGGTACGTTTTACACACAATAAGTGTTTGGAGAAGCTACGGGTGTAGTTTAGTTGAAGCGACCACAAGCTGGTAAACAATGGCTTCTAGTAGACCAATTAGCTCATACGTAGCTATAGTAGCAGTTTTTTAAATCAGAACTGGACCACATTTCTTTATTTAAAAAAGAGCAAAGAACCAAGCTGAAAGCTCTTCTTGTTCTTCTCCTGACCAGCTTGCGCTAACTAACTCCCCTGATGGTTAACAACCATAATGGCAGCCTGTCAAGGCTCCCTGAGAGGACAGATGCAAAATACTTCACGTTTTGTCACTTTTGTGGCCTGTAATGAATGTGACAGGACATTCGTCCAGTCATCCTACAAGATGTTTTTCAAATGCTCAGCCCTTCCAAAACACAGACTATAGGTGGTTGCCCACATGGATATGTTGTAAAACTGTGAATCTGGCATGTCAGGTTAATTAGTTGTCAGAACATACAAAATGTTCATATGGGAAATAATAGGGCTTTCAGGGCTTTTGGGGACATCCTTGATTGGAATTCAAAGACTTGCAGTTTTTTTGCACTTCTGCGTTGGCTTCATTTTTTCACACACGATCAAGTCTTGGTCTGAAGTTATCCAGACGCATTGATTATATTGGTTGTTTAATCTACAGAAACACAACTGTAAAAAGCAATGTAACAAGGAATTTACATTTAATCTTAACAAAGCCATGCTAGCTGTTTCCTACTTTTTAAAGACCTCTTTATGCCAAGTTTTAATGAACCGAGTGGTTGTAGTTGCATAATCATACAGACCTGAAAGTGGTACGATCTTCTCTCAACCAAGCCAATAAGCATAGCTGTCAACATTTTTAATTGTTCGTTTAAGGTTTTAAAATATTATACTGCCTGTAAATGGACAAGGAATTCAAAAGGTATAGATGTATAAAATCTTTGAATTCATTTTTTAAAGGTAGGTCTATGGAAGAGCGTCATAATTTCAGGTAAAAGCCTCCCTTCATATCCAACCTGTTCTACAGGTTGAAGGTCAGATACACAATAAAACAATAGCCATAAGGAGGGCCAACACCTAAAAAGAATAAACAAGGAACTTTGAGTGGTAAGTCTGGTAAGATTATTTTTAGACATATCACAAGACCATGGCATACTTAACAGGTATAAGCCTACATGTAGATTACTGTGTATTAAACACAACACACATGCGCACAAAACAATGCCAAAAAAGCATTCTTGTCAGCAATCAATATCAAATTGACTGCCAAAGAGGAGACCTTTGCACCATGTAACACAGAGTAAACAATGACAGGAGAAACCAGACGAACATGAGACTGTATGATTTGTCCAAAATGAGGAGGAACCTGTTCTAAGAGACAAACAGTCTGTGAGTGCAGGGAAAACAAAAATTACACTCAAACTCCAGGTGCTTTCCTGTAAGTGTGGAGTGAAATCATTTGAGCAATCTAGGATGTTCCTTTGGGTGAGGTAAGCATGTATCATCCTGTTGATAATTATGTCAACTATGGCCAGGGAGGGCACTGACAACCTGCTGTTTAAATAAAGCAGCGCTCAAGTTTAGCCATAAAGGGAAGTCTATTTATCTGGAATTTTTAGCTGTTTTTTAAGTTGCACAATAAACGAAGCAATCAGGAACGAATGGTTGCTTCAAGTTTCTATTTTGCTGTAATATAACTATATGTGGTATGTGTGGAGATCACTGGAGATCTGTTCCAGGAAAGGCTATTAAAAAAAGTAGTTGAGCAGCGGGAGAGTGCTGTTGTGGAATTCCACGAGTGTGTCAATGCCAGTGTTCCTCCCTTTAGCTCCTGTTTCCCTGAATCCTGTGACTCACGCACACTCATAGATAAAACAACACACATAATTGCACACAGACACACTTACACACACAGCATATTCTTCTGAGTTCTTCAGACTTCCTATAACCAGGATTCATTTTTGGACAAAAATGCCCATAGCAATAATGAAAGTCGTACACCCCCTTGAATTATTTCTTAAACCAATAAAACGTCCACCACACACAGGCCATTCAAGGACTCTGAAATGCACCACTCATAGTTGGCACAGTCTAGCAGTGGGTTCCTGTAAAGGACTTGAGAGTGACTAAAACAAAAAATCCAGCACTGATAAGAGGAAGAGAGTGAGGGGGGATTGAGGCGGAGAGACAGAGGAATGAGGAAGAAACGGAAGCGTCAGAGGGGAGTCCAGGGGAAAGACAGGATAACAAGGGAAAATCCCTTCTCTTTCCCCTGGCTCTGTCCTCGCACACTTGCATTCCTGCAAAATGAGCGGATCAACACGAGGGAGGTGAAAAGATGACAGAGGAGATGAGAGGAGGTTTATGGCCATAAAGAACAGCCTCAGGCTGTTGGCAGTGCCAAACACAAAGAGAGGTGGAAGGCAGCAGTGAGAGATCCTCTGCTGTGGACAATGCAGGGTTCAAATCACCCTGTTGCACAAATAGAGATTGCGCTCTTTTACGTCAGTGTTGTTGACAGTTATACTGATAGCATCAGCTCCTTTATCAGTTATGCTGAGAAATCCAAATTCCTTTAACATAGTACATTTAGAAAGAGACATGAAAAGAGAGGCAGAAGTGAAAAAAATGCAAGAGAAAGAGAGAGAAAGACAAGCAGGAAGGGAAAGTCCCTGTAAACTACCCTCTGAACCTCAGCAAGGTATGTTGAGAAACAGCCCAAAGCGAGAAGGGGGGGGGGGGGGGTCATGTGACTTCTCGGAACAAGGATATGAAGCACACACAATCACACAGAAAAATCTCACTCATGCAAACATGCACAATTATTGAAATTCAAACCATGCCACCAGCATACATAACTATAAACTGATTATTACTAAAGTGAAGATTTATAGGCTTGCCTTAAACAAATATCATCATGATTTTCTTATTTTATCTCATCTCTTAATGCTTTATCATTTCAGAATTTGTACGTAACTTTATATCCTTATTGCTGTCATCTATTATTTTTCTTAATGAATTCAAAATACTGTGCATTAGTCAGACACATTAATTTCTATAAGTAAAGCACCATGACTGACTTTGTCTGAAAGATGCATACAGTTTGCACGCTGCAGTGTTGCTGCAGCATTTAGGTAGATGTCTTTTATCTAAAGCTCATGAACATTTGAGCATGTTTCAGTGTGGGTGGCCCCCTGGAGACTCAGCACCCACACCCCACTTGTATCAGTGTCACACACTAAACCATAAACAGGCAAGAGCATCTACTTAAGCGTGTGTTTGTGCAGCCGCATCGACAGCATGACCAGCGTGGGAGTATCAAACAGATGTCTCTCTGCCATCATAGTAGTTTAGAGAACAAAAATCAGCAGCAACACTTGCACTATTGTTCAAACGGCATTGATAGTAACACTCTGTCAGAAAGTTCCTTATATAAAACCACAGAAACTCAGGATTTGTCATCAATATTGGAAAAGCTGTATTTGTTTTTCTTCATCTATGGGAAGTTGATCAGTGCCAGAAAGTGTGTTCAAATCTGCCTGGTAAACTTTTTATTAAAAAACTTCCCTTCCTTCTTTTTTACAAGTCTGCACTTTAAGTCTTTTCAACCCAAGCCACACAATCTAGCATGCAAATGAGTATAACCGGACCTGTGCCTCAAAATCTCCCTTTTGGGTTACAACTGCATATGGCATGATACATTAAAGTGTGTGAAAAAGCAGTTTGTGTATCTGTGTCGCGTGTATGCATCTTCACACACACAGGATATCACAAAACCTTTGCTTGTCAAGCCTCAGCGATGAGGAAAGACATCAAGCGATGATAGCACCAGCGTTATTTCTGGTAAGTGAGCCCGTGGTGTCCTGTGTGGTGTGAAACCCCAGTCTCGAGAACTAAAGCGCTGTTGGGCTCAGGTGCTTTCTCTACTGAAGGAAGAAAGACAAAAAGCTGGCAGGATGCACTGCAGGAGGGTGAGGAGCTGGAGACAACAGAGTGGAAAAAAACGTGGCAGCATTGGCTAAAGGCCAGTGTTTGGGACAGCCCTGGATTGGGTAACACTTAAACACACTTCATGCGGTGTATTTTCCCTTTTTAGGAGAAGGGAGTAGAGAAGTGATCACCATGAAATTTCAGAGGGTTTTTTTTGTCTTTTAATATAAATCATAAAAAGCAACAGGTACCCTGACGAAGGTGTTTCACTTAAACTATTCATATACAAAAAAATAAACTAAATTATCTAATTTAATGCAAACCGAAATTTTGAATTTTTGCAACTTATGTCATAGTTTGTCCTGCTGATTCATGTGCCTTTTGTGAAAACTTTGACATACTATATGAGTTTAGGGGTCATGAGAGTTCATGTGAGTCACGATTAATCATCATAGCTCTCTTCTTAATTTCCCAACATAGTAAACATGATATGAAAACCCTAAAAAAAATCCGTCCCCTGAGGACAACAAACATATACAAGCTGAGCAACAGGCTAGTAAAAACATTTGGTCCTTCCCTTCCCAGCATGTGTGCGGCTTTAGCTTGTGGCAAGTGCAGGTGGAGAAATCAGGAAGGGTGAATTCCACTGCATAACCATCAGCCACCATGGCCGAAAGAGAGTTTGATAACGCAGCACAAGGCAAGGAGGAAACCAAGGCACTTCCTCCTTCATTCTTTTTCATGTAACTCTTATCAGAAGGGTGAAGCAGGGGAATATGTTTTACGTGTTGTGGTTGGCAGGGCAGAAGTCCCCCACTGACTTCCATTCTACAACTGCTAATAACAGCATAACACTAAATCAGTGTTGTTTCAATGGCTGCAAGATTAAAAGATAATTTGGCTTCGAATTAAAAACACCCCCCTACCCCCACCCAATGAAAATTAAGCCAATTAATATGTTACAAAATCTGCAGTTCCTCAAATGACCACTTGAGGCTGGCTTCAAGAGTAAGTCAAATTCCATAGACCTCTATATTGAAATGTCAAACTGAACAGCTTAACAATTCGGTCTCTTTAATCGTATTCCCATTCATGATAACCACAAAGCTATACTTTTCCAGGGGAAGGCTTAGGTATCAAAAATAATTCTGCATTTCTAAAATTAATGCTGTGTATGCCAAATCGCATACTACTAAACATTTTGAGTGCAAGAATTGAGAGAGGATATTGCACTGTAAGCATGCTAGCATGCTAGCTAACCTTAGCGTCCACTAGCTAACTAATGTGTTATTAGCAACAGCTGAAGATCTCCCTCAAGAAAATGGCATTTAAGGCAAAATAAGTTCATTTTCTTTAAGCAAATAATGTTCACATGACATACATTATGTCACGAAATGAGTCTTATCTCATGAAACGAGATTTTACACTTCTTTTTTAATTAAAAAAAAAAAAAAATGCACCCTATCTGGTGTGAGACAAAAAACAGGGTGCGTTTAACTGGAGCTAGAACTTCGCTTTTGG
This sequence comes from Cheilinus undulatus, assembly GCF_018320785.1. NCBI lineage: Eukaryota > Metazoa > Chordata > Actinopteri > Labriformes > Labridae > Cheilinus > Cheilinus undulatus. The sequence continues at coordinate 34,996,445 of NC_054872.1, read as the reverse complement.
AGCTAGAACTTCACTTTTGGAGCTAAAAGTGGACTCTATGGCGCTCAGAGTTTGTTTTGCTAAGTTTACCACTGCAGTATACAACAGCCCGTCACGCTACTCATCTAAGCTTCTGACTGATGATAGCACAGCCAACAGCTGATGGATGTGTGACTGACAGACAGCGAGAAGAGAAGGAGGCATAACGAAGCAGCAACTGAATCAAAGTTTCAAAGTCACAGATACCGGCACTATGAACGAGTCCGCATGCATACATGAACTAAATAAAGGCCACATTCTCCTCATGGAGGCAGCACAAGTTTCCAGTAACAGCATTTCATCATTTCACACCGTTATGATGAACTTATTATGTATAGACGGATCATGGGGTGGGGGTGAGATTTGGAGTGGTCATCTTAATGGATCATGGATCAGCTCCGTTTCTTCATAAGCTCTCACACCAACAGTTTTGAAGTGTCCAGGTCATCTTTGTGATCTTTTAAAACTTCCTGTTTGGTATTGTTCACAGTTGATACAATGAATTTTGGACAAATAATGAAGCAGAAAACAAATAAAACCACTCCCTGTCTGAAATTATGTAATTTAATATTATGTGCATTTATATTTTTTCAAAATGATTTGGCGACCCCCAGAAATCATCTTGCGACCCCCATTGGGGTCGGGACCCAAAGGTTGAGAAAGGCTGGTATAGAGCATTGCTAACATTAGCAGCTAGCTCCACAGCCTTTGTTCCTTTCTGCAGATCAATACTTTGATATGTGGCCTCTTTTTATATTGGTTGAGTAATTATATTTAAGTATAACCCTCAACAGCATACATTCTAGCTGAAAAAAACTGTGATACCCCACTGTTCTTATGACATGCTAACCGCTAAGCTTCTCATGTTTAAGTCCAGCGTTATGCCAGAGGAGCTCTGACAGGAAGACAGAGGGCCATTACTTGAAGCTACAGTGACGAATAGTGACGGAAGGAGAGCATTTGCCAAGGATTTTAGGCAAATTTCACCGTTTAGCCATCCAGCCGTGCACATCTCTAATTTGAGAAACGTTGATGGATTTAATAAGGCCTGTGAATTTCTGTTCCACTTCTCTGCTCCTAAGCCCAGTTCAGACCAAATACTCACGAGGAACTGAACATTCTAAAAGTCTATCACTTCAGGGATGACACTTCTTTGTAATGGGAATAGATACAATCAGAACAGCCTCAGGGTCAGTTCAGTCCAAAGATTAGCACAAAAAGGTGATTAATTTTACCTGGCGAAGGTTGTTGTAGATATCTAGGCTTCTGTGTGCCAACTGAAGGAGTTGAATCAGTTTGCAGACGATGGCCTGTTCTTCCTGCACCACAGCTATGTGAAGAGCTCTGTTGAAACGATATGACATAGAATTACAAAAACAGCATATTTTACACAAGCTGGTCAAAATAAAATATTAAAGAAGACAGCAGCTCTGTTTTAAAGGGTATTCAAGTGGGCTACAGGTTTTCATTTTATAATCATATAGGTCTTCTGGGTCTTTGTATAATATTGTACTGTTTATGTTGTATGGTCTATGGTGTTGTCTGATTTTACAACATTTTCATTGTCTTTATGTACATGCTTGATCTACACTTTTATATGCATACCATCAACCTTTAGGTTACATAAAGTATGTATGACTTCTCCGATCCAGCTTAAAATGTAGCATTTTATGATATGTCATGTTTCATTGTCTGGAGTCTTGGCCTGCTAGTTTATTAGCCAGTTGCTGAATTAGCCTTGGACACTGAAAAATGTTGTTACTTTGGTGACTTCATATGCAAACCCCCTCTCTTCCATACCTTTACCCAACTGTCCTTATATGGTCAGATCTGGCCACAAACTCAAGACAGCAGAAGCAAAAAATGTCCAACTTAAGACTTCAAAATGGCTGTTTGTAAGCATATTTTAAGTATCCTAGAAGCTACTATAAATAGATAAGTATGTGCAATGCACTGTATGTGTGTTGAAGTGGCAACATAACACTAACATGATGATGAAGACATGATTCACTGTGCAACAAATCACTTTCCTATATGATTGTTTTACTTCAGTCAAACGGATGTCAGACTTCAGGACTTCAACACTAAATACAGAATTTACTTTATGTCTCTCTTTGCAAAGGTTAGATCAGTAGAATGAGAAATCAGATTTGTCCGTAAGCCAACAGCACACTAGTGTAATTAGCATTTAGAATGTACAACACTGTAATTTACCAGCAGCTCATAACCTGAAGCATTATTTTTTTATTTATTCAAAAAAAATTTTTGACCTGCTGGTAAATGCTAAAGAGGAGGTTCTTTTTGTCAAAGAGGACCAGGTTTAGGTTTTTCCCTTGAGCTATGCTAAACAGTATACCCCTAAGAAATTATATTACTGCTTCATTGGAATAAGAAAAAAGACAGTCTTATTATGGCCTCATAACTGAGACTGTCTTGTTTTTTGTTTTTGTTATGTTTTTTTTTTTTTTTGGCAGCTGCAAAGTCTACTTGATTAGTTGATCTAAATTATCCAAGTGACAGTTGTACAGAAAAGCTCCACAGATGTATAGGCATGCATGACTCACAGTGCCTTATCACACCCTTATCAAGACTAACGGGGAAATCATTATCTGTGGTTTGTACCTGAAGTGAAAGAAGAAATGCAGCCTAAAGACAGGGAAAAGCAGAAAACTAAGCAGGGGGAGGGCACATTGTAGAAAAAAGAGTAAAGCAGTTTTTGATTTGTTCTTTTCATTCTGTCTATAGCAGTAGCTTCCAGTAAGAGCCAGGCGGTATTAAGTCAGTTCCTGTTGTCAGTAACAACGGCAGAATTCTTAATCTTGCTGTGTTTTCTGTGAAATGCAGCCATGAGGCTGTATGGTATCTAACAGGGGCTTTCTGTAGGTTTACTCTTCACAGCTTCATCCTATGGATAAGTCATCAACAGACATACAACCCTTAGGCAGGAAGCAGGACATTTCTAGAGAAGTTTAAAGTGCCCTTGCATGAAATAAGTTCTGTGGATGACAAAAACATTTGCGACACTTCCTCTCAGAGATGGTGTCCCACTGACATGGAGTTAGTAACAACTGTAATTTCCTGTTGAAGAAAATGTAGATTAAACACCTCACTGAAAAACAAACTCTTTGGCGTATGACATATCATATAATGAGGCGGCGCTCATAAGGATAAAACCACATGTTATATATTAAAGGTTGGGTATAAAAGCACAACTGCTGCAAATTTCTGATAAGTGCCATTCACTACTAGCTACTGACTGAAGTGCACGTGTTTTTGCTAAGGTCTCAGAAAATTATTGGTTTAAAAGTTAAGCAACACATTAACTTGAAACTTTTGTTGAAATTGAACAAAACAGCGACTGAATCTTTTAGTTAATTAACCGAGGTTAGTGGGGAACATGCATGTCACGTGCATTGGGTGTTTGAATGGCACAAAAGATTTTGTGAAGGCAGGGTGATAACCAAGGTGATAGACGTTATGGGCACCCATGCACATCAAACTTGAAAAACATTGAACAAATTGTTGGAAACAATCAACAACCCAGTATAAGAATGATAGCAGAAGTGGTCTTCATTCATAAAGAAACAGTTTGGCAAATTTTGCATGAAAATTTGAAGATAACTTAAGTGTGTGCCTAACGATTACATGCAATAAAACTTGGATCTTTCAATACGATCCTGAGACAAAACGGCAGTCAATGCATAGGAAAACACAATTATCACCAAGGATGAAGAAAGTACAATAAAGCAAGTCCAAATTCAAGGCCATTTTGATTGTTATCTTTGACATTAAGGGTATAATTTTTGAGGAGTGGGTTCCAGAAGGGTCAATGAGGAATCAACACTATTACAAACAGGTAAAAAAAACTGTGAGAAGTCTGAAGAAAGAGACCACAATTGTGGAGAAATCGTTAAAAACCTAATCACACTGAATGATCACCCTAACCCTTGATATCAAATCTGTGCTCAAAGGAAAACGTTTTGTGTCGATGTCAAAAGTTAAGAAAAGAATGACAGAGGTTCTTAAACACTTTTCTGGAGAAGACCTACTGCACTGTTTTGATCAGTGGAAGATCCAAATGCAGCAGTGTGTTGATGCAGAAGGAGAGTATATTGAAGGAGAAAGGCATTGAAAAATATTTATTTTCAATAAAAACTGTATTACAAAATCAGTCTTGTTTTTTTAATAGCCATACCTCGTGTAATGCCAACTTCTGCAATTGAACACCAGATGTTCACTTTCCTGCACATTTCATTCATCCGACCATTTTCTATATCACTTATCCCGTTGGGGTCACGGGGGCTGGAACCTATCCCTGCTGTCATTGGGCAAGAGGCAGGGTACACTCTGGACTGGTCGCCAGTCAATCACAGGGATGACATACAGAGACAGAAAACCAGGCACGGTCACACTCACACCTACAGACAACTGAGTGTCACCAATTAACCTAATGAGCATGTCTTTGTGGCGGGAGGAAGCAGGAGTACCCGGAGAGAACCCCCGCATGCATGGGAAGAACATGCAAACTCTGCACAGAAAGGCCACAGAGGCAACAGCACTAAGCCCTGCTCTGCTGTCCAGCCCTCCCTTCACACTTTTCTTTCCAAAACTGGAATAGAATTTAAGCAAAAAGTAATTTCAAAAATATATGCATATTTGCATGCACTTCAATCATTTGTCCATCTACAGTAAGGGTGTACATTCTTTTTTCACTGATGGCCAAATATAGTGCAAGACAAGGTTAAAACCTAGTATATGGCTGACTGCAGTTATCTGGGATTTCTGTTAAAATGCCAGACTTAAACTGTGCTCTAGCAGAGTGCTTAGTTTTTGGCATGTGTAATTTTGCCGTCCCTAATGTCAGGTTGAGAATTGAAGGATCCTTAAACTGTAAAACAAAAAGCCCTGTCGGCAGGAAACAGCGAACCTGACATGCCAGATCAACTGAAAATATTTCACAATCATCTGGGAATGCTTCCACTGAAAGCATTTTGGAAGGGCAGGGCTCAGACTGACCTAATGACTGTCACCTATCACTCTGCTACACTAACGGCGGCATCAGTTAAGCCTCACATTACAACACAAAGCACACACTTGAACTAGTGTTGACAGTGTTGCAAAAACTAATTCTGTGGCAAAAATTGTGACCGTATCGATACCGGTTTACTGCCCACCACTAGTGTGTATTGATGCCTGTGATGCCGAGTGATGCCTGTGATTTGTTGGGCAAGTATCAGTCTTCACCGGGCTGGTGCAGAAAAAAACTGCTCCACTGATCTCAGAGTATACAATTAAAACTGTTATAAAATGAATGCTGATTTAGATAAGCTGGGCATGCATGTGTGCAAACATGCATTTGTTTGCAAATTGCATGCACAAGCATAACCAATCCTCGGTAAAAGCAAGCAAAAATGCATTTGCAAGAGCACATTGGGACTTCTGTTATGAAATAAGATGATTTCCTCCTAACATCTGACCAAAGCAGCAAAAAAAGCAGAACTGTTCATTAGAACAGGAGTGAGTGTGATGGGTCTTTCCTTAGCTGGTCCCTGTTACTGTAACTGACCAAATCTGTATCAGCATCTTTTTTTAATACTTACTGTACATGCTATTAGCTTCCCATGAAAAGCCCCTGCAGTGCCTTAACAATAAGTCATACAGTGATGCTGTAAAGTTGCAGTTTAAAAACGCTGCAAGCCACTTCTATTTGACTCATAAAGGATTTTGTCATTTTCAGTCTTGGAAAAGTTTTGGTGGGCATATGCAGAACGTCTAATGCTTTTAATGCTTAAGTTTTTCAGTCAGGCAAATGAATCAGAACATCTCTCTATAAACACTAAAACTATAAAAGCAGAATATGCCTTTTTATAGTCCTACAGTGGTGCTGTGTCTCTTTTTATACTATTTTCATTCTGTATCCATCTCTCTCTTTTCTCTAAAGATGAAACCATACTGTTTCTTGTTCCTGGAAGTGGGGCAGACCACAGCCCCAGATAACCCCAAGCACAGCGACACTGACGTAGACAGGAGTCCCGCTCTTGCCGCAATAACACAGATCTAGTGTGAGTGTGTGTAAGTGTTAAGAGAACAAGAGAAGAGGTGACAGATAAAAAGTCAGATAAGAAGACAGCTTGTGTGTTTTCCTTTCTGGTACAGCGAATGAAGGTCTAAAGCCTGACAAATCAGATGCCTTGAGCATCTGATATGATATGTTCAAAAAAGTTGGGACAGAGCCATGCTCACCATTGTTTAGCATCCACTCTTCTCTGTCAGTCTGTAAAGGTCTAGGAAGAGACCAGCTGCTGGAGTTCTAGGAGAGAAATTTTGTCCCATTCTTGTCTGATGTAGGATTCTGGCTGCTCAACAGTCCAGAGTGTTCGTTTTATGTTTCCTATTGGTGAAAGGTTAAGACAGCAGGCAGGCCAGATAAGCATTCTTCTAATGCAATGCCACGCTGTTGTGATGGATGTGTCACTGTTAGTTTTTGTGGCTATTTTTAATTCTAGTTTTAGTCTTAGTCTCAGACAAAATGCCTTTTAGTTTTATTCACATTTTAGTCATTTCTGCCCTTTTTTATTTTTAGTCTAGTTTTAGTCAATGAAAACTCAAAGACATTTTAGTCTAGTTTAAGCCCATAAAAAGTCCTCACATTTTAGTCTTTACTTTTAGTCCAAGCATTTATTATTTAACCTTTATTTAACCAGGATTTGTTCCCATTGAGATACAAAAATCTCTTTTACAAGGGAGTCCTGCCTGGTTGTCTTGCCTAACTACCACATCATGGTAGTTCTATGGACTCTGCCAAACCTGGGGTACCTGGGGTACAGATGAGAGACAGAATAGATACAGCTGCACTGTTTTTTGACAGATTTACCACCAGTAGAGAAAAATCATGGATTTTGAATGTCCGACAAAAACTAAATTACATCTTAGTCCAGTTTTAGTCATCTTGACGAAAACTAAACTTAATTTTTTTTCAGTTTTAGTCATTACAAATCTATTTTTGTTAGTCTTTGTCTAGTTTTTTTCATGGAAAAAAGGCTGTCGACGAACATTTTTAGTCATAGTTTTAGTCAACGAAAATAACACTGGAGAATGTGGTTTAACATCATCTTGCTGAAACATGCAAGGCCTCCCCCTGAAAGAGATCTCGTCTGGATAGGATGCTCTAAAACCTCCATATACTTTCCAGCATCGATACTGCCTTCCCAGATGTTTAAGCTGCCCTCGCCATAGGTACTAATGCAACCCCGTATCATCAGAGATGCAGGCATTTGAACTGTGCGCCAATAACAAGCTAGATGGTCCCTCTCCTCATTAATCTGCAGGACATGGTGTCCATGGCTTCTAAAAAGAATTTCAAATTTTGATTCATCTGACCATTTAACAGTTTTCCATTTTGTCTCAGTCCATTTTCAATGAGCTTTGGCCCAGAGATGACGGTTGCGTTTCGGGATAGTGTTCAAATATGTCCTCTTCTTGTTGTGGATGGCATGGGGAACTGTGTTGACAGACAATGATTTCTGGAAATGTTCCTATGGCCATGTGCCAGTGATTCACAGTACAGAGTCATGCCTGTTTTAATGCAGTGCCACTTGAGGGTAACCTGACACGACAGATGGATTTGTTTCACACATCCATCTGAGAAAGCTTCAATAGGAAACGTTTGAGAAAAGGTAGAGGCTTTGAAAAATCCTCAGAGTATGATTGGGTGAACGTTCTGTCACATCTCTACGAGCCAATCAGAGCAACAAAGCATGTGACGTAGCCACTAGCAAGCTGCGCATGCACAGCTACTGAGGAATAAAGCGAAACATGGTGACTGTAGACATGTAAGTACTCGACTTTTGTCGTTTTTGAAAAGAAAACAACTTACTGCTGTTCTTTGTTCTTCTTTTAACAAAGAAATGTTGTCAAGTTCTGATAAAACTGGCGCTTTAGCAGCATCCACACTAATCTCTTCCTCCATAACTGCACCAGCTCTTGCTGCTGCTTGTTTACGTTGTGACTCTGCTGTGCCTGAAAGTACTGCCCCTCATAGCTGATTGGTCCTGTCACTTTCTAACCGGGCCCAAACAGTTCAGGTGGGAGCTTTGCAAGATGGATTCGCCAATGAAAAACAAGAAAATGGGCGTATCCATCTGCTTTGCAAGGTGAGGTGAACCTGAGGGCCTGATGATCACGAACATCCAATACTGACCTTTAGCCTTTTCCCTTGTGCACAGAGATTTCTCAAGATTCCTTGAATCTTTTGATGATATTATGAGCTTTATGATGGTGAGTGTTCAAAGTCTTTGAAATTTCACAGAGGAACATTTTCCTGAAATTGTTCCACAATTTTTAAATGTACAGTGCACCACCTGTCATAAAAACGAGAAAACATAAATATTTTAGAATATTATATATTTTTTATGGCCTCTTGGCCTTGATAACAGCTTGCATTCTTGCTGGCATTGTTTTTATGTACTTTTCCACAGTCTCTGTTGTTATTGAGTTACAGATAGTTTCTAGCTGTTCCCAAAGACTTGCTTTAGATGAAACTTTTGTGCCATCAATCTTTGAATCTACTAAATTTCAAATTTGCTCAATAGGATTCAAATCCGGACTTTGACTTTGCCAGTCCATCAGTTCCAGTACTCCAGATTATTTTTTCTTGCTCAAATAGTCTGTGCACAGCTTTGAAGTATGCTTGAGGTCATTGTCTTGTTGGTATATGAACCCACAACCAATCAGATTCAGTCCAGAAGGGATTCCATGATGCACTAAGATGTTGTGGTAGACAATCTTGTTCATGATACCGTCCATTTTCACAAATTTGCCCACGCCTTATCCACAAATGGAACCCCATACCATAATGGAATCTCCACCGTGTTTCACTGTGGGTGCAATGCATCTGGCATCAAAACGTTTTCCAGCTTTTCTGCGGACATAAACACGATGATGCTGGCCGAAGAGTTCAAACTTGGACCTTCATTGTACCTTCTTCCTGTCATCAACAGTCCAGTGCTTGTGCTCCCTGGCAAATCTAAGGCGTTTCTGGATGTTTGCTCAATAATGGCTTCTTAGCAGCTATTCTTCCTTTAAAGCCTTGTTCCATCAGTTGTCTGCTTATGGTCACTCTGGAGACTTTCTCAGACTGTGATCTAGAAGCATTCATCTCTGCCTGAAGATCAGTCTTCCTTCTGTCTCTAGTACTTAAAATCTTGAGGTGTCTGACATCTGCTTCAGTTAACTTTCATTTCCTGCCTCTTCCTTGGCGCATTTTGTAAGTACCAGTCTCGGCAATTGACTCCAAAGCATACTTGACCACACTGTTAGAACACTTTATGTCTTTCCCTATTTGTCTCAGAGACCATCCAGCATCATGAACTGCTTTAATGCGGACTCTTTCCTTTTCAGTCAGCTCTCCACATTTTACCATTTTGAAAAGGACTGAAGAATTTCAAACTGAATTCACCCTTTTATACCCAAATTTGAGCCGGCTCACTGGGCTTCTCTAAGAAGTCAGAAATTAATCAAGCATAACATTCAACCACTAAAACTCATTTTTCTCTTCAGGAATGCAAGTAAATAACTATAATTTGACATATTAATCAAGAAATGATAATGTGCTTTACTATTTTTTTCAGGATTTTTTTGTAAATCAGTAAATTTGAAAAATTATGGATAACAATAATAATGATATTTTAGCATTAAAAATACCATTTGGGTTAAAGAGCTTCTACATATTGGTGTATTAACCATTGCAGAAACATAACAAATGATTTTGGTAATTACCAATGCTGTTACTTTAGGGCAGCTGTGGCATAAACCTTATTTTGGGTGGTGGTCTAATAAATTTGTTAAGCACTGTACGTATTTCTTTTTTTGCAGATTGGTGAACCTCAGTCTATCTTTACTTTGAGAGACTTTGCCTCTCTAAAATGCTCATTTTATACCCAGTCACATTCCTGACCTGTTGCTAATTAATCTCATTAGTTGCAAAAGGCTCCTCTAGCTGGTTTTTCATTTGTCCAACTTACTTTTCCAGTCTTTTGTTGCCCCATCCCTACTTTTTTGAGACGTGCTACTGCCATTAAAATCAAAATGAGCTAATATTATTTCATTAAATTATAAAACGTCTTGTTTTCGACATCTTATATGTTGTTTTTGTTACACTGTGAATAAAAAATGGGTTAATAAGATCTGCAAATCATTTCATTCTGTTTTCATTCACATTGAGCAACAATAAAAAAAATAATTCAATATCAGGGTCCGAGTAAACAATATACAATAAAAGGCAACTATGCACAGCTGAATCCTGGAGACCCATAGGGGGCAGGAAGTACAATCAAGAGCATGGAGGAGGAAGATCAGAGAATGTGGGTAGGTGTGTAGATATGAAAGAGACTGAAGATTAGATTAACGAGAGTCTTGAATTTAGAAAGAAAAATTTCATAGTTAATCCAATATTTGTCAGGCAGCCATCAAGTTGTTGGTGACAGAAGGGTGTTATGTTCATTGAAAGGGGTTCTGGTGATACATACAAATACAGTTCAAATCACAGTATATAATAAACACAATCTAATGGCAAGTACTGACTCATGTTCACTCAGTTACTGTTGGATGGTGTCAATACATTTCACTCCTAATGACTTTGGTGATCCCCTAACTTTACCGTCAGGCCACCATAAAATCAACCCGTTTCTCCCTCTGGGTGATTTTTCATGGTTTAGTGATACCCTTCCTTAAAGCTCCTGTCAGGACTTGTCAGCCTCTTTATAAAACAGACTGAAATTAATACTGACAGCTATTTAAGACCTGCAAATGCAAATAAGAAAATTGATTATTTCTGGATATTCATTTTTTTATGTTTGTGATCGCTGTCAGTGAGTAGGTGTCAGACGAGGGGCAATAGTAGCACCCTGCCAGATTAGCTTTTGTTGGCAGTAAAAGGAAAGCTAGATGTCATTTTTGTCTGGAATAACTTATATACTGCATGAAGTACAGAAGATAAGCGAAGAGATAAAAGAAAAACACTCATACTAACTAAAATCATGAGAAAACACTTATGAATAGTTCATGCAGGGTTTCTAAGTATGAAAACATTTGTGTGTGGCTATTGTGTTTTGATTTTAATCATACAAAATACTAAATCTGAAGTTAATCGTTGACATTTATGTATCATCTTCTGTTCGTATGGGTCCTAGGGGGCCTCAGCCCCTCTACAATACAAGCAGAGGTAGAAAACATACCAAACTATTGTATTCAAGTAAAACTACATTACTTTGGTTAAATTTTAAGTAAAAGGAAAAGTACTGCTCTATAAATCTACTCAAGTAAAAGTAAAGTATTGAGTACTGAGTAGCCATTTTTGACCACCAATTGGCTTTCAAGGTAAAATACTATCTCTCCTAAATGTGCAACATAAACAAGAGAATATGAATGTCCAACAGGTTCATTATATGTATAAGGTGTGACTTAAACTAAAGTGAAACACAACCGCTGTTTTAGGATGAAATGTGGAGTCATTCTCTTGCTATTTATTACTGGCTATCATGTGTTGTGGGAATTAAACCTCTAACCATTTTCTTGTTGTTGGCAGAAAGCTTACACCTCCTCATTTTGCCTTTTAGTGTTTAGTTTTTACACAGTTCTTGATGCTATATAAAATGTAGCTAAATACAATATTTCCCCACAAAATATACTTAAGTAAATGTAGTGATTTTAAAAAGTACACAAAAAAGCTACTCAATGACAGTAATTTAAGTAAATGTGATCAGTTACTTTCCACCTTTAAATACAAGTAAGGGTGCTCATAGAAAAGAGGTTGGTAACCACTAGTCTACACAACAGTTTCACCATGTCAGTATACAGAAAAAAAAATCCTGTCTTGGCCAACAGTGTGGCAACACTACAAGTGTGATCCTGACCAATTATTATGCTGGCGAGTTCAAGGAGTGCCAATCATGGAAACAACAGAAGTGTTGTGTTTGAAGCTGGCAGTCTTGTGCTCTGACATGAAAGAACAACAGAGTATGAATGATTGTGGACTTGAATCTTTGTTTTAGGAAAGCTATCCTTCAGGTAGAAGGTAAAATGTGATAACAGGTCAAGAGAACTAGCCTAGTCAGCCTAAAATATAGAAATACCATTACGTATGTTAGCTAAGGTAGCTTATGTAAACAGAGGGCATGCGGGGTATGTGGATTATGTAATGTCTGTCTGGTAAATGAAGATACAAAGATATGTTTTATGTTGTTGTCTCTAGGAAGTAAATGCTATCCTACTGGTATCTTAAGCTAGATGGTAGATTCCAAAAAAAAGGCCATGAGAGTCAAGTTGAACCAGGGTTGTGAGGTTTCCTGTTCACGTTGCCACACTGCAAGACCATTTGTTATTCCAGACATCCAAACTGGGGCCTAATTTTCACAATGGGTGGTGACAACACAGTGAGTTCAAAATTTGGCTAGATTAATGTCCTCTGATTGGGTGTTAAGTAATACTCTGACTTCTTGTATTATTTATGCATATATACATGTTCAGCAAACAAGCTAAAAGTACCCAACTCTTGTACTCAAGTAAAAGTAAAGTAACTGTTTAAAACTGACTTAAGTAAAAGTATCGGTCTGTAAATCTAATCAAGTAACAGTATAAAGTATTCCATTTAAAGTTTAATTTAAGTACTTAGTACTGAGTTTATATCGAGGAGAAAAATATGATCTTTCCTTATGGGTAAGAACAACAAGAGAATAGATCTCCAACCAGGTTGTTCAGGTAAAGTTCTCATAATAAATTAAAATACACAGCAGTATTGTCAGTGTTAATCGAATCGCATTTTTTGCACTATGACAGAGCTACAGTAACTCTTGAAAACCTGTGCTTAGTTGGGTCGACTCCGTAAAGCAGCGTCAACCTTTGAGCAAGGCATTCTTAAAGAGCACCCAAAGTCACAGATATGAACTCTTACTCTGTGGATAACTTCACTCATGGTGTAAATGTGTTTCAGATTTAATGCTTTTGATGTGTACAACGGCTGTTTTGGGATGTGTTTTGGGAAACTATTGCACCCAAGTAACAGTACAGATACTTTGGTTAAAACTTACTTAAGTAGAAGTAAAAGTACTGATTTAAAATGTGCTCAAAACGTACAATCACCCAAAAACAACTTAATTTAAAGTAATTTGAGTGAGAGTAATACATTACTTTCCACCTGTGCTTATTCCTAAGTTAGTTAAGTTAGCTAACATTTAACATGCAATCAATGAAAAGAGAGTTGCATGCACTTCAAAGTCCCAGTGCACTTCTTCTAGTCAAATTGCATTACTTGGCTTGGACTAGCCTAACTGTTGTATAAAAAGCTAGACAACGCTGTGACTGTGACTTTTGCTTTGCCACATTCAGTTCCAATATGCTTGTGTAGAGCATCATACAGCAAAAAAGAATCATTTCTTCTACATGCTGTGATAACTAGGAACTAAATGTGTAAGAAAGAAACTGGCACTGTTAAGATAATTACATTACAGTTTCAACAAGACTCTTAAATCTGCATGTTAGGTTTAGTTTGTTCAGGTAAATGCTCTGACTGACTGGAAGTACACTGAAATTTATTAGTAGGAGCTGTAAGACGAGCAAGCACAAGAGATCGTGTGCATAAGCCAATCACACATAACACCGAAGCAAAGAGAGTGAGCGAGACATGAGGCTGATACAAAGAAAGCGATAAATGAGGAAGTGAGGAGCGGATGTTTGGGTTTTTTGAGCCCATTCATTTAAAAACACCGAGAAGAAAAGAGAGAGACAGAGACACCTGAGAAAAACCACAATCATGTTTAAAAACTGAGCACTCACTGGTTTTCCCGAAACTAAGGGGCTCAGAAGCGTTGAGAACAGAAGATGAACGCCCTTATTGACGTAAGAGGAGCACGCCATCACTGACATTCAGCACACACACACTCATGTACAGGCAGACTGTGTGAAAAAGACAGGGGGCTTTGAGTAGTTCTTTCTGCAGAATTCACACAAAGATCCACAAACAACCACAGAGAAAAAACTAGGTACTATACAAGCAAGGCAGCGGCTTAATTGCATTACAGTGGGAGAAGAATTTATGATACATGTCAGCATCATGTGGTGTATTCTCAACTATTTCATCAAAGTTATATAAAAATATTTTTTTCTTTGCATCTGTTTTCAACATTTGACCACAACATAATAAAACCAGTTTTTGGGTTACAGAAGACACTGCATGTGAAAGACACACAGACTTGTACCTGTGTAAGCATGAAAATGAGTAAGAGTTCTTTTTATGATCGTTAAGGAATGAGGAATAACATGTAGCATTACTTTACAGTATGCCTTGGTGATCATAAATCTCTACGCAGATATTGACTGTAATTAGCCGTGAGTTGTCACAGGATTCAAGCCGCCACTAAAGGTTGGACATCACGAGTTTGTTTCAAATTCATGCAAATAATGCTGATACTTCATGAAACCTCAACATCAAAGCGTCCCTTTAACTCGTGGACATGCTTTGTATTTCAGTCACATGACTGTGCAACAGTGTGTGTGTCTGTATGTTTTTGTATCACTTTGACATTTCAGTTAGTGTGTGGGTGGGTGTTAAACCTTTAGACAGTCAAGTAGCCATGCGTTAAAGTTTCATATTTGCATTCATGTGATCTAAAGAATCATCTTGTGCTAAATGTTCCTATCCTATATGCCATGAGGGACAGATTGACTTCAAATCATCGGCTACTCCATGCAAACAATAACTCACACTGTACAAGGGCATGGCGTCAAGTACTTTTCCAGGTTAGTGTGTCAGATCAAAGTCTCCATTGTCACATGGTGAATCATTCCCAATCTAAGATAAACCATATTCCCTCATAGGAAATGAAACAACAGTGAAGTATTTGGATTGGTATTAGTGAAGCTTTGACAGTACCTGTTCAATATGTAGAACCAGGTGAGTCACAGAGATCATAGAAAATAAACTAAGATGATGCAGACATCTCACAAACCACATCCAGGTTGTGCAACACCAACAGCTCTGTTATTGAGGTCAAACTGTCACTGGCTAAGACTGGAGTTGTTTAGGTCCAACTCTGTGAATCACTTGTGTCCACACATATTTTTATGTTACCACCTTAGTTTCACTTTTAATGGCCATGGTTCCATTGAGTTAAAAACACCAGCACTGGCAAGCTGACAGAGAAGCAATATGCCAAATTCAGTCAGATAGGCTAAGATTACACAGTATGTAACAGCAAAACAACTCTGAGATGAAAATTTCACAATTAAAAATAAATGAATTTAAATTAAGGGCTTCAGCTTCTTTGTCTTGAAAGTGTGAATTCTGGCTGCTAATCAGTATATGATGTATGGAAGACAAATGTTGCTCCAGAGCAGGGGTCCTAAAACTTTTTCCTTGGAGTCCCCTGTTCTCATTGGTGTAGTGCAGGTTATACAGAATATACCCACTTATTTTTTCCAGCTTCCATACTGTATAGCTACTCTTAAACCCCTCTGACGCACATCATTGAGTTGTATGGTGCAATTGTTATCCTAGGATGGGGATGAAGCATTCCCGACATCCCACCTTACTCTGCCTCTGATTGACTAGCATTTGTTATCTCCTTCATAGTTTAGTTGGGTATGGATTAGGGCTGTCAACATTATTTGAGTTAATCACCATTAATCAGAGGTGTCAAGTAACGAAGTACAAACACTTTGTTACCTTACTTTAGTAGAAATTTTGGGTATCTATACTTCACTAGAGTAATTATTTTTCAGCCGACTTTTTACTTCTACTCCTTACATTTTCAAGCAATTATCTGTACTTTCTACTCCTTACATTTTAAAAATAGCCTTGTTGCTCCTATTTCATTCCAGCTTGTTTTCATTCCGGCTTGTCATCGTTCAAAAAAATACAAAAATCGCGTCATTCGGATAGAGTGAATTTGATAGTGGTTGGATGAGAAGTATAAACATAATACTATTCCGAAACACTATTGGTTTGTACGCGATCTATCGCACCTGCACGTATGACACAAATCACGTCACACTCCAGCAAGGAAATAGCAGACGTATGTAGCCTAGTACGAAGATGTCCGTGGCAGAGAGTCAAGAAAACTCGAGCGAAATGTCCCAACCAAGCACCAGCGAGGAGGTTGGTAGCCAGGAAGACCAATACTTTTAGGCAACTAGTCATTATATCTTCCACTCCATGAAACACGTGTTAATGCTCAGTAGTACACATATATGGCTCTTGAATGTATTTGCATTGCAAAAAAATTCGTTCATTTTCAATGGGCATAAATGCAGCTGAAACAGGTGCATCCCAAATTTTTCAACATTAACATTTTAATATACCATTAGTCATTACGGCCTTTAGAGAAATGTCTTTGGGGAGGTGGGGTAGTGCACTAAAGGCTCCTGTGGTGCAGCCTAAGCTTTTGTCCTTAATAGCATTTTTCCCCCTTACATTACTTTTACTTTTATACTTTAAGTAGTTTTGAAAGTAGTACTTTTATACTTTGACTTGAGTAAAAGGCTTGAGTTGATACTTCTACAGAAGTCTTTTTAAACCCTAGTATCTATACTTCTACCTGAGTAATGAATGTGAATACTGTTGACACCTCTGCCATTAATCAAGGTCCACAATTAGTGCAATAATTGTTTAAAATTACGATTGATCGCATGATTTATTGTCCTTCTAAGCACACTTTGCGCGAGTCTCTGCAACATCTCCCTGCAGCCACAGTGACGTAAAATAAGTCCACCACTGCTCCTCAATCTCCCGTTTTACTTTAAAAACTCACAGACAGCTTAGTGAACAAGTGAAAAGTCATCTGTTCCTCATGTTATTAAATATATTTACCTTTTTACTGTTCTCTTATTTCCTTTTTAACCCATATTAAGTTTATTTTTCAGTTGTTGAATTCATGCTAGAATCTCTGATCTCTGATTTACGGCCATGACAACCATGAATTTGTCTATCAGTTGTTTTATTGTTTTTTCTCTTGTCCCTCTTTCTGAATCCCCCTCTTGTCTCTTGATGCCCCTACCCATCTCCAACCTCAGTGTGGCTTTGGCAGATGGCTATCAGGTTAAGGCTGGTTCTGCTTGAGGTTCTTGGCAAGTTTTTCCTCACCACTGTGACGAGGGAAATACTGCTAGTGCTGAGCTCATGGTGATTAGTGTTGGGCTTTGATAATGATCAGTCAAAGAGTGCAGTGTAGAACTACCCTCTTTGTTAAATGTCTTATGATAACCTTGGCTATAAACTGGCACCATATAAATAAACATGATTGATTGATTGATTGGCTGTTTGATTGAAAAGCTTAATGAATGCCTCTTAACATCCAACAATGATAAGAATATTAATCAGAAATATCGTATAAACCTTTTAGGATTAAATAGCAAGATTTTCTTGCTTAAATATATTGTATTATATATTGGATTGAAGTTTGGATATCTTTTAATTTGATGTCTTTTTTCCTACCGTTTGCACCACCATGCCATTTCTATGCTCGTAAAAACATATTCTAAGTCTTAAACTTCCACATTTTGCATGTTGAGTTTTTATTGTCAAGCTTAAGAAGTGAGCTGTCTTTGGTTAGTCTAAACAAGGACAAAATAAAGCTTCGTTGTCCACCAAAACTTCCATAAATATGTATTTTCAGCATGTGGTAAGATTTAATATCTGTGATTTATGCCAAGTTTCAACTGTCAACACAGCCTCCTGATTGTACAGTGTGATGGTTATAAAATGCATAAGGTGAATCATAACTTTACTGTATGCATCAGTTACTTTGATGTATGTGATGGAAAAACCAATAAGCTGCAAGACACATTTTAATTTAAAGCATCAACATACGTGTCTCCATCTTCATCTTGTCGTGTAGCCACAGCGATGCCAGACAGCAGGTTTTCTGTTTGGAGGATCACAGTATGGCTCGGCTCTGGGATGGGGGGTAAACAGTACATTGGGATGCCTAAGCAGGAAAGACACAAAGAGAGAGTGAGATACATAAAGACAGAGGGTTAGGGGGAAATAAAAGGATCAAATGATGCAGATAAATATAAAATGAAAATCTGCACTGGTCTTTTACTGTAATGAGGAAGCGTGCAGCTATGACTGCATAGTGTTAAGTTATGAATTGGCCAATTAGGTATGTAGTTCATGGTAAAAAGCTGACTAAAATAGCTGCAGAACTGCTGACTGGACTTCTTATTGTTTCAGATTAGCTGGTGCATCAGCTGTGACACCACTGACTCTTCTTTCACCTGTGACACATCAATGAATTCTAAGAGGAGAGTTCTTTAACGTGAACTGTCATCTCCATGGTTAAAGTTATATGTCAGTCTTTACTGTATTAATAAGGACCAACCTCTGGCGGTTGTGACTGGCTCAATATAACATATTTTATTACATACATGGTTTTAATTCAACACAGTGTAGATCCTGTTCCCTTAAGTATCAAAAAGCATGACTATTTTGGTCATTAAACATGTTTCTGAGAACCTTTCAGAGATTGATTTTAAAAATCAGATAATATTCATGCTTGAGAAGATTTTTAAAAGCTTTTATAGTATAATAATGCTGAAAAATAAGAATTATTTTGAGCTTAAAAGCCCAGTGTTGTTATCCAACGCTCACCGTATTCAAAGTAACGCAAAAAGATGGGATATCCATTGTGACTTTGTCGTGTCTCTTCAAACTGTCTGGGAATCACTGGTCCTGCAACGATCCTGCTGTCATCCTCGACTCTTTCCAAACGACTGATCCTGGATGTGACGTCCGTCTCTACCACAGGGGAGAGACGGTCTTCGGGGTCTGCAGGAGCCGGTGACTGGCTCTGAGTCTCTAGCTCCACGGGAATCGGACGTTTCCTAAAAGGAAGCCTGAGGGAAGAATCGTCCGCTGGCCGCTTACGGTCTGGACTGTTTTTTGAACCCTGTGCAACTCTGCCTGTGGGGCAGCGTGTCAGCTGGGGCAGCTGACACGCCATTCCCGTGTCCATTCCCGTGCATGAAGGAGGCGCAGGTGAGCCACTGGTCACTCGGGCGTCCCCGACGCGACCTTTGCAGTCTGTAGTCCCACGCTCTCGGTTGGAGGTGCGCAGATCCAGCGGAGCTGTGGCGACCGACTGGTGGTCACCGTTCATAGTCATGATCCTCGGCATCAACCGGGGGTGAGGAGCTCTGGGGTCTGATGGACTCTCAGGTGTGGGAAAACCTCTCGTCCTTCAGTGACACTCTATCCACAGTGACCAGCTGTGCGAAATTCCCATCCTCATCAAACCTAACCGGCAGCATTCAAATCATGAGTAAGTTTCCGTTTGTGTCACTGGAGTATTTCAGATAAACTCCATGACAAGGAGTGGCGCTCTATTTTGAAATAAAAGAAAACAGAAGTGATAAAAGTACATATCATAGCGCACCTAAAAGCAGGTACAGTGCAGAGCAGCGGCAGCGTTCATCTGCTTTTAAATAGACGGTACTTTCCCTTTAAAACCGAAACAAATTAGACTGAGCGCGAGACAGAGAAAAAAAAAGAAAGCACGGCTCTGAATTCACTATAATTTTCTGCATTTCCTACTTCTCTGACATCTGTCTGCTTTGCATGAAAGTTCAAAACATCAGTTTGTCTGCTGAAATTCTCGAGAAGTTTAAGGAGGAAAGACGGATCAGTGGTTTTGTCAGTTTTGTTTTGCTTTGGGCTCGTGCACAATGTGACAGTAGGTCAAGAACCACAGGGCTAAATCTGAGCTTACAGTTCAAGTTGGACTATCTTCGACAGATAAATCAAGCAGCCTTCCAAAAATATTCACAAGAACATGCAGTTTGCATTGTTGTGACTTTAACACGTTTTTCTGGTTTTGAAATGCCCAGTTTTGGGAAAAGTTAAAGTTTATCATTAAGCTGCAGAATTTGCTCTGTTCAAAACTGCAAAAGACATTTAATAGGGGGGGTAAAGTTAATCTATGATAACCTATAGTTTACATTTAACCTGAATAATAACAGCAGGGTTTTTTTTTTATGTCAAACTTCATAACTAAGCCATGATATGAACAAACATCAGGATACTAGAGAATACAGTAGAAGGAAGTTTAAAAGGAAAAATAACTAAATAATTGCAAAATATAAATAAAAATTGGCATAAAAAGGGTTAAAGTGGCAAAAACTGGTAGAAATAAGTGTTGAAAAGTTGTTAAAGACTGCCAAAATGGAATAAAAGTGGCAAAAATGGGTTAAATGAGGCAAAAGTGGCATAAGCATCAAATATGTGATTAAAGATTTAGAAAAGGTTAAAAGGGGCAGAAAATGGTGAAAAGCGGTTAAAAACTGTCGAAAATTAGTTCAAAATGGCAGAAAAGGATTACAAGTGGTGAAAATAGGTTGAATTATACTAAACTTGGGTAAAGCAGCAAATGTGAGAAGAAAGAAAAAAAAGGGGGCAGGAAAATGGTGAATAGCAGTTAAAAAATAGCAAAAAATGGGTTGTAAGTGGCAAAAAGGGACCATAATGGGCAGCTAAAGCAATGAAAGGGCTTAAAAAGTCAGCTCTAAGGGGCAAAAATGTGTTTACTGCGGAAACAAATGGAGCACAATGGTCAGAAAAATTGATGACGGGGGGTTTAAAAGTGGCACGACAATTTTAACGTCAAACCCCATTAACTGTTTGACACATTTTCAAAATGTGGGAACCATTAGCCAGGATGCTAGCATCAATGTTACTGATCTAATAATAATATCAACAAATCACAACTGGGGTGGTCCTATTCATTGTGCATTTCAGGGCCCCTGTAGACCGGCCTATTCTTTGAATGAAAAATGCCTTTCTTTTTATGTTAGACTGACTTTTTAAGAAAGAGTGCCAGTGACGTGACCATCATTAAATGTGTAGAATTGCACATGGTCATATTTACCACAGTTTTGAGTCATTTAAGGTCAAATTACAGAATAAAGACTTAAGAAAAACTTAGGCTTAGACATTTCTGCTTTATTTTTTGAAGGGGTCTATGCGCACCTAGTGTTGGCAGGGACTTTTTGGTTTTATTTTAGTCACATGCTGTATCGCCTCTGGTCAGCAGACTGTTTTTTTGTCTACACTTCAGTCAAAAACTAAAGAAGTTCTCCTTATTCCTTCACAGAAGAGAGCAAGCCATCTTGCTCCAGTTATGAAGCATGGATCTGCCATTGCAGATCTCATGTAAAAGCATAACTAAGTCACAAAGTAAAAAAACATATAAATCCGGCCATTCAATCCATCTATCTAAGTTGGCAGCAGGTTAAGCAAGTCAACCCAGACACTCCCAACAAGGGGCGGTGTTTTCCAGCCTTCTTTCGAGGCCAATGTCTGCAATACACCAACCCCCCTGTCAATCTCACAGCCCAATCTATCCTCACTCATGAAGAAGATCCTGATACTCAAAGACCTTCATTTAGGGCAAAGATTCATTCCCCAATTGAGCAAGCCACTATCAAAAAATATCTACATATATAAACAGAATAAACCGTTTAAATGAACACATGAGTGATCATGTAAGAACATTTAACATTCTAGTGGTTGCAGGATGCAGATTAGCAAGCTGCAGTGTAACATATACCCAGTCAGACCATTGGTGTATCAGTTCATCCATCACTTCTCATCAGTGATATGTCACCAGCTTGCAGACGCAGAAAAAATTTGCCTTCCTGAAAATAGCACGAACACAAACAAAGAGGTAAGACTCAAGATACCCTATACCCAAATGGACTGACCCATCACTTGGTGCAACTTCCCGGTCATGTGGCCATGTTACCTGAACACAGTCACTTAACACAACCACAAATGTGCACATTCACACACACACACAAACATCACATTTTATCTCTTTGTGTTCAGTCCCAACCTACTCCACCCTCAGACCAGGCTCTAATTACCAGGGTCAATTTGGGACTTTCCTCTTTCCACTGAAGTGTGGAGCTGGCAACGGAAAATCAAACTTGGTGTCTAAAGTCCCTAAAAGACCCTGACACCACATAAATACCATCTGCAGATGTCGAGGCACTCAACCATCATGGTTTACTCTGACATTTGATATCATGTCTTTGGTAACACATTAGCCTCCCTCTCACACTACCATCCCATCCTACACACCCACTTCACAGGGCTAATTAAATGACTAAGGTCATAAATGGGGTTCCTCAAGAGTATACATACATAAGGAAACAACAAATGTTTTATTAAACCTTTAATATTTTAGGTCTCACTTTTCTTAGTCAATGTTGCTAGATTAATACTAAAACTTTTAAGTGGCACGGCTTACAGACAGCAAATAGCGTTCAAACCAGTGAAAGGGCGCCCCCTTGTGCCAGGAGAGAAAACATGCAAACAGGAAAGGATGAAAGCTAGTTGGTAAAAACACACCAAAAGAAAACATTTAGAAACACAGGGCAGACTAGTTTTCTCAATAGCAGCTATAGACGGCTTTGACATCATTAATTAATCTCATTATAAAAATCCCTATCACTATAATGGCATCGGCTTACCTGTAAGTCATAAATAACTAGTGTCTCAGCTGTGTAGCTTGTGAGAGATCCTGCAAGAAAACTATGGCATTTTATAATAGCACATGCCAGTAAGGGTGGGCGATATGGAGAAAATAAACCATCATTTGTTGCCAGTTTACAATTTGAGTTGTATTACAATTTTCATTCATTTATTTTTAGGACAAACTTGAGAATTAATGACCAAAAAAAATTTATTCCTCTTATATATTCTAAATGCATATATGTTGTGTTTAGAAGTCAAGCCTCTCAACTTTTTTTTTTTTTTTGCATCTGCAACAAAGTGATGGTCAACACAAGGCATATTCTAAATAATTGCCATTTTCATAGTTGGAACCACCAGGCAAGAAGGGGTCTAGAGGTCTTCTCCAGAGCACTTTAAGCACCAAACATTTATATTCCTGCATCCTGATCCATTTTATGGACAAATTTGTGCAATTTCTGCACTGGGAAGAGGGTGAACGAACATAGATATAGAAGCACTAGAGCCGATTCTATGAGAAATCAGCTTTAGCAGATTGTCAATACATTCAGGCAGAATTTTAGTAAATGTCTCCCTCTTGTGGATGTTGAACAGAGGTTAAGATACTGTGATACTTAGTGCTATTATAAAGCCAAGGTAGTCTATAATTTCTTGAAATGTATCATTCTTTAGGTAGGTAATGAGAAATAAAAATGGTTTGGTTAAAAATACTTAGGTTACTCAATTTAGTGTTGTAGTTGTATAAAACACAAGTTCTAACCAAGGTTAAAAAGAATTAACATAACTTAATTGTTTAACATCTATAATAAAACACTGGTGTTCATCTGTCTACAAAAGATGATGGGGTTTTCCCTGTTACGTCCCCCTATCTAAACACATTAAAAGGACAAAACTACATTACTTTTTCACCATGAAAATAGATATACATGACATTGTTTCGTACCCCTATTAAATTTTGATAAAAAGCCATTAAATTTCGTATGAAACAGAGTTTAGTGGGCCAACGTACCAGCTAGGCTAGCGACTCTGTAAATAGGCCCAGTGGTGCTTTCATAGTCGGACTGCTAACAAGCTAGCCGTTTGCTAGCTTAAAGTAACGTCTATGCTATCTAGCTAATTAGCATACCGCTACTGGCGTAAATAACAACCGTAGTTCAAATATTTCACGGTTTCACAAATATAAACGGCCATTATTTCACCATGATGGAACAAAAATGTCGTGTGTTTACCAGGTGAAACTTGCAGGCAGGCGCAGTAAGGGTCTGCTTTTTAAAGAGGTTAATCAGCAGAATCAAAGAGACTCCAGAGGTAAGAGGGCCTTCACCCAGCGCTCCATACATAAGATTAAAGCCGCCATGATAGGGAGAGCACTCTGGGCCCAGCCAAATTTGGGGGCCCATGGAGGTAGGAAAATCATGGTTTCTTGTAAATTAAGATGTGATAACTATACTTAATAGTTTTTCCTGAGTTATAACCACTCTTGTCAAGGCAAAAAATGTTTTTCATTTGTGCTTCATATATAACCACCTTGAAATTGTAAAGCCCATTTCTTCAAAAACAATCAAAATGGGCTTAAATAGCAGAAATGGTCCAAAAAGAAAGTGGATGTAGTGGCAACAGATGTAGTGGAAATGTGTTAAAAGTTGCAAAAATATGTAAAAAGTGGCCAAAACCAGCAGAGTTCAGCTAAGGGTTTAAAAGTGGCAAAAACGGCTTCAAAGTGGCAGAATAAGGCAGGAAATTTTAAAAGTAGCAGAAATGGGTTAAAAGGGGAAAAAAACTGACATAACAAATGGTCAAATATGTTAAAATTGGCCCCGAAAAAGTGCCAAAATGGGTTTCAGTGGTTAAAAAGAAAAAAAAAAAAAAAAAAAGCAAAAGAAGTCGAAAGGGTATAAAAGAAGCAAAAAATGGCTGAAAACGGGAAGGAATGGGCAAAAAGTGGTTAATTGGGTGTTAAAAGTAGCATAAATGTGTTAAAATTGCATTATACATAAGGTAAAGGTGGCTAAAACCAGCAGAAAAACAGAGGTGAAAAGTGTTTTAAAGTTGCAGATATGAGCAGGAAAGGTGGTAACATGGGATTTTAAAAATAGCAAATATGTATCAAAGAGGCATAAATGAGCAGAGAATAATTGATGAAAAATGCAAAGTAAGTTTAAGCCAGAACACATGCTAGCACCAATGCCATTGATCCCACACACATACAGTGCATTGATACTACAACAAATCACAGCTGGGGAGGGCCCGTTCACTTCAGGGACCCAGCCATATTGTCTGCACAATAGAAATACACCAAATGAGAGAAATGTGATTTTGAAACATGAAGAAGTTTTAAAAATTCTTTTTTAAAAAATCTTACATTGGTTTTCTGTTAGTGTTTTATGCTGTTAGTTAATCATGCTTAATAAAAGAGGTTAAACTACACATACTGTATTTGGTGTTTATCAACCCATGGCTCTAGAGCCACATGTGGCTCCCATAAAGCAGAACCAGTTTTTCTGGCCCCAAGCTGGTTCTTTGGCTATGGAAAACCAAAGAACTGGTGCTAGGTCAGGCTCTAGCTCCAAACCAGCACTGGAACTAGCTTAGTGGAAAAACGGTATGTGACAAGTTGTGACTCTTTTAAGTCTAAAAAAAAGCTTCAGAAAATACATAAAATCAGAAGGGAAGTATTGTCAGCAAAAATGATATATTGCGATCAATCAGTCTGTCAATTCATTTAGAGATAAAACTGATTGATCTTGGATAAAATTCTCCGATGATAAAATTGGATTTAACATATGAAATTATTTGTTGATCCAATCTTTATGCCAAGATTTGAAACTTTGGGTTTGAAATAGGGTAACAGGAGGTCCAGGTAGCTGAAAGGTCTATCCCAGACTCCGCTGGGGCAAAAAAACGATCAACTCAGTTTTGTTTTCATGGAAATTTAAAAAGCTTGGAGCCATCTAGTCTTTAATGTCTTTAAGACAGTCTAGCAGACCTTCAGTAGAGCTGCCATCATTCCTTTTTATATGCAGGTAAATTTGTGTGTCATCTGCATAAAGATGGTTTGAAATACTATGTTTTTTTTGTTTTTTTTAAATGATTAACCCAAGAGGGAGAAGTAAAGGGAGAAATGAATGGGACCAAGAACAGAACCTTGGGGAACTCCACAAGAGTATCCAACTTTATTCTTTTTTTTTTCTTTTTTTTTTTTTTCAGGTGTGGTAGCATGCCTAAAATTTCTTCTTGTCACAACCACAAGACTGATGGGATAGTCAGTAGTTTGAGTATGTGATCAAGATATCAGAAAAAACTAACCTGATTGTGCAACAGGAAAAGGAAACAGACCACCTCAGCTATTCTTCAAGAACTGTTAGAAATCCATGCCATTTTGGAAAACTACAGCATGTAAAATACTAAATAAACTGATTTACGTGCACATCAAATACGGTCCTTTCTGAAAGTCGAGTGGAGATAACAGAATTCTTTGATAGCCCTTCATAAAGTTTGGCCTATGCACTAACAACACACCCTTTCTACTCCAAGCACTCCTTTGCTTTTGCACTGTTTCTTGTTAATGTTTAGTTGTAAGTCCACACACCTATCTCTCTCTCTCTCTTTCTCTCTCCCTCTTTCTCTCTCTGCCTGAGCAATAGAGCAGAGAAAACAAACCTGTTTAGCTGGCTGCAACCAGGAAACCAATCAAAGGCTGCACCAAGAAGAAACAGAAAGAAAGAGAGAGAGAGAGAGAGAGCGCAAGGGTGACATCAAGAAAGAGACACAGAGAAGAGGCAGTCAGTGACAGAAAACACATTTCCTCTGTGTTCAGCTCTGCTCTGTTGACCCTGAGATGTGGAATGGCTGTGCTGTTGAGATGAATACTGGTAAGCCAAGTACTGTGCTAAATAGGGGGCAAACAAGTCAGAAGTGTTGGGGTGGAGAGAGATAGGTGGTAAAGGAGTGGGGCTGTAAATGTTGAAACTGTTTCAAGAGTTGAGTCAGACTCAAACACTCCCTTACTCTGTTTAAAGTACTTTGGTTCAGTCTTTCTTAAAGTTTCATGTTGTATTGTTCCTGTTAAGTTAATATACAAACAGCTGTTGTTTAACAGACATTACATTTTTTCTTTAAGATCTGCAAAAAGACTGAGAAGTTACAAGCTGACGAGATTGGCTGTCTCAGGAGGAAATATTTAGCGTGGAGGTACAGCGTAAGCAGCTGTCTGTTGTTAAATAATGTGATGCTGATGGACTGGTATGGATCAAGCGTGGATGCTGAGTGAGAAGAATAAGATGTGTGCTTTTCAAATAAAGCTGAGAACTCACAAAAATCACTTTAAGGATCATAAATACTGCTGTAAACACTTAAAAACTTGAGCTCATAATAATAGCTCCTCCTTTTTCTGCTCACGCAGACATTACGTTTTCACATCTCTTGGAAGCAGAAGGACCATTATTATTTATTGTCACACCCCCTCACATGCAAACAGCTTGACATTTAAGGGTACATCTAATCTACGTCAGCTCCAAAAACACAACAGTGAAATTATGGCGACAGCAGGCTCCGGCTCCCAACCTCCTACCAGTGGAGACAGGCGGCTGGTGGACAAGGCCCTAAAAAGACTGGACAAACTCTACGAGCTCTGCACTAACCCACGGCTGAGCCTGAAGAACAGTCCACCATACCTGCCTGACCTGGTATCTGAGACTTCAAAGCTGCTAATGCTGGTTTGGGAGCCATACAGAGGACCCAGGGTGGCAGGCGGCCAGGTGCCCCGCGGAGACGAGGCCAAGTACCTGAGGGTCCACGTCAGAAACCTGCTTGATAAGGCGGACAGGGCCGTGCTTCTGTTTAAAGAGGGACGAGAGAAGATATTTGATGAAACATCCAGCTACAGGTAAGAGGGTCACTGGATTACACCTGCACTCACACGCAAGGAACACGGGTTAGCAGGATTTATGATTCTAACAAATTACTTCAAAGATGATTAAAACATTTTAAAGCCGTAACCCTTTCCTTCTAAACCACAAAACATATCCCTTAGTAAAACATTTTGTTTGTCTTGCTCCAGATGCACCATTCATTAATAATTACATTCTTTAGTGCTTTGTCTTTTAATAAAATAGTTATAGTTTATTTAAATATTCATGATAAACTGCAGTATGACTTTTCAATTTTAAGTAAAACTATCAGTGTTGACCATAAATCTCATTGGTCATCTGTCTATCCCAGAGCATCAAAATCTTCTTGACTGATCTCATTTAACATGATTACTTTTTTTTTCAGCTGTATATAATTTAATCTTGTAATAAATGATAAAATGTGATCTAGATTCCCAAAGAAAACAAGTTAAAATGATATTTATTTAAACTGATCTCTTAGATATTTTCCTACTTTTTGAGGAGATAAGTTTTGAGCTATCCAATATCAGATATTATATTTGCTGTGATGCTACACTTCAATTCAATCAGCTTTATCAGCACGGAGTCATTAGAGTAAACACCAAAGCAGTGTACAAATTTTTAATAATAAAAATAGCAGTCAAAACCTCAGTTTAACTTTAGAATATATATATATATATATATATATATATATAGTGCTTAACAAATTTATTAGACCACCTGTCATATTTGTCTCAAAGACCATCCAGCATCATGAAGTGCTTTAATGCGGACTCTTTCCTTTTCAGTGAGCGCTCCACGGTTTACCATTTTGAACAGGAATGAGGAATTTCAAACTGAATTCACCCAAATTTGAGCTGGCTCACTGGGCTTCTCTGAGAAGTCAGAAATTAATCAAGCGTAACATTCAACCACTAAAACTAATTTTTCTCTTCAGGAATGCGAGTGAATAACTATAATTTGACATATTAATCAAGAAATAATGTGCTTTACATTTTTTTCAGTCTTTTGTAAATCAGTAAATTTGAAAATTCATGGATAACAATAATAATGATATTTTAGCATTAAAAATATCATTTGGGTTAAAGAGCTTCTACATATTGGTGTATTAACCATTGCAGAAACATCAAAAATGATTTTGGTAATTACCAATGCTGTTAATTTAGGGCAGCTGTGGCAGAAACCTTACTTTGGTTAGGGTTAGGGTGGTCTAATAAATTTGTTAAGCACTGTATATATAAATCAATAGAGCATTCTCTCACAAGTAGCCTGAGATATAATCATCTCCACATATACAAATACCTTCTGACACCAGCGACAGGTTGCACAGTATGTCAGTATATCCCTGATGTGAGTGAGCATTTATGAAAAGTAAATAAAGCTGAAAAAGTTTTTTAAAAAATAAGTAAGTTCAAGCTCTTATAGGCATCTTTCTAGTCCAAAATTCCACGTGCATTGATGGTATGGTTGCAAGCAGGGGTGGAAAAAGTACAAGACTAAAGTAAAAGTAGAGTTACTCTGGTTAAAATTTTCTTAAGTAGAAGAAAAGTACTGCTCTATAAATCTATTCAAGTAAAATATAAAAGTATTTCATTTGACATTTACTGTATGCACTGAGTACTGAGTAGCTACTGAGGAGAAGTACAGTATAATATGATCTTTCCTTATTGGCAAGATCAACAAGAGAACAGATCTCCAACCAGGTTTTTCAGGGAAAGTCACACGCTGTCATTCATTGTGTCTTTACGGACTGTTTATAATTTTATTTAGTATAACTTAAGGACAGAGTCCAAGACAGTGTTACCTGCAAGGTCATTAAAGTATATCTTATCTTATCACATTGATTTATTATTAATCAGTTCTGTTTCTACAAGATATCAGACTTTTCTAGGGGGTAGGTGGAATGTTTTTCCTTAAATGGCACAAGTTAAAAAAACAATTAAAGCAGATAATGTCTCAGTTACACAAGTAGAATCTAAAAATCATAAACTACCAGCATTTATTATGACATACATGTAAGAATAGGCTTTTATTTTGATCTTACTTTCTCTCCACTGCAAGCATTGATCTTCTTCCAGATGAAACTCTACTCAGTGACCTGACCTTCTTTAAGACAAACTGTTTGTTTGTCTGGGGTCAGAAAGAGGACTCGCATCCCTAAAATCTTTATCCAGTACCATGGGAACGGGGCTTAACTCAGCTCAGGCTCTTCCAAAAATACAGGAATCCAAAAATAGTCTTTTGTATTTGCATGAGTCATAGCTTATGTGACGGTTAGGATAGCGGCTTTTCCTCTTCCTTTAAATCAAATTAATCTATTGAATATGCATTTTTGTATTCCTTTTGTAGATGTTGTACAGTAGTTTTAGCTTCTCTGATTCCCATAAGCCACACGTAGACTCAGAGGGGAAAAGCGCTTTTTCTATGAGATATTTGTTTGACTAAAGTGGATATTTTGGAAAGGCTAAAAAGAGTGACTGTTTTATTTGGAGTTTGGGCTGCGTCCACTGCCTCTGTGAAGACTACTAATGACGAAGCTGGAAAGGGGGCCAAACCTGCATCTTTGTGATGCTAATGTTGGGGGATTTGGCAAAAGCAATTACAACCTCAGTATGTGAGCAGCTTGGAAGAGAGACAGTCAGGCCTTGGAACATTTTCTCCGTGTATTTTCATTTGCATCCACAGGAAATGCACAAATATACTCTGCTTTTGTTTGACTGTTTCTATACTACATTCAGGTTGAATTTAGTTATGGGAAAAGCACCATATATATCAAGCTATTAAATCTATAAATCTGTGTAGTTATTGATCTATCCGTGTAATACACCATCAATCAAGCTACCATGTTAATCTATATCAATCTGACAAGCTATCTAACTGATTTGGTATCTATCCTCCTTCTTGTTTGTCAAAATTATTGACATAGTTAGCAAAATATCAAGCACGCCAGCTGATTATGTATTTATAAATGGATCAGATTTGATCAAGAGCTTTACAAATATTTGTTCTAAGCCATATGGACTAGCCGTGAAATTCAGTGTCTCCTGGATACAGTGTGGCTGTTGCTTATAGATGTCTATCTACTATGCAAAGAGATTGCGAAGCATACAGTAGCTGTGTGCACATTGCAACATTGACATCAGGTTAATCAAATATCGGAATCTGTAAAATCAGATAAGCAATTTAGAAACACTTATCGCATGATCTTTAACAGACTTTTGCACACACAAGATGACAGATGGCCCTGCCACCACAGCCAGGTTTGCATGAGCAGTCATGTGGCAAAATATTGAAGTGTTAAATGTGATATGGATAAGATACTGAGTCTGATATTCTCTTTTGTCTTTTAGTATTTGTTTATTATCACCAAAACCATGCCTGAAAGCTGTATTATTTTAATAATACTGTCTATCAGAAGGTCTAAAAATGGTCTCCATTTTTTAAAGTAAGTGAAATTTCTGCCTGGTTGAAAACAGAACTGAGAGAATGAAGCAGCGGCTGGAGGATGATTTTCTGTGACAGGCTGATGACTTTGACCTTCACTGACGGGAATTCCAGAAACACATGCAAATAAGCCAATTCTTTTGAAGGCAGCAACAATATTGGGCTGAAACAAGTTAGGAAACACATATTTGTCAATACATTATCTTACACCATAATTAGAGGAAAAGAATGAGGAAACTCATATTTTTGCAAAGTAATGTCAACACCTCTCGTTAGAAAAAGTGTAAGACTAGAATCTTGGCTTTGGGTTGAATTTTGATGCAAGCAAATATTTGATCACAGTTCATTTGTGAGTGCGGTCATTGTTGTTTGTTTTTATCAAAATACACTTATAGCAAACAATACTCTAATGATGAATTTCTACAGATGTTAGGATGCAGGAAATCTCTACAAGGGAGAAAAATTACATACTGTCTACAAGTCCAGATAAGAAAATCGTATCCAAAATCCATAGTCCTGATAGATTTCATATATCAAGAAGCCAAAAAAGGCATTAACTGCATGCAATAAGTAAAAACAGCAACATTTTGTTCTCATTTACTAAAAACTTGAATAAATTATGATTGCTGTTGATATTTAGATATTTTTTGTCTGCGTTTCAGGCTAAGATATCTCCCCTTTTTAAAGTATGAAGCATTCACATTAAGCCCCTTTGTCTTCACTAGAGAATAATTGTGATGAGGACGAGTTGCTGCCTTTATTAGTGACTGAGCATTATTCAGCTGTTAGCATTCACATTTTACATTAAATAATTTGAGCAAGCCAGGCTGAAAGGTGATGTCAAACACCATTTTATGTTTCACCTTTGTGCAGTACTACAGTAATACTGTTTCTGCTACAGTTAACACCTCTCAGAGGTTTATGTTCCCCTCATTGAGGTGGAAATTCTCTGACCACCGCCCACACAAACACACATCTCTGTGATGAATGATGGAGGCCTCACCAGATCTGAAGATTTCCAGGCCCACCCCTCCCTGTACGCAGATCCACACTGCACGTAGGGCCTCATCACCTCAAGTGGCAAGCTTTTCTTCTTCTTAAGGCCTCAGGATATCTTATTTTTAGAGATCGGTGCGCCATCTTTCTCTCTCTCCTGCTCACTGACATGCTCACTTTCAGACCAGAAACTGTCATCACGTCGTTCCTGTAAATTCACTTGTTGTTCTGCATCCTCTCTGGCCCTGGACATCAGCATCAGTAGATATCTCACTAGTGATTGGACAATGTCTAAGTGCCTTTCTAAGTGCTACCAGGCCCTCTTTATAGGCTAACACAGAAGTAAGCATCATGCAGGTTCAAGCCACAAAAAGCCTTTAGTTTTTTCCATGGGTTTTTGAAATATTGTTAAAAATATGCTCTGTGGCAAAGAAAAGTTTAGAAAATTTACATTTTTTTTCAAGATAGTCCTAAAAATTTAACCCTACTTTCATCATTTCTGAACAATGAGTGTAGCCAGTTGTTTAAAAAGTAATGTTAGGCTATTAAGAAAATACACCAGTCATCTGACTTCAAAGACACTACCACTAAGTTCAACTTATATAACACGTTCTTATCTCTTCTATCAAAGAGTTTCCTCTTAGTGTGACCAACAAATTGTAAAGTATAAGTCATAGTAAAAGGACAGAATGAGTGGTAGCTGAGTCACATGTTATAACATTTATTTCCTCCATAAACGCTGCTGTCCTAGATAGCCACTTGTTAGCAATGGCCCTTTGTATGACCTTTATAAACAGTGTATTTTATGATAAGGCAATGAAAACCTCAGACCTTATTTTGGGCATCTAGCCAAACACTCAAAGTCAAAAGTCCCATAGATTTCTAAATGATGAAAACACAAGAGCAACAATGCCAACACATTTCCAGGTTTTTGGAGTCATTACTGCAGCACTCTATTACAAGAGCTGTTTTACTGTAGTTTGCATATTTTGTTAAAATTATTTTAAGTAAGTCATGCAACGGTGGAAGGTACTTTGTTGGTAGTTCACTTTAGCAATATACCTTCACTCATCATCAAGGCAATGATGATAAAAACAGGAGGCAGGGCAATACACAACAAAAGGGCAACATTTGTGGGTTTTAATACTGCTAACACAGCTTACAACTTTTTAAAACTGATAAATGTATTAGAAGTGTGATGTCTCTTATTGCTGAGTATCTCCATATGAATAGACTGCCATAATAAATCCTTAAAGATACTTCAAAAGCAAAATAAGACATGAAATGCCATGGAGATGAAGTTGTGTGTGGACTGTGAATGACCTATAAAGTCAAGAGTTTGCAAAGGTGTAGGTCAAGGTCAAATGTATGATGGCATCATTATAAGTGACCCCAGAAGAATTTAGAGAAAGAGAGTAAATCATTTTAAAGACTCGCCTAAAGTGACACACTGGCCACTGGAACATTTTGTGGTTTTATCAAACAAGCATGCAGACAGAGAGCATCCTGTTTGCTAGCTGGACTACCTATTGTGTTTGTGTGTTTGCATGTGTGTCAATGGAAAGTGTCAGCTAGATTTTATCAATGCTTGTTTAAACTCATCTATAGCTGCATGGTCCCTGGTGTACCAAAGTTAGAGTAACTGTTCCCCCAACAATGTGGTTGTGTCATTTTATCTTCAATTTTTATCTTTGCTGCACATTTCACAATCTGTTAACAGTCATCATCACTACAGCTATTCCAGAGTATATAGTGAATTCAGTTAATTTAAGGACCCCCTTCACCTTTTTTAATGTTGTTATGTTACAGTCTGATGCCTCAATCATTGAGATATTTTTTTATCCCATTAATCTACACTCAGTGCCCCATAATGACAAAGGGAGAACATTTTGGGATATCTATTTTTTTTTTTAAACTGAAATATCATACTAACGTATTTACAGCTTTTACTCAGAGATTAGTTGAAGCACCTTTTGCAGCAATTGCAGCCTTCAGTCTTCATGAATATGCCATAAGTTTTGCACACCTGGAATGAGGGATTTTTTGCTATTCTTTGTAAATCCAGCCAAGTTATGGGGACCATCAGTGGACAGTCATTTTCAAGTCTCTCCAGGGTTCAAATCAGGGCTCTTGCTGGGCCACTCTAGGACATTTAGAGTTCTCCCTAAGCCACTACTATGCTATCTTGGCTGTGTGCAAAGGGTCACTGTCATGTTGGAGGGTGAACCTTCAGCCCAGTCTGAGGCTCAGAGCACTCCAGGACAGGTTTTCATCAAGGATATCTCTGTACTTTGCTCCATTCAGCTTTCCTTCAATCCTGACCAGAAAAACACTCCCACAGCATGATGCTACCACCACCATTCTGCTGGTGGTATGGGGCTGGTGATGAGTGGAGCCTGGTTTCCACCAGATGGAACGTTTA
The DNA here is from genome assembly GCF_018320785.1 of Cheilinus undulatus. Lineage (NCBI taxonomy): Eukaryota > Metazoa > Chordata > Actinopteri > Labriformes > Labridae > Cheilinus > Cheilinus undulatus. The sequence continues at coordinate 34,962,154 of NC_054872.1, read as the reverse complement.
GAATTGAGACCAAACGGTTCAATCTTGGTTTCATCAGACCAGAGAATCTTGTTTTTCACTGTCTGAGACTCCTTCAGGTGTTCTTATTTCAATCCGAGCGGCTTTCAAGTGTTTTGCACTGAGGAGTCTTCTGCCTAGCCACTCTGCCAGTAGCCCAGATCCATGGAGGGCCTTCTGGAACTTCGTCCCATCTCCACTCAGGATCCTTGGAGATCAGTCAGAGAGACCCTTGGGATTCTTGGTCACCTCTCTGACTAAGACACTTCTCCCCCAGACTTCTCAGTTTGGCCAGTCCTTGGAAGAGTCCTGGTAGGGCCAAACTTCTTCCATTTGAGAATTATGGAGGCCACTGTGCTCTTGGGAATCTTCAGTGCAGCCAAAATGTTTTGTAGAGCTGTGCCTGTAAAAATCCTGTCTCTTAGCTCTGCAGGCAGTTCCTCTGATATGCATTGTTAGCTTTGCAGCCTTCTTTAGGGAGGTGTGTGCATTTCCAAATCATCCATCCATTTTCTACACCGCTTATCCCATTTGGGGCCACGGGGGGCAGGAGCCTGTCATTGGGCAAGAGGCAGGGTACACCCTGGACTGGTTGAGCGTCAATTGCAGGGTCGACACATGCACAAACATTTTTTCCACCAGGAACCTACCAGTGCTTACCCCTGGATCACCATTTACAAATCATGTCAATCAATTATATTTACCACAGGTGGACTCCACTCAAGGTGTAGAAACATCTCAACAATGATCATGAGAAATGGAGGGAACCTGAGTTTAATTTCAAGTGTTTTTGCAAAGAGTATGAATACTTTTTCGGTTGATAGTTCAGTTTTTTCATTTAATACATTTACAAAAAGAGTTCTATTTTCAATTTGTCATGATGGTCTACACAGTCACACAGCCCTCAGCTAAGAGTGAGAGAAATTTGGGGTGAGGTGTTTTGCCCAAGGACAAATGGACGTGTGACTCTGGGAGGACTGAATCTCTGTCCTTTAAGTTTAGAGACAACTGCCACAGCAGATGGGAAAATTTGTCTCAAAATTTTGTTTTGTTTATGTGCATGCATGTATTCAGGAGCAGTTGTCAGACATCACCCCTTATTTGATGATTATTTGTATAGGGAAAAGTATAAAGCAAAGGGACTGATGCAGCACACTACTGCAGTGGTTTGGCTAAGCTAATCAGAAATCCCCACCTTAGACTGGCCTTTAAAATTCATAAAAAGTAGCAATAAATACAAAAAGACAGTTCAAAACAAAATAAGTAGGAACAATAATACAGCATTTACAAAACATTCCAACATTTATAAAACAGTCAGTTAGAGATCTTATATGACTGCATGACTGAGCCCTCTTTAGAAACTGATATACTTGTGGGGCACAGATGCCCTAGTGGTTAGGTCTCGCCCAGTGTACGCAGGCCGCCTAGGTTCAAGACTGGCCTGTGGCTCTTTCACTGCATGTCATTCCCCACTCTCTTATTCCTATTACCTGCTCTATCTGATCTCTCTAATAAAGGCAAAATCCTCCAAAAATAGAGAACTAAAAAACTGATTTACTTGTGTGTCTTAGTTGTAGTTCACACACTCCATGATTAGAATAGAATTCACTCATCAGAGCAATGCCTTATTATAACTATGTTTCTATTTCTGCAGCCATAACTGAAAGTCTGCTGTGTCTTTTCCACTTTCAGGAGGAACCTGACCAAACTGTCTCTTCTGTTCAGCCACATCCTCTGGGAGCTGAAGGCCATGTTTCCAGGGGGTGGTTTTCAGGGTGACGCCTACAGAGTTACCAAGACAGAAGCCGAGGAGTTTTGGAGGCAGTCATTTGGAAATAAGTAAGTGCAAAATGATTTGCACAAAACTAAAATTCTGTGACTTTGCAGTTGTTTTTGTTGTGTGTCCTCATTCAGTACTTCTTATTCATAATTGCATTCTCTCAGGTGTATAATACAGTGGAGTAGTTTTAAAGAGAAGCTGAAGGCTGTACATCCATTTGAGGAGGGTATGGAGTCCATGGCCCTGAAGTCAACTATAGATCTCACCTGTAACGATCACATCTCTGTGTTTGAATTTGACATCTTCACAAGGCTGTTTCAGGTAAGAATGATGCTTATAAAATTTCTTTCCATCTTAAGAAATAATAAATAAGAAAAATAGATTAATAAAAGTTAGTGAACATGCCTTTTGTTTTTTTTTAATGGTTTATTTAGAAAATAGTCATTTATTTTATAATTACCTTAAATAGTAAATATCAATGACCTTTTGTGGACAGATTACCACCATGATGTCACGCACTACATGGATGGCAGAATTACCCATGTTGACATTAGTATGCATTTTAGTCAACAATTACATTAGAAGTGCATGTGGGGGCCTTTAAAGCAACAGAAGTGGGCTGCTCTGCATAGAGGTCAGTGACTCAGTCTAATGAGTTGAGTCACCTTGAGGGCACTAACAAGAAGAGAAACTTGTGAAGACAGGGCTGAAAGCTTCTTGCCGTACACAGGAAGTGAGCTTAAAACACACAAAGGCCTTGATGTGTACGTAGCCGTCCTTGTGAATATCTGTTTATTTTTTATGAAAATGTCCAAAGGTGGAAGAAGTGCATGACTATGATACTGTAGTAAAAGTACAGTTGCTCTGGTTAGAACTTACTTTAAAAGAAGTAAAAGTACTGGTCTATAAATCTGCTCAGGTAAAAGTAAAACGTAGATCATTTACTCCAAGTACTGTGTACTGAGTAGCTACATACTTAGGCCACCCAAGGGGTTTCTACAGTGAAATATAATATTTCCCTAATGTGCAACAACAAGAGAATATGAATCTTTAACCAGATTTTTATTATAATGGTGACTTTAACTTAAGTAAAATGTAGCAGCTGTTTTGGGATGAAATGTGGATTCAGTCTCTTGTTAGGTGCTACTGACTGTCATGTGTAATCAAAACCAAACTACAGTTTCATGTTATTGTCAGAAAGTTTTGACCTCCCTTTTTTGGTTTTAATGTTTATTTTTTATACTTGATGCTTTTTATAATGAAATTAGTTAAATTACTTCCCTAAAAATGTAATTAAGTAAAAGTGAAATTACTGATTCTTAAAACTACTCAAAAAAGTACAATTACACAAAAATGCATGAGGTACCTAGCAGTAGAAGTGGCATTATCCTCCAGTGATTTCAGTGAGCATTGCTCCTTTAAAAAGGACTCTGGTTGTACCAACCAGGAAGCTAGGCTATATAGTGTAACAGATGGTTACAGTTTCTTCACGGAATTTAATGAGTTTTGGGTGAAAATGGGCCACAAAACAATGTTTGTTAAAAAAGCCCAACTTCCTTCTGGGTACAACCAGCGAGTCCTTTTTAAAGGAGCAATGCTCACTGAAATCACTGGAGACTATTGCAAGACCAGTCTTGAGACCACATCTTAAAAGTCTTGGTCTTGTGTGCGAATCAAGAGCATTTTTACTTGGTCTTGTCTCGGTCTCAGACTGGCTGGATTTGTGATTTTCCATCAAGACCAGTCAAGACCACCACTGATGTGCTGTTCTTCAACGCCATTAATGTGATAGTAAGGAGAAGCTCTTACTAAGACAACAAATAGCTTCAATTCATGTGTAAATTTGACTGTCGACTGATGATTTTGTTCAGGCTGGGCATATGATGTCATTGTGTCAGACACCTGAAAAAGCACAGATCTTAACAAACATGTCCATCTTATTTCTTGTCAGAAACAGCTAGTTAAGCCATCTCTAAAATTAACAAAAAAAAACCTCCTGAAAGCTTTGAAACATCATAGAAAAATGTTTTTCATCTGTAGAGTAAAAGCAATAAGTTGTTCCTCTACAGATTGACACAAATAAGAAAAGGAAAACAGGATCTGTCTGAAAAAAATAAAGGGATCATTTTCGCTTCTGTGAAAAATTTTGGTTTGTCAGAAGATCAAGAGTAGATTGTACTTTCTGTGATGGAAAGCTTGCAATATGAATATTTTGAAATAAATCCTGCAAAAATGGTGAAATGCCTGTATTTATATCTTTTCCTTGATTTCCACCTATTTCTTTACTTACTATTTTTGTACCTCAATCTTTATGGAAGATGGCTTAAGTCTGAGAAGTATTTTGTATATAATTCAGTGTAGATGAGTGCTTCTGTTAAGTGGAATTTGTGCTTTTTAATGTTCTGTTACCTAAATATGCAAAAATCACTAAATATATTGATTTTTTTAGTGCAATAAGTTGTAGTTTTATAGCAGACTGCCAGACTGCCTATTGGTTTGGCAAAGTGACTTCCTGTAATGTCCTTCACAGTGATATCAAGCCTATAGGAAGTCACTGTGCTCTGCCAAGACACAGTTAAGCATATTGTCACCTATAAACCACAACCTGTTGTTCTCACAGTGCAGTTGATGAAAGAGTGGTCGAAAATGGCGTGTGGGTGGGTGAGCGAATGTGGTGCATAAGGGACAGCCTTTTATAACCTTTAGGTCAGCCAGGCTACCCTTTCTTCCTTGCTTACAGTCAGTTTTCTAAACTTCTTCTGTAATTTCAGCCCTGGAGGTCTCTCATTAGAAACTGGAACCAGCTAGCTGTGACTCATCCAGGCTACATGGCCTTCCTCACTTATGACCAGGTTGTATCTCGTCTGGAACACTACCTGCATAGACCAGGGAGGTGAGAACAAAGGCTCTTACAATCTGATTGATGAATTTCTCAAAAAGAGATGCACACATCTCAAAACTTAAAATAGCACTATAGAGGTTATTGAAGAGGCTACTTGAGAAACACTGAGTCTAGCAATTGATCTAAGTCGTAGGAAATTAAGCTCTTGACACCACATAGAACCACAGCACTCAAGCAACTTTAAGTACCTTCTCAATGAAAAGTTTCATCACAGTTGGCATTTATAACTTTTTAATCAGTTCTGAAGTGCCTTTTCTTTCCTCTCTGAGTTGTTCGAATATTTCTCATAACACTTTAAACTTTGTATATAAAGAGTGCAATAACTACCAAAAGTCAATACCAGAGAAATGGAAGAAATTCATCTTCATAGTTTCTTATGCCTAAGGGTTCCACTGAAGTCATAACCTCTCTCTGTTGAAAACTGAAAAAAAATGAAGAATCATGCAAAATAAGCCAAAGTAACTGCATTTGAAAGAGTCCAATTTATATCCATTTTCATGTGATTTATCTGTGAATGAACGAATATATTCAAGTTGGGATAGTATGTCCTAATTTAAAAGGATCTCTCTCTCCTGCCAGCTATATCTTCCGTTTGAGCTGCACAAGAATGGGCCAGTGGGCTATTGGTCATGTGACCAATGAAGGCAGCATCATCCAGACCATCCCCCAGAATACACCTCTCTACCAGGCACTCATTCTGGGCTTCAAGGAAGGCTGGTGAGTACAAACACACAGTCAGTGCTTTTACATGCAGTAAGGGAAAGTCAGATTATTGTGTTAGTCTGACCTGAACCAGATTTTTTTTTAAACTTATGCAAACCATTTAGTCCGTCCTTCCGTCTCCACGAGATTACAGGAGAACTATGAATTTGCACAGGAATCATATGCCAACAGTTGCATATGTTACCTTTCTGAAGGTGATTTGTTGTTCACTTTGAAATATTCCAGGATTTTTTTGGTTTTGTTTTGTAGATAGAATGTATGTTTTAATATGAAATTCTGTAGTTTTCAATATAAAAAGTTAACTTTTTTGTCCATGACATTATGTTACCTCTGTGACCCACTGGCTGAATGATGACCTTTGGCTAGAGCCATAGGATGAGGCATAAAGTGATGAGATACAGCCAGAAGTTTGTGAATTGTGTTGAATTTAAGTTTTTTTTAAATTAACAGTTTAGAACAATCTGCTCTTCTTGGATTGACATGTTTTGGCAGCAGCCTCCACTAAAAATCCATGTCGCATATCCCGAGCAGAGTGGAGTGGTGCTTCTGGCAAGCGCTTGAGATTGACAGGAGTGTGTGCATTTCAACTCTGAAAATTGACTTGAGAAGGAATGATTACTCCAGAATGCACTTTGCATTCGATGTGCTGTGCAGAGGGAGTATGTGGACTTTGTGGGTTACATATTTATGCCTCAATTGGACCCAGTGAAAGCTTCACAGTTTCCACAAACCTTCAACCCAAAAGTCGTACATCATAGATGCTTAGCATAGAAGTTGCATTATTGTCTTTCTTCAGATGTAACCACAAGGTAGGGGAGTGTGTATCAAATTTTGACCAGAAGTGTTGCGAAATGAACAGCGCTGTAAAGTTGTTCATTTTTTCACGGTTTGACATACAACCAGTCTGCTGTTTGCCAATTTGTTAGCATGGTCTACCACAAAGAGACCCGGTGGTAACAAGCTCAAAGAGGGCATGTTGTCACCGTAAGTAGTAGGTCAGACATACTTCATCAATTAATGATTCTTCCCAGGTTCTTATGTACTGGGACAAGGCCAGTATTCTAGTTATATATCCTGATTCATTTATGACCATAGCTTGACTTAACTGTGCATGCTAACGCACTGACAAATCACTGGTTTACTTTCTATGTGTGTGTGCATATTGACTCTAAGAGCCCTGCGTGTGTCTGTGCCTGCAGCTACTTGTACCCAGATGGCCGTGATCGGAACCCTGACCTGACAGGCTTAAATGAGCCAGCCGAGAAGAGCAAAGTCAAAGTAACAGAGGTAAGAGAATGCCCTTTGTACCGCATAATCATTTTATAAAACTGGACGCATCCTCACTGCAGGGGCCACACAGAAACATGAATCCTATTCTGAGAACTCCTCTCTCTGTTTTACCATCCAACAGGAGGAGTACGAGCTTTACTGTGAGATTGGCAGCACCTTCCAGTTGTGTAAGATCTGTGCAGAGAGGGATAAGGACACACGTATCCAGCCTTGTGGACATCTCCTGTGCAAACCCTGTCTCATTGGCTGGCAGGTATGAAGCCTTGCCCACATACTCGGTGTAGTAAGGCTATAGTAAGGCTAGATGTTAATAAAGACCTCACAGTACATTACAATATGTACAGCATGCCAATACATCAAGCCGCATTATGGAAAATCTAGCAAACCCTCTGCAGTGTGGCCTGCACATCAAGGCTAAATGAAAACCTAATGCTGAGATGACAGCACTGTCTCTCTCGTGGGGGTCTATTACAAACACTAGCATAACTTGCATCCTAATGAGACTCCAAAATGAATTAATAACACTTGTACTTGCCTGCCTGTATATATTGGAATGGTTTACCTGTGTCGGGGCAGCAGGCACATAACAACACAGGCAGCACAAGCTGCTTAAAACAAAATATAGCTCCATCTTGCAGCTTGTGTGAAGCTGTAGATATGTCTTTGGACAGTAACACTGTAAAACTACTGTGAATCAGCATTAAATATAAACTTAAAACAAAAAGTAAGGAAATTTGTGTTTGGTAGATTATTTCTTTATTGTAACAATGCTTCTTGTTAATAAATCTTATACTGCTGGAAAGTCTATTTATTACCCTTTTAAATGGTGCCATATTTGTAAGGATCATGCATTTGTGGGATGAGCAGCAGAGCTGAGTATGTGGGTTGCACCCATAAAAAATGTGCCAAATCTTCTCTGCCAATGCCAAACAGCTTATTTTGCTGTTGCTATTGCCTCTAGTTTTGAGCTTCTGGTACCCCCAGGTGCTGCCAATCAGATGTCTGATTGGCAGCACCTGTGAGCATAGGCCCTGCTACAGTGGTCGGTAGATGTCTGCTTCAAGAATTGGCATGCCACGTTTGACTGATCTGGATAGGGCCTGTCGGATGGGCAACTTCAAGCTGGTGTTCCACAAAACCAAGTTGCAGTGTTGTTTGGAGTGAACCCTAGTACCATCTCCAAGCTGAAGGCCAAGTTCCATTTAATGGGGAATGGCAGAGACAGGCTGTGAAGTGGGCGTCCCAAGAAGGCAACACCCAAAGAATACTGTTTTCTCACCCTGTCAGCAAGAACTCCATCCTCCAAGATGACAACACTCACTTCCACAGAGCAGGATTTATCAGAGACTACCTCCAGAATTTGGGAGTGGAGAGGATGGAATGGCCTGCCAGCAGTCCTGACCTTAACCCCATTAAATACTTGTGGGATCAGCTTGGGCATGCTGTTCGTGCCATAGTGACCAACACAACCACGTTGGCTGACTTGCGACAAATGCTGGTTGAAGAATGGGATGCCATCCCACAGCAGTGTGTGACCAGGCTGGTGACCAGCATGAGGAGGAGGAGTCAGGCTGTTGTGGCTGTGTATGGTGCTTCCACACACCACTGAGGCTCCTGTTTGGTAAATGAATAAATTGTTAAACTGCCAAAATTTTTTGTTTCGTCAAACTTCAATCATCCAATCCACCAAACACCAAACAAGAGTCAATGGCAGAATCAGTTGTTTGGCTTTGGCAGAAAAGATTTGGCACATTTTTCATGGGCGTAACCCACATACTCAGCTCTGCTGCTCATCCCACAAATGCATGATCCTTACAAATGTGGCATCATTTTAAAAGGTAATAAACAGGCTTTCCAGTGGTATAGAATTTATTGCTAAGAAGTATTGTTACAACAAAGAAATAATCTACCAAACACAAATTTTCTTACTTTTTGTTTTAAGTTTATTTCAATAAGGATTACTTTGTCAAAAAAAGCAGTTATCTATACTGAGCTTTATTAGCAGATAATATCTAGACTTTTTGAAGTTATTTATCATAATAGAGGAGCTGGGGTGGAGGAGGGTTGCAAAAAAAGTGACTGGCGGAGGAAGCAGAAAAGAGTTGCGACACTAGAGCAGCTCAAAAAAGGAGTTGTGAGTGCAGTTAGCCAATAAGAGCATAGAAGTGAATGAGCTAGCCATCAGTTGATGAGGGCTCACATATCAGCTCAGTGAGAATGCTGAGCGTTAAGCACAATTTGTTTCAAAGCCTTTTTTCCTTTTATCTTAATGTCACTTAAACATCACTGCTGTCTCGGTCATGACAGTGTAGCCTCTTGTTACCACTTAGGTTTGGTTACATTAATTCCTATGGGAATCTCTGTGATGTGCAACATGCCTGCAAAGCTCCTCCATTTTATAATATTTTTGTCCGGAATGTGCTGTTTGACAATATTGAACTTTTGTGGTGGATTTCGGAGAAACCACATGGCTATATGCTAGCTTAATGAACAAACTGCTAACTAGGCAGAAGCCTAGGATGAGTCATGTATTTGTCATCTTGATATGAAATATTGTCAGATTAATCATTTTGATATGAAATATAGCATGATTATTTTTCAACATAGAGTGCTGTGTGATTTTTCCTGGCAGTTTAAAATGTTTTTACATTTGAGTGAAAAGGTTACTGGCATGTTTAGATAAAAAACAAGTTAGTAAACATACACTCATATATTTGAATGGCTAAACAATTTAGCTCAATTTAGCTTGTTCAGCTATATATTAGTGCTGCCAAAGTTTTTGATTGATTTTGACTAAATAATCACAGGGGTGAAAATGCTATTAAAAATGTTTTAAAAATGATTAACCACACTCCGATGCTATCACACAACTGGCTTAAGTGGCTTTGCAACTTCAATTAGAACAGTGGAAATTCTCTTAATCATTATAGTTTATGGATAAAATCCATATTCCATAGATTAACACCATCCTAGATTGACTAGTAAGTGGACAATCTGTCCCTGGTCTCAACTTCTTCTGTTTCAAAAGCTAGTCGAAAGTTTGATGCCATTCAGACCCATGGCCCCTCTAATCATGTTGTAACTAATATCTACCAGTAAAGCAATCTTTCACAAATTATATACAGTACATATGTGATTAATTGCAATTAATTGATTACAGAGCCTATAACTGATCAGATTTTTTTTTAATTGAATGACAACACTACAATTTATGCGTTTTTAATAAAATATTTCTCAAATATGCTACATTACTGATAATCCAACCTCTTCACCAACTACAGGCCATGTCACATGTATTTTTTGCTTTTTTGTGTCCTTTAACACAAAACTTTTTGTAACAAAAAGAAAAGTGGTTTCATTTTCAGTGGATAGTTTCTATGTAAATGTGGCCTAAGAGCCAGCATACTGGCCGAGCAGCAACATCTAAAAGTGCAGAGGTTGTTGTGATCACAGAAATTAAAGAGAATTTAAAAAATAGCATTTTTATATTTAATATAATCATGCCAGGGACAGGAAATCTAAATATGAAAAATATTATGATACTTTGGGTTATTGATTTTATCGTCCACAGCCCTAGCACACATCCTAATCTTCACATGCCCTGTGCTCGTTACTGACATGAACTGAGACTTGTTAACCGTAACCGTTTCCCTGTGTCAAGTGAAGTGAAACCATCTGAACTAGATGTATTTTTGTTGACCAATTTCAACCAAATCACCTTGATTTGGTTGTCAGTTGTGGACCTGACATGCTGTGACATTTGAATGTGGTTTGAGGTTGATGTAAAAATATTCTGTTTAACAAAGCGCGCAACTGATATTTACATGATACACCATTCAAGATTAAACAAACCACATTGAGTGAATCTACTGTGAGGCCCCCTTTGAAACAACAAAAAAATCTCTCCCTGCATAAAATATCTTTGATACTGAATTTTCTGTTTCACCAGATATTAAACATTTCCTAATATGAAAAGTAAACTTGCTTATATACATTTACTTTAAATATGATATGAACAGCTCAGTAATCTACTTAAGAAGTATCTGAAAACCTGCAATTTTTATTTTGTAGACAGCAAACATATTCAGTGCAAATCTAAGTTTGATCAAATTACATTTAAAATTGTGTAAATCAATCAGTTCACACAGGAAAAGACAAAAATAAACTGTTAACCCTCTTTAACCAACTCTCTGCATGCAAAAACTGTTTAATAACTAAGTTAAGGAAGAAGAAGTTGTTTGAACCTCCTTTAACTTGTCTTTTTTCAGTGTCATTGAGGAAATCCAATCAAAATTCTATCTAACCTATTTAGCAGGTAAAAACTCAAGTAAAGGTGTAAGGCAGCAAGGCCTGACATTTGGCCTTAGACTTCCTGTTTAAGCTCAGGCTCACATCTTCCTCTAACTGCACCAGTCACACTCACTTAAAAAGAAGAGCGTGTGAGAGTGAGTAAAAAGGAGAAACAGAAAGAAAGCGACGCAGACAGGAAAACAAATTCACTTTGTGGACTTTAGACCACAATGGAAAAGTTGTAAGTTACTCTAGATTGTGGTCAACCGAACTTCCTCATCAAGTTTACAAGGCAAGACAAAACGCTGAATAAATTATGAGGCGCTCAATCTTTGCAGCTGAATGTTAGATATCCGGATGTGTCGGCTTCAATAAAAGTTCGACAACATTGTTTTACATTATTGTTAGAGCTGTGTGGGCAGGTACTAGAAAAAGTATAATACATTCTATTGCATGTGCATTTGTCCTACAAACTCCAAATTGATAAGAGGACAAGTACAGCGTACTACACTACATGCTGTTAAAGCCTGTAAAGGTTTTCTCACAACATTCATATCATTCATCATTCATACAGTGTTTCCTTTACTCTGCCTAAGACCTGCCACTGACACTTATTCAGCAGAAGTCAGCTGGGCACACCTGTCCATACTGTCGCTGTGACATCAGAGGGACAGAGTCCATCCTTGTTGAGCCGTACCTTCCAGACCGAGGTCAGTGGGAGGAGGGTGAGGAAGATGTGGAGGAGGACGACCACGAGGACATTGAGCTGATGGTGAAGGAGATGGCTGCCTTGAGAAAGGTCAGTCTGAACATTTCTGTCCATGCTGATTTAGCTGTGGGACAGAGGTGTCCAAACTATGGCACGAGGGCCACATCCATTTTTGATTGGCCCACAGCAAATTTTAAACGTTAAATTAAATATGGCCCACATTTGAACATGACGCCTGTGCTTGAATGCAGTGTACTTTTTGGTTTCAGCACAAGGCAGTGCTTCCATGCTACTTCTGTAATCAAACATTTTGACACAAAGAATTTATTAATTTGAGTTTTTTCTGACTAAATGAAGACAACACTGTTGATGGAATACATATTGGCAACCAAAATAACAACAATATTTTGATTTATAGTGCCCTGATAGATTAGAAAAGGCTAATAGCAGTACCGATGGTGTTTCAGAGGCAGAGCCAGTAGTAGCCAAGGCCGGGTTAGGCCAGGGCCCCCTGAAATCTGATTGGCCACCATAAAATCCTTAGCTATTTGCCTTGTCGGCCATTAACTATCTATTTAAGCATGCCCAATCACTAAGCATATCTTAACCATCATAAGATTGGCTTTACTAACTTTACTATCTTCAAGGTGAGGCATATGAAAGTGGCCCCATCATCCTTATATATTTTGTATGCAGCCCTCAGTGGAAAAAGTTTGGACACCCATGCTGTTGGATTTGAGCCATGCACATGTTCCCACAAAGTTCTAAAAGATGAACTCTAGTGTTAATCCTAGTAAATCCTGACCTTTGTATCTCTTAACCAAGGTTGGTTTTAAAAGCTGATGATGTCTTATCCTCATCAGGAAATACTCTCTCTCTCTCTCTCTCTCAACAGTTCTCCAGTTTGGAATACCAGGTTCCCAGCTCCAGTGTCAGCCCTCCAGCTCTACCCCCAAAGAACAGCACAACCCCACGCTCCTCTTCTCCCCTCGGCCAATCACAGACAGCCGAAACCAAGACACAGAGGAAAAGCTCCCACTCTCATCCAGTAAGTTCCTGCTCATGCTTAAGCTATTTGCAGTTGTAGATATGGGTAGTGGTTGGTACAGGCATGATCTGTCACCTTTTCTTTCTCCAGCACGCTCAAAGTGGAAATGAAGCACGTGGAAGAAACAAAAAGCACACAAAAACGAACAGGTGAGACATTCGTAGAATGTCAAAAAACAGAGAAATGTGGGCAGTTTTGTCGTTGTGTAGCTTTAATCGAGTACATGCCGAAACACTCTTTGACTTGATATAAGATAAAAGCACATAAACCGAATGCTAATTTACTTATTCTTTTTGCTGATTTATTGTTGGTTTAATTTTTTATTGCACAGGGCTTCATCTGTATTCATTTTGTTTCACTATATTATAAACTTAGAAGAATATTGTGGATTCTGGTTACATTTTGACTGTGTTATACTCATTATTTGGTTGTTATTTTTCTAAAAAATATATTTTGACTATAACAGCTCTTATGAGTTTGAGTGATTCTCTCCATTAAAGTTTTTCTCAGTCCTCCCCTTGGGGAAGGAAATATTCCTGCCCCCACCCCCCATTTAAACAAAAAGGTAGCTAAAAGGGACAAGTTACCTTGATAAATATACAATCAAGACTGTGAACTTTGAGGCACAGGTTTGGCTCTGTTGATGAAGCAGGTGCCCGTGTGCAGAGGCTGCAGTCCTTGACACACTGGTCATATCATCGGGTCCTGCATTTTTTTCTCTGCTCTCTCTCTATGTTTCCTGTCTCTCTTCAGCTGTCTTATTGAAAAAAAGGTAAAAGTCCCCAAAACATATTTGCAAAATATACCTGAGTAAGCCTCAATCCCTCTGGGAGAACATTTTGTGGACAGATGAGACTAAGGAAGAGCTTTTTGGAAAAGCAGGTCATTCTACTATTTACAAAAAAACAGAATGAGGCCTACAAAGAAAAGAACACAGTACCTACAGTCAAACATGGTGGAGGTTCAAGGATGTTTTGGGGTTGTTTTGCTGCCTCTTTGGATGCCTTGACTGTGTCCAAGGAATCATGAAATCTGGAGACCATCAAGGGATTTTGGAGGGCCTAGCGTTAGAAAGCTGGGTCTGCGTCAGAGGTCATGGGTGTTCCACCAGGACAATGACCCGAAACATACCTCAAAAAACACCAAGAAATGGTTGGAGACAAAGCGCTAGAGGGTTCTAAAGTGGCCAACAATGAGTCCGGATCTAAATCTCATTGAACACCTATGGAGAGATCTCAAAATTGCTGTTGCAAAAAGGCACCCTTCAAATCTGAGAGACCTAGAGCAGTTTGCAAAAGAAGAGTGGTCCAAAATTCCAGTTGAGAGGTGTAAGAAGCTTGTTGATGGTTATAGAAAGAGATTGGTTTCAGTTATTTTTTCCCAAGAGTGTGCAACCAAATATTAAGTTGAGGGTGCCATAAAGGAAAGGATAAACATGTGTATACCAAAAACATTTGTAATTGCAACAATTTCTGGGAGAAATGGTGTATTTTCTGGAAAAGTTCCAGGAGTGCCAATACTTTCGTCCATGACTGTAACTGTGTCACAAATGTAACTGGTTAGAAATTAAAGATGCGATGGGATCTTAAAAAACATTTTTGTAACTAGAAAGATCAGTACACTGACATTCTTGCAAGTATGTTAATGTGCACGTAAAACACTATGTCCTTTTTCTGACCAGGTTTCAGGGGGAGGGGTCACCCAGCAGCGAGGACGAAAACTCTGCGGGTTTAAGACAGCCTAAGACATCACCTCTGTCCTACAGGTGATTTCCAGCTCTTTTTTTTAGACCTGCAGCAATGAGGAAGTGTTTCTCTCTGAGTCTTGACTTAGCTGCTTTGCCATTGCAGCTGATGTGACTGTTTTTATTTTGTATTGTTTAAAACAGTGCTGAAGTCCTCACAGAAGCTATGTTTTCTTCTTCCTCTCCAAATACTGTTGACAGTAAGTTGACCCCGCTTCATTATGTCATGTTGAATCAAATCCTTAAGCCCATGAGAGTTCATCATAACACAAGTGAAACTAATAGTGATGATTTGACAGCCTAATAGGCAAATATGCATATTTTACAGGAGCGTGAGAGATTATGTTATATAGTTACTTATCAAATGTCTCTTGAAAGAGGAAAGTGTTTTATCATTTTGTCATCCACGACATGCATTGTGAATTTGAGTATGACTTGTGTTTTTATGTGTAGGTGGAGTAGCATGGCTTGGACCCTCCAGCCCTGTCAAACAGAGACAAAGACAGAAGGAGAAAGAGGAACGGCGAGCTGGACTCAGGAAAGACAAATGTGGTTTGGGCGAGGTGACGAGGACTATGTCATCCTAACAGAAAAAAAAATACCACTGCACTCTACAGACTGTTGAAACAAGAAACGATCATCTGCAAACTAAGATGTCTTAAATCTACAAGCTAGTCCTCAGAGAATGTAAAAATAGTCTTTAATGTCATGTAAAAATATCCTTGTGTCTGCTGCACTGATGAGACTGAGATAAGTGGGTGGTACTGTCAGTAAAATTGCTTAGTGAGGCCTCCTACTGTTCAATAATCAGACTGCAATTATCACCACAGCAGGTTTTGATCTTTGAATAAAAGATCGCTCAGATACCTCTCTGTCATCAGAGCATGTTCTGATCCTCTTAAATAACAAACTAAACAGGAAAATTGAACCTTGACAAGAGCACCTTTTGAGTGTATCCTAAATTTGTTTTTATAAATAAGTTAAAAACGCAAAATCAGGCCTCTGTTTAACTCCATCAAACAGTCTCAGGTGCTAAAATCAAACTAATAAACCTCAAAGTGTCACATGCTTCCAAGTAACTTGTGTTTGTAGATATTTGAACCAACAAATGGAAAGAAAATGTCTACCAGTTTGTTTTATTTTGTTTTCTTCATTTTGGTTCACATGTTTTGAGGACACTCAGAGGAGACACCAAAGAGAGAGAGAGTTAAAAGTCAGGAAGAGGAAGAAAATCAAGCGAAGGGTCATTTCTTTAGGAGTATTCTGCCAGGACATCCTCAATCCAGTACAGGAACTCGCACACTTTGACATAGACTCCAGGGTAGTTAGGCTGGGCACATCCCTGACCCCATGACACCAGGCCGTGGACCTCACCTTCACACACCAGAGGGCTGCCAGAGTCACCCTGATGGACAGAGAGAGAGAGGCAAACAGTGCTTTATTTATCCACACACGCAGAGTCTGGTAAGTCTTTAGATGTATTTACTATAAAGCTCACATTGCATGCATCTCTGCCTCCATCCATGTATCCGGCACAGAACATCCTGCGTGTGATCATACCAGGATAGGCATTCTCACAGTCCCTATCGTCCACCACGGGCACATCCAAACACTGCAGATGGGTTGGCATGTTCACTGAGATGCACAGAGAAGAGATTGAAACTTGTGAAGACATGGACAAACATTCTTCTCTTTGCATGTTTCATCCCAACACCTGGCTGTAAACTAGCCCCCTGATTTCCACGTTTGTCCCATCAGAAACACTAAACTTTGTAGATGTTTATCATTTGTCTGTTTCTGTTGACCCAAAGAGGAAGCCTGAGTCTAAAACACCGAGACAGGAATTAAAGCATTGTGCTAGCACCTTCCTCGCCATCCAAAGCTGTGTTCCCCCAGCCGGACACTGAGCAGGAGAGCCCACCACCTGGGCAGAAAGTGGGCAGAGAAATGGGTGCGACTGCCTCTGTCACCTCCACCGGGTGGAAGAGCTTGATCAGCATGATGTCGTAATCCATAGTCTGGTAGTCATAACTAGAAAAACAAAAATATAAAATATGCTCAAAAACGACTTTTTCGTTGCTCTGAATGGATCTATGAATAAAACAGAGGCTCATAAAATTATGTAAAGGTATTCTCACATAGGATGGTTCATTTCTTCACTCACCTAGGGTGCCAGATGATGGTGTCGGTCTTCATGAGCTGCTCGGTGCCCTCGAAGGTTCGCAGATCATGTTCTCCCAGCATGACCTGCATGGAATAGGGGCTGAGAGTGTGAAATATACATGAGAAATTTGAAGAGGAAGAATCTCTCAGTATGATTATTTCTCTCATTCTAAGGCATCCCTTTTCCTCTATTTTGCAAAGGAGACTGACCACTTTTATTTTAGATTTAAAGCTACCAAGAGAGAAAGTTTTATCTGGTTGTGTAATTGTGTAATTAATACGAATACCTAATGATTATATACAAAGCAAACCGGACCATCAGCAATAAAGCTGTAGCAGTTTATGTCAGTTTTTTAATGCTCGTAAGGGCAGTTTTGGGGTAGGAATCAAACGGGTTAGAAAAAAAAAAGAAACCTGTTTTCTAGTGCTTAGATTAACTTCATGTGATATGTTTTTGTTAAAAGATGGGTTCATGTCTGACCTGTGGCTCCCTTCCTACATGCTATTCCCCACTCTCTGCTCCCAGTTTCCAACTCTATCCACTGTCCTATCCATATGAATTAAGGCATAAAAACCCCAAAATGCATCTTTAAAAAAAGTTGTAAATGCAAAATAGTGGAATTTCCAAATGCAAAAAAGATAAGACAAAGTATCTTGAACACAGGAATACACATAAAATTAGCCTAGAGCAGGAATCTGTGTTACAGCAGTGCTATGCCACCAGAAGCTGGGGAGATAAACAACAATTAACTACAGAAAATCAGATTAATTGTTAATAGTTTGACAGCCCTATTTTATTTTAATCTCTCAGGAAATTTAATGCAGGGGTTCCCCAAAAATAATGTCCCAAAGACTTGGGATTCCTCACAATGACTTAGGGGGTGGCTGAGGTCAAGGCCGCCCATAAGGGGGGATAAAGGGAAGAGCTTTCTGGGGCCCATGGAGGTCAGCAAAGTCATTGTCCATTGTAAAGTTAAACTGTGGAATCTCTTTCTCCAAGTACAAATATATATAAGGCCTGTTAATATAAACGTGTTAATGCTCGTGATTAATCTGGAAAGCTTAACGCGTTAATAAAATAAAAACGCAATTTCATCATATGACTAAGTTTGACCACAACTTCCTCCCATAGACCTCCTGTGCAGATGTTAATGTTCCTTGGATGAAAAGGTTAAAGGCAGGTCAAACGCAGCCAGCAGTGATTGGTGAAGAGGCAGACCCAGGTCAGCTCCACGGCAAATTTCAATTTAAAAAGCTGCCTAATGGAGGCCTGGATGAAACAAAATTTGTTCGTACATACTGCGGCGATGAACTGTCTTTACGCCAAAGTACAACGAGTCTTAAGTACCACCTCCGGGCAAAACGCATCTTTGCTAATGCTAGCAAAGATGCTATCAACAACCATGCCCCTAACACGGGTAAGCCATGAAAGCTAATGTTAGCAAAGACGCTAGCAACAACACAAGATTAAGCCATACCGTCAAGCTACACCGGCGAAGTCCAGCAGACCCAGATTTGTCCCCAAAACGACAACTTCTAAGCTGGTTAATGCGTTCGCTAATGGGTCGCCACAGACTGCAGACCATTGACATCGTTGATGACAAAGGGCTTCAAGATATTATCCGAGTCGCCTCGGATGACCCGTACCACAGAACACCTATGAGAACTACTGTCACAAGAATCCGGACCTGTATGACAGCTAAAAAGGCAACTAAAGTGGAGCAGCTGGCCCGAGCTACATTTATTACACTGACGAGAGACCACTGGACATCAGTCAGCAACTTCAGCTACCTTGGCACACCTGAGCAGTCACTTTACAGCAGAACTTATTTTTAATCTGATGTGTTTGTCTGCCGGGTTCTTTTGCAGTTTATAAATATCATTGCTCAGTGAATTAAGACACTCTGATTTACAAACCACAAATAAGTTTAAAAACTCTAGTTTGTTTAATATTTCTTCATTTAAGCATCATACTTGAACTAATTTATCTCAACCAAAAATACAAGTAAATGGTAGTATTTTAAATGTTAATGTATAGATAATAATAATAATAATGATAATAATAATAATAAATATATTTTTTAGTAAAAAGGGCTTTCAAAGGGCTGTACATAAAGTTAAAATAATGAAAAAAAAATACTTGATAATAACGTTTAAAAATCTAAAAATTACTCAAACTAAAGAAATGCTGTGATTAATCATAATTAATCACAGAATAGTGATATGATTAACGACTATTTTTTTAAATAAATTGACAGCACCAATATTTTTTTTCATTAAAATATCAAAAAAATGGCAGTAAAGGTGGATAAATGGCTGTTTAAAAGAAGCAGAATGGGTCAAAATTGGCCAAAAAAGTATTGGAAAGGAGTTAAACTGGGGCAAATAAGTTGTGCAAAGGGGGAAAAATTAGCAAAATTGTGCAAAATTGATGAAAAGTGGCAAATGGTAAAGGCAAAAATGGGTGGGAAAAGTGTTTAAAAAGTGGCCAAAATAAGTAATTTCAAAATTAGAACTTTGACACGCAACTGTTAGCCCGAATAGGTACTAGCACCAAATCTGTGAGCAGGCCTGTTTGCTGAATCAGTCTCGTTTTTTTACTAGCTGTACCTCGTTCTTTCTCAGCTGGTGCTACTTACTTGTACCAGCAGTGGGCGACAGAGAGAACCCACTGGTTGTTGATGAGCACCCCACCGCAGAAGTGGTAGCCATAGTTGAGGGAGGCCATGAAAGGACGAGAGTGAGGCTCACACTCTTGTCCGCCGATGATCCTGCCATCTTCACGGGGAACTGCCGCTGCTCACACACATGAACAAACAGAGAAAGAGTCAACGAGTTTTTCAGCCACTTCCTATAATTGAAACGCTGATGTTACATGAGGCTGGACGTGTGTTAAGTTTATGCATCGAGGAGTGTATTTCTGTCTTTACCAGCAGCTCCGACCATCAACAGCAGAGCCAGCAGTCTCATGTTTTCAGGTGTCAGACCAGAAGACACCTGGACACTCCCTGGCTCGTATTTATATCCCGGCGGCCTCCTCCTCCTTCTCTTTCCTCTTGTTGACCTCGTCTGTGTCCTCACACTGTGTTCCCCCCCCTTGGCTCCAAGTGTCAACCCAAATCTGCTTTCTTATCACGCTCCTATTTTTCATGTTTGCCCACCTCTAGCACACCCCCTGCCATTTTGTCATCTGTGTGCCTTATTTACAAATGTGGAACAAGGTCTCCACACATTTAACACCTGTTTATGTTTCCTTCACTCACAAAAAACAAGTTACATAAAGACTTGGAACTATTTAAAAAAGGGGCTTGATTTCAACCAGGGGACTTGATTGGAAGAAACTCTGTGAATCATTGTTTCCATTAAAACAGCTCTACTTTGTTTGCCCTTGAAAGAAAGCCAGGATAGGTGAGAAAGGAATCATCTGTGCTATCAGAGGCAGGAACAACCTGCTGAAGCCTGTTTTTCAATTTCTTTGTCAGGTAGCAATCAATAGTCTTTAATGCCTGAGGTTAAATCACCCTGTTGCTGTTTCTTTCCTCTATAAGCAACCACACACATGGCTGCCTTCCATTATCTGCCACTATATGGTTAAACATGTGTCACCCTTGAAAAGAGAAGGCATGTTTATTTAAGTGATAGCTGTAGAAGATCTTTCTGTCAAAACAGAGAATACTCTCCAGGGCCAAACATGTGCGGGACATGGCTCACTTATTAACTGTAAAGGATGAACGTGGCACATAAGGAGATAAGGCTATTTCTCAGGGCAGAGACTTGTCCAGTGGGAGTGGACACAAATTTGAAGGGGTGGGTGGAGATTTGGAGTTGTAACAGACAGAGGAGTTAAGCTATAAATGCTGTGAGTGATTGATCGCTCACATCCAGTCTAGTCGTAGGAGGGCTTGAGTCAGACTCAAGATGATTGGCCTGTTTGTTCTCGCACTCTTGGGTGCTGCAGGTAAAGAAAAGCTGCATTAAATACTACATTTATTAGGTTTAAACAAAAGGTAACTAGAGAATATGAAACATGTTTTTCCTCACAGCTGCAGCCCCTACTGATGACAGAATTGTGGGTGGTTACGAGTGTGCAAGACACGAACAACCCTGGATGGTGTCTATCAACATTGGCTACCACTACTGTGGAGGCTCCCTCATCAACGACCAGTGGATCATCTCTGCTGCCCACTGCTGGCAGAAGTTTGTATTACTTCAGTGCGTTAAAAAAGTTTCTGTATGATGTAGATCTTATATTTATGATTGTTTTGTGTCCATTTCAGCCCCTATACACTGATTGCTGTCTTGGGTGATCACCACATCTGGATGCATCAGGGCACTGAACAGTACTTGACTGTAGATGCCATCTACTGGCATGAGAGCTACGACTACCAGACCATGGACTACGACATCATGATGCTGAAGCTGTCCCACCCGGCCACCATTAACCAGTATGTCAAGCCTGTCGCCCTGCCCAGCGCCTGCCCCAACGCTGGGGACATGTGCCTGGTGTCTGGATGGGGGAACATCTACTCAGATCAAGGTGAGCTACTGTGTCACTGACAATTAAAGTCATTCAAACATTTAATAATCATCTTTTTCCTTTTTAAATCAAGAAGAGGCTAATCAGGGCAAACTTTGCATATATGACCCTCCATATTAAACACATTGCACCACAAGGCAAAATAACCACCCCGCATACGTCTTATATCCTCCTGAGACACTGCATGTCCATGTAAGGGCTTTACATTTTTGCTTTCCTACTACATACTGCTAAATTCAGCTATTAGATTATTTGAGAGAATCATCCAGAATTTTCCTAGACGTTTAAGTTATTTGCTTGGAATGTTGGGGGAATTTACTTCAACATTTCAAGGAATTTTCCTGAAAATTTTTGTTTTTATAGTTTGGAGAGTTTAGTTTGAAGTTTTGGGAAGGATTTGCCTTGAAATTTTCTTGAATTTTCATGTAAATTTGAGGACTTGTGTGTGGAAGGTTGGGGGACCATAGGACTTTTTTTTTATTATTGTTGGGTTTTTTGGGGGGGCGTGTTTTTGGTTTTTTGTATGTCATAATTTTTAAAAAATTGAAATTTGCTTTGAATTTTTGGGGAGTTCACTTGAAAACTTCAGGTATTTTACAAGAACTGGGGGGGGGGATTTTCTTTAAATATGTGGGCTCAAAGATTTTCACTGACACGTTTGGACAATATCTGGGTAAAAATTTGGGATATTTTAAGGGGGTTTTTGTAAGTTTGAGAATTTTCACAAAGCTTTATGGTAATGTCTTGGAATTCTAATGGACTACGGGGGATTTTTGTATGATTTGTAAGTGTCTTATATTTTAATAGATATTTGGGGTGAAATTTGCTTTTAAATTTTAGGGAATTCACTTGGAAATTTTCATGTAATTTTGGGGGATTTTTTCCCCCTTAGATATTTCTTTTAAAAAACAACTTTCACTGAGGCATTCTGGTAATATTTGAAGAAATTTTGGGATATTTTATGGGAATTTTTAAAAGAATTTAAAGAATTTCTGAGATTTCATCCATAATTTGCCTGTACCGTTTATTTACAGTTTCAAATTTTTTCTTCAATGAACTTTATTTATAACAAAGTCTTGTAGTTACATTCATGCAATAACTACAATATAAACATCACAGACTAAACACATAATCTGGGATCAAAAAAGAATAAAGGGGAGAGATCTAAACCAAGGCTAAACTGTTTATGGACCCATTTTATAAGTAGATATGTGAACAGTGGCTTGCTTTAGCTTTGTTGGCTAATATGGCAACGCTACCTACGAAGTTAATGTTAGCATGTAAGCCAATGTAGCTAAGTTAGCTTTAGCAACGTAAGCTTAAGAAAATTCCGATTCAGACAACTTTATCTATCCCAAATGGCACTTTGGTTTGGCAGTCAACCCAGACCATACACACTTTCACAAACAGCAAACAGGAAATGTCTGGGACAACATAAAAACAAGTAAAGACAAATATTCAGTACATTGACAGAGGCCCTCATTGGCATGTTGATCCCTCATGAATGACTCTTGGGATGGCACACCCAGGGTCAGGCAAAGATTAAACACACAACAGCAGATAAAAGAGAATAAATAAGATACGCTAAGATTCATTAGATACACTAATTGCAGCTAAAGCTAACAAAGCTATGTAAGCTACTTAAATAGCATGGCTATGTAGCATATGTAGTTAATGTTAGCTATGTAGCTTCATTAGTAAAGATATCCATGAGCTTTGTGAGCTTCAGCTTTAGATGTGTTAGTTACGTAGCTGCATTTGCTACATTGGAATGTTTACTGGAAGACAAGCTTTTTCCTGTTAGCAGACTCTTAACGCAGAATCATTAAATGTTTTGTGATCAGGTTTTGGAGGTCAGATTTATTCCTAACCCTTACCCTAACCAAAATTTGAAACCCCTTTTATTTGACAGTTTTAGCATGTATTCCCATTCTGACAGAGGTGGTGTCCTAAAGTAATGGTCTGCAAGATGGTGCGTCTGAGAGTGGTGTTCTCCAGTCACACCCCTCTCCTTAAATTGCATCAAGATCAATGCATAAATGCTGGCAACCATGAGGAAAAGCCAGATCTTCAGAAGAAGACTTTTGTTAAGATTTTAGGAGGGCAGTTCTGTCATTGTATAAAAAATATGTTTGCAATCCAAACAGCAGCATTATAAAATTTGATTTGAAAAAATATTTTTGGCTTTTTGAAATTAATTAACTGTGCATTGGATTAATAAATATTTCTTGAGTGACTCAATAATTATGTTGTAATGTATGAAAAGTTAGGCTATTAACAGTGCTGAATGAGTTTAATAGGGTAAAGTGTATTGCATTAATTAATAAGCAGTCACTGAGCCGTGTATTTAGGTTAAATGCTAGGGTACAATAAATAAGTAAATCAATATGTGTTGAGTTATCAATAAGTGGCTGTTATAGCTCAGTTATCTGTCTCTGGATGATTATTGTTTTTATATGTGAAGCTGGTAGGATGCCTTGCTGCATGAGTCTGCTTTTATTTACTGGTAATGTCAAGTTAAAATTCAAGTACTAACTGGAAAACTCCTTTATTATTTTTCCAGTGTTCAACCCATTCCTCCTTCAGTGTGTCATGGTCCCCATCCTGTCTGACAAAGACTGTGAGGCATCTTATCCTGGTATGATCACTGACCGCATGATGTGTGCCGGATACCTGGAGGGAGGCAAAGATGCTTGTCAGGTACTCTCAGACTCTTACACAGCACATGAATAAGGTCTGATCTAATCAAAACACTGCATTTGGAGATAATAGCAGGAATAAAACCCTCTCTTCTTCCTCTTCCTCCTCCCTGCTCAGGGTGACTCTGGTGGTCCTTTGGTGTGTAATAACGAGCTGCACGGTATCGTCTCTTGGGGGCAGGGCTGCGCTCTGCCTGACTATCCGGGCGTTTACACCAAAGTCTGCTCTCTGCTGCCCTGGATCAACGATATTCTTAACAGCTACAGCTAGGCTGTGATCTCCCATCACAGAGCTACATGACAGAGGGGAAACCAGAGGAAGAGCGAAATTGACGGAGACAGGAGATGTCAGTGGGAAATGTCAGAAAGAGAAGAGGAGGAGGAGGGAGAGAAACAAGGAAAAAAGAGAGAGAGAAAGATGTTTAGTCTGAGCACAATCAATAAAATCTACCATTTTGTGATGCATCAGTGTGTTTATTATTGTTGACAGTTTGGGAGTGCACTTTGCTCTCACTGCAGAGGCTTTTAAGTACTGATGTTACTGTTGTCTGAATGCCTGGATTGGTACAACCAATCTACTGCTATACTAATGGTAGTGCAGGGTAAAAAATAAAATAGTGCATCAGCTCGTGAGCTAATTCCCAAATAAATTGTCAGTGTGAGAGAGAAGGTTCAATAAAAGCTTCACAGGCTGAAAATTACTACAAAAAAGATGAAGCACAGCAGAAATAGACAAGAGAGAATTTAGTTTGTTCTACAAAAGCTGCCAAGAAAAAGTAAAAACTCCTGTGAGGATTTTTATTTGGTTATGAAGCATGAAAATAAAACCGATCCTTCAGTATGATCTACAAAGCAAGGAAAACTATCATTATTAAGACTGATGACAGATGTGTCTTACAAAGTCTGTTATAGCCTGCTGCAGAGACTGCCTTTGTTTATTTGCCATAAGGAAAAAACAGCATATTTTACATGAACATCATAAAATTACACCCAAAGATGAGCAAAAAAAAATGTGCTGTTTTGACAAGTGGGTGACATCTCAAAGGAAACAAAAAGTTCCTTAAAGGAGTTTTATATGTGGTTGAACATATTCCAGAAACTGTAGCCAAATATCTCAGGTTCTAAACACAAACACAAAAGCTCAATAAAAATATATTTTAAAAACAGCTCATACCGTGCAAGAATAACACCACACAGAAAATAAATACAATGTGAATGTGAAATGTGAATTTATCAGGTCTCTTCTGACTCATTTGAAGAGGCTCAAATTCGTCTAGACCCTCTGTGTGGTTTGATTACATGGCTAAGCTATTTGCACATGTTGGAAAAATTGGCTCACCTTAACCTTCAACATGACTAACGTGTTCTGCCAATTGAATTTAGCCAATTTCCACCACTTTTAACCCATTTTGGCCACTTTTTTTAACTGCTTTTATAACACCCATTGTTGCTGCTTTTCGTTTCTAAACACATATTTGCTACATTATCATTTTTTTTTGCTACTTTCAATAAACTATTGCCACTCTTTAACCTCCATTTATTTCCACCAATTTGGCCTCTGCTACAGATTTTTGCCACTCTTCAACCACTTTTCACTATTTATAGTTTTCATTTTGGTCACTTTAAGCTTACTTTTTTGCTACTTTTAACCCATTTTTGCCTCTCTTTTAACTTGTTCACAACTTATTACTGTCAATTTTGGTCATTTTAACCCTTTTTTGCCAATGTTATCTTGTAGTCTGCAATTATTTAATTACTTTTTCCCTTAAAGTTACTAGAATTACTTTAACTTTATTCTCTGGGATCCTGACATTTGTGAACATCATGGATTAGCCATGAAGTCTTACATTACTTTCCAAATGGTTCAGTTCACTGTGCCTATCCACACTGTTAACATTACAAAATAAAAGTAATTATGTACATTTTGAAAAGGCTATATGGTACTACAGCATAAAAAACAATTTCATTTTTAGTTGTTTTGATATGAGTGGTTATTATCCATCGTAAAAATATGATTATCACAGCTTTACTTTACAATGACACATGATTTTTCTTACCTTACTTTGGCTGGGCCCCAGAAAGCTCTTAAGATTTAAAAAGAAAAATTTAATTTGCAACTAATCTCCATATTTGGAAATTCCACTGTTTTGTTTTTAAAACTGTTTTTGTTTCATTTCAGATTTTTGTACTGTCCTAAGCTAAGGGGAATCAACTTCCTGTTTGGATACAGGCCTACTTTTATTTTGAAAGCAAACAAGGAACTTCAGGTAGATAAAAGATAAAGACAGGAACTTAACCACAGAATAAAGAATGTGTCATGGGTTGAAAAAGAAACTAAGGTAACAGCAGAATGGTACAAATGTAATAACACAAGGTGCAGATGATTTTTCAATTGTCCACTGAGCTATCTGTGAGTTTTAAAGTGAAATAAGACATTAAGGAGCAGTGGTGGATTCAGTTCACTGTGGCTGCAGAGATGTTGCAGTGTCTTAACCAAAGTGTACTAAATAATGAAAAAAGGCATGTGATCAATCACCTCTGAAAAATTACACTTTTTATGGACCTTAATTAATCACAATTAATGCATCATGTTTTTTAACATAACTATAGATATGGAGCAATGTATTGTCTTGGCAATCCTCAGTATCAGAAAGAGAAATAAGGCAAGACTCATGAGAACAGCTTTTACTGTGGACTCATTAAAAAAAATACTAAAACTCAGTCACCAACACTTTGAGGCATGGTATGGTAAAATACACTTTGGTCGCACTTCTAGTTCAGTGACATGTAGTGCAGGATTCTTCAACACAGATTGTTTGGGAATTCACTTCTCCTTCCTCTATCTACATTCAGTAATATAAGATACATATGAGCACAGACTCTTTGGACTGGCAAATCTAATGTAAGAGCTGCATGGATAGTCTAACAAGATTTTTTCCATTGGTTGGAGAATCTGAATACTGTTTTCATTTCATGTCATTTCCATTTTCCCATCTTCCCATCTGTGTGTTGCAGAATGTTTGACACGTCTGCAACTGAAGCACACAGATTGTCACAGCTCTGGCTGCTTCCTGTCTGTCTCTGATTGTTTGTGTGCCACACCCTCCAACTGCTTGCAATCAAGCACCTTGCTGGATCACCTGGATGACTCAGCTGGATCCCATCAACTCATCTGCCTCAGTATAAGAAGCCTGGTTTCAGCTCCACTCGTCGCCAGATTATTACATCCACTCTGTGGTATTTATTATCGGCCCCTCTGTGCAAATTTAGTTCAGAGTTTCTACTGCTTGACTACTCCTTACCCGTGTTTCTAACAGCCTTTTTCTCTGTGCCCAGATTCTACAAATCCAGCCATCTAAACGACTCCTCCTGCAACACAGCTACGGAAAGCCAACAGGACCAGAATTCACCTGTCTCCTCTGATACCCAAACCAACCAGCCAGCCTACAACTGCAAACATTAAAACTCCTTCTAACTGCTCACCTCGTCTGTCTGCTTCTGGGTCCTACAACAAACTTCCTCACTTAACACAGATCTTGCCAAGCACATTCATCACATCATAACAATCAATTAAAACAGGTATACATCTATGTAAATGCAGCCAGAGTTGCATTTAGGATTCAAAACTTTGCTGTGTCCTTTCTTGCACATGCTTGATAAGAAAATTCAGAAATTCTTCCATGGTTCTCTCTGTTATTAGTCTTTTTGTTCAGAAGTTATGTGGAAAAAATGCAGACACATTCAGCCTTGGTTTGTTTCCATCACAATACCTTCAGAAAGGTCATTTGTTTCTTAACAATACTTTTTCTGACAAATTCTAAAAGGAAAAGCCCAAGGTTAGGATAGAGAAAAACAACAGATTTTGCTTTTGGATATGTGTTCTCCTACTGAAGATAATACATTTTAGCCCAAGAGATGCCATGTTAAAATCATACCTCATTTCTAGCAGGGCAGTAAAATAAAAACCTGCACATTCCTGACCCTTCATTAAAAGAGGTCTACATCTATCTTATATTTATAAATTCATATCCAATCTTAAGGATTTTTATTAGGGACTTATTTTGTGTGATTCCCAACCTAAATAAAGATTGTTTAAAAAAGACTGTATTTATTATATTTTACATGGCTGCTATTACTCTTTGTTTACTGCTGTGTGACACTTTTACAGCAAGTTACAGAGAGGCAGGAATCAACTGATAGACGGCTGCAAAGACATATCTGCCATCTGTTCCCTGCAGATAGAAAGAAGTGAGATGCACCTGCTGCCCTGTCCAGATACATGGATTATCTCTGAAACGAGATACAGGAACAGATAAAATGAGTACACAGACGTTGGCAGTTAGAAAGATTACTGAATGAGTTAAATAAAAATTTGAAACTTAAACACAATTTTCCTACCTATTCATGAAATGGTAGGAAACACATTACCAGGATGTAAATAAAGAGCAAGAGTTGTGGATGTACTTTCTTAAAAAAAAAATGATAGAATTAAAATACTAACAGAAAGATGAAATTCTTGCATTTGAACACATAATTAAAACTGTTTAAAATGATATACAGTTTAACTATTCCTTTTTCATAACTACATAAAAGAAATGAAATTTTGCACACAATTCTGAGACCTTGAAGCTCAAGTATCAACAAGACTCCATACCTTTAAACTCTTAACACAATTAAAAATACTGTCGCTCAAGTATCACTCATAATCACAGCTGTGCAAACCTCAGAACAGAAGTTGGATCATTTATCACACTTTATTAACCAAGCTACGGTTCAGTATTTTGTACACAATTCACTTGTTTCCACTGTCAAAAGTTGGGAAATGTACCAAATAACCCATCCATACACTTCTGATGAAGGAATAAAAATATAACTGATAAAGAATTTCTGTGGCTTTTGGTATGATGTTCATGTAAAAAACAGACTGAGGGAAGATAGAACAAACTTACTATGGATGCAATTCCCAGACCAAGCAGTCGTCTGTCCTCGGTGTGAATGTGGAGAGAAAACTGTGAGCTGGAAAGAGATGTTTTCTTTAATTTTGTTTTCTTTAACCTTCTGCTGCACCCTGATTATAACATCACTTATTAAGCTGGATCAGTCTTAAAAGTAGTAAATGCTCACAAAAAAAATCACAAATGTAT
The DNA here is from genome assembly GCF_018320785.1 of Cheilinus undulatus. Lineage (NCBI taxonomy): Eukaryota > Metazoa > Chordata > Actinopteri > Labriformes > Labridae > Cheilinus > Cheilinus undulatus. The sequence continues at coordinate 34,933,128 of NC_054872.1, read as the reverse complement.
TTTTGGATTTGTATATAAAACATTTTTAGGATTTAAATATGAATTACTTGATTAAGAAAAATGTTTCCAGTGCTCACAAAAAATGTGTCATTATAAATAAATATAAAATTCACAAATATTTGTATTATGCATAGTATGTGCACTGATATTTTTATTTAAATATATGAAATAGAAATAGTGTATTGCAAAATAACTATTTTATTCATTTAATCAAAAACATTTTCATGAGACATTTACATGGGCTCTACATTTGTGAAATGCACCGCATTTGTGTGTGAAAGTAACAGGCCCTGTAGGCTAGGTCTATTTCCAGACTTAGTTGTCCTTTAAGTCAGTGGTTCTCAAACTGGGGTTCACGAGCCACAGCTTGGGGGTCTGCGAAATTATTCAAAATAAATGATTAAAGTGATGCCACATCATTAAAAAGCAATTAAATACATATAGGGACCACAGTGCCAAAAAACAACCATACTAAACCAGTGACTCCCACATTAGTCAGCTTTGGGCCAATAAAAACTCAGATATGATTGTGACATATCGTGTAAATCTAGCACTCGTCACACATCAGTCACTTTGCTCTGGATGCATTTGTTGTGCAGGTCCAGCTAGCATCAATGGATAAATATTTAAGTGCGCCCACTTCATCAAGTGATGCTAGGCTAAAACCTGCTAAACTGAGAAAATATGACAGCTATCTGAAGTTTGGTTTTATTGAGAGCAGTGACAGAAGACCCAAATGTGCTGTGCATCTTTATGTGTTTATAAATGGAGCCATGAAGCCCACCGAACTTTTTAGGTTGAAGAGGTTAAAATACAGCATCTAGGGGTACAAATGGCAGTTAATATATGTTTAATCAGTGTGAGGATTATGTGGGGGTCCTTGGAAAATGTTCTGCCCTGTAAGGGGTTCCTAGTCCCAATAATTTAAGAACTCCTGCTGTAAACAACAGGAAAAGAGTGAAATGGACAAGAAGTAGTGTTTTCTTCCCTCACCTCTGTCAGTCTTTTATTTCTTAAACATAAAAATGTGATTCTGTTTCCCTTAAAATGCATCTTTGTTAAAAATTTTCATCAAAAAGTTACCATTTTCTTTCTCTCATAACAAACTGTACACACTCATGTACAAAATAAACACATATATTGAGCTCTTTTTCATGCAGAATTTGCAACATTACAGATAAAACTCTTAAGCATGTGCTAACAAATAAATAATGGAAAACCCGATAAAAGCACTGGCAATGCTGGTGAAGCTGACATAAACCTTCTTAACACACAAGTAAAACCACAATTAAGAAAACTAACAGTAAACATTAGCCTAGCTTTTACCAGTTTCAAGGAATGTGAAAGGAGCCTAACAAGGTTAACAAAACATAGGGGAGCTTTAAACAAGGTCAAAACATGCTGCTCATAACATAAAGTAGCATGCTAAGCTGATACTCATTAGCATTTTACAATGCGGACATTACAGTGAACAAAAAACACATACTGGCACAAATGCTACAATGACTACGACACTGTTTAAACCTTTACAAGCTGTAAAAGTTATTTTGACCTCACATGTGTGTTTTATGATGTTTACTAACCTTTAAACAACAGGAAAAAAGTGAATCAGACAGTAAGTACTATTGTCTTCCCTTGTTTCCCTCAGTCTGACGAGGAGGGCTGCTAGGCACACTGAGCCGTCACCCTGGGAGGCTGAGCCCCCTAGTGGCGTAAACTGGAACTACATCCAAAACAGGCTATAAACAAAAATGTAGAAAAAATTGCTTTCATTCACATATTTTTTTGTACAGGATTCGACACATTACAAACAAATACATCACAAAATTATGGCAACACATTTCTGTGTCACAGAAACCTTAAGAGACACCTGGCTAAAGACATCAGACATCCATAAAGACCTGCACTTTGACAAGAGGCAATCCTAGAACAGTTTGATTTTTCTTTCCATGGCCCTAGCCGCTCTGCCCATAACATTTGCCTAGACAGGACTCCATTGTACTACAGTAAACCAATGTTTCATTCTAGATGAATTTCACCTATTGATAGAGAAAAGCTGTTTTCAGAGTGTCACCTTGTGCTTTTGGTGGGCAGGAGCCACACAAAGCATTTCGGGAACCCAATGCAGTGTGAGGCTGAAAAATATTGGCACTTTTAAAATGCTTCCCCTCAAAATGTAACATTTATCTGCAAAAATTACAACATGGGTTTACTGTATAGTTTACACACCCTATGGGGCTCAGTTTTAATGCGCATGTTTTGGGAATTTCCAACTATATGCATTTATGGATGAAATATGCGGGGGGGTTTTCAACATAGGATCATCTCTAGCTAATTAGATGCCTCCTTTGCAGCCAATAACATGCGGGCACATCCACATGGGGGTTGAATCACTTTTAGCCTATCACATACACCAACACAGGGGGATAATTCACTTTTCAGCCAATCATGTGAGACCTCAGCTGATAGCTGTATTGGTGGGGACTTTTTGTTTTGCTAAGTGCTAGCTAAGCTCTGTCGAAAATATACCTGTATGATGTCCACCGCATCGTTGATACCTGTTCCCAGAAGCAAGCAGAAGGTATTTGTATGACTATGAAGGTGAATATCCCACCATTAGCTTGGTGCTAGTTAGCAATGTGCTAACTCACTAGCTTTCCTAATTTAACAGACAGCAGACAGACATGATGTGCTTTAATTCTTTTATTTGTCATATTGTCCAGTGCAAAAAGATGGATTATGAACAGCTAATGGTGGTGAGCTGTTGTCTGGACTTGGTGGTGAACATGGATCACTTAATAGCTGGCCATGGTGTTCTCCAGCCAGTCGTTGAAGATGCACACCTGTGAACAGAGAAAGAACAAGGTTTGTCAGTACAGCAGCTTTACTGGTTAATTCTAACTGGACAATTGATGAAGTCATGAAGAGATATTTAGGCTTTACCTTGGCGTAGACGCCGGGGTGGTCCCTCTCGGCACATCCGTATCCCCAGGACACAACACCCTGCAACTGGCCGTTGCACACAACGGGGCCACCAGAGTCACCCTGAGAACAGAGTGATGGGTTATAAAAGCGTGATAAAGTTGGATAAACAAGAAGGTTTTCACATGATTATTGCTGCCTGAATGTTTCATCACATACCTGGCAAGAGTCCTTGCCTCCCTCCAGGTATCCAGCGCAGAACATGGCATCAGTGATCATGCCGGGGTAGGAGTTGTTGCAATCCCTGTCGGACAGGATGGGGATGTTCAGGCACTGCAGCTTGTCGCTGTCAGCGGCTGGAAATCACAAGAGAAATGCAAAGTTGAGGCTTACTGTACAAGGCAGTCAAGACTTAGAAGTTAAGAAAACAGTGTAAGGTTTGTTACTCACTGGAGCTCATGGTGTTGCCCCATCCGGAGACCAAGCACATGGTGCCAGCGGGAGCACAGCTGGAGGGCAGATCCACAGGCTGCACGTACTGGTTGAGGGTGGCGGGCTGGCTCAGCTTGATCAGCATGATGTCATTGTCGATGTTCCAGGAGTTGTAATTGGGATGACGGATGACGCGGGAAGAGCTGATCCACTGCTCGGTACCCTCGTTGATTCCAATGTGGTGCTCTCCGAGACGGACCTGGACGCGGCTGAAAAATCAAGAAAGAAAGGATTAGAGAGAGAAACACACAACTGACCAATCAAAGATGAACCAGCATGCACTTCAGGAAAACAGGACGACTGTGCTTACGACTTGTAGCAGTGAGCAGCAGACACAACCCAGTTCTCGTTGACCAGGGAGCCTCCACAGAAGTGGTAGCCAGAGTTCAGGGAGACCTGATGGGGCTGAGAGTGGGGGGTGCACTCATACCCTCCGACGATCTTGTCGTCATCAGTGGCGACTGTAAATGAAAATATTCAAATGTTAAATGTCAATAAAATATTTCTTTAAAACCATGTTTTACCATTCTAATATAAACCCTTTAGTAGAATGCTCTGGTTAAAGTTTAGTGATGAAGCTCAGTAGACTTTCAGCCTGCAGGAAAAAAAGCTAGCACTCACAGGCAGCTCCGATGAGCAGAACGAAGACCAGAGACCTCATGGTTGCTGAGTGATCTTGTGGATGAGAGACTTCACCTGGAGCTCGGGTTTATATTCACTGTCAGGAGAGCGGCCCTGTTCTTCGGCCACGCTCATTGGTCGGTAAGGAGCCAATCAGTGCAGCAGGATAAGGTTCAGGGTGCAAGGCAGTTTTGTTGTCATGTCAGCAAATTTGTAAAATCAAAATGGGGCCATTGAAATGGGTCCACTGGGTTCTGTTTTGTACATTTATCTATTGAAAACAGCCATAAGACTGAATATGTGTTACTTTACATCCGTTCACACACCTTGCCTCTTGATAACATTTACAGCCCCAATAAATGTTTTATCAATTAGAGGGTTGTGAAATGTTAACAAAGAAGAAGATCATTTAGACACAATGCAAAGCAACGATTAGTGAAGAATGAATAAAAGTGCACTTTTCAATTTTTCAGAATACCACACATTAAACGTGAAGGCAGTTTCATTCAAAGTCAACACTCTCTGTGGAAATATTTTTTTTATCCCCCTAATGCCATTAAATAAAGGTTATTAACACCAAAAATGAATGGAAAATACCTGATGAGATGTTAAGTATGGTTATTGATGTTAAGCAGTATGTGACCTTGTTCAAACTTCTCGCTCTTGTTCTTCTTTAAAGAACATCCATGCCTAAACTTTATGTAAAACACATCTCAAAATGACTCTGCCTTTCCATCTCTTCTGTAGTCAAACAGTTTAATCCTTAAATTATTTAGACATGCTACTTTAATTTGCTAAAGTTTTGAATCCTCCCCTTTTTGTCAAAAGTTGGCTCATGTTTCTGTTGTCAGTTTGCACAAGTACACAAGTGGCTCTATATTTAGATGTGTGTGAACCGCTGACTGTAGATACAGATGGACGCGTTGCCTCGACCTCCACCTGCTGCACAAAGAGAGTAGCCCAAAAACCTTCTTTGAGGAGCGAAGACTTATTGGACATTTAGAACTAAAGTTTACTAGGAGAGCCTCAGCATTAAAGTCATGCTGCTTCGCTTAAAGGGCTCATTAAACTCATGGGTAAAATTGTATTTAAAATCTATATTTTTTGGTGATATTTTATATTACATATACCAGCCTTTCCCATACTTCAGTGCGCTGCGGCTCAATTTGAGGCCTGAAAAATCTTCTGTGGTCCACCAAAGCCTTCATTCAACCATAACATGAGACTGAACGTATTTACCTTTTTATTTCTATTTCATAAACTGAAGATTTCAAAGCAAATGCCTTGTTTTCAGGCATCAACGCCAAGAGAAAGTCTTGACCTAGTAGATAAGTACAATTAATGAGCCAACAGTGTTTATTTTCTTAAAACAGGCATGTGAAAATTCATCTTTTCTTTTTTAATTTAAGTGCTTTAAAAGTACTCTGTGACTGTGTAAATCTTTTCCTAGTTACATTAATGCATCATAGCAGACTGTTTAATGCAGTGGTTCTCAACCTGGGGGTTGGGACCCTCTTTGGGGTCATGAGACACTGAGAGGGGGTTGCCAGATGCCTTCCAAAAAACAAGTATTTGAAAATTGTAAAAATTGTATAGTTTACCCATTTTCATTTTAAAAAATGTAGACAGAAATGTAATTAAATGTAAAATAGAATCATGGTCATTTGGTGAAATCAAAGTAATGCTTAACATTTTAAAGAATTCAGTGTTTTGAAGATGATGTAAATTAAATAGCTTGGCAGTTTTTTTAACTTCTTTGACTTAGACATAATTTTAATTTGTAATCAGGTATTTTATTATCAATTCAAACCTGATTTTAATTTTGAAAATTATGTTTATATTTTTTTATAAGGTAAAAGCCCTATTGTGGCCCACCTGAATTACCCCCATGGCCCACCAGTGGGCCCCGACCCACACTTTGGGAAGCACTGGCATACGCACAAGGAAATTAAGATGTATAAAAAAAACACAGTCAATAAAAGAGCAAAATCGGAAGAATGTTGTGTGTGTTTTTGGTTTTTGCAATGGGCTGTTTGTGAATTAACCAAACTTCTTATGAGGTAAAACTTGCATTCAAAGAATCAGACTTTTCTGACAAATAATTGATGTTTAAAGCCTTACAAGCATTAAAAAAGGAACTCAGAACCCATTGTATGTCAACAGAAATGAGTATGATGATCACAATCTATAAAACTGGGTTTGAGGAAAGCTATTTTATATGTATTTAATTTTTTTTTTTTTTTGCCCCATGTCCCATTAGTTAACATGGAGGAGGAGGGATTTATTGACAAGACAGCAGCCAGTCAGATGGGGGAGCTCTGAATCATTTGGCTTTATTTGTGGTGAGATATTGCTCTGTCCATTCTTAATACAGTCTGAGGTATGAATATAAAGTAAAGCCTAGCCTCCTAGCGCTGATGCCTCGACCTGTCAGTTATATCAGACACTGCAGAACTTATCACCTTAATTAGATAAAAATGAAAAGGTCATCAAACTTTCAACCCAAGCACAGTTTTGAATGGAAAAGAAACAAACCACTGAGACCACAACCAATTTCATATCAGGTCTGCTTTTCTGATTGAAAAGAAGGTATTTCACTATGGGACTCAAAAGAGATGTATAACTTTTGGAGTCAGCCTCAAGTGGACAGAGAGGGAACTGCAGCCTTTTTTTTTTTTTTTTTTTTTTGGCATTTTTGCTTTTTTTTTTTTTTTTTTGGCATTTTTGCTTTTTTGCACTGGCTTCATATTTCAGAGGTTGCTGTTTATCTAGACCTGCTGTCCCTTCTGATCTGGGAACTCATTCATATAAAAAAATAAGTTTTATATAAAATGTGAACACATTTCTGAGAGAACCAAATGTTTGGAATAATTTCACAGAAAGTAGTACCATATGAATTGCTTTAATTCTTTTATTTGTCATATTGTCCAGTGCAAAAAGATGGATTATGAACAGCTAATGGTGGTGAGCTGTTGTCTGGACTTGGTGGTGAACATGGATCACTTAATAGCTGGCCATGGTGTTCTCCAGCCAGTCGTTGAAGATGCACACCTGTGAACAGAGAAAGAACAAGGTTTGTTAGCACAGCAGCTTTACTGGTTAATTCTAACTGGACACTTGATGAAGTCATGAAGAGATATTTAGGCTTTACCTTGGCGTAGACGCCGGGGTGGTCCCTCTCGGCACATCCGTATCCCCAGGACACAACACCCTGCAGCTGGCCGTTGCACACAACGGGGCCACCAGAGTCACCCTGAGAACAGAGTGATGGGTTATAAAAGCGTGATAAAGTTGGACAAGCAAGAAGGCTTTCACATGATTATTGCTGCCTAAAAATTTCATCACATACCTGGCAAGAGTCCTTGCCTCCCTCCAGGTATCCAGCGCAGAACATGGCATCGGTGATCATGCCGGGGTAGGAGTTTTTGCAATCCCTGTCAGACAGGATGGGGATGTTCAGGCACTGCAGCTTGTCGCTGTCAGCGGCTGGAAATCACAAGAGAAATGCAAAGTTGAGGCTTACTGTACAAGGCAGTCAAGACTTAGAAGTTAAGAAAACAGCGTAAGGTTTGTTACTCACTGGAGCTCATGGTGTTGCCCCATCCGGAGACCAAGCACATGGTGCCAGCGGGAGCACAGCTGGAGGGCAGATCCACAGGCTGCACGTACTGGTTGAGGGTGGCGGGCTGGCTCAGCTTGATCAGCATGATGTCATTGTCGATGTTCCAGGAGTTGTAGTCGGGGTGACGGATGACGCGGGAAGAGCTGATCCACTGCTCGGTACCCTCGTTGATTCCAATGTGGTGCTCTCCGAGACGGACCTGAACACGGCTGAAAAAAAACAAGAAAGAAAGGATTAGAGAGAGAAACACACAACTGACCAATCAAAGATGAACCAGCATGCACTTCGGGAAAACAGGACGACTGTGCTTACGACTTGTAGCAGTGAGCAGCAGACACAACCCAGTTCTCGTTGACCAGGGAGCCTCCACAGAAGTGGTAGCCAGAGTTCAGGGAGACCTGATGGGGCTGAGAGTGGGGGGTGCACTCATACCCTCCGACGATCTTGTCGTCGTCAGTGGCGACTGTAAATGAAAATATTCAAATGTTAAATGTCAATAAAATATTTCTTTAAAACCATGTTTTACCATTCTAATATAAACCCTTTAGTAGAATGCTCTGGTTAAAGTCTAGTGATGAAGCTCAGTAGACTTTCAGCCTGCAGGAAAAAAGCTAGCACTCACAGGCAGCTCCGATGAGCAGAACGAAGACCAGAGACCTCATGGTTGCTGAGTGATCTTGTGGATGAGAGACTTCACCTGGAGCTCGGGTTTATATTCACTGTCAGGAGAGCGGCCCTGTTCTTCGGCCATGCTCATTGGTCGGTAAGGAGCCAATCAGTGCAGCAGGATAAGGTGCAGGGTGCAAGGCAGTTTTGTTGTCATGTCAGCAAATTCATCACTCACCTTGCTTTACAACATCATCATTCAAAGTCCCATATGATGCTTTTTGAATAAAAGTTGTTTCAGTCTGGGCTGAAAGT